>NC_080785.1:103373022-103995022 GCF_028018385.1 Neofelis nebulosa
CTTCTATACCACCTATGCAAACCGGGAAACCCAAAATTCCTTGCCAAACCGGTGCTGAGCCCAGTTCCACGGATTCCACCGGCTTCCCACCCAGGTTCACACTTCTGACAGCTGACAGTTCAACAGGTGTGTGCACCCGGCCAGGGCAGGGAGGGGGGCCCGGAGGGGTTGCCCAGAGGAGGGTCAGCACAAGGCTGGAACGTGTCGCCCGGGAAGACGGTGTGAGGCCAGGGGCCTTGCAGAGAGAGACGGAGCAGAGAGAGAAAGACAAGAAGGACCTTGCTTCACCCTCCCCCCCCCCCCCACCACCCCCGTCAGCCTGGGCTTCTGAGTCGCCACATGCTCATCAGGGAAGCCGGGTGCAAAGTGTTTTATGAAGCAGTACATAATGTAATTCACAGCACTGTGTGCGGACCTCGGCGTGCACCCTCATGCTGCCCATCAACAGCGGGGTGCGGGGGGGTAGTGCATCCTTGAAATTGTGAACCACTTAATGCATAAAATTTGACTATTGAATAAGTGAATGCATGCCTGGGTAAAAAGATGCAAATATCAAATAATGTCTTACTAATTCAGCAAATACTTACTAAGTGCCTAAGCATGTGTGTGTGTGTGTGTGTGTGAGCTCATGCGTGTGTGTGTGTGCGTGTGTGTGTGTGTGTGTGTGCCTGTGGCTGGTGGGTAACCAGGATCACAAGCCTTGCATCCCAGCCACGGCACCTACAGTGGTGAAGTCAGATATTGAATACAATCGCCGGAATAAGATCATTAATTACAAGGTGGGCTAGCGGCGATAGAGGGAAAGGAAATGGGGACTCTCACAGGAACAAGGGCAGGCAGAGGGGACAGCATCACGGGGATGTGTGACAGGGCCCGTGGAGCCTCTGCAGAGGGACCCTGGGCAGCAGAAAGCAGAGGTGAGGCCGTAGAAGGAGGAGAGGGCGGCTCCTGAGAGAGTCCCTGCTGCTGCCCACGTGGAGGTGTGGGGCAATGGGGGACCTGGGAGGTTTTATTTTATTATTGTTTTGCTAATGTTTATTTTTGACAGAGGGAGGGAGGGGCAGAGAGAGAGAGAGAGAATCCAAAATAGGCTCCACGCTGTCAGCACAAAGCCCAGCATGGGGCTTGAACTCACAAACCTTGAGATCATGACTTGAGCCAGAGTGGGATGCTCAATCAATTGAACCCCCCAGGTGCCCCAAGCCCCTGATGCTTTTAAGTGGTTGATAATTATTCCCCCTAAAAATACCCCCCCAGGGTCCCACTCAGTCAAGCTTAGAACGATGCAATCATAATAGTTGAGCTTAAAATGGTACAATCATAATAGTTGTAGGGGGAAAAGACAGAAAACCAACAGTAGAACAAAATTGTGAAAGGATATTTGAAACAAAAAAGATCGGATTATTAAAAAAAAAAAAAAAAAAAACAAAAAACAAATGTGAGTCAGCTGTTCAAGGTACCCAGGCTAACCAACCCAAGGACATCTGGGCTGACCCTGTGACATCTGGGCTAACCCGAGGATGGGGCATCCTGAACAGTGGCCCCTGGAACCCTGCAAATGCCCTACACACCAGTGGAGCCCTCCCCTGGGCCAGACTTGCCCCAAAGAGAGAGACGGCCAGGACCGTGAGTGCGGGGTCCAAGGGGGCAGCAGAAATGGGGATCTCACTTGCACCGCAGTCAGAGGAAGGAGAGAAGAGGAAAACAGGAATGGAAAAGAATGTGCACCCAGCCCTACCCTGGCACGCACCTCCGGGACACAGGCTCCTTTACATAGGATGTTCTCCTGACCTTGGCAACCAAGTGCATCTCCCTGCCGTCCTGTCCCCGCCCACGTGTGTCGCAAGGGGGGAACCCCCACTTCTCCACGTCCCCGCCTCCCACCACCGTGCACGCTGTGCTGAAACACTGCAGTAGCCAAGCCACTCATCAACGCCTCCATGAACTAACAGGAGGAGACCATCAGGGGCCCCCGATGTCAAGGACACCGGCGTGAAAGAGATGTCCCAAGAGAATAGCTAGCTCTCTGTGGAGGAAAGCGATGCCCCCCGAGCTGTGTGCTTCGCCCTTGCGGCTGAGATCATAGGGACTCTTGGTAATGAAAACCTGTGACTCCTAAGTGTCAGCACAAGCTAGTGGGGACAGTGACTGGTACAGTGCAGAGGCGTGAGGATCCAGGGGTCTGATGCTGAGGACCTGTAGCAGAAGCAGGAGCCAGAGTGAGAAGGAGCAGGACAGAGGGAGAGACAGAGAGAGATGGGGGGGGGGCGGGGGGAGAGAGAAGATGAGAAAATTCAGGCACAACATAAAACTAGGAGATTCAAGATCATTTTCAAGGGAGTTCAAGAGAGAAAGGAACAGCCAAATGGAAGGACATTAGAACAGAAATGGATGTTTGGAGAAATGACAGGCCTTAAGGCAAATGGGAAGGCATTTCGTGGGGGCCGTTTCGTTGTCTCCCATCACTCAGCAGGAAACCTGGGCTGGGGGGCTGTGGCTGGCCCAGCTCCTCCTCTGCGACTCAGGCTCCTTCCCTCCCTGGGCCCCATCAGTGCAGAGCCCGACATGGGGCTTGAACTCACAGACCTTAGTGTTTTACCTGTTTCTCTTCTGGGCCCTTTCCATCTTCTTACTTCCAGCAAGGAGAAAGACAGAGAGTCACTGGCACAGGTCAGCCTCTCTGACTCTGACCTTTAGAAGCCCTCCTTTCCAGGGGCTCGGCCCAAGTGGCAAACAGCCTGTGTTCTGGAGTCCTGCCCCCTGGGGTCCGGTTACTTTCTGGGTAGTAGGTACTCAGGGGCAGGAAAGCAACTTCCTGACTTACTGCTCCCTGTCGCTTAACCACTCAAGGGATCTTGTAAAGCGACCTAATCTCATAGACTTGGCCATTCACAGATGCACAGGGGATGGTCTCCTCCATGAATGTTCCCCGTTAGTATTTACATGTAGGATTCTAAGTCTAATTACGTTACCCGAGAAAGCATTTACTGTTTACATAATCACTATGTGATATATCTCAGATTTTGTGATTGACATACGGACAAAGCAGAGACGACATCATTATAAGTATAGAATGAAATATTTTAAACCGTAGCGATCCAAAAATAAATAACCGTATTGGGACCAAATCAGCAGAAAGAAGAGGTAGGCAGAAGCAGTGGATGATAGTGACTTTGTGTCCCATGCCAGGGAGTCAAATATGTGGAAAATCAGCATATGGAAAATAAAGAAGCACGAAACTCATTGTTTAAAATTACCATGTCTGGAGAGTGAAACTTTCGTCGGTAAGAGAAGATTTTTTTTTCCCTTTTTATCCCCTCTGAGTCATTCAATTATACTTTAATCGGAAGCATATGGGGCGCCTGGGTGGCTCAGTCGGTTAAGCGTCCGACTTCGGCTCGGGTCACGATCTCACGGTTCACGGGTTCGAGCCCCGCATCGGGCTCTGGGCTGACCGCTCGGAGCCTGGAGCCTGTTTCAGATTCTGTGTCTCCCTCTCTCTCTGCCCCTCCCCCACTTGCGCTCTGTCGCCCTCTGTTTCAAAAACAAATGAACATTAAAAGAAATTTAAAAAAATAAAAATTGAAAAATTAAAAAAGAAGTATATGGTAGTTTTATGATCTATATAACAATGTTAAAAAAGAAGATTGTTGCAGAATATTCAAAAGAAAAGGTGGTTCTGAAATTGTGTGGCCCGTGATATAGGGACTCAGGAAGGAAGCAGGGAGACCAGGGTCATGGCCATTGGAAGACCCAGTGAGAAATCCCGTGGAGAAGCCAAGAGAGCTGAGGGAAAGTGGGTCTCTGCAGTCTATGTTGTCATGGTGTGTGGAAAGCATGGATGTGGAGACAGAAGAGGTTGCACTTGAACTTGTCCCATCACTGGGTAGGGTGGGGTGGTCTTACAGGTTTAGAAGGGACAGGAGATGAACAATCATGAACATGAAGGACAAAAGATCTACCTCATGACCATCTGGGTGCACAGGAAATGGCTTCAGGCTGTATCAGTGTTGGTGGCCCTGCGTGGCTGTCACCTGGCTTCCTGGACTCACCCAAGCGTTTGAGATAGACATCCAGGGGATCTAAAACCTTGCCGTGGCATCCGGCTACGTAGGTCAAAGATGGGGATTTGCATGTGCACCGGTTACCCCATCGCGCAGGCTCGCAGCTGAAAAGCGCAACAGCTACCAAAACCCCAGATTCCCCAGACGTGGTCCTGAGTTTTTCCTCAAAGTGCCCCGTACAATCAAAGCTTGAATTTTCCAAGCCTAATTGTCACCTTGCTTTGTTTGCACACACTTAACAAGATTTAAAAAAAAAATGGACAATGCGGCAAAGATGATCATTGCTTTGAAGTGATAAATAACTTTTCAGAAACAGAAAACGTCAACGAGGAAAAATTACACCGGCGCTAACTGGATCTTAAATAAAAAGAGATAGTCTACATATAGAACCTTCAAAGACCCCTTAAATCTTCAGATCCACACTGTCCTAATGTATATATTTAAATAAATTAGCATAAGCATAAGCCTCAAAGACACTCTTCTACAGTATGCTTTATTTATTCCCAATTTAGTGCTGGAAAAGTCTCTGTTGGAAGCCCAGGCACTGAGGGAAACAGAATGGTGCTTATTCAAAAGCCATTCGAATAACCTACTGTAGGAATGCTATTATGTAAGATATATTGTTCTGGCCGCAGTGTTGCAGCATGAAGTTAATGCTGGAGAAGTAGGTTTTGATAAAGCAAGAGGTAATTTGTAGTTACTTAGATGTGTGTTACACTCCTTTGAATCACCTCTTCTCCCATATTGGAAATGCAATCTTCGGAGAACTTGGGAAGACATTGGATTTGTATTAAGGGTGTAAACAAACCTCAGGTAAGCCTCGTAACCCCCACAAGTGCCTAAGTGCTATTGTGTATCGGAAAGGTGGAGGCACTCAAGAAAAATGGACCTAAAGGGCAAAAGGGTGGTGTACTTGTCTACCAAGTGAGGCACTCGAGAAGAAAACGGGAGGGCAGGACATTAAAAAAAAAAAAAAAAAAAAAAAAGTCAAGCTAGAAGCAGACGAATTCCATCTTGATTAGAACACGGTTCAGCTCGGTGGTTTCGAAACGCTTTGGAGGACGCCGGGGTAGCTTTTCCAGCCGTTTGATGTCTTGTAGACAATATGATCGAATTAATTTCAAACATAAATACCTCCCAAAATGGATTTCTCTCTCCTCTTAAGGTCGACTGACTGGTCTGGCCTTTGTTCCCCGCTCCTGCTACTGGATTGATTCAAGGCTAATGCTGATTGACAGAGGCGGCTGCGGACACTGTGGGCAAGCTTCCCAGCGGGGAGCTACACGTTTTATCCAGTCTGTAACTTACAAAGAACTGAAGGAGGCCGCCTCCAGGAGTCAATCATTTTGGGCAGACACATTTCCAAGATGTTTCCATTCCCAATGACCCTTTTGGCCTCGCCATCGTGTGTGTGTGTGTGTGTGTGTGTGTGTGTGTGTGTGTATATACCCCAGATACGTTTTCTTTCCCCAAATGTGCTCATTTAAATGGTTAATTTCAGTGACCATTGCGTATAAGATACAATCTAATTGTAGCCATAGGAAAGCCTACAGTCTTCAATAGCATTCATCCGTCTTCAGAAAAGCAGGAGAAGTAAAGCAAAAAGTAAAGCAAAAAGACAGAGTTTGAAGCAAGAGTGAGCTTACCCAATGACCTCTCCTTTCATTAGATGTGTTTTTTGGGTTCTCCATTCTAAACTCACTATTACTAGATGACAGGGCAGTACTCATGGGCCCACTGTCTTACATTATTGTCTTCATCATCTAGAGATTCAGGAGGCAAAAATGCATCTGAGTTGCCTGGTTGCTTATATTTTGCCGTCATCTCTTTGTTCTATAATGGTGATCATTTAAAGTCAAGTTTTTCACTCTATCCCTAAACGCAACCCACAACTGCTGTTACTTTAAACAGTACATTTACATATGAAAGATCCAAGAGCCATGAAGGAGAAAGCCATTGGTATAGTCCAGTTAAAAAGGGGAAAAAAAACTGTGGAAGATCCAAAAATATACATTAAAAATATTCTCAGGGCACCTGGGTGGCTCCTTTGGTTAAGCGACCGACTCTTGGTTGGCTCAGGTCATGATCTCATGGTTCATGGGTTTGAACCCCGTGTCCAGCACTGCAGTGACAGCACAGAGCCTGCTTGGGATTCTCTGTCTCCCTCTCTCCTGCCTCTGTCTGTCTCTCTCAAGAATAAATAAATAAACATTTAAAAAAATCACATACAAATTGTATGTTCTAGGGGAAAAATAAAAATAAAAAAAAACCTTTCCAATTGCTCTGGAAATATGGAATCTACGGGAGAAAATGCAGACAGTGGCATCATGAACAAAACCGTTTCCTTTCCCTCTGGACAAGGGAAGGTTGAAGGAAGAAATGAAGTACAGAAGGAAGACGAGGAAAAACCATGGTATAAATGCTCAAAAATACAAGCACTTAAAGGGCAAGTACCCATGTTTATGGAACACCCAAGGGGCCCCTGCAGTCTGATGTCAGAATAGTTCCTGGTTAGGTTTACTTCCCTCCCCTAGGCTGTTGAGAATGTTCTCCACCTCTCTTCCCTGTCTTTGCGGCTGAAGATACTCTTGCTTCCTAGGCCCTCCTCTCTCCCAGTTCAAATTCTCGGATGCCCGACTGGAGTCTATGCAGCCCCAACCCACAGGGAGGGAGGATACTGTGTCAGATCAGCTGGGGTGGGACCCTGGGTGTTGGAACACGGTGGGGATAAGGAGGGGGAGAGATAGATCCGTTATCTGGGATTGCTTCCATGCATCCGGAAAGCTTTACCTGTGGCCACGCAAGGTCATTCGGGGAATGAGAAGAGCAGGGGCCAGGCCTGGTTCACAGGGTGAAAAGGTGAGGGGTGAGATCCACAGAAAACAAATCTGTGTTTTCCGGTTAACAAAAAGCCTGCGCAGCCCAGGAGACCCGATGCTCTCCTAAGACACTGTGAGCATTGTCCACGTCATTTCTGACTATTTTCACTTCACACAGATAATGCAGTGACCCCCGATCACTGCACGCTGCTGGCGCCAAAGAAGATGTATTACGATCATTAAGTTCTAGTTGTTAATCCCCAGACACAAATGCATGTATAGTTGAACCACACTAAAGTACACTGGGAACGGCAAAGGCTGAGAAAGAAATAATGGCTTACTGTTTCTAATTTAACTTGGATAATTGTATTTTGGTTACATTATGATAATCCAATCAGTGTTTTACAAATGCCCTTTGGAAATGACATTTTTAAGCCTTCTTACATCCGTTTAACGGGGAGGTACGTCAGGAATTATTTTAATTACGGGTACCTTCTCCAGCCCTTTGCCATGACGCTACGGCAGTGGTAAAAACCCGTGGCTCTCATGAGTCGTGCTTGGTCTTCAGCTTTGTTCAATGACAAAATGTTGTCAGGTCTGTGTTCTGCTCTGTCTTTAATGCTGTCAAAGCAGATGAATGGCACATTGCGGATCTCAAATAGCGCCTGCAGCCTCATCACGCGTCGTAAATTATCAAGGCTGTGTGTGTGTGTGTGTGTGTGTGTGTGTGTGTGTGTGTGTAATCAGTATCTTGATCTATACAACCGCAAGGGAATGACAGTTGAGACCCAACTTATATCTAAAGAAGAAAGCAAGAAAACAGAAGCAGATTTTCTGTATGAGAGCAAGACTCTCCTGATCACGCCCCATTGGTTTTGCCAGCACAAGAACACTCCATACGCTGTGCCCTGAGAAGCCATTCTGTGGGAGGCCGGACCCCGGTGCCAGGCTGAGACCGGGTCGAGCAACGGCTCCCTGTTGACTCAGCCAACCCGGTGGTTCCCCCTCCCATTCCCCCACTTGCAAAGGCATACGAAAGCCTTGTCAAGGCTGAGAAATCTAATTCCTGAAGCCTGTGGTCTGTGGGTGTTGGCAGTAATGTTACCCCCCTTTCTACCCTGGGTCAAAGAGAAACAAACATGGGAACTGTGTTTTGCTAGCAATCTATCAACAAGGTCTTGTTGTGACCAGTTTAGAAAGTTCACAAGGTACACAGAACTAAATGTTTTGGCTGGCAGCGATCATGTGAAACCTGTTTATTCTTAGAATGACCTGATCCATAAGAGTCTTGATATAAAAGATTGTGTACAGCAACAATAAAGCCGTCACTTGGGCCATCAGCCCAGGGGACCCTCCTGTTCCCAAACTGGCTTCTCTTCTCTTTTTTTTTCTTACATTCCCCTACCCTCAGGACCCTGATCTCGGTGTTTGTTGCACCGGTCGCAACACCATTCCCAGTGGCCTTTGACAAAGCTGGACTCTGACGGGCAGATGGATGCGTTTCCAGAAGGACACAGGAGCTCCCGGGAGGGAAGGACTCTTCCCCACGGAGGCGAGTCCTCTCAGATGGATCTGCAATGGATCTGCCAAGAGTCATTGTCAGGAAAGGACTACATAGGAGAGTCACCATGGAGGAAGGTAGAGTAGATTGACGACCAGGACCAACAAGGGGGCCCTCAAAGTGCGGCTCCCAGACCTGGGTGATTTCCAGGCTGGTTGACTTCAACTTTACAGGGTAAAGAATGCAATATCCTCCCTGCCTTACTCCCCCCACCTCTCTCTCACACATACACACACACACCCCTCGTATTGGAAAGGTAAGTTAAGTAATGATTTTCACTAAAAGCTCATTCCGTTCATATTAACAATCACGAGGGACTAGAAGGCTGTGCGTATGTTACAAATAATAAATCTGTCAGCTGATCTCTGATCACAGGTACTTTAGTCGAATCACATTCAGGCTAATGTAATTTCATGCCAGTTCATGTTATTTCCGGTTGTCAAATTTAGGTTATTGTGATTTCTATTGTTTGGTGTGAGATTTTTGATTCCCTAAAATTAGTCGCAAAAAAAAAAAAGGTTCACAAACGTGAAAAATTAATGATGGAAACAGTAACTCAATTTTTACAGGTCCAAGTAATTGTGACAAACGAGGCATTCCTTCGGGGTCATGCCATTCGAGCAGAATTAAAGACAATACTGTGATTTGGAAGTATACGGGTGTATAACTGAAAATTGGACTTTATTAGACCAGCAATCCATTTGCCTATCAACTTGAGTGCAAAACTTTTTAAGAAACTGCTTTGCTATTAGGCAAAAGAATAACCTTGTTAAATATATATTTTTTTTAATTAGAGACAGTGTGAGCAGGGAAAAGGGGCAGAGGGAGAGAGAGAGAGAGAGAGAGAGAGAGAGAGAGAGAGAGAGAATCTTAAGCAGGCTCCAGGATCCCACGACCCTGGGATCATAACCTGAGCCATAATCAAGGGTGAGATGTTGAACGGAATGAGCCACCCGGGCGTCCCAATGTTTTGGGGTTTTTTAAATTGATTTTTAAATTGTATTTCCAGTATAGTTAATGTACAGTGTTATATTAGTTTATGTCCACAGTATCGTGATTCCACATTTCCATGCAAGACCCAGCGCCCATCACCACAAGTGCCCTCGTTAACCCCCATCTCTTATTCCACCCATCAGCCCACCCACCTCTCTTCTGGTACCCTCAGGGTGTTCTCTCTAGTTAAGATTCTGTTTCTTGGTTTCACGCGTTTGCTCTCTCTCTTTTTCCATTGCTGGTTTTTTTGTTTATTAAATTCCACATATGGGTGAAATCATACGATGTCTTTCTCTGACTATTTCACTTAGCCTTATACTCTCTAGCTCCATCCATCTTGCAATGGCAAGATTTCATCCTTTTTTATGGCTAAGAAAATATGTATCTCTGTCTATCTATCTATCTATCTATCTATCTATTTATCTATCTTCTTTATCTATTCATCTATCAATTATCGATCGAGACTTGGGCTGCTTCCATTGTTTGGGTGCATGGATCCCTTTGAATTGCTATGATGGCCTCTTTGGGTAAATATCAAGTACTGTGATTACTGGATTGGAGGGTAGTTCTATTTTAGCTTTTTGAGGAACGTTCATACTCTTTTCAGCGTGGCTGCACCAGTCTGCATTCCCACCAACCGTGCCCGAGGGTTCTTTTATCTCCACATCCTCGCCAACACCAGTTGTTGTCTGGTGTTGTTGATTTTAGCCATTCTGACAGGTGTAGGGTGACAGTTCATGGTGGTTTTCATTTGCATTTCCCTGGTGATGAGTGATGTTGAACGTCTTTTCATGTGTCTGTTGGCCCTCTGTGTGTCTTCTTTGGAGAAATGTCTGTTCGTGTCTCCTGCCCACTTTTTAATATGGAAAAAAAACATTAAATGGTAATTGCTGAAAACATGGCTGCCAAATTAGACCAGTGTGAAAGTTCTCGGGGGCAAGAAATCATACAAATTTAGAAGCATCGTACGTGTTGATTGTTTCCCAAGTACATTTAGATCCTCAGTGCGCTTTATAGAGGCCGGAACTGGAAGTCTTTGATATTGCTTTAGGGGTGAGATATGAAGAGTATGCTGAAATCCAGACTGGACCGCATAATAAAAATATACAGATCTTGTCCCTTCACCAAACAGTCACAATGAATGTCCAGTCATGTTTCTAAGCTAAAGCAAACTGTCTATGCTAATAATATTTTTATTCCATATCTTAACTGAATTGTTCAACAAGCAAACTCCTATGTTATGTCACCAAATTGGAGAGATGGGCTTCCGCTGTATTTCATTCGGCGGTCCTGGGAAATGGTCTGTTAATGAATGACCCTGTTGTACATTGACGCCCCATCTGCGAGAATGATTACTGTCACATAAGCACACCAAAAGTCGTACAGTCGGATAAAACAATTGGGTGTGTGGGGTACATGTCAATTTCAGCAGGTATGACATGCTCGAACACTATGTTATCCGTAAATATTTGAAAACCCATGAGAACAATTCATGCTGAGGGAAAACCAATGCTTCAGAGGAACGCATGCCCAGAAGAATCCATGCGACAGGCAAATTCATACTGCTGGCAAGTCCCCGCCATACGATAAATGCACAATACAGGTGAGTGTCTACAATAGGGAGCCACGCCCCTCGTGAAGTCGTGCTCCGGGAGAACCTGTGGAGGAGAAAAGGACATCGCAAGAAAAAACATGCCACAGGGCAGTGCCTGCTTAAGAAGCCCTGCGATCGGGGTGCCTGGGTGGCTCAGCAGGTTAAGTGCCCAACTCTTGATTTTGGCTCAAGTCCTGATCTCATAGTTTGCAGGATTGAGCCCCACGTTGAGTTCTGTGCTGACAGTGTGGAGCCTGCTTGAGATTCTCTCTCTCCCTCTCTCTCTGCCCCTCCCTCTCACGCTCTCCCTCTTTCTCATTGCCCCAGAATAATAAACTTAGGGGCACCTGGGTGGTCGTTTGAGAACCCAACTTCTGCTCAGGTCATGATCTCGGGCTTCGTGAGTTCAAGCCCCACCTTGGACCTGCTTCTGTCAAGGCCGAGCCTGCTTTGGATCCTCTGTCCCCCAACCTCTCTGCCCCTCCACGACTTGTGCTTGCTCTCTCTCTATCGAAAGTAAACATTAAATATTTTTTAAATAATAAATAAATAAGTTTAAAAAAGAAAGAAGCCCTCTGATCTTTCTCTCCACGTTAAAAAATGTGATCTGCACTACAGGAGAAAGCATGTTTGGGGCGCCTGGGTGGCTCAGTCGATTGAGCGTCCGACTTCCCCTCAGGTCATGATCTTGTGGTTCATGAGTTCGAGCCCTGCGTCGGGCTCTGTGCTGACAGCTCGGAGCCTGGAGCCTGCTTCGGATTCTGTGTCTCCCTCTCTTTCTGTCCCTAACCCACTTGCATTTTGTCTCTGTCTCTCTCAAAAATAAAAATAAACATGAAACAAAATTAAAAATTTAAACAGGAGAAAGCAAGTTTTTTTTAATGTAAAGATTACTCTATGAGCCCAGAAATAGACCTGACTATTAGGGGCATTGTGACACATGCTGACTGAGAGCCCACTGTCATGGCAGTGACCTCAACTGTTGATAACTGTGACCATACTAATAAAAGGGTAACTTTTACAGTACTTATAAGCAGCCTGGCAATATTGTGAGTACTTTATATGAATCCACTGATGTAACCTCTAATGTAGACACTATCATCACCCCCATCTTACAGATGAGAAAACTGAGGCCACTTAACCAACGGAGCCACCCAGGCATCCCATAAATATCACAATTTTTTTAATGTAAAAAGATCACAGGGTTTCTTAAGAAGACTGAAGATAATGGTCGATATCTTATTGCCAAACACAGCGCAGTCTCCTAACACTTCATGATTTCCTTCTTTCATTAGAACAGCAACAACAAAAAAAAAATTCAACAACAGACGATTAGCCATTGGAACAAAATAAGACCCCAAACTAAATGTCCACGGGCCAGCACAGAAGTAAAAAGATGTTTCCCAAAGTAAAATCTAGCAGAAGAGTGGGTCAAAAATCCATCCACCGCCTTTCCAAAGCAAACGTCCTAGCACTCCGCACTACAGCTCTTGTCTCGCAACTCCATTTCCAACGAGGCTAAAACAAACCCCACTGAGAGGACACGGTAAACATCCGAGAGGACCTGATGGAACCATCAGACCCTTGCTGCGTTCTTCCCCACTGATCCAGTGCCCCAGGACTTTGTTTTAATTATATTAAATGCTGTGATACCTCTGTCTTGTTTTTTTTTTTTTTCTCTTTGTATGTAACCAAAAGCAGTACTCTGGGTGGTCGATGTAGCCTGGCACATGTCTGAGTGTGAAAATCCCACCACGTTTGGCCCCATGGCCATACCATGGCCAGCGTTTCATTTCTCCGCATAGCTACACCCTTCTGTAAACGCACGGAGGGGGAGGAGAATGGGAGTTTGGTGCGGTTCTGTCCACCACACCTACCTGTACCCCCTGAAATAAGAACACGTTTTAGGAAAAACAGCTTAGCATGTGAGTATACTCCAGGGTGACACTAAGAAAGTCCACTTTTCGGTGAAGATCGACTGTGGGATCCACTGGGGAATCCCGCAGGGGCTAACCATGCATCAAACTCTCTGGCCCAGATGCCGTGTGGCAGCTACAGACATAAAGGAGGCTACATACGGGGACCCTCTGGAACAGAATTGCCGATTCAATGCCCCAGGCCTCTCCAAATGGAGAACAGATGCACAATTAGCTACTTTGGGTCAAGTTATCCTTAGGATTCTTATAATAATCTAGGGGCCCACGAAAACAAAAATGGATATTTCAATAAATGAAGAATATGAAGTTGCAAGCAACGAATTAAAATGTTTGGAAAGGATGTGGTTTATTGATGACCTAAGGTAACCCAGCTTGTTCATAGATCAATTCATGTGTATACACGGATAGTAACAGTGGGCTAGACCCTGCAAGTACGAGCGACCAAGTTTATTTTTCACGTCACCTTCCGATTCCAATTCAGTGATGTCATGTGGGCACTTGGAACCAGTCATGAAATCTGCAAATGCTTCAAAACGGAACTTCTTCCCCCAGAGAACCAATCGTTCAACATTTTACCAGCTCACTGGAAAAATCCAACTCTTTGTTTCTCTGTCTCTGTATAGCCCTCACTATCACGCACACGCGCGTACACACACACACACACACACACACACACGTAGGTTCTCTGTCTTTTCCAACCTGCAAGAATCAGCCTCCATGACTGGGAGGCTTAGCTAATCGGATTATTGGGTCAATATTAACCATGGATTTTAGCATCCTTCATAGATACCCACAAGGTTAGTCTGAAATTTGCCTTGCCGTTGTAAATTCCCATTATGTTTGGGGTTACCCCCCAAGACACAAAGTTTTCTCACCACACCTTTAATCCCAGAACATGTTTCTGACAACTCCTATGTCACACCTCTCCTTTCTCCGGAACCTTCTCGCACTAAGTCTCTGTTAGCTTGGCAGGGCTCTGAGAAACCTCCAGCCCTTGTCAGGATGATTGCCCTTTCTCCTGGTCAGCTGGGGACCGAAGGGGAGACCCCAAGACAGCATTTGCTCTGGCTGGGGAGCAGCGTCGCCACATCCCATGAAGGGAAACCATCCTGGATATCCGTGACACTCAGATCCAATGCAAAGCCATCGTGCCATTTGGAGTGATCTGATTTAGATTAGTGGCATCATTACCTAGAAACAAGTTCCACAGCCTAGCACATGCCAAACTTCCCCTGGTTATAAGGAGGTAAGGTTTCCCAACCTTAGGTTAAGTTTTCTCTCCTGACCACACCGTCTAGCACTGAAGTCCCTACATGATGTTTCAGAGGTGAAATTGAACTGTTACAAACGTAACTGTCACCCCTCTCTACCCTTCACTGAGTGACTGCACCTAAACCTGGAGCACACCCTCCTCGAATAATTAAGAAGTAGCCTTAATAGGATGTGACCGAGGGGTTTATCTTATTGTCACCATTCCTCGTTAATCAACAGTCAGTACCTCTCTGTTCATCTGTG
This sequence comes from Neofelis nebulosa, assembly GCF_028018385.1. NCBI lineage: Eukaryota > Metazoa > Chordata > Mammalia > Carnivora > Felidae > Neofelis > Neofelis nebulosa. The sequence continues at coordinate 103,387,506 of NC_080785.1, forward strand.
ACGCGTCCAAAGCATTGTGTGGAACAACGCAGCATTTACGCAGAATCTGCTCTCTGCCCTCACAGTCTGATCAGAGGCAGAAGTTGAATTCACGAAACGACACAGAATGATGTGTCTTCCAGCAGGCTGTAGTTCAGGGTGGGCATTTTTGTTCCTTTGGCATGTCCTACTATGTCCATCTCTTTGTATTCCTGTAGGTCTCGGTGGACAGTGTTTCGGATCACAGATATTTCGGAGTTACTTTGACCCCCCCCCACCCCCTGCCAATGGCCCGTAAAAGTATGTAATCCCCACCTGTTTACTCCTAGAAACACAAGCGTGTATTTTTTTTAATCAAGAGCTAAGCACCTACTGTAGAGATCCGCAGAAGAAAAGCTCATTGTGGAACTTACAGGTTTCCAGAGCATTACGCCTTCGTGGACACGTGTGGTTTCCCCTTGCTGAAGCTCGCTCCTCCCCGCTCTGCACCCGCCTCCTCCTTCCCCCACAAAGGAGCCCCCCAACACTGATGATTTCTGTTTCCTTCTGAGTCCTACTCATGATTTGTCCCTTCATTGTTTTGCCCCCATTTTCCATCTGTATTTCTTAGATTGCAAGCCTTTGTAAGACAGAGAACACGGATGGCTTCTCAGCCTTGTGTGTCCCATCCCTGCCACTCTGCCTGGCCCAGAGAAGATGCTCAATAAACAGTAATGCAACAAATTCACCAATTAACGATGCTTTGTCCTTAGCCTCACAGTTTCTTTAAAAGCATCTCTGCTGACATTCATCATTGAGATTATTAGGAATTAAGAGCTGTTACTTATTCAATGGGAAATACGAAATGAGCCTTGTACAGACTGGCTGTGGAAAAGTGAGGCACGAGACTGAAAATCTGGTCTCATTCTGATCTCCATTAAATCCCTGGTGGCCTTGATCCACTCTTCTGACTTCTCCAAACTTCAGCATTCTTATTGTAAAATAGAGATGTTCTGGGGCACCTGGATGGCTCAATCAGTTAAGTGTCCCACTCTTGGTTTTGGCTCGGGTCATGATCTCACAGTTCATGGGATTGAGACCCATGCGAGACTCTGCACTGAAAGTGTGGAGCCTAGTTGGGATTCTCTCTCTGCCCCTCCCTGGCTCTCTCTCTCTCTCTTTCTCTGTCAAAAATAACTAGGTTTTTTGTTTCTTTCTTAATTTTTTTTAACATTTATTCATTTCTGAGAAATTGAGAGAGAGAGAGAGAGAGAGAGAGAGATGCAGTCAGGGAAGGACAGAGAGAGAGGGAGACACAGAATCCGAAGCAGGCTCCAGGCTCCGAGCTGTCAGCACAGAGCCCGATGCGGGGCTCGAGCCCACAAACCATGAGATCATGACCTGAGCTGAAGTTGGACGTTTGACCGACTGAGCCACCCCGGCGCCCCTCAAAACTAAACAGTTTTAAAAATATATAGATGTTCAACAAGATGCTTGCCTAGCCCTCAGAATCCTAGTAGATGTTGTCCTTCTTAATAACTCCTAAAAATAACTCTGTTAATGGTTTTGACAAAAAGTAAAATCACTCAAGCAAAGAACCTGAAAACCTGGGATTTCTTCTTTTCTCACTCACGTCTAAAGAGATAATTACATATTGACACCATTCAGGTTAACAACACAGGAAACCGTGGAAGCCAGAGTGGGTCTAGCTTCTCTTTGTCAGAAACGGTCTTTTCTAGGATGGAGGGAAAAAAAACAAAAACAAAAGCAGAAATTTTTGAACAATAGGTTCAAAGAGTAATTAGGAGGTTGAGAAATAGAAATAAACAAAGTGGTTATTTTACAGTCTGAAATATCTGCCTCTATTTCTTTCAGTGTCAAATAATAAAAACACATTTTTTTTTACTTCTCCGCCCCATGTCTCTAAAAATAAAAAGACTTAAAGCGTTTTCACCTACTCACCTGTGAAAGGATACAAGTCGCCTTTTAGCTTCTACTAGCTTCATATTTTATTTTTAGTTTGCTTCTCAAGGAAACCAGTCAATTCAGAGTTGAAGTTTTCAGCCATGGACCACATATGCTCCTGTCACCACTCTGAAGAGGAACACCGTCCTGAGCCCTGAAGAGGAGCACATCCCTGAAGAGGAGTATCACCCTGAATAGGAGTACCACCTTGAGGAGGAGCACCTTCCAGAGCCCTGAAGAGGAGCACCCCCTGACGAGGAGGACCACACTGAAGAGGAGCATCACCCTGAAGAGGAGCACCACCTTCAGGAGGATCATCCTGAAGAGGAGCACCACCTTGAGGAGGAGAACCGTCCAGAGCCCTGAAGAGGAGCATCCCCTGAAGAGGAACACCTCCCTAAAGAGGAACATCACCCTGAAGAGGAGCACCACTTAAGGAGGAGCACCGTCCTGAGTCCTGAAGAAGATTACCCCCTGAAGAGGAGTATCACCCTGAATAGGAGCACCACCTTGAAGAGGAGCATCATCCTGAAGAGGAGCACTGCCTTGAGGAGGACCACCATCCAGAGCCCTGAAGAGGAGCACCCCCTTGAAGAGGAGGCTCACACTGAAGAGGAGCACTCACCATCCTGAAGAGGAGCACTACCTTAAAGAGGAGCATCACCCTGAAGCGGAGCTCTTTGTGAGAAGACAGCACAATGGTTGCCTGTTTGTGTTTGTTCAGATGATAGCTAAGGTCTAGGTCATGGCTGCGTCTGGATGTGGCAGTGATTCCACACAAGGACTGGACTGTCCAGTGGCAGAGATCAGCAATGACTGGTCTGCACACAAGCAGCAGTGAACTGACTGATATAAAAATCTTTCCCGATGAGATCTCAGTTCCACGTGTGAGTAGCCATAATCGTGAAAGGTTTCACTCAAGTGTGGCAACCACTACTTCCTAACTCTCACTCTCGCAGAAAGCAAGAAGGTGTGTGCATGTGTGTTTGCGCATGTGTGGATTTATCTTCTGCCCTTTCTAACGGGGTAAGGATGAGCAGTAGATCAAAACTCTAGTCTCTAGAAATTAGGTCCTTAGTAAGAAGGATGTATTTCTTTTTTTTAAGTGTATTTATTTATTTTGAGAGACAGAGACAGCATAAGGGGGAGGGATAGAAAGAGAGATGGAGAGAGAGAATCCTAAGCAGGCTCCACACTGTCAACGTGGAGCTCGAACCCACAAACCTTGAGATCATGACCTGAGACAAAACCAAGAGTCAGATACTTAATCAACTGAGCCACCTAGGCACCTAGGCATCCCCTCCTCCTTTTTTAAAGAGAGAGAGCATGAGAACAGGGGAGAGGGGCAGAGGGAGAGAGAGGGAGAGAGAGAGGGAGAGGGGGAGAGAGAGAGAGAGGGAGAGGGGGAGAGAGAGAGAGAGAGAGAGAGAGAGAGAGAGAGAGAGAGAATCTTTAGAGGCTCTGTGCTGTCAGCACACAGTATGATGTGGGGCTCAAACCCATGAAGCTTGAGATCATGACCAGAGCCAAAACCCAGAGTCAGACACTTAACCAACTGAGCCATCCAGGCACCCCAAGAAGGATGTATTTCCATTGGAAGGGCCAGGATTGAGATATGGATTTGACTGGATGCTTGGATATTTGCCCAACGTTTGGGTGTGAAATCCAGGCATTACCATCTAGAAGGTGGGGCTGAGGGCTCCAGGACCTTGCTATCAAAAGTATTCCCTTACCAGACATTAGTTCACCACTGCAACAGTATGAACCTGGCTGTGCACCGCACTTCCAGAATAAACTGACGAAGTGAGTTCCAATACAGAAAACATCAATATGGCCGTCCCTCGGCAACTCTTTTAGAGCTTTATGAACTCACCAAGATATGATGAGAGTACAAAGCGAAACCATTTGCAAAAATGAAGCTCAGGAAGGACAGAAAGGGAAAAGGCCCGCTTTTAAAGCCAAGCATTCGAGATTGGGAACAGAGGCAACAGTGTCCTCATTGCTTTAAAGGAAAGCACAGGTGGGCACTGGGGTGATTTCCTCCGACAGCCAGTGTATACAGAGCGTGAGACGCTGACAGGTGTGCAACACCACTGATCGAGGCCCCGCCTTACACCTGTGGTGGCCCCCGAAGAAGCCACGCCAACCTAGTTCACCTGCCCACCGGGAGCCCCAGACTCTGTGCGGATGAGGCTGGACACGAGGACCCCAGTCTTTATGGTTCTCTGACTTAGCTGTCGTCCACTGTATTGGAAAAGAACCGTCTGTCTGTCTCTACTCCGCAAAACACAGGTACCAGATACTGACCTCCACTGGTCCCTCCTGCCATTTTCCTCCCCATCCCGCCAGCGGCAGGATGCGCACGGGAGCCCAGGACATAGGACGACTGGGAAAAGTTTGGATTTTCTGCTCGAAACTCTGAATACGCCATGAGCGAGGGAACAGGTAGGCGATCTGGGCAGCAAGGCCCAGGTGGCCCCAAGAGAATCCCACCGTCTTCGTTGGTCAAATTGGAGAAGAAAGTGGAACTGAACCAAGGGTCCGCAAACCACAGCACAAGGGCCAGCTCTGGCCTGCTGCCTGGCTTGGTAGATAAAGTGTTGCTTTAATGCATAACGTGTTTCTGCATTTCCACACGCCTGCTTTTGTCCTGCGATGCCAGAGTGGGGGAGCTAGAACAGAGATGATCTGGCCCTCAGAGCCTAAAGCTTTTACCATCTGGCCCTTTGCAGAAAAATGTGTGTCCACCCTGAGCTCAACTGAAGGGTCCCCACGACAATACACTAAAGCTGAATCTGAAGCAACCCGATCTGCTTCATCCACTTACCCATCTATCTATGATCTGCCTACTTATGTATCATCGCTTATCTATCTATTACCTATTTGTCTATCTAGAGATAGACAAATCTATCTAGAGAGGGAGGCATAGACAGGGAATGTCACAATATATGCAGGTACACCACAAATATAATTATTGAAATAGAGAATGGGGAAAAATAGATGGAAATGTACCAAACTAACCATACACGATGACACCGTTCATTATTTTATAAATTATTTCTCATTTTCACATTATTTTGATGATTGGAATAATTTTATTTAAAAACTGCCAGCACAGGGGCACCTGGGTGGCTCAGGCAGTTAAGCATCAGATTCTTGATCTCAGCTCAGGTCACGATCTCACGGTTCGTGAGATTAAGCTCCACGTAGGGCTCTGCACTTGGCAGGGAGCCCGCTCGACGTTGTCTCGCACGCCCTCCGCCCCTCCCTTCCTGGCGTGCGTGCATTTACTCTCTCTCTCCCTCCCTCCCTCTCTCTCTCTCTCTCTCTCTCAAAAAAGTAAAACATAAAACTAAATAAAGATAATTAAATCAAAACTGCCAAGGTGAGTCTGGGGTTTGGGAAGTGGGGCAGGGGGTGGGCTGGAGGAAATTTCTAAATAAATACATATACAAATACATACATATATATAATGAGGTGAATGTACGTAAGCATTTCAACGGCATGAAGAATATTTGTAAAATAATTTTAGAGTGATTGCCATTGGATGGTAGAATTACTACCTTTAAAGTAGTTATTTATTCATCTTTATACTTTTCAAATATTCTGCAACCAAAAACTATTACTTAAAATATAACAATAAAGCACATTAACTTTTTTAATGTTTATTTACTATTTTTTATTATACTTTATTGTCAAATTGCTTTCCATACAACACCCCGTGCTCATTCCAACAGGTGCCCTCCTCCATGCCCATCACCCGCTTTTCCCTCCTCCCCACCCCCCATCAACCCTCAGTTTGTTCTCAGTATTGAAGAGTCTCTTATGGTTTGCCTCCTTCCCTCTCTGTAACTTCACCCCCCCTTTCCCTCCCCCATGGTCTTCTATTAAGTTTCTCAGGATCCACATAAGATTGAAAACATATGGTATCTTGTCTTTCTCTGTATGACTTATTTCACTTAGCATCATGCCCTCCAGTTCCATCCACGTTGCTACAAATGGCCAGATTTCATTCTTTCTCGTTGCCAAGTAGTATTCTGTTGTATATATAAACCACATCTTCTTTACCATTCGTCAGTTGATGGACATTTAGGCTCTTTCCGTAATTTGGCTATTGTTGAAAGTGCTGGTATAAACATTGGGGTACAAGTGCCCCTCTACATCAGCACTCCTGTATCCCTTAGGTAAATTCCTAGCAGTGCTATTGCTGGGTCATAGGGCAGATCTATTTTTAATTTTTTGAGGAGACTTCACACTGTTTTCCAGAGCAGCTGCACCAGTTTGCATTCCCACCAACAGGGCAAGAGGTTTCCTGTTTCTCCCCATTCTCTCCAGCATCTATAGTCCCCTGGTTTGTTCATTTTAGCCACTCTGACCAGCGGCCACACTCTCAGTGTGGTTTTGCTTTGTATTTCCCTGATGAGGAGTGACGTTGAGCATCTTTTCATGTGCCGTCGGCCATCTGGATGTCTTTTTTAGAAAAGTGTCTATTCATATCTTCTGTCCATTTCTTCACTGGATTATTTGTTTTTCAGGTGTAGAGTTTGTTGAGTTCTTTATAGATTTTGGATACTAGCCTTTTATCCAATATGTCATTTGCAAATATCTTTTCCCATTCTGTTGGTTGCCTTTTAGTTTTGTTGATTGTTTCCTTTGCAGTACAGAAGCTTGTTATCTTGATGAGGTCCAAATAGTTCACTTCTGCTTTGAATTCCCTTGCCTTTGGAAATGTGTCAAATTAGAAATTGCTGTGGCTGAGGTCAGAGAGGTTTTTTTCCTGCTTTCTCTTCTAGGGTTTTGATAGTTTCTTGTCTCACGTTCAGGTCCTTCATCCATTTTGAGTTTATTTTTGTGAATGGTGTAAGAAAGTGGTCTAGTTTCATTCTTCTGCTGTCCAGTTGCTGTCCAGTTCTCCCAGCACCATTTGTTAATGAGACTGTTTTTTTTCCATTGGATATTCTTTCCTACTTTGTCAAAGATTAGTTGGCCATACATTTGTGCGTCCAATTCTGGAGTCTTTATTCTATTCCATTGGTCTATGTGTCTGTTTTTGTGCCAATGCCATACTGTCTTGATGATTACAGCTTTGTAGTAGAGGCTAAAGTCTGGGATTGTGATGCCTCCCGCCTTGGTCTTCTTCAAAATTACTTTGGCTATTCGGGGTCTTTTTGTGGTTCCATACAAATTTTAGGATTGCTTGTTCTAGCTTCGAGAAGAATGCTGGTGCAATTTTGATTGGGATTGCATTGAATGTGTAGATTGCTTTGGGTAATAATGACATTTTAACAATATTTATTCTTCCAATCCATGAGCATGGAGTGTGTTTATTTATTATTTTGAGAGGGAGACAGACAGAGCATGAGCAGGGGAGAAGCAGAGAGAGAGGAAGACACAGAATCCAAAGCAGGATTCAGGCTCCGAGCTGTCAGCACAGAGCCCAATGTGGGGCTCAAACTCACAGACCATGAGATCATGACCTGGGCCAAAGTCAGACACTCAACCGACTGAGCTACCCAGGCACCCCATTAAAATTAAGTTTTAAAGATTGTTCGATGTGATGAATGGATACACAAAATGTCGTACATTTGTGTCGTACAATGGAATACTACACAGCTCTTAAAAAGAATGAAATCCAGGGGTGCCTGGGTGGCTCAGGTTAACCCTCCGATTATTGATTTTGGCTCAGGTCATGAGCTCACGGTTTGTGAGGTCAAGCCCACATCGAGCTCTGCGCTGACAGTGTGAAGCCTGCTTGGGATTCTCTCTCTCCCTCTCTGCCCCTCCCCTGCTTGCAAGCTATTTCTCCCTCACAATAAATAAATAAACTAAAAGGAAAAAAAAGGAAGGAAATCCTGTTACATGCTAAGCATGTGGATAAACCTTGGGGATATTATGCAAAGTGAAAGAAGCCAACCACCAAAGGACAAAATGTTCTATGATCCCACTCATATGAGGTATCTAAAGTTGTCCAAATCATAGACACTGGAAATAGAGTCTTGGGCGCCAGGGGCTGAGGAGGGGGGTAGGCCGTTGGTTACTGGATATGGAATGTCAGTATTGCAAGATGAAAAACTTTGGGAAGTCTGTTTCGCAATGATGTAAATGTACATAGCATTACTGAACTGTATATTTAAAACTGTTTTATGATGGTAAATTTTGTATGTGTTTTCTACCCCAATCAAAAAAAAAATTTCGATGTGAATTTGTGTCGCAAATGTTTTATCGTCATGCAACTTGATAGAACGTAAAAACTTCCATATTCATAAAGATGTGTTTTACATATACAATGGAATACTACTTGGCAATGAGAAAGAATGAAATCCTACCATTGGCAGCAATGTGGATGGAACTGGAGGGTATTATGCTGAGTGAAATAAGTCAGTCAGAGAAAGATAATATATGTTTTCACTCATATGTGGACTTGAGAAACTTAACAGAAGACCATGAGAGAAGGGAAGGGGGAAAAAAAGAATAGTAACAAACAGAGAGGGAGGGAGCCAAACCATAAGAGACTCTTAAATACAGAGAACAAAATGAGGGTTGATGTGGGGTAAGGGGGGAGGGGAAAGTGCGTGATGGGCATTGAGGAGGGCACTTGCTGGGATGAGCACGGGATGTTGTAGGGAAGCCAATTTGACAATGAATTATATTTTAAAAAATCTCCCATATTCTATGTAAGATGATGATGATGGGTACACGTTTGGAAGTTAAGAGATTCCTGTCCATTCCTATGACTATACTCTACTTAAGACAAACCACATTAACAAAGTTAAACATATATGATACGAATTATAATAGTATTTCACTTAGGCATATAGCATAGCAGATGCACTGACTATGACACCTGAACCGTGAATGTAGCCTTAGAAATTATAGCATATTACTCTCCTTTCTAACGAAATATTTCCTTTTTGTTTTCTACCGAAAGTTACTCAAAGTCTTTGCTTCATTTCTGTTCTCATCTGTTCGTTTTCACTTCGAGTCATCCCAGCAACAAATATCCTAAGGATAAAATGATAATCTTGAAAATCATAACGCATGCATTTGGATATACGCTTGCAATAATGCGTCGAGACCCCAGGAGGCTTTCTCTCCTGTGTGCCCCATTCACGGGGCCCGGAGAAACAATGTTCCTGGAGGACTCTGCTCTGCCTGGCACTCATCATCCTGGTAGAGAGCAGGGACCCTGTTTCCCTTTGCCTGCTCTCCACCCAGAGAATACCTGATACTTCCTAAGTACCTTAAAAATATTTGTTAATGTTTATTTATTTTTGATAGAGAGCGAGAGACACAGAATCCGAAACAGGCTCCAGGCTCTGAGCCATCCGCACAGAGCCCAATGGGGGGCTCGAATTCACGCACTATGAGATCATGACCAGACGCTTAACCGACTGAGCCACGCAGGGGCCCCTCGTACCTTTAAATGTTTGGCCAGTGATTCAATTAATCTGAACCGTCATCCTTTCAACTCCTATGCCAGGAACAGCCACGGTTCAATGCATAATTTTTAAGAGAATCCAGCCATTAGCATATGGAACTGGAGATTCTGGAAGGTAACTTTTCAGTGTTTCATGGAAAGCATAGAGATTGCTCTGAGAAGTACTTGATCTTTATCATTAGAAATGCTTTCATGGATTAAAGTATATTTAAACACATTAAAAACAAATAATCTGTTCAGTGCTTGGGTAGGCATACATGTTGAATAATGATAAATATTAATATTTGGACTGATTGATACTCCCAACCCCCCTCCCTATAAATATATATATATATATATATATATATATATATATATATGTTGTGTGTGTGTGAATGTTCGAGATTTGGGGATGTGGGGAAGTCAGCATAGAGCTTTAATTGTCCATTGGAAAGAAGGCACAGATTGCACTCACTCATTAAGTGCCACAGGTCACTCTGGTCTAGGGAGGAAGGCTCTTGATCCTTTCTTAATCGGCACAAAAATGAGGCTTGCTTTCCCCATTTAGCTATCGATTACTTGGCCTCACCTCGGGGAATATATTTGTCCATGATCCCCTGCTTTAATGGACATAATCTCCTCATTTTTCGAGAATGCACCTAGCTTGGAGACACCGTGTGCCCTGAACACTTGCCCCTAAGAGTGCCATTCAATTACCGTGTAGAGGAGTAGCTACTGGGAATTCAGTAATGAGAAAAACCTTTGGGGGCTGAAGCCACCAATATATCAAAGCCTTCATATATGAGAAAGCAGAATAGATCTTCCAACCAACGGGGCCCATGTGCATGGTGGGAAATTAAAGGGAGAGAAACGGTGGACTGGAGCCTGACAAAGTAACGAACGGGTCTGTGACACTAAGTTTGCTCAGCAAAACAGTCACTGGTGTATTTGTCCTAGAAATTTCACTACCAAATAGGTACAGTGTTTGAAGACATACGAGACTCGCTGAATGAATCTTTAAAAATCTCCGGCAGAATTTTCACTGCCAGCTCTAAAATCATTGTTCTTTTATTCTTTCTATTGTAAGTTTTGTTGGAAAAGGGGGAAAAAATATCTCTTCTTTCAGTCTGTATTGCTATAGGCATATGCTAGGAAAAACAATGTTATTTCTTCTTGGTGAAAAAGGATCTCTCCCCAAAGTCTCTTTGTTTATCTTGTCATAATTATAATTTTTTGTATGTTATACATGATACTCACATGAAATACACCTTTAAGTGTAATTGTATGTGTATTTTACATAAAACATTTAAATTTTGTATCTATGCCTTATACTTCCTAAATTGTCATGCAGATCTGAAGCAGATTTAATTTGTGCACTATTCTTGTTCCTTTAGAAAAAAATCCTGGGGCACCTGGGTGGCTCAGTTGGCTGAGCATCTGACTCTTGATTTTGGCTCAGGTCATGATCCCAGTTCAAGCCCCGCATCAGCGTCCGTGCTAAGTGTGGAGCCTGCTTGAGATTCTCTCTCTCTCTCCCACTGCCCCTCTCTCCTACTCCTGATCTCTCTCTCTTAAAAAAAAAGTCTTTATTCTCCTTAATCTAGTATTTCCTAACATGTGATACACAGATATCTACTTATGGAAATACTCTTACTTCTGCTTATATTGCAACGCTTCATAATAAATGCTATTGCCTGGGGCCGTTTTATTAATTAACAAATCCTTCTGCGAAGCTTACTCTCTGGCAAGTGCTTTACAAATATTAACTCTTTTTACCTACATAATAACGTTATGAGGTTTGTCAAACCATGACTCCTGTTTCACAGATTAAAACAAATAATCGAAACACAAACCATTACCACAATGGCTGGAGGAACTTGCCCAAGGTCCTGTATGTAATAGGCAGCCTCATTAGGATCTGTCCCTCAGCAAGTTCCCCTCCAGAGCTTATATTCTTTACTTTCGGCTGTTGTACAGGTGTTGCTATGCCATGTGCATGGAGAGTTGGGGCTGATTCTTCCTCTTCTTTGGGATTTCCAGGTCTCAAAGTTCCTAGGCACAGTCAATGCCACAGTGTGCTGCCCACATAAGCTCCTTCTTGACTGACATGCCCAAGTTTTCAGCTGCCAGGAGAATCGAGGGCTGATTGCTCTGCTGAGTCCCGCTCTGGGAATTGCCTTCAGCGGAAGAAAACCACCTTGCCCGAGGTCACAGTCCCTCCTCAGGGGCATCCCAGATACATACGGCCCATGTTCTTCCAACGACTCACCTTCCTTGCCCAGATGTGAATGGTCATCCCAGCTTCATGGGATCTGCTGGGATTTTGTGCAGATCGTGTTACGGTTCAGTTCAGCTCTGCCTCTGCCCGATTCAATGTCACTCTTTCATCGGCATGGATCCCCAGGGAACTCCCCAATGAACTTCCTGCATGTGAATCCAAGGAAAGCTGGCAGTAGGAAGCCAGCTTCACAGCTGGGTTTTGTTGCCTGATCAAGGTGGGAGCCAGACGCTAGTTATGCAAGGGTTTAACTCCACTTAGGTCTTAGGAGAAGAATAAGCCACTGTTACTGCTGTCACTGGAGATGGCTCCGGGGACAAACTAGATAGTCATTTGTCTAGGCTGGTCTAGGCTGATTACTAAACCTGCTCCAAGAGTTTTAAGCCCATAATTTTTTTTTTTTTTTTTGGATGGCACATGGTGGCTGGAGTTTCTTATACACTTTTCTGATGTAGCAGAAAAAACACCAAGGGAGACCTCAGTAAATACCCTTCGTGCCAGACACATTCCTCCTTATCACCATTGTGTAGCGCCAATCCTAAATCCTCACAGAATACAGGGCAAATTCGTCCCATTAATGTAGCAACTTCTAAGTTTGTCTGCCTGCCCGCTGGCCTTAGGAGCCTAAGTCAATCAAGTGATAGCATCACATTCCATGGAACTCGTGCCAGATACTCTGGTAGAACTTCCCTTCAGAGACTAGAACAGAGCTTGAATTTAGGAGAGTGGAATATTCAAATTCTGGAAGGGGTCGCGGAGTCTTGATGAGAGATCGATCCTATTTACACCCTGTGATTCCCAGACAGGTGTGTTCTACGCATTGAGACCCAACACCGTTGCCATAATGCCATAAAGCTCCATTGGCCACTGGTCCAATATAAATATCACAACTCAGAGGATAGCACTCCCACCCATCATAAGATTTCTATCAAGCTGAAGTCTGATTGAGACTTCAGCAGGCTAGTCCACTCTTCTATTGGGCTGTCAGCCTTTCAGTGATGAGGCATACTCTATAATAAGTAGAATCTGCGGTTACAGGCCCATAAAATGGGTCCCTGGGTCTGAAGCAAATTTAATCAAGATATTACGTCCAGAAAACTGTTGAAGTGTCTCATCGTGGTGAATGCTTTCTGGTGGCGGGGTGGTATTAAGCTGAGACTACAGGTTTTGTGCTGACCTTCATCATCTTACCCACGCCCTCATTTTCTAAAATTCTTCTCCATATATTTCTTCTGATTGGCTATATTGGTTTGAGGAGGTGGGGGATGTTGCACCAGCTCCTTCTTGGTCCTTCCTATCTTAAACTTTTACTCCAAGGTCAAAGAACCAGTAAGAAGGTTACTCCAGCTATGAATGTATGTTATAGAGAGAAGAATGGGACTACAACCAGGGTTTATGGACACTCTGGATCTCTGTGGCATGGACTTGGGCCAAAGGTCAAGTTAACACCCGGCCTCCTTTAGATTCCAATCTTATTTGAGGATCATGATGGCATTTGAATTACATCGATGTCAGTTCTTTATAGGAACCGGTTTGCTAGTACATAGTTACCCTGGTGAATGCCTGCCCATGTCTTTGGTAAGTGTTTGGCGATGCTTATCCTTCTTGTTGTGAAGATGCACAGAGCCCGTCCTCAAGGGGAATCAGTTCTCGCCTGTAATCAATGGACTTTTTGTCTACGAATTGACTTGAATATGAAAATGAAGCGAGCACTACAATTTTTGATCACCAACTCCCTCTCTGTCCCTCTCCATATCTCCCTGCCCCTCTTCTCTGCTCACCAACTCTCCACTTCTGTTTATAATACAAGGGAAGCAACATTTTATTGGCTCTTCCTACTCATTGGTCCGTTAACCTCCACCATAGAACCCCTGGTTTCTGTTCACTCTGGGCATCATTTCCGCTTGGCTTCTTGGCAGTTCTGGAGCCCCATGTCATTATATCCTACTGTCAATGTATGCCTAGAGGTGACAGTCCCTTCTGAGCCTCTGGGTTCCCCTAATACACGCGTCGTCCAAGAGGACTCCTGGTCTCACGAAGAATCCATTCTAACATTGCTTTTTAGCTTCCTGGCCCCTTCCTCAGTGCTATTCCAGGGGAGTTGGGGAACCTGCAACTGTAGGTGACTGTAGTTACTAGGTTTTCTACATTATCACAACATATTAGGATCGCCTCCATGAGTTCCAGTCAAATCATTATCTGTCGAGTCATAGAAGAATGCCCTCCTGTTGAAATTTTCTCCTGGGCCCTGATTTTGTTCTAGGAGATCTATCATGACTAAGAAGTCTGTCTTTTCTGTGGCTCTGAAATTGTTTCAATTACATCCTGGATTTGGTTTTCTGCCCTGTCTTTCCTCTAGAGCTATAGGAGATGAGGGTCTTCTTAAACATGGGCACAGAGGACTTGCAGCTTACAAAGCACATTGAGCCGCCAGTTGGCTGCCCTGGGACCAGGTTTATCTCAAGACTTCCAGCCAATTTCAAAATACTTAAAATTACCTTTATCTCCTTTCCCAATACTGATCATATACCACAGTTAACATACAACGGACTCTTCACCTGCTACTTGAACCTGTTTCCGGCCCTCACAGGTGATAGGGCGTCAGTGGTGGTGTTCCATGCGTGGGATTATCACCACCTACTTACTCCAGCAAGGGGGTCTTTTTGCTTTCTCACTAGAGAATGATCCAGCTATGAACTCCTTCTTAATAGGCCTTTAAAGTCCTAATTACTAGGGCTAATTCTAGCCATGAGCCTGGGTTCCCCCGCAGAGTGGAATCTGAGGCAATCATGTGGGTAGTTTATTTGGGTAGCACTGTGAGGGGTGGGGGAGCACCAGGAGGGAAGGCATGCCAGTCAAATCACACGCTTCCCGATTTTCCACCCTTTGGGGGCAACTAGTCTGCAATCTTCAGCACTTAGTAAAGTTTTATGAGGTGTACCTAAAGGCAAAGAACACAACAGGGAAACCACTTACCCATTGACTCCAGTGTTCTTTAGCCAAGGGCACCTCATAGGTGCTGACTCCCCCTTACTAGGGGGCAATGGTCACATTCCCAGAGTGGCCCACACCAGGCTCAAAGAAGCTCTGTGGCAGGAAGTCAGGTGGTATGGGGCTGGTCTAAGGGGAGGGGCTGCAGGATGCATTTAGGCCAGGCTGATCAAAGTCTGCATGGGATAGAAGAAGAAGAAGATTTGAAGCACACACAAGACATCAAGCATTGACGCGTGGGGTCCAGAGATGAATATGCGGCCCGATGTTATGGGTAGAAAGGTCTATTGCGGGTATACATTGTGCTAACTGGGGACCTCACGGCTAAGACAAGGCTGACTGTCAGATCTAAAGTCGATGGTCTGGAGAGGTGATAACTGCATTGACCCAGAGTTTCTACTGTGGACCTATGACCACAATGTTGTCTTAGTTTTCTGGGACTGCCCCGAACCTGGTGACTTAAAAGAGCAGAATGTATTCTCCCCAAGTTCTGAAGGCCAGAGGTTCAAAATTAAGGGGCAAGTGTTCCCTCCAAAGGCGCTAGGGGATAATCTTTCCCTAGCTCTCTGTAGTTTCCGGTGGTCGCTGGCCATCCTTGGGGTTCCTTGGCTTGGGGCTCTGTTATTCCACGTCTGCCTCCATCTTCACTGGCCTCCTTTCTTCCGCGTGTGTGCCTCCATCTCTCTGCATGGTTTCAGCAGGACAACATGCACTGGATTTAGGGTCCCCCCCCACTCCAGTGTGACTTTACCTTAACGAAGTATGCCCGCAAAGATGCTATTTTCAAATAAGATCACATTCTGAGGTTCCAGGGGACACGTGTTTTGGGGGGACACCATTCAACCCAAAACAGTCCCGTGTGGATGGCTATTGGATGATAAGGATGAGGGAAGGGCAGGCAATCGGTTGTATCAGTAAGACATTCGAACAAAACCATTGGCTGGGGAGTCACCCAAGGCCCAGATGAGTCTACTATGGAGCCCTGGTATTTAATGACAGTCAGTAAAACAATAGCTCAGTTAAGTGTGTGTCCTTGGAAAAAAGAGAAAAGACAATTTTTGCAGAGCTAAGTCGACATATATAAAAACTCTCCGACTTCTCATCCAACCTATTTCTGACAGTCTTCTTCACGATAGATTTCCCTTTTGGGCCGAGGCACCAACTGTATAAAAGTTACTTAAGATTTTAATGTTTTTACAGGAAGAGTCCGGGCCGCAAGTACCTGTTTTTCTTGTCTTTATTCACATCTAATATTGTTAAAACTGAAAAAGCAGAACATCTCCGTTCTGAGTCTAGGCCTCAGACTATATATCTGAATATCACTTTACGGAAAGAAAGTTATAAGGTAGAGCTTTGCGTTGGCTCTAACTAATCTCCTTTGCTGAGCTAAATTGCTTGAGATTTAGCACGGAGCTCCGCTACAATATTCCAACGGTGAAAAATCAGGTGCAGAGCAAATGAAATGAATGTCTCTGGCAGCACCGTATATTTCCTTTGCTTAACGTGGAGCGTGCCATATTTCCGCTCGTGGTGCGCCTTCGAAGAATCATCATATTTTAGAGTGAAACTAATTGTCAGAGAGAATGGAAGTTCATTTCCACAGACGACTTAGCTCCTGGGGCCCGGGAAGAAAGTGGTTTTCGTTTATCTTTATTTGCATTCTTAAGGATGACTAGAGAGAGAGAGGCATAAAGATGTCTGCACTTACAGCTGGCCAGCCACTCCGGCAACCCCTTTGTCCTCTGCTGACGCGTGACATCCGCTACTGTCCCCCACTGCGTTTGCACCAGGGAACAAAGAAGTGTAATTCTTGATTGATATGATGATGATGATGAAGGTGGTGGTGGTGATGATGGTGATGATAGATAATAATTAGATACAAGACTCCATTGGGGCGCCTGGGTGGCTCAGTCTGTTAAGCGGCCAACTTCGGCTCAGGTCATGATCTCACGGTCCGTGAGTTTGAGCCCCGCGTCGGGCTCTGTGCTGACAGCTCAGAGCTGCTTCGGATTCTGTGTCTCCCTCTGTCTCTGCCCCTCCCCCGCTCATACTCTGTCTCTCTCTGTCTGAAAAATAAATAAAAACATTTAAAAAAAAAAGATACAAGACTCCGTGCTAGGCACATTCTGCTATAATTTCATTTCACGACCCCGATATGCATCTAGATCACATGTCATTCACAGCATTCTAGAAGTGAGGAAGTAGGCTTAAAGAAGCACATCATCACTCAGGATGTGAACAAAAACCATCTTTTTTCCTTCATTCTTCTTCGTCTCCTAGTAGAAGGAAGATGCTGTACTTTATGTTAGCGAACATTATTCAAACGTACGAGATTGGCCAAAGAATCGAAACTAGAATATCAGAACAGGACTTGACGCCTCAAAAAAACCCATTTATTCATAGTCCCTTATTTTCAAGATTAGGAATGGCAGACCAGAACTTTTCTGCAGCATGGGTTGAAAGTCACTGCAGTAAAGTATTTATGTAATTTCACGATCTGTTTAACAAAGAAGGAGATACCACTTAAGCTAAAATGTTGGCTGGCAAGGCCCACAATGTATTGAAATAAGTTTTTGCACCTGAGGCATGAAAATCCAAATTTGCTGAACCTAACTCAGAATATCAGAAAATTACGTTTGAGGAAATTCCAAGGTGCATAGAAAGACCAGTCTCCAAAATTGAACTTCAGACGGTCATTTATCTGGACATACAACAGAGAGGATTTGAGAAACTCAAGCATTTGAGTTTCTGTGGGATAACCATTTGTTAGACAAGGTGGGACATTCTTCAAAAGGTTTTCTTTCTCAGGGGTGCCCGGGTGGCTCCGTTGCTTAAGCATCGGACTCTTGATTTCAGCCCAGGTCACGATCCCACGGTCCGTGAGTTCGAGCCCCACATTGGGCTCTGTGCTGACAGCACAGCATTCAAAAAAATGTTTTTAATATTTCCTTTCTCTTTTCTTGGAGCTAGAACTTTGTCTAAATTTTTCTAAATTTCCCACCGTGACCATAAATTATTGAAGATTGGTATCCAGAGGCAGAGTCATCATGAAAAAATGAAAGTAAGACTTCATCGTGTCCCACTGGCATGGCTCCTTCCGAGGGCCCCTGGGGGACGTCCTACTGGCTTGATCACTGGCCCACATATTTTCACAAAGTTTGCCAAAATAGAATAGATCCTGCATTCCGGGTTGAGATCCCTGTCCCTTCCACTCTAACACCCCTACTTCATACTTCTCCTTAATGCCTCTTTTTTTAATGTTTATTTATTTATTTGGGGAGGGGCCAAAAGAGAGGGAGACAGAACCCCGAACAGCCCAACTCAGGGCTCGATCCCAATGAACCGTGAGATCATGACCTGAGCCGAAATCAGCAGTCAGACACATAACTGTGCCACCCAGGCGCCCCTTGCCCAATGCCTCTTGTGCCACTAGGCTAACGGAAGGCGGTTTGAGAATTTGGTTAAAGGACGGTGATTAGAGACATTGAATCTGGGTTCGGAGTGACAGATTTATGTGCTTTGCCACTGCTTTCCTTTTAATGGAGCTACTGCTAGCATATTAACGTAGTAAGAACTAAAGGAATATATGCACTCGTCTCCCTGTTGACTCGTTCAGGGTGTGTCCCTTGGGGCCACCACCAAGAGTTCATGAGTAAGGAACAGGAAAAGGAGATTAGAATGTCGGAGATCTAAGCGCGTCCCTCTATGAATGTGTGTTCCTATCCTCTCATCTAGCCTAACGCTGGTTCGGTTATGCAGGGAAAAAATACGTACAAGGAGTACAATAGAGAAGCATGGCAAAGATCTTATCAAGCAAAGCCACGGACAGTTGGCCCTTCCCTTGTCCCCTGGCCCCATTCCCAACACCAAGCACAGAACCAGAATTCTTTCCAGACTTCTTCTCATGTTTGAACCTGTCTCTTGTTCACCATCTTCATGAAACACCTTGCGATCATATTACTAAAAAATGGCATTTAGCTTTAGATGCTGACCTCCCCCCTCTACAGTGATTTTAGTCCTTCCACTTGTGGCTCTAATTACCGTATTTTTTCATTCCATCAACTTGAGACATAATAAGGCGACAACTGGGGATTCATCTTCCACAGTCAGAATCAATGGTCGGATGACCCATGGGGGACATAAATATCACCGCAGAACAGAATGCAAATAGTGCCTTCACTGTCAAGGGCAGAATGTTTGTGGGGCCCCTGGGTGGCTCATTCAGTTGAGCATCCGACTTCGGCTCAGGTCATGATCTCGTGGTTTTGTGAGCTCAAGCCCAGCGTCAGGCTCTCTGCTGTCAGCACAGAGCCTGGAGCCTGCTTCAGATCCTCTGTCCCTGTCTCTGTCTCTCTCTTTCGAAAATAAATAAGAATTTACAAAATTTCTTTTTTAACGTTTATTTATTATTGAGAGACAGAGAGAGACAGAGCACGAGTTGGGGAGAGGCAGACAGAGAGGGAGACATGGAATCCGAAGCAGGCTCCAGGCTCCGAGCCATCAGCACAGAGCCCGACGAGGGGCTTGAACCTACAAAGGCAGCAGGGAGGGGTAAATTTCACACAGATGTGTCTTATGCAGCGACAGTTATAAATACGTATCCATAGGCACGTCCACGTGTGTGCGCGTGTGCAGGTGCGTGCATGTGCCTCACCCACAGAGCTCACCACCCCCCAAGACAATTCTACAAGGTCTTTACCATTCGGTGAATTTAAAGTCACCTGTTCATGTTCTAATCTTACGTTTGACTTAGTATAACATCCAGAATAGTAAGGGTTAGCATTCCCTTCCTTAAAAAAAAAAAAGAAAAGGCCAACATTACATAAGATTAAGTTGTCTTAACTTCAGCGGATCACATTTAAAGCGACCTCTCATGTAGTTTCGAATGATGAAACAAAACTGCCATGGTCAACTGCAGTTCACAAAGTGGAGGGAGGCAGGAACTGTCCCCCGGCCTGCTTCCATCCGGAGGGGCTCCGGGACCAGCAGCGAGGGTGGCTGATGCGGGCGGGACAGTAATTAGAGACCTGTGAGAACGCCAATTCCCTGTGTTAATTAGTTGAGGTTTAAAACCTAGACTGGGGCGTGATTCGCCCTGTGAGCCTCCCTCCCTCTTCCTTTCCTAATGAGCACATTAATTGTAGCTATTTTAAACATTCCCATGGCTAAAGAACAGGGGATATGCTGTAAATTGCTGATATTTTGGCTGTTTGAAAACACACCATGAAGTGATTTTTTTTTAAAGAAATTTTTTAAAATAGTTTTGGTAAATGAAGGAGCAGTATCAAATTGTGCTCCAGGAAACGCACTGAATTAAATTTACATGGGTTTTTTCCCCCCCTCTAAGGATTCATTAAATGATCTGAAGGTGGATGCATGCTGTTCCATTGATCTATTATTTGCAGGATTTCTGTTCTATTAAGAACATGGTCAGTGCTCTATTTGATTAAATAAAAGTATCGGGAAGGATCTTTTTTAAGGAAGACTTGGCAACAGGGGTCCGTTGAGGCTAAGCCATCTTTTCCTTGTAAACTGGAAGGAAAATTTCCATAAGGTCAAAGGAGACCTCAAATATATTTTTGCACCTGGGTACCTTGAGAAACAGTGAATTTTTCCCCCACATAAAAATGAGCTATATATTGCATTTTATAATGGTATAAACTTGAATGAGGTTATTGCTGCCGTAATATTATCCATGCATAATTGATGTGTGCTATTTTTCACAGCGCAAAACAAACTTAGCAACACTAACTTAGAACACATCCCTCTTTCAGCTCTGCCCGCCCCCCCCCCCACTCCACATGCTTTCTCATTACTAAACAATTTTAACACCTTACCTAGTGCGTCCTCAGTTTCTTTCTCAGGGGGAAAGCAGGAGAGCGTGTGGGTCCAATAGTGAAGACGAACAGAATCGACTTAAGTAAAATGTGCTCTTTGTGCCCAAGAAGCTAAGCTCTTGTTTCTCCAAGGAATCTGGAAAGATCTAAAGGAAGACCAGTAGTATTAAGACTTGAAAGGGAATTTCAGCCCCCGAGGCTAGTATGATTCTGCACTTCACGATTCAGTGTTTCCTGTTTCTACATTTATGCTCTCCCCAAATTTCTGGCATCGTTTTGGGGGCACACAGCAAGCACACCCCACCTACACGGCAGGTCAGGCTGGCTTCACGTTGGCACGAGTGGGATTCACGGAGGCACTTTAAATTCTATTTCTGTGGGGTGCTTAGGTTGCTCGGTAGGTGAAGCATGGATTCTTGATTTTGACTCACGTCACGATCTCACGGTTTGTGAGTTCAAGCCCCACGTCAGGCTCTGTGTTGATAGCTTGGAGCCTGCTTGGGATTCTCTCTCTCTCCCTCTCTCTCTCTCTCCCTCTCTCTCTCTCTCTGCCCTTGCCCGCTTGTGTGCATGCACGCATGTACTCTCTCCCTCTCTCTCTCTCTCTCAAAATACATAAATAAACATTTTTAAAGGTTTAAAAAAATAAAATTTTCCTTCTGAGAGTACAGGTGGTTTTTATCAGGGCTGTGAAAAAGTGTAGAATGCTTTAGGAATTACAGACCTGAGACGTGACCTTCAGTTACTCCTTCTTCCTGCTTCGCGGTCACATCAAGGACCACGTTCCGCCAGGTGAGGAGCAAAACAGGAGAGAAGCCCCTATTGTGACATATTACTGAGTAACATTTATCTATATATTTAGTCATTCGGAAAACTCCCGTTGACTCTTGAGGGCCAAGCATTGGGTTCCACCGAGAATGCCGCCATGTCCGGCCACGCTGTAGGGGACACAGAGCATAGAGACCTTTACAAATATGGGAAGGCAATCAGCATTTCCTGTAGCATCTGGGAAACAGAAGGGTCCCACGATCTTCCAGTGGCAGGAATGGCAGGGATAGTAACGGTAGCAAGCACAGCAGACCTGAATATGACGATGACAATGATGATGATTTTACGAAGGTCCATACAAGTTTTTTTAAATTTTTTTTTCAAGTTTTATTTCTTTTTGAGAGGGAGAGCATGAGTTGGGGAGAAGCAGAAAGAGAGGGAGACACAGAATCCGAAGCAGGCTCCAGGCTCTGAGATGTCAGCACAGAGCCCGACCAGGGGCTCGAACTCACGGACCGTGAGATCATGACCTGAGCTGAAGTAGGACGCTTAACCGACTGAGCCCCCCAGGCACCCCAAAGGCCCATACAAGTTTTAATTGGAGAAAAGAGTAATATATGAATATCAGGGAGGAATTACAAACCAGGATCAATGGGCTGAACTTTGAAAGATGAGGAGATTTTTGGGATAAAGAAATGACTGAATAGGGAGTGTTAGCAACATGAGCCAAAACGTGTAAATCACAGAGACGAACAGTGTGTGTCCCGTGGGAGGAATACTCACTAACTCAGCATGACAGCAACCCACGCCTTATATGTGGGGACCAGGAAATGTAAAACCAGAAGGACCCTGGCACCAGACTAGGGATGCTCAGGCTAAGGAGCTTGAGTTGTATCCTGTCAGTAATAGGGAGCCTCCGAGAACTCTGGTGGCCAATGGCATGAACCTCCCAGATCTCCCTTCACTGGCCCACGTGCTAAGAGGGTTGGCTAGAGATGACCCTCCCACCAGCAACCCCTTCAAGGACTGAACTCACAGGGAGACTCCTTGCCCAGCATCAGGGACTGCCCGATGCTGGGATAAAAAGGTCTGGCCATCTCAACCTAAGGGGAAATACCTTTCAAGGAGAATCAGAGATCCGGAGCCTTAGGTGGGTCAGTGAGGCTGGTGCTGAGCCTATGCTCCATCTTGTCTTCTCCTGCACACCCCCCCCACCCCCCACCTGCTTCCCTGGCCGCTTTCTGCAGGTGCAGATCCTGAAGGCAGCCCCTTGAGGGTAAATTGAGGATTATGCGCACGAGAACCCGTTTTAAGATGTTAAAAATCTGGCAAGAAGTAAAGAAGGGCCACACTGGGGGGGGGGGGGGGGGGGGGGGGGACATGTAAAAAAAGGAACCAATGAGGAGAAATATGCCAAATGAAATCATCAACAGGCTTTGTGAGGCACCGGATGTTCGGAGACAATGGGGCAGAATCAGAAAAGGTTGGATCTTGTGTAATGGAAATGGTAGAAAAGGGTGGAAACGTCCGCTGTAGAAAACGGGGACATCCAGGATAGGACAGTGCTGGGAGACTGTGGCCAGCTCGCATTGGATTCTGGGATGCTGGAGGGACGTCCCCGGCATGTGCCCATCAGGCAAGAGAGCTACAAGGCTAGACCTTGGGAGCAAGGATGAGACGGAGATAGAACCCAAGGGAGCCAGTCCCAGAAAGAACCGTAGGCGGGTGGGTAAAGGTGTCTTGACCAAAGATTGTGAGAAGCTTCGAAGGAACATGTTATTTTCTGGAAGGAAGAGGAGAATTGGAAATTCCACGGAAATCACCCGACCAACAGCGAGAGGGGGAAAAATCTCCCAGCCCTCCCCAAAGCGCCTCCAGCCACAAGTCGGAGGGGAACTGGAGGGATGGGAGCCACCGAGGCAGAGAGCAGGGGCAGGGGCTCTAGGAGCCCTCCAAGTGGGAGGCAGCGCTGGGCCAGGGGACAGGAGGTCATGTTCAGGGACGAGGAAAGAGCCCCTTGAGTTTTCCTGCCTGCACGACATCAGTGCCCAAAGTGCATTAACGACGCTTTCATCCCGGTGTAGAGACACGACCATCTGCCCATGTTACACGGCGAGAGGAGAACTGTGGACACTGAACTGCAAATTAGGGAGACTGTGTGTAGCATGGAAGGAAAAGGCGCGAAACGTCACAAAATACCCACCCCCAGGATGTTCTGGAGCATCCACCTCATTAGGCGTCTGTGAACCAGCCGAGAGTGGGGCGATGCCCAGTGTCTTCTCTCCGGGGGAGTAAACTAATGGCTCTCAACCCCGGCCGCCTCGCTCCCGTCCCTGCCATGAGATCAGTCACAGGGTCACAGTCTGTCCCTCAGCCTCTCCGTTCCAGATCACTGGAAGGGGCCACCCTGCACCCAGCCCAGCGTGCATTTCCTAAGCATGGATCCAGATGAACGTCCAACGGACGTCCAAGAAACCAACGCACCTGTGCAACGGGCACTCTGAGGAAGGCACCGAACGTGACCAACGACTGCCATCTTCCACAGGGAACCACGCCGTGTCATGTGGCCCTCGCCTCAGACCCTCCCTCACTCCACATTTTGTGTGCCAGACTCATCCACGTTCTGACCTGCTGTCCATTCTCATTGTTGTACCGGATTCCGGACGTCAACGCGACCCAACTTAACTGCCCACTCTACCGCGGACTGTCGTTTCCATCTTGAGTAGTGCTGTTCCAGACGCGCTGGTACACGTCTCTTCATGAACCCGCTTGCACCCTGCTATTTCATATCTCTACTTTCATATCTGGAGTTGAGTGGGGAGTTCAGCTTTAGTAAATACCAGTAGCTTTGTGTCAGTTTACAATCGCACCAGAACAGTGTGAGACGTCGGGTGGGGGTATATCCCCGCCACCCTCCCCCCCCCTCCAACATTTGGTATTTTTCATCCTTTTTTCTTTAGTTCATCCTGGTGGAGACAAGTGATTTTGCCTGGTGGTTGTGTTTTACACTTGCCTGACAATTAAGAAAATTGAGCCTCTTCTCATGTTTATAGGGGATTTTGATACACTTGTTTTACTTGTCTGTGCAAATGTATTGTTCCCTTGGGTTATCTGAATGTTTTATTAATTTTAGAAGTCATTTACATGTTCTAAATACAAACTGCCTGTAACATTCCACTTACCTAGTATATCTATCATCCATCCATCTTTTTTCCTTTCCCCTTTCTACCCCCCTACCTTCTTCCCTTCCCTCCTTCCTTCCCTCCTTCCCTTCTTTTTCCTTCCTCCCTCCCTCCTTTCTTTCTTTTTCTTTCTTTCTTTCCTTCTTTCCTTCCTTCTTTCTTTCTTTCTCTTTCTTTCTTTCTTTCTTTCTTTCTTTCCTTCTTTCCTTCCTTCTTTCTTTCTTTCTCTTTCTTTCTTTCTTTCTTTCTTTCTTTCTTTCTTTCCTTCTTTCTTTTTCTTTCTTTCTTTCTTTCTTTCTTTCTTTCTTTCTTTCTTTCTTCTTTCCTTCTTTCACCTGTCATCCATTATCTGTCTTCATTTTGTCTCGTAATATAGGTGTTTTTTTTTCCATTCTGTTAACGTCTTCTGCTAAAGAGACGTTCTTAAGTTTTTTTAATGTTTATTTATTTTTATTTATTTTTGAGAGAGACAATGTGTGAGCTGGGAAGGGGCAGAGAGAGAGAGAGGGAGACACAGAATCGGAAGCAGGCTCCAAGGCCCCGAGGTGTCAGCACAGTGCCCGACGCGGGGCTCGAACTCACGAGCTATGAGATCATGACCTGAGCTGAAGTCAGACACTTAACCAACTGAGCCACCCAGACGCCCCGAGAAGTTCTTATTTTAATATGGTCCAATTTGTCATCTTCTTTCTTTTATAGTTAGAACTTTTGTTCTCAGTGTCTTTTAAAGATACCACTCCTTCCACCATGCTTAAACATTTGTGTTCTCCAGAAGCTGTTCTTGCCTCTTACTCTGTATCCTTCTTCTGAAGTCATGTTTTCAGCTGTGACAAGTGTGTGCAGCTTTGCAAATTTCCAGCCAAGATCACATTCCTGACTTCTAGATCCAATGTACACACAGTGAAATGCACAGATGCTAAGTGTGAAATTTGATGAGTTAAAAATATACACACACATATGTGCACATACACATATGTGTGTGTATAAAACCCTCAATGTAATAAAGACCTAGAAAGTAGAAAGTTTCTTCATACCAACCTCTTCTTTATAGGCAACCATTGTTTTGCTTTCTATGGCCTCTGATTGGATTTGCTTGTTCTAGAACCTCACACAGAATTGATTAATTATGATGGAGACTCTCTCAGCCCCGTTTTCTTTTTTCGACATAACGCTTTCGAGAATCCTTCATAGTGTTGTGTTTTTATAGTCCACAATTTTTATTGCTGAGAAGCATTCAATCTTATCATGTCAATACACCACCATTTTTGTATCCATTCTCCTATTGGTGGACATCGGGCTCTTTCTGGTTTGGAGCTGTTATGTATCAAGCTGCCACGAACAGTCTTGCACAAGAATTTTTGTGGATATATGTTTCATTTTCCACTGGGTCATGAAATATTAACCTTTCAATTTTTAGTTGTATCTGATTTGCTAATATCTCCTTAAGTATTTATTACATCTAGGTTCATGAGACATACTGGTTGGTCTACAATCACCCTCTCTTAGGCTTTTTTTCAGGCTATGCTGCTCAGGGATATTCTGGTTATGTAAAATAAGTAGTGAAACTTTCATCTGCCTCTAATTTCTGGGAAAAAAAATGTTGGCGTAAGATTGGTATTCTTTCCTTCTTAGACTTTTCATAGAATTTAGCAGAGAAACTACTTGAGTATGGAATTTTTTTAAGAGATGGCCTTTGATTATGAAATCACTTTTATTTTTATTTTTTTAATGTTTATTTATCTGTTTTGCAAGAGAGAGGGTGCATGTGAGCAGGATCAGGAGAGGGACAGAGAGAGAGAGAGAGAGTGGGGCAGAGAGAGGATCCCAAGCAGGCTCAGCCCTACAGGGGGCTCTGTCTCATCAACTGTGAGATTGTGACCTGAGGCAAAATCAAGGGTCAGATGCTTAACCGACTGAGCCACCCAGGTAACCCTGAAATAAAAACTTTAAAAATATATACAGATAGCCGGGCACCTGGGCGGCTCAGTCGGTTAAGCGTCCAACTTCAGCTCAGGTCATGATTTCACAATCCGTGGGTTCGAGCCCCACGTCGGCTGTTGTGCTGCAGCTCAGAGCCTGGAGCCTGCTTCCCTCTCTCTCTACCTCTCTCCCACTTGCACTCTGTTTCTCTCTCTCAAAAATAAATAAAAATTTAAAAAAATTTAAAGATATATACTGATAGTCATAGGTTCTCTTTGATCCATTTTTGAAATTTTATTTTTAAATAAGTTGCCTTTAGTGTTTATATTGCCTTATTTGTTGACATTAAGGTGTTCTTTATACTCCCTATGATCTTTTTATCATCTCTAGGATATGAATGGATATCCAGCCTTTCATTTATGGTTTTGACACTTTGCATTCATTATAATGGTTTTCCTGAGCCACAGTGTTAAGGGACTTGAATTTCATTAATCTTTCCACAGAATCAACTTTGGCCTTTGTTAACATTCTACATTTGTTTTCTCTCTGTTATAATTCATTCATTTCTGCTAGGTATTCCCTATATGTATACATTTATGATTATTCTTTTTCATAATTCCTTAACTTCCTAAGGTGGAAATTTAATTTACTTAACATTTAAAATTATACATGTCCACAGGCACCCGCATGGCTCATGGCTCAGTCAGTTAAGCATCTGACTCTTGATTTCAGCTCAGCTCATGATCTCATGGTTCATGGGATCAAGCCCTGGGTGGGTCTCTGCACTGACAGTGCAGAACCTGCTTGGGATTCTCTCTCCCTTCTCTCTCTGCCCGTCCCACCTCTCAAAAATAAATAAATAAATAAATAAATAAATAAATTCCTTAAACACTAATTTAGCTGTATTCCATAATTCTTTATATGCCACATTTCAAATATCAGTTGATCGAAAGTATTTTCTGAGTTCTCTTGCCATTTCTTCTTTGAGAAATGCATTATTTGAATGTTCATAAATTCTTAAATATTTAGGCCTTTTATGAGTGTCGTATTTTGTTGTGAATTTCAAATGATTTTCTGTAAAGTCAGAACATCTATTCTGTAGATTTCATTCTCAAATTTTATAGCCACTTATTTTACAGTGGAAGATACGGTTTCATTTGGTAAATATTGGCTATGCCATTAAACAGAATGTGAATTCCGCAGTTATTGTGGGTAGTATTCTATAAATGTTGATAGTCTTCTCATATCTTTCATAATCTTAAGGACTTTTTTTGTCTAGTTGTTTTATCAATCACTGAGAAAAGGGTATTAAAGTCTGTACATGTAGGTTTCTCTATTTCTTTTATTAGTTCACTTAGTTTATGCTTTGTCTTTCCCTATTATCAGATGATGGTTACAATGGTTATATATCTCTAATGAATTAACCTCTTTACATTTATATTGATATTTTATAAACCTCTTTATATTTTATGTTTATAAAATGTCCCTCTTCCAACATGCGTGGTACTAACAATAATATCTTATCTTGGGTCCCCGAAATATCCGTGCCCTAATTCCCAGAATCAGTGACTATGTTACATGGCAAAATGACCTCGGCAGATGTGATTTAGTTAGGGAGCTTGTGGTAGAGAGATTTCCCTGAAATATCAGTGTGGACACAGTCTGATCACACAAATCCTTAAAATCAGAGAAATTGTCCTTGCAGGGAAAACCCCGAGGGAGTTGTGACCAGGGAATAATGATCACAGGAATGCAAAGTTGCTGGCTTGTAAGACGAAGACATTACTCAGCAAATGTAGGAAACTTCGAGAAGCAGGGAAAGGCAAGGAAAAATAATCTCACCTAACCTGCTAGAATAAAAAAAAAATAGTAATAATAACTGAATGAATACGAAAAAGTCAAAACGTGAGCATCACGTGTAATTTTATATTTTTATTTTGCTCTGTCTTACAGGGGAAAAAAGTTAATACATATTACCTTTGTAACTAAGAAGTTTACGGCAAATTAGAAAAAAATAGCATTTAACAGAGATATAATTAAAAGATTTTAAAATAATGAGTTAACACAAAAAAATTTAAAACAAACAAATTCTCCCCCTACAGACTACAGACAGGAATACAGCCCTACTAACAATTTGATTTTCACCCAGTGAGAGCCCTGCCAGACTTTTAATCTATAGAACTTTAAGATAATAAGTTTTCAATGTTTTAAGGCACCAAATTTGTGATAATTTATTACAATAGTAGTATAAAACTAGTACAATTACTTCATCTGATATTAACATACACATGGCAATTTTTTTTTTCTTCCCTCTTTTCACTTTCAAAATATTTCTGTCTTTATATTCAAACTGTTTCTTTGGGAGAATTAGGACTTGTGTTTTTTGTACAGTCTGAAAATATCTGCCTTTTAATTTGAGACTTTTATTTCATTTGTATTTAATGTAATTATTGAAATTGTTGTATGAAAGTTTGCCACTTTTCTATTTGTTTTCTATTTTTCCCATCAATTTTTTCTCCTCTACTCCTGTCCTATTTTGGGTAAACAAGATATTTTCAATATTTCATTTAATATTCTCTAGAGACTTTTAGCTATATTTTTTTTGTACTTTTGTGGTTGATCTAGGGATCAAATTATGCATCTTTAACTTACCACAATCCATGTAGAGTTAATATTGTATTACTGTATGCAATATATAAGAATTTTGCAACAATATAACTGAAAATACACCAATCTTTGTAATATTGTTGTTATATATATATATATATATATATATATATATATATAATTCATATACTTATAAACCACATAGCAAAATGTTGTAATTTTCAGATGTGGGATTGTGGTTTTTAAAAATTAAGTGATTTTTTTAAATGTCTTCTTTACTTATTAACATTTCAAATACTTTTCATTCTTTCTTATAGAATAGAGTTTGCTGTTTTTATGTGATGTCCCACTCCTTCAACTTAAATAATTCCTTAAATATATCTCTAATGAAATTCTGTTGGTAATGAATTTTGTCAGCTTTCATTGATTTGAAAATATCTTTATTTTATGGGGTGACTGGGTGGCTCAGTCGATTAAGCATCTGACTTCAGCTCAGGTCATAATCTCACGGTACATGAGTTCAAGCCCCACATCAGGCTCTTTGCCCCAGCTCAGAGTCTGGAACCTGCTTCAGAATCTATGTCTCCTTCCCTCTCTGCCCACCCCTGCTTGTGCTCTCTCTCTCCCTCTCTCAAAAATAAACAAACATTACAAAAATTTTTTAAAAAGAAAATATTTTTATTTTGCTTTTAGTTTGAGTGATATTTTCATTGGATATATAACTCATATTGACAATTCTTATCTTTCCAATGCCATAAAGATGTCTTTCCATTGTATCCTGATATCCAATGACTTTATTGGGAAGTAAGATCTTATTCATATCATTACACCCTTCTATCATATGTGTGGTTGTGTGTGTGTGTGTGTGTGTGTGTGTGTGTTTCCTTCTGGCTTCTTCAGGATTTCCCCATTGTCATCGGTTTCAGTAGTGTTCACTATGATGGACCAAAGTTTTGGGTTTCTGATGTTGTTGATTTGTTCCCCCTGCATGGAGTTTGCAGGGGTTTTTTGGATCTAGAAGTGAATGATTTCGAACAAATTGGGGGTCTTTGACCTGATGTCTTCATGTTTTTTTCTTAATAATTTTTTTCTCCTCTTTTTCTGGTACTCCAAAAATGTGTTTGATACTGTTTGATGGAGTTACTAAACCCTGTTAATATATTTCCATTTATTCTGTCTTTTTGATATTACGTAATTCTTTACTGATTTATTTTAAGCTCACTGGTAATTTCTTTAGTTATGTTCTTTCTGCCATTAATTCCATTAGGGGGACTTTTCATTTCAGATATTATAGTTTTTATTTATATATTTTCCAAGTTTTTCATAGTTTCCATTTCTTTACTAAGACTACCTCTTCACTCATTATGACCCTCTTTATCTTAAACTTTTGATTACATTTATAATAGCTGCTTTAAAAGTCTCAACTGCTCATTTTTGTAATTAGAAAAAAAAACTCTTGGCTGTTAATTCCAATATTGGAGTCATCTTAGGGTCATTTCCTGTTACTGCTTCTTTTAAGCATAGGTGATATATTCATGTGTCTTCCACATCTAGTCATTTTGTGTTAGATACTCATCATTGTGAATGATTTATTGAGTATGTTATAGAGACTGAGTTCTGCTGTCTTCCTCTGAGTATAGTTTTTGTTCTCACAGCCAGGTAGAGTACTGTTTTCAGAAATTAGCTCTTTGGAATTGTATAGGTTTGAATTTGCATTTGATCAGAATGGGCCTATTTTAATGGAGAGCCTGGGGTACTTACCAAGCTCTTCTAATTTATTAGGATTCAAACCCCAAACTCTGTCTCTCTTGTCATGGCGGCAGGTAATGTATTTGCTCTGATATTTCCGGTTTCCCACTCTAGTTAACCACTGAGTTCCTTGAGGTCTTCTCCAGGTGCACAGCTCAGTGGTTAGTGAGACCTTTGAGAAGAATTTTTGTATATACGTGTGCAATCTCTCTCTTCAATTCCTCCTTTCGGAGATTCCAACTTTCAATTTTAAGCTCCTCTGATAGCCTCAATCTCCTTCCTTGTGCATCTCAAGCCATAATGACTGTGGCTTTCTACTTGAACCCTAGTGTCTTCACTCAAAAGTCTCTTCTGGAGAAAATATCGCTTCCTCCTTTCAGTAGTCAATCATCTCCATATTCTTTTGGCTTCAGTTCACTTTCCAGGACTTACAAATAGCCTGGTGTTTAAAAATTCTTCATTCAGAGTTTACTGTTACGTGCTATAGTATGTGTCTAAGACAACTCATTATACCATCACTAAAATTGGAATCCTCTGGATAATTATTTCTACCTGACTCTTGAACAGCCTTTTCTGGATTACCCATTAACTCTTTACCTCACACTACACATGGCAGCTTCTCTCACCCATATGCCCTCTGTAAATATTAAGTTACAAAAACCATTTACATACTTATTCTTAGTTTAATGAATACATATTTACTGGATGCCTACCATGAGTCAACAGCTGTTTGAAATAATGGTTATAAGAGTGAGCAAGTCAAACACAGCGTTGCCACGTGAGGCTAATTTTTCCTTGACATCATCCCTTATGTTGAGCTGGTCACCAAGTTTCTTGATTCATCTCCGCAGAACTCGGAAGTTGGCCCACATTTTTACACCCTCATAGCTATTGAATTCTGGTACTTCTGTCTTGTGTAGACACTGAAAATGTCTCTAAACCTCTAAGCCCCTTCCTCCCTTCCCAAAGAACATCTTTTGTGTTTCCTAAGTGATCTTTCTAAAGATAAATATCAACATATTACTTCCGTTTTTAAAATCATTCAATTTCTGTCTATTATGGACTTAAAGGTGAAATCAAATAACTAGTAGATCTACAAGAGCTTTTTATTGTTGAGAAAGAGACAGACAGAGTGTGAGCAGGGGAGGTGCAGAGAGAGAAGGAGACACTGAATCTGAACCAGGATCCAGGCTCTGAGCTGTCAGCACAGAGCCCGATGTGGGGCTTGAACTCATGGACCGTGAGTTCATCACCTGAGCTGAAGTCAGACGCCCAACCGACTGAGCCACCCAGGTGCACCTACAAGAGCCTCTTCTTTAGCCCTTTACTGACTATGTTTCGGCCCCATCTTTCCTGGTTTCCCACATGCACCTTTTTCAGTCATATTTAAATAGTTAGACTTCACCACCTATGACATGTTTTCCAATATTTTTGAGAAACATTTCTTGAATATTTGCACATTCTGTTCTTTCTTACTGGAGGGATTTTTATCCAATAATAGTTTAACATGTGATTATCTTCTAAAAATCCCTTTAAATTTCAACTCATGCTCTTTTGTTTTTAAGCAAACTCATCCCTCCTCCAAGTAAAATAACCCTGGCCGAAGAAAGGTTTCTGCCACTTACTACTATGTATTGTCTATCATGGCCTGGCACTATAACCTAGTGTCTTCTGGCTTATCTTGCAAAGCAGAAAAAATAGCCAAGGACCTCGTCACATCCATCTCTGGTTAGCAGATAACACAAGACCAGGTCTACTCCCCACCTCATTGTTAGGGAAATGGAAATTGATATAGAAAACAGGGTTGACACCCCCTTGACAAATGCATTAGTTTCATCCAACAACTAGCTTTGCTTTATTCACAAAGAAGACAGAGAATTAGTTCAAAGTACGTACGCTGTTATGTCATTTTTATTTCTATTTATGTTGGAATTTGTTGTAAGGTGGCTGGTACATTTCTTTCAAGGTTATCTGTCTACTCAGGGTTTATTAGAAAAACAACAACAACAACAACAACAAAGACCCAGAAAACAAAAAACAAAACAACAAAGCAAAACAAAGCCTGCAATCGTGTTTTACTTCATCAGGTCATATCCATTATAATCTGACTTGCTGTATGAATATTCCTCAGTAGGACGGTTTGAGAAGATGTAATTCGTTGATGTTAATTACTCCCTATCCACATTCTCTTCCAGCTTAAGCAATCCTTTTAATTATACCTTTTCACGAATAGATTAATCTTCCAATGGGTGTCATTTTAATGTTTTCTCCACTCATGAATTGAACAGAATTTAAGCCTGGGAGGGAACTTGGAAATCACCTCACAGAGTGCTTCTCAAATTTGGAAACATGAACCCTGTGGGCCTCTGGTTTGCATGGCTGGTAGGGCGGGGTGGGGGGCGGGGAGGTGTCTGAAAAGCTACAAGAAAAAACTCTGGGACATATCAGTTTTTCCCAAAGCTTTGGGGAGAGAGGGAAGTCAAGTCATGTAGTTTGCAACTAATTAAAGAATCATTCCCCATTAACAAAACATGTCTATGTTATGAAGTAGAATGCAAAATTCATGTTAGTGGTTAATCAGGACATTTCAAAGAAACCTGAGCTTGCGTTGGGTAATTTAAGAGGAATGGTAATCTATTCTCTTTCTTTCTTTTGCAGAGAGTAAAACACGCTCAAGGCAGCGTGAATTAGCGGATATACTTCAGAGCTTTTATGACTCTGAGTCCACCCCTCTACCCACTCTGCGTGGCTCATTACCCATTTGGGAGGTTTTCTTTAGCTACCATGATACGGAGCAGGGTCTCGGACAACATTTTCCTTTCCTATCAGGCTCTCGTCTAGCTCCGCACATGGTCTCATGGTCACACCGATGGAGCTACGTCACCTCTAACTCATAGTATTCTGTACGATGACATTTTAGCTCACAGAAATGAGGGTTTACAGAGCTTTAAAATGTTGAAAAAGATAAAAATAACAGCGTGGAGCTACGATCCAAACCACCCATTGAATTCCAAATTCCACCCGTTTTCCAGGATGGTTCCGAGTGACAACTCAAGTGGGTCTATATGAACGGTAACCAGCAAGTTGTGTGTTTATACTGTAACACTTGAGGATTCATTTTCAATGGGGCTCCCATAAGTTATTAATTTAATGAAGCTTGTAGATTACCCTCTTCCTTTGGTCCCAACAGCTCCCCTCATGGGCGACCAGTAACAGCTAGGTTTACACACTTCTCCTACAGATTCCAGATGAACGTTTTCTGTTGAAATGAAGGACACCTGACGTTTTTTTTGCTTTTTTTTGTCAACCTTGGAATACCATCCCATGACTTCGCTCTATAAGGTTTCTCTCTAATCCACAGGAATAGAATAGTCATGAAGTCACTAAAGGTTTCTGAGGCGGAATTTGTTTAAAATAACTGATTACATTGGTAATTAAAAGCATGTAAAACGTTACTTGGTTTCCTCAATTCTTCAAAAAATCTTCATCCGTGTATAACCATAGGTATGTTTCTCAAAATAAAGAATTCCGTAAAGGATAGCCTAATTTGCAATCATGAATCTTCTTTTTTGCCTAATATCGTAAAGCATAGCAGTCCCTAAACACACGCTAATAGTCAGCATTACAATTGCAATGATAATCTGCTTAATAAACCCAAGTGCTAGGTAAACCAACAGTTATATTCCTGAAAAAGGTAACAAGTATAATCAGCCGGGCACAGGCAGCCACATATCTTTTAGAAGTTGTGAAAACGTCATAAACGCAATGAGTATTTTATTTAATTGGCATGATTTAGAAAGTCCGGCCATGTGCCCAAAGCAGAATTTTTTTCTTTAGGATGTGTTACGCGTGGAGTTCCTTCGAGGAGATAGGCTCTTGCAGGAGGGAATTCTCAAACCACCTGTGGGGGAAGCCGTCTTGAAGAAAAAAAATTATGCTCTGTGGATATAACTAAGAGAGACAAGTACTGCATGTTATTTATTTATCTAGTTAGATCTGTTGAGGTCTGCCACCAGAGAGGAACTTTAACTCCTTAATTCTAGGTAGCACGGCTTTATGAATGAAATAAGGCACCATTCCCGGGAGGAAACGGTGACTCAAGCCTTAGAAATGCTTTCCTGATGGAGTGTGCTTACGTGTCCTCGAAATAATGTACTTCTTTGTCCTCCTTGCTTGGTCTCACGGATTGGGCCAAATCAACTTAGAAAAAAACGTGGTTATGGCAGGGAAGAGGAGTGGGAACTGCTCCCTGGGAACTTCCAACATTTCATTTTGACCCCAGGGGAAGAAACGAGTGAAAGATACGCATCTCATTTGGCAGAAAGTGAGCCCAAAAGAGAATGTAGCATCTCAGAAGCCAAAGCCAGACTGCACTGCAAGATGGAGGGAGGGCGTCGTCACTTCCAATGCTGGTAAGATGTGGAGTAAGTTCCAGAAAGAGAAGTGGTCTTTGGCCTAGGAAAGCAAAGGCCACTGCGATTTGGACAAAAATATTCTAGAATGAGTGGGAAAGTCTTCGTAGGTAGGAGAAGCAGTAGGAATTGAGAAAACACAGACAATGCCGACGGAAAGCTTTCCTGTCAACAGACTGCACAACCACGATGGGATATGAAGACATTCTGGCAGGGTCCAACTCTCTCAAATTTAATCCACCCTCCATTATGCAGTTTGGAGTTCTTAAGATCTTTCTCTATAGTCAAGGATACTTTGAAGTCAAGGATCCTTGACTTCAAATAGTTTACAGCCTAATATGGTATATTTATTGATGCCTGTGGATAAATAAAACAGAGACTGTGGAAGAATTAATTAAGAAGGTACAGATGCAAGTCCAGTGGGATACTTGGAGTGGGGAGACCGGGGGAAGGAGTGATCACG
This sequence comes from Neofelis nebulosa, assembly GCF_028018385.1. NCBI lineage: Eukaryota > Metazoa > Chordata > Mammalia > Carnivora > Felidae > Neofelis > Neofelis nebulosa. Next base: position 103,423,053 of record NC_080785.1, read on the forward strand.
AGGCCGTCTAGGGCAATTAACACTTGAAGGCGAGCGCTGAAGGATGGAGAAGGTTGTGACGTGTGGAGACATGAAGGAGGGAAGGGTAGAGAGATCAAGTAGTGACCGCACATTTGCTTGATTTAGCTCAAGCGTAAGAGCATGTGAGGGGAAACAGAGGAAGAGAAACTGAGATGTACAACGGTAGCCACGGCTTCGATGACCTTGAATGTGGACTCAAGAGCACGGACAGGTGAGAGTATCTACAGCAGTGGAATCAAAGTCTGTATTGAAGTGGCCTCAGCATGCATGAAGAATATGTAAGTATTATAAATATCCACACCGTGAGTTTTGAGCTGTATCGTCAACATAAAATAAGAAGCCGATTCGGGGGTAGCAGCTTGGGCTGGGAACTGGAGTCACATCCCTCGGGTTGTAATCTGTCTGCACCACTTACTACCTACATCGATTATGGGCCATATTCTCAACCCCTTCTTTGGTACATGACAGAGGCCCAAAGAAGTGTCACCTATGGTGATTGCAATATCCCTCCCACGTCCTGGAGAGGCATCCATGACCTTGGAGCCGGGTCAGCGAGAAGGAGGCCCCCGAATGAAGGTGGGGAAAAACGTAGCCAAGGCCAGAATGAGAAGAGCGTGGCAGCTCAGAGAAAGGAATTCCAACTCAATTTTAAAGGTACTAGGGAGCCACTGATTACTTTTAAGAGAGGAAGAGACACCATTGGACACCATCAGAAGTGTTCTTTATGCAATAAACCTGCCTACGGAGTACAGTATAGCAAGAATTATTCACTCAGGGATTCTTTACCCAAATGTACATTGAATACTTCCTGAGCTACTAGCTGGATTTGCAGAAATAAACAAATCAGACATGATCTCTGTGGGATGGGCCTCACAGGATATCAAGATTGAAACGGGAGAGGCCAGGCCAGGGGCACCAACGCATGCGCATTGGAGATAGTGACGTTCACGGAAGCAGAGGACCCGAGCCACGGGTACACTTTCCACCACAAAGGGCAGGGTGGGAATGCGCACAACTCCCGAGCCCGGCAAGGACTGGGCCCTGACACCAACCTGGTTGGCCTCCTCTTCTTCTCCCCAGAGTGAACGGAAGTGAAATCTGCAAAAGGCCCCCTGGATTTTAATCAGTGTGTTCCACACATCTCCCGTGTGGGCAGAACACCTTGCTTAACTGAGTGCACCAGGAAAACAGAAGGTCCCGCGTCAAGCCCTTTCCCTCCAAGGACCTCGGTGCTCAGACATGAGTCACCCTCTCCGGCTGAATCTCCCGCCCAATACGATTCTCACAAAACTGCAAGTGCCAGAATCTTCTCTGGTGCTCAGCTGATCCTCTCTCCCCCCGAGATGTTACTTACTCTTTCCCCACTCTTTACGCAAGCCCAGAACATCTTTCGATTACCAGGCTAAATATCATATCATTTTAATCCCACTCAAGTTCCCAGCATTTTGTTGTGCCTTTCTAATGAAAACTTGTTTTGTCTGGGCCTTTCTCACAGGCCTCAGCATACTACTTTATTATTTTCATTGGCATCTCTCTTCCCACAAGATGCGTAGCTCCCGAGAATCTAAGCGTGTCTGCTTATATCAGCGTGCACTTATGGCGCATCGAGTTTTCTACAGAGCAGTAATTAAACAAGGAAAAACAGAAGGCTCCTGGTCCACATTTTGTGTTTTGTATTCTTGTACGTACTAAAGATTCACGTCAAGTTATTGGATGTGCACTATTACTAACCCAATATTGCAGATAAGGAAACTGAAGTACAGAGAGACAGTATAACGTATCTAACATTGCATACACAGAAAATCACAGAACCCAAATGATCAGATCCAGAGAAAGGTATTCAAATTGGGTAGGCCCCCGTGTCCTCTGACTTAAAATGCTTACTGAGTGTTCAGGCTCTGTGCTGACAGCTCAGAGCCAGCTTCTGATTCTGTGTCTCCCTGTCTCTCTGCCCCTTCCCTGCTCATGCTCTGTCTCTGTCTCAAACAGAAACAAAAATTTTTAAAGAGTGTATAAGGGCACCTGGGGGGCTCAGTCGGTTGAGCATCCGACTTCAGCTCAGGTCATGATCTCACCGTTTGTGGGTTCGAGCCCCGCGTCAGGCTCTGTGCTGACAGCTCAGAGCCTGAAGCCTGCCTCGGATTCTGCGTCTCCCTCTCTCTGTGCCCCTCCCCTGCTTGTTCTCTCTCCCAAAAGTAAAGAAACATTAAAAAAATTTTTAAAGTGTACAAAAAGAAAAGAAAAGGATAAAATGCTTACTGAGTGTTGATGGGACAGGTTCTGCCCTTCACGCTTCCATATTGCATGAGGCAGGAGAGGACGGGTTATTATGCCGTGACAATCAGTCCTCATATCTTAGTGGTTTCATACAACAAAGCTTACTTTTCACTCACGCTACGTTTCCACGTTACATTGATGGAGCAACATCTCCACCCCTGCCTTCAAAGCTGTGGAAGGTAAAGAGCAAGGCAGAAAAAGTCCAGACCAACCACCAGGTGTTTTCGCTCCGAGTTGATACCCATCATTTCCTTAGCCAGATGAAGTCCCGTGGGCACGCCTAACTTCAGAAGGATGGAGCATTCCAGTCGTCCCATGTGCCCAGAAAGAGACATACACCAGATATTGATGAAGTCACATGGTCTTCCACGAAAGTTGAAACCCCTTCATCCTGACAACAGGGCAGTGGGGCAGGTAAGGTGATGAGTCAAGAGTCACAGATGAGAAAACTGAACCCGGACGTGTAACTCGCTGATGTGTACGTGCAGCAGAAGTGGCAAAGAGGCTGGATTCAACCGAGGCGGTCCAGCCCACACTTCAGGTTCTTGTCTCCTGCACTCCTGCTGCTCCAGGGATGGTAAATCTCACCTGCCCCAGGCAGGGCTCGTGACAATTTTAGGAGCCCATGAAAATGTTTTATGTTCTAGTGTCTTTTTATTTTTTATTTTTATTTATTTATTTTTCTTAATGTTTTTATTTATTTTTGAGACAGAGAGAGACAGAGCATGAGCAGGGAAGGGGCAGAGAGGGAGGGAGACACAGAATCAGAAGCAGGCTCCAGGCTCTGATCCATCAGCACAGAGCCCAATGCAGGTTTGAACTCATAGACTGTGAGATCATGACCTGAGCCGAAGTCGGATGCTCAACCGACCGAGCCACCAAGGCGCCCCTCTAGTGTCTTTTTAAATCAGAAGAAAAGAAAAGGAATATAATCCGACCTGAGTGATACATGTCATTCTACCAATGTCACTGTGAGAAAATTTTACGTATGTATAAACATACACTTGCATATACTTGTATATATATATACAAGAGCCAGTATACATATGTTTACATTTTTTTTTAATTTTTTTTTCAACGTTTTTTATTTATTTTTGGGACAGAGAGAGACAGAGCATGAACGGGGGAGGGGCAGAGAGAGAGGGAGACACAGAATCGGAAATAGGCTCCAGGCTCCGAGCCATCAGCCCAGAGCCTGACACGGGGCTCAAACTCACGGACTGCGAGATCGTGACCTGACTGAAGTCGGACGCTTAACCAACTGCACCACCCAGGCGGCCCTGTTTACATTTTTATACATATTGTATACACACATATATCTGTGTGTGCATGTATGTATACATACGTATATAATGTGTGTGTGTGTGTGTGTGTGTGTATGTGTGTGTGTGTATACAGTAGTGGTCTAACAAGGCAGAAGCACCCAAGGACCATTAAATTCATAATGTGGTCTTCTTCTTTGGGTCATTGACTGTGTGACTTAAGTAAGCAAGTGTGTTTAATTTAGAAAAGTGACAGGACAAATCCAGAATATTGGACTTTAACCTACAGTGACACAGTAGACCCATGAAAGTTTATACACAGGGGTATGTGCTGATGATCGTTGAATCGCAAAGAATCCAGTCTGTGTTCACTGCTGAACTCTTAAAACCACTGGTGCTCAGAATGGGGTGAGAGAACCACATATTTCCTATGTCTGTAAGAGGGCCTTGAATCCCACCTTCTGGCCTTCTCATTCTTTTTTTTTGTTAATTTTTTTTAACGTTTATTTATTATTGAGAGACAGAGAGATACAGAATATGAGCAGGGGAAGGGTAGAGAGAGGGGGAGACACAGAATCTGAAGTGGGTTCCAGGCTCCGAGCTACCAGCACAGAGCCGATGCGGGGCTCGAACTCACAAACTGTGAGATCATGACCTGAGCCTAAGTTGGACGCTTAACCGACTGAGCCACCCAGGTGACCCTGGGCCTTCTCGTTTCTTGTGTAATACCCTCTCATTGGGTGCCGGCCAGAACAAGTGACTGGCATCTAAGGAATAGAATATGGCAAAAGCCACATAAAGATGAAGAGACCATGGCTTTCGTGCTGGACTGTCCTCTGTCACACACCTGTTCACTCCAAGGAAGACCAAATGCCATATTGTGAGGTGCTCTGTAGAGAAATTTGCATGACAAGTCGCTGAGGCAGGTCGCCCCCAATATTCGGGTGAGGAGATAAGACCCTCAGTCCAATTACAAGGGAAGAGTTGAATCCTGCAAACTACCATCTAAGTGAGCTTGGGATATATGACCCTCCCTGTGCTGAGCCCTCACTTGAGGCCACAGCCCCCACCAACACCTAAACTGCACTTCATGAGATACCCTAAGTCAGAGCCACCCAGGAAATCTGATTCACAGGAACAATGAGAACATGGATAAAGAAGATGTGGTTTATATACACAATGGAATACTACTTGGCAACGAGCAAGAATGATATCCGGCCATTGGCAGCAACGTGGATGGAACCGGAGGGTATTATGCTGAGTGAAATAAGTCAGGCAGAGAAAGACAGATACCATAGGTTTTCACTCATAGGTGGATCTTGAGAAACTTAACAGAAGACCATGGGGAAAGGAAAGGCAAAAAAAAAAAAATTAGTTACAAACAGAGAGGGAGGGAGACAAACCATAAGAGACTTGTAAATAGAACAAACTGAGGCTTGATGAGGGGCGGGGAGGGACGGAGGAGAGGGGAAGTGGGTGATGGGCATAGAGGAGGGCTCCTGTTAGGATGACCACTGGGTGTTGTAGGTAAGGTATGAATCATGGGAATCTATGCCTGAAACCAAGAACACACTATATACACTGTATGTTAGCTAATTTGACAACAAATTATATTATATTAAATAAATAAATAAATAAATAAATAAATAAAATCAGTGTTTACTGTGTTAAGCCCCCCAAGTGTTGGGGGAGGTTTGTTACCCAAGGGTGGCCAACTAACACACCGTCCCACGTGGCCTCGGGGTTGAAAACCAGAGTCAAATCTCAACACAACCCACTCCTGCAGAAGGCATAGCAAATGACAAAGGAATTCCAGCCACCAGGGAAGCATCCGTGGAAGAGGATGTGAGTGAGGCCCGTGTGCTTGTGTGGAACCATCAGAATATAAATCTCGGTCAGGGGGTGCCTGGGTGGCTCAGTCGGTTGAGCGCCCGACTTCAGCTTAGGTCACGGTCTCGCTGTTCGTGAGTTTGAGCCCCACGTCGGGCTCTGTGTTGACAGCTCAGAGCCTGGGGCCTGCTTGGGATTCTGTGTCTCCCTCTCTCTCTGCCCCTTCCCCACTCATGCTCTGTCTCTCTCTGTCTCTCAAAAATGAATAAACGTGAAAAAAAATTAAAAAAAAAAAGAATATAAATCTAGGTCAGGAAGAATGTAGTGACCTATGGCATATCACTCATGACTTAGACTTCAGAGTTCCCACTCGGGACCCTGGAGCTGATCCCACTGCACTTGCTGGAATGAAGCCTGGCCATCTGGGCACCAGGCTGACCTATAACAAAAGAGGATGAGATGCTGGATCTGCCTTGACATGTCACCACGGAAGGATGAGGGGACCCCAGCAGAGATTGGACCTCCCAGGGACTGTGCGACCATAGGTCAGGCCTTTTCAAATGTACCGGACCACACAGTCAGGTGAGTGTAGCAATCCAGGATTTAATGGAAATGTTCTATTAGGAAAAAGCTCCACGCACGTCCAGGAATGATGGGTACATTTCACTAACAGAGAGGCCGGCTGTCCATGGCATCCCCTTCCTTTGCACTGAAGCCCCCACTTAAAAGGACGCTAATTTGGGGAGATTCCCAATGCCCTCCTGATAGAGGAGGAAAGAATTATAACCTAGGTCACAGACGTGCTAAGATAATGCCAAAATGCGGTGGTGTCAGCAAAAGATAGATTCTGCCTGTGGTGGCCCCAAAGAATAGTGGTGAAGGGGAATCTTCCCGAAGACAGTACTGAGAGAGGTCCTGTGGTTCTCCACTTCCTACGGAGAGAATTGGGCTGAGCTACAGAAATGCAGCGTCCTGGACAGTGGGTAAAGCCAGGGCCAGTTAGCAAGAGCGGTTGAAGAAGCCAAGGTCACAGATCAAGGACAGGAAGGCCTGGGAAATTTTAGCAAATGGATGGACCAGTGGGAATAGGCAGGAAGTCAGCACATATGTAAGGTCTCACAGGAGTGCCCACCACAGAACCTCTTTCCCAAGGAGGCTCCCAACAGACAGGTGGACAGAATGGCTCATCTTTGTCTTTGGCCACCCCATTGTTGCACTGTGATTCTCCATTGACAGAGCAAGCATGGCGGCAGGGATAGAGTCATACACAGGCCAAGGTCATGGGCTCTCTCTCTCTCTCTCTTGGGTTTGATAACCCAAGATAGGTTAGTGTTGTTCTCAACTCCCCAACCTGCCAAAAGCATGAGCACCATGATTTGATCAGAACAGTCAGTCCATGGACCCTTTAGCCACCCTGAAGCGGTTAGCAATTGGTCCTTATTGGAATCCATACGTACTTGTTATTGTGTATATTTGCATGTGGTTTGCTTCCCGGCAGGCACAGCCTCAGCCACCGCTGCCACGCATGTGAAGACTTACAGAAGGTGCGTGCCAATGTGGCATCCCCGTACAGGTTTGCACCAGACCAAGAGACACATTTTATGGCAAAAAACAAAAGGGATAACAACGGACATACATCGGACCCTGGGATGCACTGACCTTATCCAGGTGCATCACCCGACACGGCGGATCTAGTAGGAATGTGTAGGAACCTGTCAGCACTCACGTAACAGGTCACCTGAAGGACACCCCCTGCAAGGCGGGACGCCGCACTCTAGAAGGCAGTCCAACAACTCCTCGCAGGCCAACACAGCCATCCACAGAAGCAACTCGAGCCCTCCTTCTCTCCGCCTGAGGCCCAATGGAGTGAGAGATCCTAACTCCCAACAAACAAGGCTGCTGCCAGAAGGAGTCACAAGTGTGCCATGAAACTCCACTGCGGCTGTCACCTGGTCCCTTGTGTTGAGGAACGGGTGTCCCTGGGACCGGCAGGATCGATTCCCCGGGCACCTTTGCGAGCTTCTTTGCCGGGTGGTGGCAGGAAACGGGTCATTGCAGCTACGGTGGGCAACCAAGAACAAGGCAACGGATTGCTTGCTACCTCTCCTTTCCGGGAAGAAGGGAGGGCTTCTTGGTTTTACAAAAATGGAGTCCCCAGGCGGTATTATAGGAGCCGAATGTAATTGAGATGGTTCAGGGCATGAACTCTGTGCGCTCTCGTGCTGTGCTCCAGACCCACTCGTGCTTCTGATCCTGCCACCCCTCCTGTGACCAGGCTCACACACAAGGGACAGGCCCAGGCAGGCACAGCCCGGCGGCACCCCACGGCATTCCCCTCTTGATCCCAAAGGGGGCTCCCGTTGTGTGTGCAAAACCTGGGAGCACCCAGAGTGAGACCTCTTTGGATTTAAACTATGGTTGATAGAAGTAGGCAAACGAATCCTTCCGGGTTTCTCCCCCCAAGGCTCTGCTTCCATACCTCCCGCATCCTCTCTTCTTCCATAGGATCCACCCGTGTCACAAAGAGGCAGCTCATGGATCTTGCCCTCAGCTGCCATTTCCGACGAACCCAGGCTGGGAAACCTTCCAGGGCTCCCACCTCATGCCTGCCACAAGCCCCCCCGCCCCCACTAGATTACATGTCTTTCTGCCCTGGTCCAGCCAGAAATGACATATCCATTTCCCTGGTGACGGAGATTAGGGCTAATCGTCAGCAAACTTCTAAGAAGCTAAGGAGGGGACAGAAACGTAAGACCCCCAATGTTCCGCTCTGAGATCCCACAGTTGCAACTAGCTCTGCCCACCCCATTCCCCTCTCACGACCCTGACAGCTCTTCCCGTAGAACAGGTTGCCCTGCCCCTCGTGAGTACTTAATTACAGAGAGTCCAAATGCCCTGCCAAAACTCACCATTTTGATGAAAAGCTATGGATCCTCAGAGACTCATAGAGACTCAAGCTTAGTGGGAAAGCTTGTCACAAACTCTGGAACTCCTTCAGAGCCAGGTTAATAATCAATGGTGGGGGGGTGGGGGTGGAAAACCCATGTTTAAACACTTTCCTTTAAATAATATTAAATATTAAGTGATTTGCCCCCCACTGATAAATGACAAATAAATTTCCCCTTCCAGAGCGGTTTTAGTACTGCAGGTGAAATTCTCTACTTGCACGCCTAAAGTAAGTTATTTTCCAATAGAAGCACAGGCAATCGTTATTTTGCAAACGCAGATGGCTTCTAACAGAACCAGATGGTCAAATCCCCGAAGTCCTCCCAGTTTATGAAGAATTTCCAAAGGATTACCAGGAAAACGGAGGGCTGACCCCCTGGAAATAGGCTTCAAAGGGTCCTGCAGAAAACCCTGTGTTGGTCCCATCAAAGGCGGGATGAGCGCCAGATCCCAGAGGCCTTCTGTTGTGAGGAATTGCCGGCCTCTTCTCCTGGGAAACTGCTCAAGAGATTGGCCCCGGTCTACCGCTGCTCCCAGTAGACAGGACTAGCACCGTAGGCTCCTATTTCGAGACCAAGCCTGGGAAGCACGCTACATTAATGCAAAGCGTTGGCCGTTCTGGAAAGAGAATAATCCTTGATGGAGGGGTGACAGGCTTTACTAGCAGTTTGAGCCTGAGTTAACAGTAAGGCAACTGGATGGCTGAGCTGACCAGCAAGAGTGGGAAGATGTAAGGCACTTGGTCGGAAGCCACGGACTCAAGCCCCAACATGTTCTCCCATTGTGACACTAAATGAGTGGGTCTACCTCTCCGAATCTTAGCTTCTTTGTAGAAAGGAGATAGAAGGAACAAAGCCAAAGGGTGGTAATGAAAATTCAATATGATTTTGGTCTTCCAAAGTTTTAAGTGCTGTACAAATGTAAGCTCTGGTTCCACCGTGACTTGACCTCTGTCAAGGTCCTTACCCTCTCTGAGTAGCAGCCTCATCTGTGAATGGGGTTAAAAATAGCACCTAAACTATAGCCTATTGTCTATTGCAGTGCTTTTTAGGATGAAATACACTACTAAATACGAAAGTTTGTCAATGCCTGACACACCATATCAATGTCTTTCATTGCTATTTTTTAATGTTTAATTATTTGTTTTGGGAGTGAGAGAGACCAAGAGTAAGTGAGCGGGGGAGGGCAGAGAGAGAGGGAGAGAGCGGATCCCAAGCAGGCTCTACGCTGTCTGTGCAGAGCCGGACGTGGGGCTCAAACTCATGAAACTAGGAGATCATGACCTGAGCTGAAACCAAGAGCCGGTTGCTTAACCAACTGAGCCACTCAGGCGCCCCCCACCATTCTAATTTCTACATAAAATGTATCTAACTCAGTATTGTATTTTTTATGTTATGTGTTTATTTCTTTGTTCTCTGTCTCCATGGCATGGGAGGAAAGCTGAGACTGCCTTCTTTACCACCATGCCTCTGATATACTGGAATCATATTGAGCATATATGTTAGGTTATAAGGTGCTGGCTTATTATAATTGAATAACCCATTGTGTCAGGGTTGGATTCAGTGGTCTCTCACATGTTACCCCCAAATAAGATAGAGTTGTATTTCTCCATTTTGCAAAACAGAGTTCCCAGGTGATCTCCCCAAGGGTGTTTGGACATCCCATAATTATCAGTGACTCAGACTGTTTCCCTTTGTCAGAACCATTTTTTTCAGAACACAGCATGTGTCATCAAGGTTACTTAAAAATCCAAAATGGCTGTAGGTGCTCAGCCATGGTGACTGCATTCCACTTAGCAGGAAAGACACAGCCCTATTCCAACACGTTTTCCTTGACATGGAACCAGCAAAACCTTTTCCGTGGCCATGCCTAGCAGAAAATGAGTCTGGGAAATCGTTGCCTGTATTTTGTAACAAAGTCAAAGGGGATTGTGTCAAGAGAAGAGTGGATAACTGACGTGAGAGGCAATGCTGAGCCATTAGTGCACTGATTGCGGCATTTAAATGATTTCTTCATATGTGTCTTACTTTCAAGACAGTGAGGACTCTGAGGACAGGGACCTCATTGACTTACTTTTCTTGTCAACAGAGTCTGGTTCAATGCTTCAGCACCTAGGAGGCATTAGATTTGCTGAAGGCACGATTAAAAGGATGAATAAATAATGTAATCAACAAACAAACAGATGTTTGAAGAGAAGAGAAGCATTTGGCAGATGCACTTCAGGACCCTCATTCTACATGAGTTTTTCAATTATTGAATCTAATATTTATCACCATTTAAAGTTTAACAAATTGCTTAACAGGAGATCCGAGATTATTCTGACATTTCAAATAAGAGAGACTTTTTCTTCGCAAACATTACAGGGCTATAAATTTTCATTAGTTACGTTTGCCCATTCCCTAATGTGGATGTGGCTTTTTTTTTCTTTCCAAAGGTTAATTGTGTTTTTCAAATGTCTGCTTTTTCCTAACTCTCGCAAGGTACACTATTTAAACAGTGACCTCATTCTTTTTCATATATTACTAGCATTTATTCTGATCTTGTTACTGATGAGATCTGAACATAACATTCCAAAACCTGACTTGGTTGCTTTCAAACGATATTGACTTCAATTTCTTTCGAAATTCTAAAGCTTTCGCAAGAATATGCTGTTTCTTTTCTAATATAAACAGGTGCATTTCATCGAAGCTTGCAGCTATAAATAAAACGCTAAGGCAAGGCGTAGATTCCTCTAAATCTTGAGGTTTCGAAAAAAAGAAGTGTGGAGAGTGCTGAGTTTCAAATATATTTTGATTTGAAATTAATTGCGATTTACATCCTAGGGCTTTTATCATCTGTGCATACGTAACTAGAAACGCACTTGGAAATGTACCAAATTCCATGCATCATTAAGCACTTTAAATAATTAATAGTTGATTATTTTCTCTTTTAAGATGGCCTCATGCATAATTCTGCCTCGGCGATGAGATTGACCTTTAGGTTAAAATCAAGTTGCCTTTCTTTTTTTTTTTTTTTTTTTTTTTAAATTTTTTTTTCAACGTTTTTTATTTATTTTTGGGACAGAGAGAGACAGAGCATGAACGGGGGAGGGGCAGAGAGAGGGGGAGACACAGAATCAGAAACAGGCTCCAGGCTCCGAGCCATCAGCCCAGAGCCTGACGCGGGGCTCGAACTCACGGACCGCGAGATCGTGACCTGGCTGAAGTCGGACGCTCAACCGACTGCGCCACCCAGGCGCCCCTCAAGTTGCCTTTCTATTCAGAACATAGTTCTTTACTCAGAGAGAGTAATAAATGACACTGTCAACTTTAGGCTATGTGAAGGGCTTAAGGCCTGGCCAATGTTATGTAAACATTAAGTGAAGAGATCAATAATCATTGTGATGATGCAATGCTCAACTTGGTGTTTTTAGTGGCTGACCCCTGGGACCTTTTGCTAAGCCACCGATTGTAATTTAGTAAGCAAGACGCATCCTGTGCCAAGTGATGAAGCCAGGCCACTGAGAAGACCATCCTTCCACCTGTCATCCCCTGAACGAGAGGGCTGATCCCCTTTTTTGGTGCCTTCCTCCCTTAGCAACTGAGCAGCACCTAGAAAGCATTTGGAGCCAGGTTTTGCAAACCCGGGTCAAGATACTTTAGACGGGAAATACACCTCTGTAGGATAACGATAAACTTTCCCAATCTGCATGCACCTCAAAAGGAGTCTTCAATAAAGTATCATCGAAGTCTTTGTGACCAATAGAGTTCATAATTTGGACTAAAGGACAAGAAAGTAAGTAGTTCCTGGGGATACATCCCCATGTGATGGTGCCCAGGTAGCTAAATAAGATGTGATGGACCCACAAACGCAACTTCACTCCTCTCCACAATTGGCCGTTAAGCCACCGTTCTTGCCCAGCCAGACGAACCTCACCTTCCAGTTCTTCCAAGTCCCCTAGACAGAAGGACAAAATCCAATTTCAAAAGAGCCACACCAGCCTTCAACTGGTATTAATTAACTGAAAATAAATGTTGCTCACTGGTCCGATTTCTGCGCTCGACAAGAACTTGCCCACCGCCCTTTCCCTACATCCTAAGGTATTGACTGCGACTTGACCCACTTCAGAGAAGGTTGTAGGTGTTCAGCTGGGCCATGGTGCCAACAAAGGAAATTGGCCTGGAATTGGCATCCCCAGGGGTAGGGAAGCCTTCTTACAAATGAAAGGAGAGAGCAATTAATTGGTAGACTTTGACAACTATGTTTACGGAAGAAGCGCATCTAATCCCCTTAATGGTCACGGTAGAGCAAGTAGGATTATTTCCAATTTCCAAATTAGGGCCCGGTGACTTAGAGAGGTTTGAACTCAACAATGAAAACATTTATCTAAGTCAATGGCAAGACGTCTGCACTTCCAAAGATTCGGGAAGTACAGTCGAAAAAGAGCGAAAAACGAAATGTGGCTTAGGAAAGCACAAAAGCAATTACACAGACCACATCCCTTGTGCTAAGCAGGTGGCGAGACAGCAGAATGAAGTAAAGAAATGCCTGAAATCCCGACTTCAGTCTCTGTCTTTCTTTGAGAGTATTTTTCAGTTCAGGAATCAGGGGTGTTCTAACACGCTTCCTTAAAAATCTTCAGGAACACAACGCACAAGTTGTGAAACACTACTCCGGTAATGTAGACGGTTCAATTTATTGTGTATAAATCTTCTAGAGATGGTTAGCTGGGGGGCTAATAGCAATGTGGAGTGTGCTTGAAAGCTCATTCCTTCCCTTGGCCCTTCTGGACTTATTATGTACTAGCAGTGGGTTAACTTCACTCATGTAATGTGGGAAACATATAAATCTCAGTGCCCTGAAATAGTCTTCAGGGAGGTATTGACTTTTTATGGATGTAATTATTTTATGAATGATCACAATGTTTTAAGCCTTAGAGTGATATTTCACCGTGAGTTATGATGTTTCACTGCATCAATATTTTCACAGATCCTTCGGTCACCAGAAAGTTCCAGAGCCGGGAAAGCAGGCACCATAACTGCCAGACCGAAGGGAATGTCACAGAAGTCGGGTCACAGGAAAGTCTTAAATTAAGTAAGCAGACCTTACACTCGGTGCGTATATTTGGACTCCTTCTTAACCCAACTCAGACCTGAATTTGCAAAGTGGATGGAGTCCTTCACATTCCAGAACACTGGCAACTAAAAGACCACAAAGACCCAAATAGCTTCTTCCGCCTCATCCTCACCCTGCTTCTGATTCTTCTTCTCCCCCCTTCTTTGGAATACATTCTGGAAACTGCTGGCTACACTAGGTTGCCTTTCCGCCATGTTGGTTATTTCCTGGGCTGTAAGGAAATCTGACCATGTGTGATAACATACATAGACCTGGAGGTCATCGTGCCCAGTGAAATAAGTCAGCCGCAAATGCTGTGTGATTCCACTTCTATGTGGTATCTAAAAGAGTCTAACTAACAGAAACAGAAAACAAGAATGCTGGTTGCTAGGGACAGAGTGAAGGAGAAATGCGGAGTTGTTCGGTGGGCATAGAGTTTAGAGTTATGTCAGACTATATCAGTTCTAGATATATGTTGGACAGCATAATGCTTGTAGGTAACAATACAGTATTCTGCACTTAAAAAACTTGCTTAAGGGGTAGATCCATATTAAGTGATCTTACTACACACACACACACACACACACACATGCATGCCTCACATGCATACACACCCACACACGTGCACACACACATGCACACAAAAGCAAAGAGGAACTAGAAAATATTTGGAGGGGTTGGATATGTTTATTCATCTTGATTGTGGTAATGATAGCAAGCATATGTCAAAAAACTAGCAAACTGTAAGGGGCACCTGGGTGGCTCCGTTGGTTGAGTGTCCCACTCTTGATGTTGGCTCAGGTCATGATCTCGCAGTTCATGAGTTCGAGCCCCGCATCAGGCTCTGTGATGACCGTGCAGAGGCTGCTTGGGATTCTCTCTCTCCCTCTCTGCCCCTTCCTTGCTCTCTCTCTCTCTCTCTCTCAAAATAGGTAAACTTAAAAAAACTTTAAAAATTAAAACAAAAACAAAAAACCCAACAAGTTATATACATTAATATGTGAAGTGGATTGTATATCAATGATACCTCAATAACGCTGTTAAAAAAAAAAAGAAAATATGTACTTCAACAAAAGAGAACAAAACCAAGAGATTTTATCTTTGTTTTTAATTGAAGTGTAGTTGACCTACAATATTCTGTTAGTTCCAGGTATAGTCCTGGTGATTCCATATTCATGTACATTGTGAGGTGATCGCCACCAAAACTCTAGCTACCATCTGTCACCACCCAAAGGTGTTACAATAGGACGGCCTATGTCACCTCTGTCGTACATTACTGCTCTGTCTTATTTGTTTTGTAACTGGAAGTTTGTACCTGTTCACTCCCTCCCCCTATTCTCCCATCCCTTCATTCTCCTCGCCTCCGGCCATAGTCGTAAAAAAACAAACCAAACAAACGAATCCAGGGAAATACATGAAATGAACGACTTTTTCAATGGAAAAGATTCTAATTAACAAATGAATCAAATTTGGCTCCTTTAAATAGACAATATAATACACACGTCACCAAGAAGGAGCAACAGAATGTAAATACAAGAGAGAAGACAGCGAGTCTGCAGGGAAGTTAAAGACACGTCCTTTCAGCTGTATAAAGAATTGACAACTCCCATTCCAAATCATGAAAGTGAATTAAAAAATAATAATTGAAGGTCCTCCGTTCTCTTTTATTCCTCCAACATAAGGCTGGCATCGAAGCTAGTCCAAACAATACAAAGAACAAATTTCTTCAGCCGTGTAGGCAAGCGTCCTGACTATAATTTTAGCAAATTTATTTTAGCATTATGTTCAACTGGTAATGTACTGTTGACCATGATGTGTACTTCAAGAACGATTCCACACTGAGACAACATAATTAAGTACTAATAATTAAAAGAAGGAAAAGCATAGGTTTTGAATAATTCTGAAAGGCATCTCATAAAATCCCATGGCCCTTACCCGCAAGTAGTCATGTAGCTTGTCATAAATTTCTAGAACCTGCACATGGCCAAGGAAAATCACGTAAAACAGAAGAAAGCACAATGACTAGAGGCGTCTTGCACAAGTCTTGGAAAGTACCCAGGAGATGTCTACCAGCACCGTCGGTTACTGTTATTTCCTTGATACGTATGTCTCCAGAAGCCAATAGAAAGAGGAGGCATGCATATTGAAGGAGAGTGTGGTGTTAAGCCCTGACAGTTGCTTTCTTTTTTCGTTTATGTAATGCAACTGCCTGACTGAAGCTTTAACTTGTAAGGCGTCCCTTTCAAAGAAGCTTCTACTTCAAAGACCCATATCCCCAGTAATCATGTGGCCAGCCACGCAGCCTCCTCCCACTGAGAGTCCTTTGTTTTAGGTCCTTGCTGGATTCTGATAACTGAACATCTGGGCCGCTCATTTTTTTTTTCTTTCCAAGCTTTAAATTCCCTCTCTTACGTTTTCAATTCGCCAGTAGACAGTGAGTCTTCAAAACCTTGGGCCCTAGATCAAGCCCCAAAAAGGCAGAACCTCAGGGTGGAATTTGCACACTCTATGGTCCTCTCTGTCTCTCTGTCTCTCTCTGTCTCTCTACCCGTGACCTCCCTGGGTGGCTTTGCTGTGCTGTATACCTTCCAGGTCTTGTTAGTAATGAACCTGAATTTTCTCAGTTTCCTGATGGTTGTTGCTGAAGGACACCTTGAAATCTTTTATTTATTTATTTATTTATTTTTTTTTATTTTTTTTTTTTTTTTTGAGACAGAGAGAGACAGAGCATGAGCAGGGGAAGGGCAGAGAGAGAGGGAGACACAGAATCCAAAGCAGGCTCCAGGCTCCGAGCTGTGGGCACAGAGCCCGACGCGGGGCTCGAACTCACGGACCGTGAGATCATGACCTGAGCCGAAGTCGGACACTTCACCGACTGAGCCACCCAGGCGCCCCTATCTTGAAGTCTTAATAGGAACCACAGGGGCCAGTCCGACCACAACACTGGTTATCGGTAGGCTGAGGCCAGCACAATACAAGGATAAACAATCATCATTACTCACAGGTTGATGACGCACAGCACAAGAACAGACTGAAAAGCTCTCAGAAATAATGACAATTCAGTAATGAGGTCATGTACAAATTAAATATTAAAGCAACTGTTCCTCATTACAGCACTATGCAGTTTGCACGCACACGTGATCGTTCTCGAAAAGTTTCAAGACGTGGAAAGTACTTACAGATATAATTCTGTAGGAAATACACATGGCCTAAGCAAACACAATTATACAGCAGCACTGAGGGAAATGAGAGTAAACTAAGCGGATAGATGTATCAGGTTCTAAACTGAGATCTTTCTATATAACAAAGATTTCAAATGCTATCATTTTAACACAATCTTGATAAAATCACCTTAAGATTGCTCTGGAACTGGTCGAGGTTGATCGAGGTATCATCTGCAGGAAAGACTGGAAGGATTCAGACTGAATGGGTCACTGGCAGGCACATAATTCAAGCAAACAAAAACCAAACAAGAATCCTATAGAGACACAGATGGCAAAGAGGCCTCAAAATGTCTAAATCATTTATTGAAATTGAAAACTCAGGACAATTAGAGTCAACCTCGCCAATAGTCACATTTTAACTTGTCACTTGGATATCAGAACTGCAATAATTTAAAACTGTAAAAAGTTAAAACTTCAATAATTAAATACATATTTAATTATTATATATATAATATATATATTATTATATATATAATTTATATTATATATATACATATAATATATTTAATTATTATATATATATATATACATATGTAACAAGGTCTGTATAAGGGGAAATGTGGTGTATTAACCTACCGACAATCTATAAGAAAATAAGTAAATAAGTATGATGACACAAATCATTTTTTCCTTTGGCAACATTTCAACTGGAAAGCTATAAAATGAATGATCATTAAGGTTTGGAGCCATGCTTTATCATGAAGAAGGAACTAGAAATTGAAATATGCCCCTTGCCACTAGATTAATCTTCTCTCGGTATTCTATTTTATTCCTCTACTCAAAAATCAATGAATTCCCACCACCTAGAAAATATGATGTGAATTACTTAATCAGGTATTCAAGGGCCTTGATGCACTGACTAATTTCTCTCTCCCCAGAATTACCTCATGCCCTCATCCAGCACTGCCCAATGGAAAAATAATCTGAGCCACATAGGTAATTTTTCATCTTTCCAGTAGGAATAACTTTTAATCATATTTTTATTTAATCCACTGTCTCCAGAATAGTAATGCTTTGACATGTGATCAATATAAAAAAGATAATGACTTGTTTTTCATTGCTTTTTTTTTTCCCTCGGGGGTGCTAAGTCTTTCATATCCACTCTGTAGTTTTACACTTACAACGCATCTCAATTCGGATGTGTGGTTCAATAGCCACACGTAGTGAGTGGCTACCGAGTAGAACAGGGGGACCCCCAGCTGAACTATTACTTGCGTTCGTCTGCCTCCCAAACCTTCGTTCGTGATGCATCCTGTGTCCGTAACGTGCATGTTGCCTGTGGTAGACCAGTGGCCAACATCTTTGAGGACGCTTCCTCAGTAACGATTCCCCATGAATCACGATCAGTGCTCCCCCAGCGAAAACTCCTGGAGACACAACATTTCTTGATGTTCTGGTTCATTCTCCTTCATAATTAGGTAAGTTAAATGACCTGATGGTGGCCTCCTCTGAAATGCACCATCTGTTGGTCACTCTTACAGGGCGGTATCACAGCAAATATTGATATGTCCCGATTCGAGAGACCCCCCCCCCCCGAAAACAAACCACCAGAGTCCAGAGTCAAAGCCAAGCGGCAAGGGTCGTTTATTGCAGGTTCGAACCCGGTCCTCCGCGCACTCGTTGCCGGTGACGCTAAGAGGCCCCGAGCGAGGATCTTACAGCTTCTTTTATAGACAGGCACAAACAAGTTAGGGATTTTTTGCCGTTACAGGGCTGTTATTGGTTGACATTTAAATTTGAACACTCAGCAGAACTTGATTGGTTCCCGCCTTTAGGTCAGACCACAACCGGGCACGCCCTGGCTGGTTCCGGGAATGGTGTGGTGGGGGGGGGTTGGGGGGGTGGGGAGGGTAGGGGGGGTGGGGAGGGTGGGGGGGAGGTCTTTTCTTTGCAGTTGTGAGTACACCTGGTAATTTTTCTCTTAGTCTCTCCATATCACATCCTATGTACACACCCAGTCTCTCTTTGAGAAGACGGGAACTATAGATTTTTTTTTTTTATCTTTGCAATTATAGCTTCCACCATCTTCCACTGGCTATATACTATTCCAGTGGAGCACGCGTTTTGTTTTGTTTTTTTCTACATTTTTAATAAATGTTTCTTGAAAACAATATATGATAAATAAAAGTAAATAGTTTGGCCCCTCACCCAGTGCTGCTAGGCCTCGCTTTTACTCTTTTATAAATGGCGTAGGAATGGAATATACCATGAAGTGCCCTATTTTGCAGATCTCAGAGGCAGTGAAATGCCAGGCTCGCAAGGATAAATTGCAGGAAAAAGGGAACTCATAGGGCTCCGTGAGCGAGCAGAAACCTGACAAATGATCTCCACTGTGAAGAAGGGGAAGAAAATGCATCTAAGAAGAAAATCTACCTTATTTATAAAAGGTATAAATAAGCCGCTGAGGCAGCTTGCAAAAAGCCAGCAAAACTGACCCACAATTAGTCAAAAATTAGGAGAGTGCTCTTCTACTTGAACAAAGGCTCGGTTCAAACGTAGGAGCAGCCAGGCACAAAGAGGGTAACAGAAGTGGTTCTCGGGAGAAACCAGTAGTCAGAAGCCCAGACACGGACATGCCCACTGGGGAGGGGTCAGCCCTGGAGGATGAAGGGGTGAATGCAGATAACAGATTGCAAATCCTGCAGAGAGGAAGCAGCTTGGACAGGGGGAGGTGGTCAGAAAAACGGCCAGGAACAGGTCTGAGTTTTCAACAAGCAAGGCCCCCAAAGCCCAGAAAGGACGTGAATGTCCCATAACCTCCACAGGGCTGTGAGGTTGAGGTCGGCCGGCGGCTGCCTGGGGTCGGGGGTTCAGGAGGTCAGGAAGGGCAGGCGGTGCCCCCATTCTCTTAGCCACGTTATCATGCTAAATGTTAGCTGTCGAGGAGAAGGACAAAACATAAGCAAACAGAATGAGCTCCACGGTAAGTGCACAGACACAGGGATGGGAGAGAAGCCAAGTTATTAAGAAACAAGCAGAGTCAGAAGATCAAGGATTCTGGTGTGAATCCATCTCAGCCCATGGCTTAGATGCGCTGCACCCGCACAGATTCGAGGCCGGTGTGTGTTTGAAGCTACAGACGTCTGGGTTTGGCTGTGAGGATCCAGGGTTTTCAACATGTAAGGCATCAAACAACTCGATGGCCAATGCTGTGTGTACCTGGACTAGTTCATTTCTAACCAAATGAAAACGCAGTAGAAATAGTTACAGTTATAGATTCAAAACTGTGTCGGCACAGCCAACTAATCCCTCGCAGCCCCCCCAGTTTTGATGGCCAGATCAAGGCATAGGACACCGAGAGTCCAAGGGATCCAGAATTCTTCAAAGGGGTCTAGGTCGACATCATTGGAAAGCAGCTCGGCTGGAAGGCTGCACCAACAGAGAAGTCAGTTAAGAGGGCTTCTCTCCACCGCATTGGCATCTTCTAAACAAAGCTCCCCATGGCCGGCAGCACCGGAAGCAGCACATAAAATCGAGTCCAAACAGGGGCGCCTGGGTGGCTCAGTTAGGCGGCCAGCTCCTGATTTCAGCTCAGGTCACGATCTTGCAGTTGTGAGATTGAGTCCCGTATTGGGGTCTGTGCTGACGGTGCGGAGCCTGCTTGGGATTCTCTCTCTCTCTCTCTCTCTCGCTCTCTCTCTCTCTCAAATAATAAATAAATAAACTTAAAAAAAGAACTGTTTAAAAAATTCAGTCCAAATATAGGGAACAGAAATCCAGTTTCCACCACACCTGTAACAAATACAAAGAATAAACTACATAGGCTTGAGTTTCCTGCTACGAAACCCATTGTTTCTAGTGGCATCCTTTCACTCCATTAAACTGGGAAATGAAGATAAACAAATGATACAAACTTAAGTCAATTGTCTTTTTAGCTAGCATGCAAGAAAAGACACCAAAAGAAACTCAGCTGACATTGACGAAATGCAAAGAGAATGTGCTCTCTTCTTTTATGACCACAAAGCCATTCATTTTGGAGGATTCATTTAAAAAATTAACTCCAACCAATTTTCCAAAAGGTTTTGCAATATAAAAGAAGGAAAAAATTTGGACTAAACATACAAGATTGAAGTATGTGTTACATGGTAGCTAGTCACTCAAAGGTCTAAAATATAAACCAAACTTTTGGGTATACAAAGAATCAGGAAAATCTCAACACCCACAGGACGGGACAACAGACAATAAGACTCAGACTAAGACCACACAGACATCGGAATAGTCTAACCACCAAACATGAGAGCTCTTGAAACAAATGGAAAAACAGAATGTTGCAGCGGAGAAGTAGAAGAGAAAAGGACCAGATGGAAAGATTAGAACTAAAAAATCCCACAATAACCAAGATAAGAACAAATTAATTAATAGTAGATAAGTGACAAATAAGAAAAAAATTAAAGTAAAGGTAGAAAGTCAATGTATCTGATTGACTATAAAGATTTACTGTAAGGGGCGCCTGGGTGGCTCAGTCGGTGAAGCGTCTGACTTCAGCTCAGATCATGATTTCACTGTTTGTGGGTTCGAGCCCCACGTAGGGATCTGTGCTGACAGCTCAGAGCCTGGAGCCTGCTTTGAATTCTGTGTCTCCCTCTCTCTCTGCCCCACTCCCGTTTGTGCTCTGTCTCTCTCTGTCGCTCTGACTCTTGATTTCAGCTTGGATCACGATCTCCCGTTCATGAGATTGAGCTCCACATGGGGCTATGCACTGAGCGTTGGAGCCTGCTTGATTCTCTTCCTCCCCCTCTCTCTCTGCCCCTCCCTAGCTCATGCTCTCAAGCTGCTCGGTCTGTGATGTTTTTTTACAGCAGTTTGAGCTAAATCGACACTTCTTTTTGATGCCTACATGTATTACATTTTGTTTATCCATTCACCTGTTGTCACACAATGTGATTGCTTCCAAGTTTTGGCAATTCCGAATACAACTGCTGTAAACATTTGTGTGCATATTTTTCTGGGGACATAAGTTTTCAACTTATTCGGGTAAATACCAGGGGGGCACAAAATTGCTGGGTTGTACAAAAAGAATGTGTTTAGTTTTCTAAAAAACTGCCACACTGTGTTCCAAAGTCGTATCAGTTTGCATTCCTGTGGGGGATGAAAGAGTTCCTGTTGTTCCATACCTCGCTCGCATTTTATGTTGGCAGTGTATGGATTTTAGCCGCTCTAAAAAGCGTGTCACGGAATTCTCTTGTTCTCATTTGCAATCCCGTAATGACACAGGATGTTACACATCTTTTCACACGCTTTTTTGCCATCTGTGTATCTTTTTGGTTAAGTATCTGTTGAGATATTTGCCTTTTTTTTTCTTTTTTTAATTATTTTTAATGCTTCTTTATTTTTGAGAGAGAGGGCGAGGGAGTGCAAGCTGGGGAGGGGCAGAGAGAGGAAGACAGAGGATGCAAAGTGGGCTCCACGCCGACAACAAAGAACCTGATGCGGGGCTCAGACATGACTTAAACCAAAACCAAGAGTTGGATGCTTAACCGGCTGAGCCACCTAGGCACCCCTGCCTTATTTGTAATTGGGTGGTTTGTTTTCTTATTGTTGAGGCTTCAGATTCCAGTCCTTTATCAGATATGTGTTTAGCAAATACTTTCTCCCAATTTGCGGTTTATCTTTTCATTTTTTTAATGGTGTCTATCAAGGAGCAGAAGTTTTTCATCTTAGTCAAGTACAACTTAATCATTTTTTTTTCTTTTTCATGAATTCTGCTTTTGTGTTTTATATAAGGGATATCACTAAATCCAATGTCACCGAGATGTTCTTGTATATTATCTTCTAGAATAGGTATACTTTAGTAGGTTACAATTAGGTCTATGGATCTTGTAAAAAGTGAAAGGTCTGTGTGTAGATTCATTTTTTTTAAGTTGTTTTTTAATGTTTATTTCTTTTTGAGAGAGAGAGACAGAGACAGAGGGCAAGCAGGGGAGGAGCAAAGAGAGAGAGAGGGACACACAGAATCCAAAGCAGGCTCCAGGCTCCTAGCTGTGAGTATGGAGCCCGTTGCAGGGCTCGAACTCATGAACCTCGAGATCATGACCTGAGCCAAAGTCAGACGCCCAACCGACTAAGCCACCCAGGCGCCCCTAGATTCATTTTTTTTAATGTGAATGGTTAGCTGTTCCAACAACAGTTTGTTGAAAAGTCTGTTCATTCCCTATTGAATTATCTGATCTTTTGTCAAAGTTCAATTGACTATATTTTTGTGCATCTGTTTCTGGGCTTTTTATTCTGTTTCATTTCTATTTGTTTATTTCTTCACCACTGCCACATTGTCTTGATTATTGTAGCTTGACAGTGATATTTGAAGTCAGGCAATATCAGTATTCTGATTTTGTTCTTCTCATTTCATATGTATTGGCTATTTTGGTTCTTTTGTCTTTCAGTACAAACTATAGAAGTAATTTGTTGATGTCCATAAAATAACTTTCTGGGATTTTGCTAGGGATTTCATTGAATCTATAGATCAAGAGAAATTAATATCTTGATGACATTGAGTTTTCTTATCTATGTATATGAAGTATCTCATCATTTATTTATTTATTTATTTATTTATTTATTTTTATTTTTATTTTTTTGGGACAGAGAGAGACAGAGCATGAACGGGGGAGGGGCAGAGAGAGAGGGAGACACAGAATCGGAAACAGGCTCCAGGCTCCGAGCCATCAGCCCAGAGCCTGACGCGGGGCTCGAACTCACGGACCGCGAGATCGTGACCTGGCTGAAGTCGGACGCTCAACCGACTGCGCCACCCAGGCGCCCCTCTCATCATTTATTTAGATGGTTGGTTTCATTTATCAGATTTTTACAGCTTTTCAAATAGATTTGATATGTACATTTTGTTAGATTTATACCTAGGTTTTCTTTTTTATTGTTGCTAATTTGATAATATTGTGCTTTTAACTTCAAATTCCAATGATTTGTTCCTTGCATGTTAGAACACAATTGACTGTCAATATTAACTTTGTTTCCTGAACCTTGCTATAATCATTTATTAGTTCCAGAAGGATTTTTCAGGAGGGAGGTGGTGAAGGGGGGTAATTAGTTCTTTGAGATTTCCTACATAGACGATTATATTATATGTAAACAAAGGCAGTTTTATTTCTCTATTCTCAATCTATATACCTGTTATTTACTTTTCTTGTCTTACTGCATTGGCTAAGGCTTCCCAGTACAATGTTGAAGAGCAGTGGTGAGAGCAAACATCCTTCCCTTGATCCTGACCTTGTTGTGAACACATCTATTTTCTCAACATTCAGTCTGATTTTAGCTGCAGAATTTTTGTAGATGTTCTTTATTAGGTTGAGAAAGCTAACCTCTACTCCTAGTTTACTCTAAGGTTTTAACCGGAATGAATGTTGAATTTTTTAAATTGTTTTTTCTACATCTCTTGGCATGATCATATATTTCTTCTTTAACGTGTTGATGTGATGGATTACATTAATTGGTTTTCAAATGTTTGAACCAGCCTTGCATACCTGAGATGAATCCCACATGGTCTGGTATAACCTTTTTATACATTGTTAGATTTCTTACTATTCAGGCGAGGATTTTTGCATCTATGTTCATGAGAGATATTTCTTATGTCTTTGCCTGGTTTTGATATTAGCATAATACTGACCTCAAAGAATGAGTTAAGAAATATTCCCTCTCCAACTTCCTGGAAGAAATTTTAAGTAATTGGAAAAAACATCTTCCTTAAATGTTTGGTAGAATTTATCAGAAAAAAAAATTGGGGTTTGGTGTTCTTTGTTTTGCAAGTTAATAGCTATTGATTCAGTTTTTTAACAGAGTGAAGCCTTTTCAAATTCTCTATATCTCCTCATTTGACTTTTGGTTAATTGTATTTTTCAAGAAATTGATATATTTAATCTGTTATCAAATTTGTAGGCATAGAATTGCCCATAATATTCTTTATTGTCTTCTTACTGTTCATAGAATCTTTAGTCATGATCCTTCTTTCATTCTTGATATTAAATTATATCTTCTCTCTCTTTTTTTTAGTTAACATGGTGAGAGGTTTATCAATTTCATTCATCATTTCAAAGACCCAGCTTTTCTCTTCATTGTTTTTTCTCTATTGGCTTATTATTTTCAAGTTCAATAAGTCTTTTTGTTGTTTCATAATTGATCTTAAATCTTTCTTATTTATATTGAGGCATTGAGTGCTTTTAATTTCCCTTTAAACACTACTTTTGCTGCACCCCACAAATTTTAATAATTGTGTTTTTATTTCCATAAATTCCAAAATATTTTAAAATAGTTTGAGATTGTTTTTTCTCTTTAACCCATGTGTTCTTTAGAAGTTCCTAGGTTTCTTTCTGTTATTAATATCAGATTTAATTCTTTTGTGTTTTGAAAGCAGACATTGCATGATTTATATTCTTTTTAATTTGTTAAGGTTCATTTTATGGCCCAGAATGTTGTCTAACTTGGTGAATGCTCCATATGAGCTTAAGAATGTGTATTCTGCCATTATTGGATGAACTATCCTATAATAGATGTCAGTTACATCTAGTTGATTGTCGGGGCTATATAATTCAACAATGTCATTACTGATACTCCTTTTTTTATTCTTTCTTTTTCTTTCTTTCTTTCTTTCTTTCTTTCTTTCTTTCTTTCTTTCTTTTTAAATTTACATCCAAGTTAGTTAGCATATGGTGCAACAATGATTTCAGGAGTAGATTCCTTAATGCCCCTTACCCATTTAGACCATCCCCCTTCCCACAACCCCTCCAGCAACCCTCTGTTTTCTATATTTAAGAGTCTCTTATGTTTTGTCCCCCTCCCTGTTTTTATATTATTTTTGCTTCCCTTCCCTTATGTTCATCTATTTTGTACCTTAAAGTTCTCATATAAGTGAGGACATTTGTCTTTCTCTGACTGACTAATTTCTCTTAGCATAATACCCTCTATTCCATCCACGTAGTTGCAAATGGCAAGATTTCATTCTTTTTGATGGCCATATATATACTCCATTGTATATATATACCACACCTTCTTTATCCATTTATCCACCAATGGATGTTTGGGCTCTTTCCATGGCTATTTTTGATAGTGATGCTACAAACATGGGGGTGCACGTGCCCCTTTGAAACAGCACACCTGTATCCCTTGGATAAATGCCTAGTAGTGCAATTGCTGGGTCATAGGGTAGTTCTATTTTTAGTTTTTTGAGGAACCTCCATACTCAAAGAGTGGCTGCACCAGCTTGCATTCCCACCAGCAATGCAAAAGAGATCCTCTTTCTCCGCATCCTCGCCAACATCTGTTGTTGCTTGAGTTGTTAACATTAGCCATTCTGACAGGTGTGAGGTGGTATCTCATTGTGGTCTTGATTTGTATTTCCCTGATGATGAGTGATGTTGAGCATTTTTTCATGTGTTGGTTGGCCATCTGGATGTCTTTGGAGAAGTGTTTATTCGTGTCTTGTGCCCATTTCTTCACTGGATTATTTATTTTTTGGGTGTTGAATTTGATAAGTTGTTTATAGATTTTGGATACTAACCTTTTATCTGATATGTCATTTGAAAATATCTTCTCCTGGGGCGCCTGGGTGGCGCAGTCGGTTAAGCGTCCGACTTCAGCTAGGTCACGATCTCGCGGTCCGTGAGTCCGAGCCCCGCGTCAGGCCCTGGGCTGATGGCTCAGAGCCTGGAGCCTGCTTCCGATTCTGCGTCTCCCTCTCTCTCTGTCCCTCCCCCGTTCATGCTCTGTCTCTCTCTGTCCCAAAAAATAAAATAAACGTTGAAAAAAAAAATTAAAAAAAAAAAAAAAAAGAAAATATCTTCTCCCATTCTGTCGGTTGCCTTTCAGTTTTTCTGATTGTTTCCTTCGCTGTGCAGAAGCTTTTTATTTTGATGAGGTCCCAGTAGTTCATTTTTGCTTTTGTTTCCCTTGCTTCTGGAGTGTGTTGAGTAAGAAGTTGCTGCAGCCAAGATCAAAGAGTTTTTTGTCTGCTTTCTCCTCGAGGATTTTGATGGCTTCCTGTCTTCCATTTAGGTCTTTCATCCATTTTCAGTTTGTTTTTGTGTATGGTGTAAGAAAGTGGTCCAGGTTCATTCTTCTGCATGTCGCTGCCCAGTTTTCCCAGCACCACTTGCTGAAGAGACTGTCTTTATTCCATTGGCTATTCTTTCGTGCTTTGTCAAGATGAGTTGGCCATACGTTTGTGGGTCCATTTCTGGGTTCTCTATTCTGTTCAACTTATCTAAGTGTCTGTTCTTGTGCCAGTACCATACTGTCTTGATGATGACAGCTTTGTAGTATAGCTTGAAGTCTGGGATTGTGATGTCTCCTGCTTTGGTTTTCTTTTTCAAGATTGCTTTGGCTATTCGGGGTCTTTTCTGGTTCCATACAAATTTTAGGATTATTGGTTCTAGCTCTGTGAAGAATGCCTGTGTTATTTTGATAAGGATTGCATTGAATTTGTAGATTGCTTTGGGTAGTATCGACATTTTAACAATATTTGTTCTTCCAATCCAGGAGCATGGAGTATTTTTCCATTTTTTAATGTCTTCTTCATTTTCTTGCATAACTTTTCTATAGTTTTCAGCGTATAAATTTTTCACCTCTTTGGTTAGATTTCTTCCTCAGCATTTATTTGTGGCTTTTGGTGCAATTATAAATGGGATTGATTTCTTGATTTCTCTTTCTGTTGCTTTCTGTTGGTGTATAAGAATGCAACCGTTTTCTGTGCATTGGTTTTATATCCTGCAACTTTGCTGAATTCACGGATCAGTTCTAGCAGTGTTTTGGTGGAATCTTTTGGGTTTTCCTTATAGAGTATCATGTCATCTGTGAAGAATGAAAGTTTGACCTCCTCCTGGCCGATGTCGTTACTGATATTCTGCACACTGGATATGTTACTGATGGAGAGAGGTTGAACTCCCAACCAAAACAGTGGATTCATTTATTCCTCCTTATAGTCTTATCAGATTTTTCCACACATGTTTTGCTGCTCTATTGTTAAGCACATTCACATTAAGGTTTGTTATGTCTTCTTGTAGCTTCAACCCCTTTATTATTATGTCATATTTCTCTATATCCCTGATAATTTTCTTTGCTTTGAAGTCTGTCTGAAATTAATATAGCTACTGTAGCTCTTTTTTGATGAGTATGATCTTTCTCTGAGCCTTTTAATATATCTGAATTTGTAGTTAAAGTGGGATTCTTTTTGACAACATACAATTGGAACTATTTTTTATTCATGCTGACAGTCTGTCTTTTAATTGGTGTTTTTAGACTACTGATTTTTCTTATTTTTTAATGTGTATTTATTTAGAGATAGAGAAGGTGTGCAAACAGGATAGGGGCAGGAAGAGAGGGAGAGAAAGTATCCCAGGCAGTCTCTTTGTGGCCAGCTCAGAGCCTGAAGTGGGACTCAATCCCACGAACTGCGAGATCATGACTTGAGCTGAGATCAAGAGTCAGATGCTTAACCGATTGAGCCACCCATGTGCCCCTAGACTACCAATGTTTAAAGGAATTATTGATATAGTTGGATTAGTATCTATCATATCTGTTACCATTTTCTGCTTGTTGCCTTTGGTCTTTGTTTCTCTTTATTGTGTTCCAGTTTTGTGTGTGTGTGTGTGTGTGTGTGTGTGTGTGTCTTTTCTAGTTTTAACTCAGAATGTTTTCTGACTCCACTTTTTCTGCTGTTAGCATTTCTATTATACTCCTTTAACTTTTTAGTAGTTGTTCTTGATTTTGCTATTTACAATGAATCTAAATCCTTTTCAAATAACCATACAACCTCCTGGGTAGTGAAAGTAGCTTACAATAAGATATTCCCAATTCCTCCCTCTTAACCTTTGTAACGTGACAGTGATTCATGTCACTTATCCATAAATGATAATCACTGAATGCATCATTCCTACCATTTTGAAAAGTTATATTAGATCAATTAAGAATAAGACAAATAAAATATTTTGTTTTATTCTTATTTATTCCTTTTCTAATGTTCCTCCTTTATTTTCATACATCTGAATTTCTGATTTCTGACCTATCTGGTTTTCCTTCTTTCTGAAATATTTCTTTATTTTTAGTTTATTTAATTTTTTTAGTAATCTCTACACAGAATATGGGGCGCGAACTCCTGACGCAAGATCAAGAGCCACATTCTTTTCTGACTGAGCCAGTCAGGTGCCTCCTGAAATATTTCTTTGAACATTTCATTTAAGCCACATCTACTGGTGATAAATTCCCTCAATTCCTGTTCATCTGAGAAAGGCTTTATTTCTCTCTCACCTTTGAAGGATAATTTTGCTGGACACAGAATTCCACATTTTCATTCAACACTTTAAATTTTCACTTTATTCTCACTTGCATGATTTCTAAAGGGAAATCTGATATAATTTATATTAACGCTGCTGCTCTGTAAGGTGTTTCTTTCTCTGGATTCTTTGAGGATTTTTTTCTTTGTTTTTGATTTTCTGTGGCTTGAATATGATATGTTTGGGTATAGGGTTGGTTCTTTTTTTTTTAATTTTTTTTTTAACGTTTATTTATTTTTGAGATAGAGAGAGACAGAGCATGAATGGGGAGGGGCAGAGAGAGAGGGAGACACAGAATCGGAAGCAGGCTCCAGGCTCTGAGCCATCAGCCCAGAGCCTGACATGGGGCTCGAACTCACTGACCGCGAGATCGTGACCTGAGCTGAAGTCGGACGCTTAACCGACTGAGCCACCCAGGCGCCCCGGTTTTTTTTTTTTCATATTTATCATTTGTAGTGCGCTCTGAGCTGCCTGTGTCTACTTCAGTGTCTCCCATGTTTTTGGGGAACTAACCAGTCAGTATCGCTTCAAGTACCAATTTCTGCTCCTTTCATTCCTTCTCTTTTTGTACTCTCTTTTGTATTTCCCCTTTCTTGTATAGAATATCCAAGTACACAATCTTAGATATTCTACTCTTTCTTTTTCATTTTTTTTCTTTGAACTTTGGCTTGGGAAGTGTCTTTTGACATGTTCTTCAAGCGCACTGACTTTCTCCTGGACTGTGTGGAATCTGTAGGTGGGCTCATCTAAAGCATTCGTCATTTCGACAACAGTGTTTTGATTTCTTTTGATTCTTTCTTACAGTTCACATCTCTTTGCCTACATTATCCACCTATTTCTGCACATTGTCCACTCAGCTTATTAATCATATTTGTATTAAATTTCTGGTCTGGTAATTCCAAACTCTCTGCCATATCTGAATCTGGTATTCATGCTTACTCTGTCTCTTCAAACTTTGTAGGTTTTTTTTGTTTGTTTTTTTGTTTTGTTTTGTTTTTGTTTTCTGTAGGGTTTTTGGTTTGTTTTTTTTAGTATGTGTTATAATTTTTTGTTGAAATATGGACATGAGGTAGTGGTTAGCAGAACCTGAGACACAGAGCCCTTTTGTGTGAGGTTTTATATTTTGTATGGCTAAGGGTTAGACTGTGTACTGCTTTCTCTAGCCCTAGGTGTCAGAAGCTAATATTTCCCCTCGAACCCTTGTTTTTGTCTCTTCTGTAGTCTTTAGGTTTCCTTAGATAATGTTTTTTTTAAAATAACTTCTGAGTTCTTTCCATTGCATTTCTCTGTTATCACACACGACCCCTATTTATGTAGTGGTATGGGGTAGGGGGGCAGGCAGAGAAAGGATATTCCTATCAGTATGTATCAGTCTTTTAGTGAACCCATGTTCCTGGCTTGTGCTGTTCCCAAGCACTTCTCAGCTTGAGTTTTTATTTGTTTCTTTCTTTTTTATTTGAGAGATGAAGTCCAAAGGCTAGAGTTGGATATTTCCCTTCACCAAGTTGGTTCGGCTCTGGTAAAGTGGTTTTCCTGAAGTCAGGCCCTATTAAGGAAAGCAAGAATGCTTTGGATATATATTCCAAATGGCTACCTTATCCTCCCCCTGCCAAAGAGTCGGACACTTAACCGGTTGAGCCACCCAGGTGCCCCATGAAGAAAATTCTGAAAACCGTAGAGTACAAAGAAAGAAAAATATATTCGTTAACTACAAATTAATCTATAAATTTATAATGTAATGAAATCACATTAAAAACTCAGTTGGATTTTTTCAAGTGCTCAACAAAATTATTTTAAAAACTATATGAAAGAATTAAGACCCATGAATAGCTAAATTAGTCTTGAGAAAAAAGAAACTTGTCAGAAGAATTTAAGATGGAATATAATATAATAATAATAATAATGTTAGTAATAAAAAAACAGCATGATACTGTAGTGCCAATTCAAATATAAACTCTCCTGCAATAGGATAGCAGGCTCAGAAATAAACCCTGGTAAAACAGATGAAACAACATATAATAAGTGTGGCACCAATAAACCAATAATGAAAGGAGAAATCATTAGATACGTGACTTGAGGAAGACCATTCACTTCACATGAAAATCAAGCTGGGACTCTATCTTTCACTAATTACAAGGCAGATGCAGAATTAAAGATTTAAAAATGAAAGATAAAACATGAACAGAAAACATGAATACACATTTCTCCAAAGAAGATATCCAGATGGCCAACAGACACATGAAAAGATGCTCAACATCACTCCTCATCAGGGAAATCAAAATCGAAACTACAATGACAAGGGTGTCTGGATGGCTCAGTGGGTTAAGCATCTCACTCTTGATTTCAGCTCAGATCATGACCTCACGCTTCGTGAGATCGAGCCCCTGTCGGGCTCTGTGCTGACAGCATAGAGCCTGCTTGGGATTCTTTTCTCTTTGCCCCTCCCTAGCTCACTCACTCTCTCCCTCTCTCTCAAAATAAATAAATAAACTTAAAAAAACTACAAAGACATATCACTTCACACCTGTCAAATGACTAAAATCAACAGCACAAGAAACAACAGGTGTTGGCGAGGATGGGGAGAAAGGGGAACCCTCTTGCACTGTTGGTGGGAATGTAGACTGTTGCGGTCACTCTGGAGAAGAGTATGAAGGGTCCTCAAAAAGTTAAAAATAGAACTACCCTATGATCCAGCAATTGTACTACTGGGTATTTACCCAAAGAATACAAACTTAATAATTCTAAGGGATACATGCACCCCAATGTTTATGGCAGCATTATCTGCAAAGCTAAATTATGGAAACAGCCCAAGTGTCCATGGTTAGGTAGGTGATGGGGTTTAAGGAGGGCACTTGTCACGATGAGCACTGAGTGATGTATGCAAGTGTTGAATCATTATATTCTATACCTGAAACTAATATTACCCTGCATATTAACTAACGAAATTTAAAAAAAAAACTTAATAAAGTAAAATAAAACAAAAACGTGGGGCACCTGGGTGGCTCAGTCGGTTGAGCTTCCAGCTTCAGCTCAGGTCATGATCTCACGGTTTGTGAGTTCGAGCCCCGCGTCGGGCTCTGTACTGACAGTTCAGAGCCTGCAGCCTGTTTCGGATTCTGTGTCTCCCTCTCTCTCTGCTCCTCCCCTGCTTGTGCTCTGTCTCTCTCTCTCTCTCTCTCTCTCTCTCAAAAATAAATAAATAAACATTAAAAAATAAAACAAAAATGAAAGATAAAGTTCAGAGATGAAAATATAAAATCGTATCTTTGTGACCTAGAAGTAGAGAATTATCTCTGCAGTAATAGTAAACACTCACAAGCCATCAAGATCAATAAAATTACTGGAACTTGCTACATCAAAATTGGAAATATCCGTTCAACCAAGAGAGACAAATGTGAGCGTATTTGAAAGGCAATAGCGAGGAGATCACTGAAATGTAGACACTGGATAAAAATGAGTATCTAAGAATATAAAAGAGACTTTTTTTTCTTTTGGAGTGAACAAATTTTGTTCCTCAAAATTTACAAAGAGATTCCTAAAAATAGAAACAAATACAGGAAAACTGAGGCTCCTGGGGGCGGTGGCTCAGTCGGTTGAGCATCTGACTCTTGATTTCAGCTCAGGTCATGATTTCATGGTTCAGGAGTTCAAACCCCGCGTCAGGCTCTGCACTGATATCGCAGAACCTGCTTGGGATTTTCTCTCTCCCTTTCTCTCTCTGTCCCTCCCCTGCTGAAGCTCTCACTTGCTCTCTCTCAAAATAAAATCAGTAGATAAATAAGCAAACAAACAAATACAGGATAACCAATAAAAGTGCAGTTCAGCAAAGACAGAAAACAGACAAATAACACAAGGGGAGCCGCCAAAAAGCTAACAAGTTCAGAAAGAAGATGCTTACGTTTATTAGTAGTCAGACAATTTCAAGGAAAAGCAGCAATAAAACATCATTCTACGCACCGCTTGGATCATGACTTATTGGCCACATCCACTCCGCTGCCCATTTTTGTGCAGGTCATGAGCTAAGAATGATCTTAGGCACTTCAGTGGTTGGATGGGGAGGGAACAAAAGAGGAAGAATATTTCATAACAAGGGAAAATTATTGAAATTCAAATTTCAGTGCTCCTGTCTAAAGTTGTATTGGGACATTTTTTTTTAATTTTAATTAGAAAGAAAAAGACATTTGACACCATTCGACACCAGTCTGATTGACGAAAGCAAATACCCCTCCCAGAAAAATCCACAGGTCATAAGGGGACGTTCACAGGACTAATCTTGGCTGCCATATACGCAGTATTCCAAGTTGGACGAAGCATAAATGTTCATTGCTAAGAAACGGGGCAAATAAAATGTGATGTTTCCTTGACAGAGAATACCAGGCCACAATGAAACGCAGAATATTTTCTTGACATATGGCAACATGATGGTTTTAAATGCTTAGGGTTGTGCTAAAAAGAAAGAGAAAGAAAAGCAGACTTATCGCATGGTAGCATTTATGAAATTTTAAAACATACACGTCTACAACGCTACCACCTGAGTTCAAACAAAATATGGAACGGCTCCCAGATCACACACTGTACTGGATGCCGGAGACTATCAGGGAACAAAAAAGAAAGGCAGGAAAATCCTTGTCCTGGGACAATGCACATTGAGTGGTGGAAACTGACAATAAGTTAACTACATCAACGATGGAAAAGACGAGGGCTCCAGGGCATAACCGAGCAAGAGAGCACCAAGCAAACAAAGTTTTTTTTGGAAGGAAGAAGCAGCAGCCGGTGAGATGGACGGAAAATCAGGAGGCTGTGAGCACAGCTTTTCCAGAAAGAGGGTGTGGTCAGCCGTGCAGCCGCGCGGGGAGACCCATGAAGTGGCATCCGATGGCATCACGTGACATCCTTAGTGACCACATCACGAGCCACTTCACCCAGCATCAGGTCCTGGAGGAATAGACGGTGACAGACTGAGGTGAAGTAGACACAGCGAACACGTGCAGCGTTTCCAGGCAGCCTGGAGGAACCTTCTAGAATGAGGCACCGTTGTTTCGATTCGATGCATGGGACTTAACGGGTGTCTGTGGGCTGAAGGGAAAGAGTGAAGCCGGTGATGCAGGGAAGACAGGATAATCGCAGGTGCAAAACATTCATAAAGAGGGGCATGACTGGTGTCCCAAGGCTGAGAACAGGAGCCGCTCTGCACGGAAAAAGGGCACTTTGCTGTCGTGCCAGACCTGAGCATGCAGGATGCTGATACCAATGTGTGGAGTGGGTACACTTGGTGTCAGGAAGATGAAAACAATGTCCCCATCCATTTCTTTTCTCTGTAAGATGCGAGGCAAGACATCAGCGATGACGTCATCATCTCGGGGCGTTGTCTGTAAGTAGTTTCGACCCCTCAAGCTGTGAACCTTAGGATCTGGGCATGGCCGTGGTCAGACGAAGTGAAAAGTTTCAGGAGGTCCCTTCTCCAACCCCACGTCACAATGAAGGCCTTAGGCGCTGGTGAGCGGGCCTTGTTCATACGTGGTCCACTGGCACGTTCTCACGAGTGGGCAACGACAATCGGGTTCTGTGTCTAAAGGGAACGACAATCGGGTTCTGCGTCTAAAGGGAGAATCGTGACCTGAGGAAGTGACCTTCAAAAAGGTGAAGGGAGAAGACCAAGTGAGCGCACGCTCATTAAGAAACCAACAGGTACGTACGTGCTAAGGCTCTCGGCCTCTCTCATCATCAGGGAAATGCGAATCAAAACCGCAATGAGATATCACCTGACACCCTGCCGGGATGGCTACGCTCACAGACGCCAGAAACCACAGGTGGTGGCGACGATGTGGAGAAAGAGGACCGTCAGGCACTGTTGGTGGGAATGCAAACTGCAAAGCCACCCCGGAGAACGGTAGGGAGGTTCCTGAAACAATCAGAAATAGAGCTACCATGTAATTCGATAGTCGCACTTGTGGTTATTCATCAGAGGGAAATGAGGGCACTATCATCAGAGGGAAATGAGGGCACTAACTGGAATAGATGTCTTCGCCCTTATGGTTATCGCAGCATTGTTTACGACAGCCAAGATACGTAGACTCCTGAGTGTCCTTGATGGGTGAATGCCTGAAGAATTCACACGCACACGGTGGAACAGGCAGCCATAAGAAAGCAATTGTGCCATTTGTGACGACTTGGATGGGCCTTGAGGGCTTTATCCGAAGTGAAGTGAAGTCAGAGAAAGACAAATACCGTATGATGTCACTTCAAAACAAAAGAGCACGAAATGAGTTCATAGATGCAAAGAACCGATTAGTGGTTGCCAGAAAGGGGAGGGGGGGGTTGGGGGGGACAAGTTGTGGGCTGGATGGGAAAAAGGAGTCAGAAGGTACAAATGTCCATTTACAAAATAAATGAGTCACGGGGTGTAATGTACAGCATGGTGACCTTAGGCGACAATACTGAACGTACAACTGGAAGTTGCTAAGAGGGTAGGTATTAAAAGTTCTCAAGGCAAGAAATAGATGTGTAAATACGCATGGTGATGGAAGCTATCTAGACTGATTGTAGCGACCATTTTACAGTGTTTACAAATATCAAATCACTTCACTGTATACCTGAAACTAACAGAATGTCACTTATACCTCGAGTTTTAAAAATGACCTTTTCAGGGGCGCCTGGGTGGCTCAGTCGGTTAAGCGTCCGACTTCAGCTCAGGTCATGATCTCGCGGTCCGTGAGTTCGAGCCCTGCGTCGGCTCTGGGCTGACGGCTCAGAGCCTGGAGCCTGCTTCCAATTCTGTGTCTCCCTCTCTCTCTGCCACTCCCCCGTTCATGCTCTGCCTCTGTCTCAAAAATAAATAAACATTAAAAAAAATTTTAAAAAAAGACCTTTTCGCAAGCAGACCCTATTCCATCTATGTGGCAGCATGTTAGCAGGGTTTGAAATCAACATAGTGGGTCAAGACCAGCATTCTAAAAATGAGAGAGAATGGAAGAGAAGAGATTAGACAAAAGTGACGGTGCAGTCACGTGCACGGGTGTTTGCGTGCGTGTCTTGCTGTGTTGTAGGGTATATTTGTGGGGTTGGTCGTTGACAACATACTGCTGGGGGAGAGCCAGAGAATGAGAGCAGCGTCCCTGGAGTGGCGGGCTGGAGATCGGCTCCAATGCCGCATCCCCTGGCCACTCCACGTCTCACCCCAAAAAGAGTGTCCACAGATACGCCATTGTGTCTCACCTCACTCTACGCCTACAGCGCTATTTATATTCCTCACATCATAACCGCTGTCATTTTCACTTTTTAAAATCCCCTCTGAATTTTCTCTGGAATCCATTTCCTTATTAGGAAATACTGCCAGAAACACAGTCTATCAGGGTTTTTCTCTTGCTGCAGATATCAGCTGGTCGGGTCGGCTTGCTCAAGTAATGGGCTGGAGGGGGTGGTGGTGTTTTGTGCTATCTGGCCCTGGGCGCTGGTTTTCTTTTTTCACTCCCATGTTTCGTTTGCTCGTCACTGGATTGCACTCCTCACAGAACTATCCGATGGGTGGTCTGAATTGAAGCACACGGATTAGAAGCTGGATGTAGGGGGGAAAAATTGAACAAAATCTGTGTATCTTTCGAAGACTTTTTGCCATTCTAAATATTTTATCAGCGACGGGATGGCAGTTTACCAGTAATCCCTTCCCTTTTGCAAAGTGATCGTATTTCCCAGAGAACTATTACCTTCCACTTACGCTCTCATATTTTCCCTAAGAGACAAGACGGAATTCTGCATATCGCGTCCCATTGATGATTTTCACTAACATATCTGCACTTTATTTCCTCGTTTTTGGAAACAGAAATGCCGTAGCTGTGTTGCCATAACCTGTTTATGCAAATCTCCATTCTGGTTACTGCAATGGGAAAAAAGAAAGAAAAAAACCCACATTTTTTAAGGGCTCTGATCACTTTTGTTGATTTTAAAAACCACTAAAACGTAGGCAATGCAGATTTTATCTTCCTCTCGCAGCAGAAGCAAGGAACTCTGGTCCTTGACCCACACCACCCCGAGCAGCTACGCCCAGTGTTATTAACCCGGGGACTCCGGGTGAATTTCAGCGTGCTGTCTGTTCCAGGCTCCTGGCAGATGCCTATCAGCTCAGCCACAGCTGCCCATAAAGCAGTGTTACACTTAGAAATCACTGGAAACCTTCAGGGCATCAAGTTTTGCTCTAGAAATTGGGAAGTATGTGCTGAGTCCAAGGGAAGGGAGAGGCAGCCTTCAAAAACAAAACATTGGCTATACTGTGGGTGCTGTGCGGAGGCAGTGGGAGAGGGGTTCCTTCAGAGGATAAATGTGTCTGCAGGGCTTGAGGGGCTGGGGTGGGAGGCTGCACCCCCAGTCTTCCAAAGCACTCGCTCTGTCCTCCTCCTACATACACTTCCTGGACAGCTGTCTTCCCCTCCAGCAGGTGGCTGCTGGAAGCAGGGGGCGGGGTGAGGGAGTGGGGGGCCAGCTCCTTCTGCCATAGACCCCCCTCCCCACCACAGAGCCAATCACGAAATTGGAGGTGTGGGATTTTCCTCGTTCACTTGGCCAAGTTCATCAGTCCTTCCAGACCCTGACCCTCCGTCGTCGGCAGCCTCGGGTGCCCTCTCTGGCCTCACTTATAGCATCGTCTTATATACATCATCATCCGTCATGTGGACGACACCCTTGTTCTCTTAGCTCTTTCCGTTTTTCTTGTCAACATGCCTTCACCTGCCCCATTTAATCCTCCACTGCTCACCCTACCATTCAAATCCCTAACCACGTATACAGACACAGAAGTGACCACAAGACCCTCTTTTCTTCCAAGCTCAGAAGTGGCCAGATCTCATTTGCGTCTCCCTAATAAGGTCCCGTTCCCTTAGGTGACTCAGGGACTATTTTAAATATGCACGATGTCCCTCCCAATCTCCTTCCGTCAATCTCTTGACTGGCAGAGTAGCAGATCCACACTTTTCATTTCAAAAGGAAAACAGAGCTGGCAAGGACACAGGTGTGCAGGACGTGCACTGCACAAAATCAACAGACTGAGGGGCGGAGTGGAAACTGACATCCGGTCCGTGCTGGCACAGGGCTTTGTCAGTTTGTGTAATTTGTCTGATGGGACAGGGAGTTGTTTGGTGGTTGACCCACCCAGAGAAGATGCTGTCTTTGCAATTTGTGCAATTCTGCATCGGACATGAATTTCTCCTGACCTTCGCCCAACACACACACACACACACACACACACACACACACGTCTCATTATTCCCACCTACACCTTGTTCTCTCCCATCCTAGTGAAGGTCAAACTTCTCCGCTTGTTTAGATTTATCTGCACGCGTGTGTTCTCCATCTCACCCCCTTGATCCTTCCCTGGAATATTCCTCCAGCGTCTGTTCTCTTTCTCTCCTGGGTCTTCAAGCTTTCTCGCATGACTCATTTCCAAAATAATCTCAGAATTGGGAAACGACTTTTGGTGTTTGTAACAGAATGAATCCTGAACTAGGGATTTTCTGCACCACCAGCTAGGTCAGAGGAGTTGAAAATAAGCTGAGATGGATGAATTATTACCTGGGGGGCGGGGGGGGGAATGTCAATCAATTTGCTTTAAGAATGCATCACCCGGGTCATCATGATGTCATACAAATGGTTTGTGGCAGCTGAATGCGGGAACGCGAGAACAATCAGAGCCACAATGTGTTTCCTTGTTGCACGAGCAGACTCCGTGTATCTGCTGAAGTGATGTGCACAGTGCGTTTAGAAACAGGAAAGGCCGGGGGCGCCTGGGTGTCTCAGTGGGGTAAGCATCCGACTCTTGACCTCGGCTCAGGTCACGATCTCATGGTTTGTGAGTTTGAGCCCCGTGTCGGGCTCAACGCTAACAGTGTGGAGTCTGCTTGGGATTCTCTCTCTGTGCCCTAGCTCTCGCTCGCTCGCTCTCTGTCTCTCTCTCTACTTCTCAAAAATAAATAAACACACTTCTTGGACGTCACGGAGTTGTCCTGAGCCTCCGTCCTTACTTCCAGCCCAAGGCTCCAGCTACCGCCTTCACGTAATGGAAAACCACTTTTGCATCCCTCCTTCTGACCCAGTGCTGAATAGAGGCTACAGTTTTATTTCTATGAATAGGATCGCATCCATCGACTTGCGTTTCACTTCTCGTAAATAGGTGCCTGCCTTGATCAAGTCTGGGACTCCCTCCCTCCTAAACCAGGACCTCTCTGGCCTTTTGACAGTGACCCTGGCCAGGACCCCTGTTGTGGTAAAGGCATCCATGATGCTCACGGTCTGGCCCCACTTGCCTCACTGTTTCTGTCCGTGAAATGAAGCTTCCCCTGCACCCTCGGTGCCCCATCTTGTTGTCCTGGTAGAACACGGTGCCTGGGAACCCGGTCCGTACCTGTGCTGTGACACCATGGTCTCTGTACATCTGCTAAGACCAAAAGGACCCTGGGACTCCGATGGCTCCCTACAAAGCAGGGTATCTCCTTCCAACCTTTATCACCTCCCAGTGGACTATAGCCGAAGCCTTCTTAATGGCACACCTTTCAGTCCTCTGGGTAAAATCTCACGGCTACCAGATTTGCTTTCTTGGGGTATGGCCCTCCTCAGGGAATTACCCTGTTCAGCAAAGCATCATGGCCAAAATCTTCTGATAGGGCGACTATTCCCCGTTTTCTAAAACTTTCTATTTTGCTAATCTGCATGCCTTTTTTTTTTTTTTTTTCTGTTTCATTCTATCGTTATAGTCCCTCCCTCGTGCCAGCGTTGATTGGATGAGGTATAAACATGCATCCGTTTGGGTCAGTTCTCCTTAAGAATTTTGGGGCGCCTGGGTGGTGCAGTCGGTTAAGCGTCCGACTTCAGCCAGGTCACAATCTCGCGGTCTGTGAGTTCGAGCCCCGCGTCAGGCTCTGGGCTGATGGCTCGGAGCCTGGAGCCTGTTTCCGATTCTGTGTCTCCCTCTCTCTCTGCCCCTCCCCGTTCATGCTCTGTCTCTCTCTGTCCCAAAAATAAATAAAAAACGTTGGGAAAAAAATTTTTTTAAAAAAAGAATTTGGAGCAGGAGAAGAGGACGCTGGGTCATCCCCCAGTATGGCTGGGCCTGTGGCAAAGAGGCTCAGGTCAGTTCGAAACTGACGCGGAGTGACCTCATCCATCTCGTGAGTGTCACTCAAAGGATATTTAAAAACAGCTTTGGCACAGGACGGAAACAGTGAACGCGGTCAATTCTTGTTTCTAGGTTTCCAAAAACATGATTTAACGATGGGATGATTTCTTCTTTTTTAATCCTGGCCTTGTGCCACTTATTTAGATATATCGTAGATCACGTAGGTCCCCTCAGCACCGTTTGGACTGTCAGGCAGGTGGGAAGCATCCGGCCTCCTGCGCCCAACTGCTAAGACCTATAGGGCACAAGGCACTGTGGGAACACAGAGCCGCATTAGCCACGGATTTTATGCACAAGGATCTTACAGTGTAGAACTGAAGAAACAAGGCAATCGTAAATATCAAATTCTCTGTATTTCCTTTAGCATCTGAGCTCGGCAAAGAAAGGAATCATCTCAAAAAAAGAATAAATAAACAGAACAAACACACACGGGTGCATATTATGTATTGGCAATCCCTACTTACCAACAGCCTTTGGAAATTGAAAGAAAAATGGTCTCTTGGGACAAAGACACCAGCAAGTCTGTCTTTAAGATTTCTGCCATTGGGGCGCCTGGGTGGTTCAGTCGGTTAAGCGTCCGACTTTGGCTCGGGTCATGATCCTGAGGCCCGTGAGTGAGTTCGAGCCCCACATCGGGCTCTGTGCTGACCGCTTGGAGCCTGGAGCCCGCTTCAGATTCTGTGTCTCCCTCTGTCTCTGCCCCTCCCCTGCTCACACTCTGTCTCTGTCTGTCTCTCTTGTTCAAAAATAAATAAACATGAAAGAAAGAAAGAAAGAAAGAAAGAAAGAAAGAAAGAAAGATCTTCCTTATTTTGTGATTACCACTGCTTACATCCTCAGCAACCCTGATGACCGGCCCCAAATCATGTTACTGGCCCCATCAGCAGCCCCGGCCTCAAAGTTCAGTGTGGGGGTAAAGAGAGAGACCATCCCACCATTGGTTCCTGGGGTGGTATCTACAAGTAGCCTAGCTAGGTAGGAAATTCTGCTCTAGAGAACTGAGCACAGTCGGGGCCCTTTAACAGTGAGCAATCCAAGGGGCGTGGTCATGATCTCACGGTTCGTGAGTTCGAGCCCCACGTCAGGCTCTGCACTGACCCTGCGGAGCCTGCTTGGGATTCTCTCTCTCTCTCCGTCTCTCTCTGCTCCCCCCCCGATCTCTCTCTCTCTCTCTCTCTCTCTCTCGCAAAATAAATAAATAAATAAACTAAAAAAAAAAAAAAACCACACAGTGAGAAATGGAAACACACACTTTCTTGCGAGGGGCATCCCTGAGTCCCTGTAGGCATTCACTCCCAGGACCCGGAGAGGTACCCAGACCCCTTTCAGAAGGCAAAAGAAGGCCACACGTGTTGTTGTATGTGATACTCCTGCTCCTGATTGATGGTAGCAGATGGAATTCTTGGCAATAATGGGCACAGCTGCGGAAGGGCCAGGACAAAAGAAGAAATAAATCGTTACGTTGCAAGTAAGCACTTGTAATTATCTGCTTCTTAAAAAAAAATGAATGTTTTTATTTATTTTTGAGACAGAAAGAAACAGAGCATGAGCAGGGGAGGGGCAGAGAGAGAGGGAGACACAGAATCCGAAGCAGGATCTAGGCTCTGAGCTGTCAGCACACAGCCCGACACGGGGCTTGAACTCACAGACTATGAGATCATGACCTGAACTGAAGTTGGACGGTCAACCGACTGAGCCACCCAGGCGCCCCTGCCTGCTACTTTTTAATGTGGGAAATGTCATTGTATCCATCTTCCAAATATTGGAGACAAAGCACATTCACCTCCATTGAGGACTTCAAGATGCTCTCATCCTGTGCAAGAACAGACCCACCTCCCCAAGTCCTTTTCTCTTTCGTGCATTCAGTTCCTTCCAATGTGCCTGGTTTCTAGAAAGTACAGTCAAAATTCACTTCATCGGAGCCATTTCTTCTCCTGAAGCTGTTACTCCATAGATGCAACAAAAATAGAACTTTGATAGAAGCTGTTATTTTTCCAGATAAGTTTCTCTTGTTTTTCCCTTTTGTCTGACAGTATTATCCCTATCACAAAAGACAGTCGTGGGGAAAAAAAAAATCAGAAAACTATGATTTTTAAGCCTACCCCTGCCACATAATACTGAAGGAAACGTATTAAACCCTTCTGAGATGTATTTTGAAAACAAAAAAACAAAGAACAAAAAGAAATAGCATCGGTTTCTTTACCAACTTAGTTTGGGAATTAAATGCAACAATGATTATTTGTTAACCTTCCAACAGTGAAGCAGGTAACAAGTATTTAATAGGTATTTTTCAAGTGAATGATTAAATAATCTTCTTACTTTGAAAACTTATCTTTAGATTTACTTTGAGAGAGAGACAGTGCAAAGGCGGGATGGGTAGACATAAGGAGTGAGAGAGAATTCCAAGCAGCCTCCGCTTTGTCAGGGCAGAGCCCCACGTGAGGCTCGAACTCACAAAACCATGAGATCATGACCTGAGCTGAAACCGAGAGCAGGACGTTTCACCAACTGAGCCACCCAGGCTCCCCTACTAGGATAACTTTTACCATCTCTATTTCTTTTTTTTTTTAATTTTTTTAATATTTATTTATTTTTGAGAGAGAAAGATACAGAGACAGAGACAGAGCATGGGTAGGGGAGGGGCAGAGAGAGAGGGAGACACAGAATCCGAAGCAGGCTCCGGGCTCCAAGCTGTCAGCACAGAGCCCGACGTGGGGCTCGAACTCACAGACTGTGTGATCATGACCTGAGCCGAAGTCCGACGCCTAACTGGCTGAGCCACCCAGGCGCCCCCAGCATCTCTATTCCTATTAAGAATGTTTTAGAAAATGGATGTGGCTCTTTCTTCATTGTACTCTTTTTCCTCTTTCGTGACCTAAGAGCTTGGTCCCATGGATCGGGTGCACAGCCAAGCTGGACCTCAGCTAGGACAAGGTCAGGCGGGAGTC
The DNA here is from genome assembly GCF_028018385.1 of Neofelis nebulosa. Lineage (NCBI taxonomy): Eukaryota > Metazoa > Chordata > Mammalia > Carnivora > Felidae > Neofelis > Neofelis nebulosa. Next base: position 103,466,088 of record NC_080785.1, read on the forward strand.
AGCAGCTGTGCAGGAAGGACGGGAACAGAGCCAACATTCCCAGGGATGGTCACCCTGAACCTCATAGACTCTGGACAGTATACTGTCATTGAAAGGATGCTACCTTTAAAGTCAAACAGGCCTCATTAACGGTGTTGGCTCTCTGTTATTCCTGCCTCTTCTCGGCCTTATAGCTTCGCTATTCTGGGTTTCTGCTTCCTCAATGGCTCGATGGTGACTTGGAACTACCGGCTAAGCCGCTGGACGCACGGTGTGTATGAAAAGTCTAGCACAACGCCCAGCGGGTCGGTCCCCAGTCTGTGCTGGCCCTCGTTGTTGTCGGTTGTGTTCGTCTCATTTGGATTTTGTGTCCCAGATCAGCTTCATTCCATATTCCCTGCCTCTGGATCTACACGTGCATCCCCACCCACCCACAGCAAACACACACACCACCAGGCACATACACAACACAGCACACACAGCACCCACGCCCACCTCGCGCGTGCCCCAGCTCTCGGTGAGAGAGCAAGCCTCCTTCAGCGTGCTGGTAGGACGGAGTTATTTCATCGGGACAGGGGGTCTGTCTGCCATGTATAAGACCCAGCCTACAACGTCCCGAGAGGCAAGGTCTAGACATCCGTGTGCCCCACGCTGCGGTCGCTATTCAGCCGCTGAGCCGGGGCAAGTATCCCATAGGATTGCACCGCGTCACATCCCTGTGTGTTTCCGGGGGCACCCGCTGCCTCCAGGCCTGGAACTTAGCCCAGTGGCCAAGACAGCCAGTGGTCTTGCCAGCTTCGGGCCAGGTCTCCTCTGAACTAGAGTGTCATCCCGATATCCCAGCTTATGGTTTGGAATCCCGCCATCTTGGACGAATCTCCTGGGTGGAGACCCAGCCAAGCCCCTGTGCTGAGCCCTCTCCCGGATTCCCCACCACTCCAACCTGACTACTGGCTGCTGGGATCACCAGTGAGCTTCCCACCATCTCTGGGTGTCCCGTCTCAAATTCTTCTGTGGGACATCCAGAAGGAGCAGACAGGGTTGTGAGGTGGACGTTGGTGGAACGACTCTATTTGAAATGCAGCTGCTCAGTTTATCCCTAAGCTGGTGAGGTCCCGAAAAATGGAAATCTTACTAACAAAGATTAATCAACTGTATTATTCAAATGTAATCAATCTCCTAAATATAGTGTCAGTTTCTAATGTATTACTGATTAAAATAAGCTTCCCGAGATCTACCTAAACTTCTCCATCCTCAGAAGTAAGGGATGCTGTCTGAATTATAAAATATATCATTTCCTTCCAGGGGCACCTGGGTGGCTCAGTCGGTCGGGCGTCTGACTCTTGATCCCAGGGTTGTGGGATCGATCCCCACGTCAGGCTCCACACTGAGCATGACACCTGCTTAAGATTCTCTCTCTCCCTCTGCCCCCTCTCCCCTGCTTGCTCACTCTGTCTCTTAAAAATAAATAGATAAATAAATAATGTAATGTAAATAAATAAGTAATGTATAAATAATGTATAAATAAATACTGTAATAATGTATATAAATAATGTATAAATAAATAAGGAAGTAAATAAACAAATAAACTATTCCTCACTTTTCCTTGATTAAAAAGTAATAACAGCCAATATTCCTGAATTTGCCATGTGCCAGGCCCAGAACAAGTCTGAGAACCTTGCATGGATTGTCTCATTTACTCCTCAGAAGAAGTACATAAAGCAAATATGATCCTAACCCCCATATCACAGATGAGCAAACCTTTGCTAATCCAAGGTCCAATTTCTGTTCATTATAACTCTAAATATTTCAGGCGTGACCTCCTCAACTTCGAGTTCACTACCAATAAAAGGCATTCATCTACTTACCGTCTTCCTGCGTTTCTTCTGAAAGTTGATGTGCACGGATGTACAAATGATTCTGCAAAACGTATACGGAAACTACATTCTGTGATCCCAAATCCCCGTATCTGATACCTAAGGGTTCTTGAAAACATAGGTTGGTAAGGTTATCGTGACTGCATTGCTCAACAATTTTGTGCAGGCCTTGTGACGTGGACAAGCTCTGTCCAGTAACAACAGTATGAGGACGACTCTTTTTTTGGACCGAGAGGAAGCTGCTTCTGGAAGCTATGACTCCTGATGCAGGAGAATTGTGGCCAGCAAGAGCCAGCGCGGAGTTCTGGGGTTTCTGCCTGCTTGTGGCTGGGACCCCGCCAAGCCAATCCCACCTACTCCCTGCAGCCAGACTCTACCAATCGTGTGGGGATAGAATGACACCTAGGAAGCATCTCAGGGGGAAATATATTGAGAAAAGGAGGCACCGCACGGCACAGACCACATTCCGATGTTTCTCGGTTTCCAGAGAGTGTTCAGGGTCTGGCTGAATGAGGAGGAGGTAGGAAGTGAGCAGAGCTATAAAGAGTGTGTTACTGAAAAGTCTGTTTTCCTGGCTGATACTTTAGATGCAGGAGTGAATGGCCTCCCAGGGGCAGGTATCTAACAGCAAATTTTGTTCACCCTGAGACCACCTGATTGGATCAAGTGGTTTGAAAACATGAACCTGGAAATGGTCGAGGACGCAGAATACCAAAGCCGGATGAAATCGACTTCATCCTCAGAAATACAATGAAGACGCGAACGGTGCCCAGTACTCCGGACAAAGACGGCGACGTAGTGGCTACCGAGGGCCCCTGGGGCCCACACGGGGAAGGCAGATGAGTAAAGCGGCTTTGGGACTTTACAAAGAGCTCAGTCTACCACAGGGGATGCACAAAGGGGCCGCGAGGATGGGTTCATAGGTGGAAACAGTAATGGGAGGAGGGGAAAAGAGAGAGAGAGATCCTATTCAAAAGTCACAATCCCGCAGGAGGGGAAACAAATTGGTTCCATATGCCAAAGATTACATGAGCATGAAAACGCATGGCCCGGAAACACGTCCCTCTGCGGGGGACGCAGAGCACAGGAGCGTGTGATAAATGGGGTGTCCACATACCGTTCTGCTATTGGACAGAGTGTCTGTGTTGGACTTTAGAGATTACGTGACAGGAACCCCCATCAGCTGACTCTAGGCCAAACACCTCCAAGCCCGTCCCTAGTTTTCCTCTCATTTGTTGTCAGACAGAAATGGGTCATTTCTGTACCGGGAAGAGTCCCCTGGGGTAGTGACAAATGGGAATTTTTCCCTTGTAAGTTTCTGCTTTTCCCCCTTCATACCTCTCCCATCCTACCAGGAGGCTGATTTTTTTTTTTTTTTTTAAATCATACACTGCTGGCTTAGAATGGTGTGGGGAATGCTTTGACTGTCTCTTGCCTGTTATGTGTGGATATCGCAGAAACCGGTCAACATTTCTGCCCACCTCACTCTCTCCTAACTAGGGATTCATCCTCCATGAGTGCTCCGAGGCCCCGCAAGTCCTCCAGGGCAGATGCCATCACATCCCTGACAGTCGGGTGGAAGGCACTTCAGGGACCCATTCCTTGAGCCCGGGAGCCAGATGGTCTAGAATATTCACCAGAAGAGGAGCGGAGCTGAGACCGTGACAGGAGCGCAGATCCCGTCGTCCCAGGGGCGCCTGGAAGGAAACCAATAGCCTCGACACATTTGAAAACGAAAGTGCAGAATAAATCAATACATTTGAACTTGCAGTTCAAGGTTACCCATTCAGCCGAAACCTCTGGCACATTTCAAGTTTCTTTCCTTTAAGTTCAAAGAGTTCATGCATTTGAAATTTGAAAAAAAGGTCAAACTTTACATTTTCACAGAAGGTGGCAAGTCTGTGGAGTAATCGCTATTTGGGACTACATGTTTTGTACAGTTATTCAGAAGACTTTACTTTTATTCTACTTTGTCCCAAGATTGGTGGGAAGATTGAAACCTTTCCATGTGATCCAGAGCCCCTAATTGTGATGCAAGTCAGACTCTTTGGGACACGTGAGTCAAATCTCTCTTGCAGTAAGTCAAACCTTAAGTCATATCGTCCTTTTGATGTATCTTGACTTGCTCTTTTTTGGGAAAGGCAGCTTGAGGACACAGGGCAGGATAAGTGATCCTCTTTGGATAGAGCCAACGACTCTACAGGCCAAAAACCTGTTACCCAGCTGCCCTTCTAATCAATGCAAAAATACTTTCTGGGGGGATCATAACACCAGTGTCTTTCAACCACTGACTTCACGCCACAGGTGAGGTTAGGAGAACAGCAACAACTGAAATGAGAGTGTCTCCGTAATGAGGACAGGGTAGCCTTCTTTTGAAGGGACAGAGGGTCAGGAGATCGAGTGTGTGTCTTGCCCACAGAGGGTTGGCTTCGTGGCTGGGTCTGCTGGCTCTGGAGGAAACCCCAGTAGCTATCTGCCCAGAGGTGAAGGCTGAGGCTGTGTCCTCTGGAGTTGGGATGGCTGTGAACCTTGCTTGGGTCTCTGTTCCTCAGTTTGCTCACTTGCAAAGTGAGGATTAGAATTATACCTCTCTCATAGCCTTGTTTTGAAGGATAGTTAACTTGTAAAGTATGGAAAACAGCAATGGACACATGACAGCATGCTTCTTATATTTGCTACCGTCCTCCTCACTCTCATCAGCGTTTCCATCAAAACCAGTTCAGATGCTATATATTAAGAGGATTTTTATGGGCACCTGGGTGGCTCAGTCGGTTAAGCGTCCAACTTCGGCTCAGGTCATGATCGATCCCACAGTTGATGGGTTTGAGCCTTGCGTTGGGCTCTGTGCTGACAGCTCAGAGCCTGGAGCCTGCTTCAGATCTGTGTCTCCCTCTCTCTCTCTGCCCCTCCCTGCTCGTGCTCTCTCTCTCCCAAAAGTAAATAAATAAACATTTTAAAAAAAGAAGATTTTACAGGTGGATATCAAAATCTAGAAAGAACCCTGAAGGCAGCCAGAGAGAAAATGACAGTGATCCAAGAGGGGTAAGGTGAGATTGAAATTACCTAGAAACAGAAGTACCATATTGAAAAACTCGATTTTTTTTAATTAAAAGACCACCAGTCAGGGACTAGGGGACCTGGGGTGTGAGCCCTACGCCCCTCCCCCCCCGCCGGAGCTGAATGGGTCACAATGACATAACTCAGTTTGCTCACCTTTGAAATACCTTTCTGCCTCATAGAATTGCTACAGGATTTAACAACATAAAAAATGGGAAATGCTTGAAAATTATAAGGCACTATGGAAATAACAATGATAGCTCATATTTATTGTGACTGTAATTTCCTAAAAGCCTGCTAATTGTCTAAACCTTTTTCCCATGTTAATCAATTTTACAGTCACAACATTGCAATGAGACAGGACTATTACTCTCCCCATTAAACAGATGAGTCCCGGGGACCTAAATGGCATGTCCAAAGCCACATAGGGAATAACAGGCCCACCCAGCATTTCAACGCATCTGCCTCCCAGGGCCTGGATCCCAACCACTGCACAACCTGCCTAGAAAATCAATCGGTCGATTGATTTATTGATTCCACCAATGTGCCCTGAGCTATCTATCATGTGCCAGGCACTGTACAGGCACTGGGATTCATCAGTGACCATGAGTGACAAAGCATTGCCCTCAAGGATATTGCTTTGTAATGTAGGAAACTGACACGTAACTACAATGGCAGATGACAGGGTGGTAAGAAGAAAAATGAAAGGGCCAAACAGTCACAGGGCAGAGACACGGTTGGACAAGGCTTGCTGAGTCAGAGGGCCTGGTAACACATGTTGATCTGGGACACAACAGGAAAGGGAGGCAGGAACGGCCATAATGTTGACAATGGCTATGTGCCTGTTTGTGCATGGCATGTGTGGGAGGAAGTTGGATGAAACGGTCACAGAATAGGAGGGATCAGGGGGATCCAGGGAGAGGAAGGTGTTATGGGGTGTGGGCCAAGAAGGAAGATGGGGCCCAGCTTCATGAGCAAGGGAAAGAGAGATAGGCAGAGGTGGCCAGGGTCCAGATGGTGTGGGGGAGGCACACGGGCCACGATGTGGAATGTTGTCACAGCACATGATGGGGCAGCCAACTCATACAGTCATCCACTATCCCACTGGTAATGGGCGATAGCATCTGTGTTTTATTTTTTTAATTTTTTTAAAGTCTCTTTATTTTGAGGGAGATAGAGAGTGCAAGTGGGAAAGGGGCAGAAAGAGAGAGAGAGAGAGAGAGAGAGAGAGAGAGAGAGAATCCCAAGCAGGCTCCACACTGTCAGCACGGAGCCCGACGCAGGGCCCAGTCTCATGAACCATGAGATCACGACCTGAGCCGAAACGAAGAGTCAGATGCTTAACCCATGGAGCCACCCAGGCGCCCCTCCGTGTCTTAAATGCAAGTCACAAAGAAAGAATCCACCCCACCAGACGACGCATTGTGCCAGGAGGGAAGCCAGTTGGAGTCCAGACCCACCAAAGCCGGGTTATAGTGCAGAGGCCATTGAATCACCAACTTTGACGCAAATCATGCTGTTCCTGCTGAGCACTACTCATTCACCTCCAAAATGATCTGCAAAAGTGTGATGTTATTATCCAAAAACCTCTCAGAATGTGTCAGTAAACAAGCATCCAAGCCGTGATAGGATTTCCAAACAGCTTAGTGTAGAGATACCCAGAGACAGTCATGGGAATTACAGTTGGTTAGTGAATTAAAAACTTGTATCCATTTTTCTATTGTGTAGAGTTGTCAAGTGAGAATGGCTCGTCATTTATCAAAGACCCAGAAAATGCTTCCAATACAATTGATTTACTTTCTCAGTAAGAAAGGTCAGTGCCCTTGGATGCTAACAACGTCTGAAAGTATCCATCTAATTAGACCTTAAGAAATCTATGAGAAGAATTCATTTTACCTAGCTGTCATCTGAATTTCGATTGTTGAACTTGCCAACAAATGAAAAGCAACTGATAAAGTTACCCAGCAAATAAGACAAAGGACGTCAAACGCTGACACCATCACTAAGAAGCAGCAGAAAGTATCAGCTAAGATGTATGCATCACAAGAAGCTGCTGCTGCTTTATTCACTGCCCACCTCCCCACCCCCACCCCCGCCCCGGGGGGGGGCGGCTCACCTCAGGCTGTGTGCTGGTCTATGACCTTGACTCCAGCACTCAGAACAAATGAGTCCAGGGGTGCCTGGGTGGCTTGGTTGGTTAAACATCCCACTCTTTGGGTTTCAGCTAAGGTCATGAACTCACGGTTCATGGGTTCAAGCCCCGCATCAGGCTCTGCACTGACAGTGCAGAGCCTGCTTGGGATTCTCTCTCTCCCTCTCTGCTGCTCCTGCATACACACACTCTCTCTCTCTTTCTCTCTCAAAATAAATACACTAAAAACAAAACAAAACAGCAACAACAAAAAAACAAATGAGTCCAACACGTCAGACCAGAATAATAAAGAACTGTACTTTAAGGTCACATACACTGCCCAATGATGCCATCGACACATTCAAGCAGGGCTTCCTGGGTGAGATGGTCTCCAGCCATAGCACAGGTTGAACGAACAGAGTTAAGATTAATAAACGGGAGGGAGACAGGAATTATCAGAATGCTGTTAATGTCCGATCCCCTCCCTTGCGTGGTGTCCATGGGAGGAAACTGGGTAAAATATGTTTCCCCAATCTGGAGAAGGGGACATCGAGGCATAGTCCTACAGCCAGGGTGTGCTTGTGCGTGTGGTTGGGCAGGGTGGAGGTGAGGGAGAGATTTCTCATTATTCTTCCCATTGAAGTCCCCCACTGCTTCCCCATGTTAAGAAAAGGGGGTTGGATAAATAAATTAAAACATGTCGATCGACCAAATTCCTCCAGGCACCTAGCAAGCCCTCACTAAATGTAAGATCTATGACCGCATAAAGGATCTTAAGTCGTGCTGGGGGAAATAACGACCTCAGTGCAAAAGAAGCCGCGCAAATACCACAAGAGAAATGAGTAGACCCAAGTAACAACAGGTTTCGGTTGAAGACAGTAGGGACATATTCAACGTTTGAGCTAAACCTTAAAGGGTGGGCTGAAAGTCGATCACAGAGTTAGTGTCAGGCCACCTGCACGGAGGCAGGGCTTGAATACGAGGGCATCGGACACATTTTCAATAGATCTCAGCTGGCTTGACTCAATTGTGGGGTTTGTCATGATGGCGATATTAACTAACATTAGAACTGGCATGGCGGGCAACAGGTCTTTGTGAACTGCTTTACAGGTATTACTCCATTGAACCTCAAACCGCCCCATAATATAGGCACTATTTATTGTTTTCACTTTACACATGAAGAACAAGAGCACCGAGAGGCTCCGAAGTTTGCCAAAGGTTACAGGTAACACGCACGGTCAACAAATGAAGGGAGTCTGGATCCAGCCCCATGTTCTTTGCCGCTGCACTCGATTATCTCCGAAACACCCAAGGACCCACTGAAAATTCTTTAGCACCTGCTAAAGTGCTTCTGATAATTTGCCTAAAAAGACCATCTTATCTGGGATGGGAAAGCGAGGGATTAAAGGACCTTTCGGAGAAGTACAGCTCTTTTGGTTCCTTCTTTCTTCTTTACACAGATCCATTCTGCGTGAAGAGTGATGATTAGGAAATATTGAGTGTCATGTGTCATTGGTTCTTCTACCCTGGAGGGTATATCACTGTGGTCAAACTGAGTATTTAAAAGCTGCTTGAAAGTGTCTGACTGAGCTGTAATGAGGTTCAGATACACAGCACCACGCTACTCCTACGCAAACTATTGACTTGGAAAAGGGCCTCCCGCTGGTGCTACAAAATGACCCACATTCTGGATTTTCCAACTTTCATCATGATGTACTTTAACTTGGCCTTCTGTCTTTAGATAGTTAACCGAAAGTTAAGTCTAAAGGCTCAGCTAGATCAGGTTATATAATTTAGGAAGAATCTTAGCAGGGTCTGCTCTACCCTTCATTTGCATCACCTCAGGGGACACCTCCAGTGACCTAAGGTCACTAATAGTGACACTGAGATTAATCACTGGGTTAAACTGGTGACAGAGAGACCTCTCTATTGAAATCATGTTGCAGCCCTCAGGACTAGTAACGGTACATGAAACGATAACTTCGCACAATGTGAATTCTTCATTTTCTCACAAACTTTCAAACGAGAACTTTGTCACCCTTTGATGATGATTGTCGGAATCAATTATACCATTAGGGTTTACACATCCAACAATTCCTTTTGTGAAAAGAGCTTTTGCTTCAAAAATGTTGTAAAGGTAAATTTTGTTTACCTTGACATACAGTTGTATTGGAAAGGTGGTTTAATACTTATTTCTTTCCTTTAAGTTTTCAATTTTCAAAGAAAAGATTCAGTGTAATAGTCACCTCCAATAGTGATAAATACATTCTGTTAATGTGTGTGTGTGTGGCTTTCCATTTTGTGAATGTAATTGTAGAATTAAGGAAAGACCACACATACAAAAATCTAGAGATAGATTTTTTTTTGTTTCCATCAATTGTGATCATCATGGGGGGGGGGGTGCTTTAATTGTCCCAACTCTGTCCCATAGAATTTCCTTCAAGCCGATTTGGAGATCCTTTTGTCAGAACCCTATTCAGGTTTGAAGACTTCCTTGTTTCCCAGTAGAGAAAGATTCTTCTCCAAACTGAAAGAGACAGAAGAGACTCCAGCTTCTGGAAAAATGAAACAGACACACTTTTCCCTACTCTTCCTATATCCTTCCTATACAACTAAAATTAGTCTCAACTAACTTTAAGTATAATTAAAACTCCTGGATAGATATGGATAGATAGATAGATAATGGAATATTAATGGAAACTTCTGGAGATATAGGTAGATATAGATAGATACAGATAATAGATATAGATATAGATATAGATATAGATATAGATATATAGATAATGGAATATTACTCTGCCATAAAAAGGATGGAATCTTGCCATTTGCACTGATATAGGTGGACCTGGGGAGTATTATGCTAAGTTAAATAAGTCAGCCAGAGAAAGACAAATAACCATTTGATTTAACTCATGTGGGATTTAAGCAACAAAACAAAAGAGCCAAGGTAAAAGAAAAGAGAGAGAAGCAAACCAAGAAACAGCCTCTTACCTATAGAGAACAAACTGATGGTTACCAGAGGGGAGGCAGGGGTATGTATTAAATAGGGGGTGGGGACTAAGGAGGGCACTTGTCCTGATGAGAGCAGGGTGATGTATGGAAGTGTTGAATCACTATATTGTACACCTGAGACTAATATTACACCATATGTGAACTAACTGGAATTAAAATAAAACTTTTAAAAAAATAAGAAAAATGTAAATCAGAACTGGAAAAAGAAACTTCCAGGATGTCATAAATAAAACAGGCTGAGGAAGACTCTCAAAGGCATAGAGAAGAAGGCAGATTGCCCTGGGATCTCAGGACACAAGCAGCTGCACAGTGGTGACTTCTGGGAGTTTTCTTTTTGTTTCAGAATATTCCAGACTTAGAGCTAAAGACAGCAGCAAACCAGAAATGTGAAGGAGCATGAACACAACAATAGAAATCTGTTTCCCAGTACAAATCTTCTCTCTGTATCTAAGGAAACAGGAAAGAGGCAGATAAGCAAGGTAGAAAATTTTGCATAGTAAACGTTCTACTACAGAAACCTGGGGACAAACGATGGTCCTACCCCCAACTACATCCACAAAGGCTGAGCCAGAAACACAGACCGCTGCCCTTCTAAGGCTGCAATGAGGGGCCCCTTTCCCCACATCAAGGTCGAGTTGAAGAAAGCCAAGGGAGAACTAGATCTTTCATCCCCAACTGCTGGCAACAAAAGCACTCTTCTCCTTATGGTGTCAGTAGAGACCACATGGGGAGCCCAGTTTCCACATCTTTCCCCACTGGGTACTGTCAGAGACCTAGGGAAGACTTTCATCATCACCGAAAGGTAGCAAGACTATCTCTACACAGTGACCGGAAAGCAAGAACCCCCCACCTGGAAGTAATGAGGCAGTAAGATACAGCTTCTCATAACAATATGAAAATGTCCAAACTGCAATTGAAAAATTGCTCATCATGCAAAGGAACAGAACGACAACTGAATGAAACAAAGAATATTAATACGATCCAACATCAGGATGACAGCAGTGGTAGAAATATCTGACCAAGGTTTTATAGCAGCTATCATAAAAAAGCTTTAAGAAACAATTACAGGGGCGCCTGGGTGGCTCAGTCGGTTAAGCGTCCGACTTCGGATCAGGTCATGACCTCAGTTTGTGGGTTCGAGCCCTGCATCAGGCTCTGTGCTGACAGCTCAGAGCCTAGATCCTGTTTCAGATTCTATGTCTCCCTCTCTCTCTCTGTCCCTCCCCTGTTCATGCTCTGTCTCTGTCTCAAAAATAAAAAATAAACAGTAAAAAAAAATTTTTAAGAAACAATTACAAACACTCTTAAATAAAAAAATACAAAGCCTCAACAAAGACACAGAAGCCATGAAGAAAGATCAAACTGGAACTTTAGAAGTGAAAAAATATAATGCATAAAAGAAAAAGCTCAGTGGATGGACTAAACAGGAGAATAGAGATGACACAGGAAAGAATCAGTGATCTGAAAAAGAGAACAAGAAAAATTATCCAGTCTAGACAACAGAGGAACAATATAGCATAAAAAAGAGAATCTTAGGGACCTCTGGGACTACAAAAAGAGATGTAGCATTTGTATTATCAGATTCCCAGAGCGGGGGGGGGGGGGTGGTGGAAAGAAGTGAGTCTAAAAAAATTTTTTCAAAGAAATAATGACAGAAATCTTTCCAAATTTTCCAAGAGTCATAAACCTATAGTTTCAGGAATCTGAGTAAATTTTAAACAGAATAAACCCAAAGAGATCTATACCTGTATGCCTCATAATTAAAATTCTGAAAATAAAGACAAATGAAAAGATGTTTAAAGCAGCAGTAAAACAAATCATACTTTACCTACAGGGGAAAACGATTTGAATGGCAGCAGATTTCTCATCAGAAACCATGGAAGCCAGGAAAGCATAGTATTTTCAAGTGCTGAGAGAAAAGAACCCATATCTAGCAAAATATTGTTCAGGAATAGAGGGGAAATTAATATATTTTCAGATGAAGACAAATTAAGAAAATGTACTCCCAGCTGAAGTACCATAAAAGGATGGCTAAAAAATTCTCTAAACAGAATGATAATGATAAAGATAAAGAGGAAACCTGGAAAGAAGGAAAGAAGGAGACTGGTAAGCAAAAATATGGGTAAGTAAAATAGGCTTTCTTTCTTTTGAGTTTTCTAAATTATACTTGACAGTTATGGCAAAAGTATAACACCGATATGATTCCAAATGTTTATCGAGGACATATTTTAAACAATTTTAAATGAAGACGTCTAAAGGGATGTAAAGAGAGAGAAGATTTTTTTCCAATTCACTGGTAAAATGATGTTACCAAGAACTTGTGATAAGTCATGTACAGTTAAACCCTGGATTGCAAGTAACTTATTCCACGAGTGTTCCACAAGATGAGCAAACATTTATAATAAATTTTAACTTGATAAATGAGTGATGTCTTGCAGTATAAATAGTATGTGATGCCGAACATCACATGATCACAACTGAACTAACGGTTCTTAAAATTCATTTTGATATATGAGCGCTTTGAATTACAAGCATGTTTCTGCAACAATTTATGCTCTCAAACCAAGGTTTTACTGTATACAAAATGTTACATCTAGAGCAATCACTAAAAATGTTACCCAAAGAAATATAGCAAAAAAATGTTATAGAAAAATTAATGAAGATGCTCTTCTAAAAATGGTCAAATAACTGACAAAAAGGAAGAAGGAAGAAAACATGAACAAAAAACTACAGAAAAATAAAAAACCAAACTTAAAATGGAAAATTTAAGCCCTGACATATCACCAATTACATTAAAGGTAAAAAGTCTACCTAAACCAGTTAAAAGACAGAGATTAGTAGAGAGGATTACAAACCATGACCAACTGGATGCTGTCCTCAAGAAACTGACCTCAACTATAACAATTTGGAAAGATTGAAAATGAAAGAATAGACAAAGTTATATTAGATAAACATGAATCAGAGAAAAACTGGAGTAACTATATAATATCAGATAAAACAAATTTCAGGATCTGAACAATTCAGCAACCAGAGAAAGATAATATAATTGATTTTAAAATAATTTGGCAAGAAAATGGACGAAAACAAAAACCATACTGTATGTATGGAAAAAATGCTATCAATTATTAAGTCAACAGTGAGTATGTTTATTTTAATATTCTCTAAATTTCCTTATATGCTTGAAAATTTTTATAGTAAAAGTTAAAGATAAGAAAATGATAAATGGTACTTCCTCTGTAACTAGTCAGATTGTTATTAAGATACTACATGAACCTGATAGATGTTTTTCAATTATATATATTTTTAAAAATAGAGATGGTCCTATTTGAGTTTGCAAATAGAGACTCACAGGTTTGCAATTTTTGTTCCTCCTCTTGTTTTAAATAACAAACATCTGTTGAGTGTCTATTTGGACAAGATGAAAAAGACAAAGCTCCTTTTTCCTAAAGGAGCTCATGCTCCAATAAGAGAGAGAAATATTTGAATAAATATTTGAGATATACTGTGACAATTGTGACACAAATACGTACAATATACAATCAGAAGGAATGTAGAGATCGAGTCCCAAGGGCATGTGATGGAGGATATAGTACAATATACCAGATATTTGCACTAGACTTGGATGGTTGGTAGGCATTTCCCAGATAGAGAAGAGCAGAAACAGAATTCTACCTAGAAAGAAAGCACATGTAAAGACACAAGGTAAAAGATATAAACAAAAAAACAATGAATCATAGACAACACTATTATTGCTGAATAAAAAGGCAGAGTGACTGGAAACAAGACAGGATAAGTAAACGTTAATGACAGCAAGGACAGTGTTACATATCATGTACTGGGATCACTTCCTGAAGTTCACATCCATCTCATTGTCTTCCTGGAAGGAGGCCATCTGAAACTGTGTGTTGACAACAGAAGTTGTTAGTATTCTTAAGAAATACATGGCAAAGCCATGGGTGTTGTAAATAGGAATCAGAGTTTCCAGGCTTCTAATCTTGCAGCTAAGAACTTTACATAGTAATCCATTTAAAGCTTACAACAGTGGATCAATAAATCTATTTTGGCCAGGCATTGCATCATTAGGGGTGGACATGAGAAATCCTGGTGTATTTCCCAGCTGCTGGTGCCGAATCCCAAGGAGATACAACCCTAATGAGCACAATTTCCCCAACTTGTCTCTTTTCCATTTTTAAAAGAAATATGTTGGACCTCAAATGATGAGTAAGTAATCAGGAAGCTGAAATGATCTTATCAACTAGTACAAAATAGAAGTCAAAGACTTTATCCTGGAAACAATGGGGAATGATGGAGGATTATTAAAAGTAGTCAAAAATGGATTGCAGAGAACTCGCCTTTGGTAGTGACGTTAAGAAAGGGTTGGAGTTGTCATAGCTGTGGTTAATGATGCAGGAGTGAAATAAGACAGACATAGTGTAAAGGTAAGGAGGCGGCATGTGTCAAAGGCTTACAGAAGGTGTAGTAATTGAGATTCGCTGATGAAATGAGGAGGATGTCAAAGCATGTTGGAGGTGTGGGTGACTGGGTCCTGGCATCACTATTATTCGGGAGAGTGGATATGCGAAGAAAATTATATTTGGGGGTAAAATAAAGAATTCTCTTTTTTCAATGGCTTCATAGATGAACTTAGAAATCTCAAGGATGAGGTATACAGTATATTTACTGTTGGTGCTCAAAACGGGGGTCTGGACTAAAGGCTTGGGTTTGGAAGTTTTAAGCATGTAAGGAACAGTGATGACACTATGGGAGAAATGTAGAACAGATCAATGTTGTAGACAGTACAGATATTTGGTTGGAACATTAAAAATAAAATAAAAACAAATAATAAGTACAAATTAGCTTCTGTGGTATAAACCATCATCAATAAGAAAACAGGGTAAAACAATGGATATTGTTTACAGCAGTAATAACAAATGTATAGTAAGTAAAAAGAAATTTAACAGGAATTATGCAATGCCCTTTAGAAGGTATGTGACTTTATGAGGCAGCTTAGGTTATGTTGGCTGGTAATAATAAAAAATAACCTACAATCTTAATGACTTGCTGAAATAAAACATGGGTTTCGCACCCATGCTACATGTGCATCATGGATTGGCCAGGGTGCTATTTCTCTAGTCTTGATCTTGACTCAGGTGTCCAGGCTGAACGAGCATGCCCAGATCTACATTTCCCATGAATGAAAAGGGCGCTGTGGAGCCACATCACTTCTTGAAACTTTCTCTCAAACGTGCCAATGCCGCTTCCAGTCATACTTTCTTGGTCAAATGGCTCAGCTCTGACGTTAGTGGAGAAGGACTGTGTGATTATCCCATAGATTTTAAACAATTCTATTTTCTTTATCTAAGTACAGTTGGCACTCAATGCTACATTAGTTTTGGGTATAAAACATAATGATTCAACAAGTTGCACTATGCTCCCCACAAGTATAACTACCATTTGTAACCGTACAACGCGATTCCTGCACCATTGACTATTCCTAACAAACAAACAAACAAAAACTACAAATAAAGAATAAAAAAAACAATTCTATATTCCCACCTGCATCATTTTTAAGTGGCACTGATAAATTTTATAACAGAAAAAGTGACTCTTGTATACAAAGAGAAAACTTCACATGAACAAGGTAAAAAGAAAGTGGACGATTATTTGCAAAAAGGTATAACACAGATTGTCACCAAAAACTTAACAGCTATTACCTGTAATTACTTGGAAGCCGCTCTACCTTAATCGATGCTATCTTCTGTTCGCTGGCACTAAAGGGAGAGGACACAGATTTGGCCCTGTTTGCAGTCCTCCTCATACTCACTTCCCCACACCTTTCCTTTAGGCTTCTCTGCACATATTTATTGTTATTGCAATTAGCAAATATCTTTTCCATAAGAATTGGAGTGGTTTGAAAATTGTAAGAAAATTATCAACACTCCAATAGATGGATGGGTAATTATTATGAGAGGAACCTTCACAAATTAGGAACTGGAAACAATAAGGAAACATGTGGAAAATGTCCAAGAAGATTGTAATGAAAGCATAGAAATTTAAGCAACAATGAAAGTCAATTTTCCACCTATTAAATTAACATAAATCTAAATACATGTTAGGATTGAATCCAAAACAAGTCACACAGAATCACACTAACCCCTTCCCAATGACACTGCAAATTGGTACAGTTTTGGAAAGCAAAATGGGAATATATTTCAAGAGCGAAGAGGAAGTTATTAATCTTTAAGCTATCAATCCAATGGTTGGGTATTTATTTCTAAGAAATAAGTCAGTGGAGGAAGTCTCCCTAGAGTTTACACTATTTTGCCAACACAGACTTTAATGGAAACCAAACTTCCCCCATGAAAACCAGTTCCCAAATCTCAGGGCTTCCAAATGGAGTTGTGCTTTCACCTAGAATGGAAAGATGGGGTGGAGAGGTCAGCATGGCTGTCCCCTTAATGCTCCTTTGGCTCCTATAAACCCCCAGTTTACAAGCAGCTGCCCGGCAGGAAGCAATGTGGGACCTGGTGAGCACACAGTGATGACTTCTGGAATGATCTCACCATAAAGAAATGATCTTAGAGGCACGTGGGTGGCTCAGTCAGTTGAGCGTCTGACTTTTGTTTTCAGCTCAGGTCATAATCTCACGGTTCATGAGTTCGAGCCTCCCATCGAGCTTTGAGCTGCCAGCGTGGAGCCTGCTTGGGATTCTCTCTCTCCCGTCTCTCTGCCCCTCTTCTGTGCTCACTCTCTCTCTCTCTAAGTAAACAAATAAACTTAAAAAAAAAAAAAGAAATTATCTTCATTGTAAAACAGTAGCACCCAAGAATGTTATCGGTGGCATAATCAGCCAAACTTGCGAGTAGGAGAAATAAAGACAATTAGCTGAAGAAAGAGTGGCCGGAAAGGTCAAGATCAGGATCAGGCAGCTAAGAGATGCTTCTGAGGTGAACTTCAAGGGATATTTTCTGAGCAAGGTAATCGCTGAGAACTGTTTTGTTCAAAAGTAGAAACACACGCACTTCCCGACAAGTTCGTGCGTGCGTGCACACGTGTGTACACACACACACACACACACACACACACACACACACTGGTTGAAACTGTGCAGAACATGAGAAAACATCAGTGAACTAGGGTTCTGTTATTCTTTCCTTTAATATTCCTTTAACGTGGAGCCACTGTCTTGGAAAGCGGAAGCTGAGTTTGGGGAGGATGCTGGCAGGCAGAAGGTGTGGGCAATGCTTCTGTTTCCGGTGCCTGACTGCACTCAGCACCCCCCGCCTCCCGTTTCCTTGGTGGGCGCCATGTTCTCGACAAGCAGCCTGCTGACTGGACCCTTTGAAACATTCCACACACTGCACTTTTAAACTATTGATTACTTGTAACCAAACTCCACCTTCCATTATCAATTGACTTAAATTCCAAGTATCATTAGCCCACATTTTTGAAGAAGTTCCCATGTCAGCCACACTCTCTGTTTCTGTTTTCTTCATTTAATGGAACTTGGTTCCTTATCTGAAATGAGCTCTACTCTCTGCTGGTAAAGTAATTCTTTCTTCTTAGTGTCTTCATTAACTCCCACACATGCAGCAGTGCCTGGCTTGATAAATCTCTTTGTGTAAATGGCTCCTCCCTCAGGACACCCCATCAGACTGCCATGGATTGACACATTTCCAGAGAAAATGCCTGAATCATTTGTAGCTTGCTTACTTTGCTTTACATTAGCTTCTTTCTTCTTTTTTGTTTCCCGGTTTCCTCCAGTGATAGCTAGAAAGGGAGTGGGATTACAGGAGCCATGATCTGTTCATGCAGTGTGGTTCCCCTTTATGGTTCAATGGATCCTTCCTCCAGTGACTTCCTCGGGAGGGCACTGTTTGGTGAGTCATCCCATAACACGTCAAAGCAGAAGCTGAGCGTAAACCACTCCCTCTGGTCTTGCTTACAAGCAATGCTGTCTGAAACCTTTGGGACTTCTTGTTGACACTTAGGTATGCCATTAGGGGAGCAAGTTGCCACAATGGGTAATTCTTGGTTTCAAACTAGCTTTAGGTTATTGACATTCTGATTTCAATATTTAATCGCCTCAGAGTCTTTTGTTAGCAATTTCTCTGCTTCCTGGAACCCCTCGTGTCACTTGTCAGCTCTTTCTCATGCCATTCATTGCCCCCCCACTAGAGCTTTGACTCCACCATTAAGCTGGGATTTCATCTCAGGATACAATTTGTCGGACAGACCATAGCAAACAAGGAGAAGTCGCCGCCTATCAACTGTACTTGTCATGACTACACCTGCAAAGAGATTGATGTCTTTTTGTGTGAAATTTTGCCAATCCTTGACCAAAATCAACAAGTTAAGGGAATAACCTCAAGCCTGAGAGACCTCAAATATTGGCTTCCATTCAGTGACACAGATGGAGAAGGGTGCATGGGACCCTTCGTCACAAATGCCCATTGGGTTGCCTGCAGTGTATACCCAGATCTGGGTAAAGAGAAGGCTAGCTATCTAACAGCCACGGTGCATGAGGGCTCCACATTCTAAGATTCTCAGCCTTGCCAGGACCCTCCAAGTAGCCTCCCTGTTCCGGAAGCGCCCCGTCACAGTGAGCGACACAAAGGAATATTCAGACCATAAACGATAAATTAAAGAAAATGAGTACCATATTTTATGGCCTAGTCAGTCTGAGATGAGCTCTTCCAAGTAAAGCTGAAAAACCTCTTAATGAGAAACCAAGAACATCATCAATCATAATAGCATTAAAATTGAACTTGGAGGGGCCAGTATAAATAATCCCGAATGCTTATGGAATATAACAGTGGCTTCAAAATCTATAAATATAATCAGCACCTAGATTTCCCTTTGATTTTCTGATATAGTTCAGGTAATGAACTTTACCTAGGCCACAAGAAGGAGTACCTCACACTCTCCTAAGACCCCAGCGTATGGACACAGCAGCTGAATGTCATTGAATACTTACTCTGTGTCAGGTGCCCTGCTATGTATGTACTTTCACACACACACACACACACACACACACACACACACACACACACAAAGGCGTTTAGCCCCAGAAAGCATTATGAAATGCTTGAGTATTGAAAGCAAAGACTCGCGAAGGTTCAGTGCCTTCTTGCACACGGTCTGGGTGGTAGGGATGTCATGAGGTGGGGATTCTGTACAACCCTCAAGCTCAACTCCATTGTGCCATAATTCCAGTTTCATCATTTAGGAGGAAATGCCATATTCTGAAAGAATAACTTACTAGAATTCATGTGGTTTTCAATGATCCTTAATTTTCCACCAGGGAGTCATTGGGGTGTTGAGGAAAATGTCTACCCGTCTTAACACGTGGCGATGGGTTTCAATGTTTCCACCTTTTGTTTCTTCCCTTCTCCTAATACGAGCTGATATTTTATGTCACTAAGATTGGGAAGTAAGTAAAATTTGTTTTGGCTCCCTCTTCACCTCACCCTTGTCATTAATTTTCTCTATCTGCTCCCAAGACCAAATGCGAATCATTGTCAAGTCTCTTCCTTGTGGTCCAGTCCCAGGCCAGTCCACCACACCAGGTGCAGCCTGTCCCCTCTGGAAAAATTCATGTTTCCTCCAAGCCCTGACGTCAAGAAGTGAGCCTGTCAGTGGTATTTTGTGGCGTTTAGCTGTTCCCAGTTTTAAAATTTTTCACATCCATGACCTAGTTGGTCTTTACCAACTTGTGAAATCATCTGGTATGAGCATACCCATTTAACAAATGGGGAGACAGAGTAAGGCAGGAAGCTGCCCGAACATTACCTATGGGGTGGAAATTCAGAAGTTCAAGTACAGGTCTCAGCACACCATCGCCTAAACTTCCTTCACTTTTGATCCATTCATGAGGGCAACAAAAGAATTGGCCTAAAGGATGACCCCTGCAGAATTCCAACATGGGACTCTGGAGCCTTGAACTTGTGTTCTCAAAGCGTGGTCCCCGGACCAACAGCATCGACCTCTCTTGGGAACTTGTTGGACGTGTCACTTTGGGGGCCCCTGCCCCCACCTTCTGAATCAGAAACTTTGGGAGTGGGGCCCAGCATCTGCGTTTAAACAAGCCCTCCAAATATGCCATGCCTGCCAGACATAAGAATGAATCAGCCATAGGAGCCACTGAGACCTCCGTAGCCAAGAACTTGAATCAGGCTACGGTTGTGAACCTGTCACACCCCTCAGATCTATAAACATGATGAGACTATACGAGGTTCGGATGGTCTTGGACCTTTTTGTTCCGGGCGTCCCAGGTAGGGGAACGGATGACAGAATTGGGAACAGAACAAGCACACTCTTCTGCAGATCCGCTGAATCCAGGGACTCGTGGCTCCACAGACGTTTTTCAGAGGCGGTCACCTGCAGAGGGACCTACTCAGGCTGCTCTTTCCGCTTCCCTGAGTCTTGCTCCACTCGTCTTGAAAATCAGAGGATTAGCTGCTTAGTTCCTAAAATACGTGCACAGCATTCTCTATGGAGTATTATTGTCAAAATATTTAAAAGCTGATTTAATCAAGCCTTTAGGTTACACTTAGACGCTACAGAAAAAATCAGCGGAGGGAGGGACAAAGTAAATGGCACCGTGAGGACGCACGCAAGTCCACAGCGGTGGGTGGTCGACACGTTAAATATCCCCCATGTTCATTGCCTTGAAATTTAAAGGCGGGGTGGCTACTCTTGAACAAGTGGGGCTAAAGAAATCTAAGAACAAATGTGTTGTCGTGTGTGAGACTTAATTTGTGCCTCGATTTGGAAACAGTGTGTTAAAGGGCACGTGGGTGGCTCAGCGGCTGAATCCTCAGACTCTTGACTTCTGTATAGCAGAAAAGATTTTATAAAAAATTTTCCTGTCTGTCTCCCCCGGCATTCCCTGAGTGAAAAAAACCTGGTTTAAAAAAAAAAAAAGAAAGAAAAAAAGGATATAGAGGCCAACAGACTTTTGTTGAACTACCAAACCTCTTTCTTAACCCCTTATTTTATGGGAGTTATTCTAACTCCTGGCCTAAAACGATGTCTTCTCAAGTGGCCCGAAGGCAGAGGGTGTAGTGAACAGTCTGAAATGTAAGGAGCAAGAAGGCATTTTCCTGATCAGCTGCCCCACCCTCTCTCGGGACTCTGTAATCCTTGTTGTCCTTCTCAGACCATGATATGTAGCGGGAGAACCAAGGAGAATAAAGCCAAAGAATTTGGGGGTACGGGGGGACGGTAGGTATGAATATGCACCTGGGAGAGAAAGAGAGATCAGAGGAGGGGGGCGTCGGTTTTCTCCACAAATTTTGTGACATAATATGAAGTTCATTATAAAGTTTTTATTTAATGCTTATTTATTTTGAGAGAGAGAGAGAGAGTGGGAGAGGGGCAGACAGAGAGAGGGGGAGGGAGAATCCCAAACAGGCTCCACACGGTCAGCACAGAGCCCAACGTGGGGCTCGAACTCATGAAACTGTGAGATCATGACCTGAGCCGAAATCAAGAGTCAAGATGCTTCACTGACCGAGCCACCCAGGCGCCCTTCATATGAAAGTTTCGACAGACAGGCATATTGCTTCAGGCTCATAGAAATTTTCCTCTCCCGTCCACTCTCCGAAACCACCTTTTTCCACATCACACTGAGCGAGTTGAAAACTCCGCGAGATGGCACAAAGCATGCCTATGGACAGGTGCATGTGTGTGCGCGTCCCAAGACACAACACGAGTGTGGGTCTATGTGCACGCATGCGTGTGTGCGAATAACATCTTCCCCTCCGCCAGCTGCTGCTGTTTACAAATTGAAGGTTTGAGGCATAGAGGTTTACTTAATGCCTTCGGTTCTGGATTGCCGTGTTATTTTGCTTCCTTTCTTTTTTGAAATTTCTCCCTATGCATTTATTATTTCACTGAAACGGAGCAGATGAAGAAGGCAAAATCTCCAGCTACTGTGCTTCATAAAATCACAGGGTACAGCTGCCTAGGCTTTGTCCCCAAGAGGAAAGAAAATAACGGTCTTCAGATGCAAGTGCAGAGTTGTTAATCACTTTCTAATATTCTGTGCACAGAAATATTGATGAGAAATCTGCAACCAGACCCACGCAGCCTGGGGTTTTACTTCTGTATGTTAGTGGAGTCACAGGGGCCATGCAAATGCTCAGCCTGTGCTGGGTGCCTTGGGATGGGAGGCCCGCTTCCCCCTTTCCTAATGCGCGCCGAGTATCATTTGACTCTTAATCAAACACACACAAATTAAGTCCCACGGACAGCTCCGGGCTTTGCATTTTCCTTTTTCAAATGTACTCGTGTCTCAAGTGTGTTTTTCTGCTGTGCCTTCTCAGACATATTCCAGGGAGGGTTCCTCTGAACGAGCGTACAGATCATGATTATGGTTACTTTGTTTGGGGCTGTAATTCAGGGACTATTACAGTGCATTTCCCTGTGCTGTTGCTCTTGTTGTCTCAAGATGGGAGGAGACAATCCCTAAAAGCTAAAAACTCATCGTCGTTCTCCACCAGCTAAAGGGACGCCCGATGCGGTTTGCTAATGACAGAAAGAGACAGTTTATCTCTTTTGAGAAGTTTGTTTTGTAAGAAAACCTAATGTATATTTGATACTCTAAAACGGTCCATGTTTATTCAATTGATTTGGGGAGGGGCATGGTTTACAGCTAAAAGTGTGGTACAATTTCTGATTCGGGGAATGAATTATCGGTTCACCCATGATTGAACACACTTATTATGATTTTATTTTCTCCAATAAAATAGAAGATCCTGCCTTTGGATTGATTCTTCTCTTCTTCTTCTTCTTCTTCTTCTTCTTCTTCTTCTTCTTCTTCTATCCCACACATTTCCGATGGGATAGAAAATTACTGGAGTTGATATTCCAACTACGACACCAAATCTACAGTATCCCCCACTGATCAACCCTGTTCCAAACAATTCTGGGGGGGGGGGTGGGATTTAACAAAATAATAGAGGAGGTGCTCACTGCATGATAGTATCCAGATAGGAATTCAATACTCCGTTTCACCAAAACAGCAGTTAAGACCATGAAGAACCTTCCAGTAATCACCAGCACACATTTTAAGCCTGCTATGCCCCACCTCTGGCACAGTTATTTACAAACATGATCTCAATCAGTTTTGAACCTTACCAGATAGTTCCTAATTTTTACAGATAAGAAAACCCATGTCTCGAATTTTTACTATTTACATCATGCAGCTAGATGGTTGAAAAAGTGGTATTCAAACCCAGGTCTGTCTGATCCCAGTTATGAACATTTTAAACATTCTGGGGGCACTGGGGTGGCTCGGTCGGTTAAGCCTCTGACTTCAGCTCAGGTCACGATCTCACGATTTGTGGGTTCGAGCCCCATGTTGGGCTCTGTGCTGACAGCTCAGAGCCTAGACCCTGCTTCAGATTTTGTGTCTCCCTCCTCTCTGCCCCTCCCCTGCTCATTCTCTCTCTCTCTCTCTCTCTCTCTCTCACTCTCTCTCTCTCTCTCTCAAAATGAAATAAACATTTAAAAAATTGTAAACATTCTGAATTGAAATGCCTCTCATAATAACCCCGAAAACTATTGCTAGACTCCAAAAGGAATTTCATTACATACAAAGCCAAAATGGGAGTTACTGTAATTTGCAGCTTATAATGTCAATTTTTCACCTTCCTACCTAAGGGAGTGCAAGGCCACTGGTGAGAAGGACGATAATTTAATTTATGTCTCATATCACCTCCCTCAAATCTCAGAAAGATACAGCACTTCAAATTAAGTCAACCAGCCACAGAAAGGTGTCCCTCTCTTATTCAGTTTCTGTATCCCTTTGTCACTATAAATCCTCATTCTTATAGATCAGCTCTCCATGCCGAAATCCCTAAGCACTGAGCGCCTCCAGAGACAGAAGGAGACATCTGATAATACCTTGCATTCAAGGTTTAGAAGATAATCTGCGATAAATAAGCTTTAATACATTTTACAATCTACGGACAACAGTTGTTCATTGCCCTTTTCCATTCGGAAAGAATTAAGGATAATTTCAGAGTCTCCAATAATGAATTTCACACTTTCTTGTGCAGCAAACGAGGACCTCGGTCCCGGGCCCAGCTCCCTCATGAAATAAATAATTCAGAGACAGCAGGCATTGGAGCAGGAGCCTCACACGCCATTAGATTTGAACTTCAAATTTAAAAGGAGGAATCTAACAACCATCAGGAGAATGAGCAGCACCTGACCTCTCCATCCAGGTGTGGGCATGGAGCTGAATGGACCTCTCTTCCAGAAAAGGTTGCACAGTGGTGAGGAAGGACCCAGATGCCCCGGGTCTATAGTGAAAGAACAGCGGTATTCGCGATAAATAGGAAAATCATTATTCTTCAAAGAACACACCCCCCCAAAAAGCAGTATTCACCTCGGGCCTTCCACTAAGGAAGAAAGTATAAATCCCGAACTGTGATTATAAATAGGGAATGTGATATACAGAGATCAGGGTAAGCCACATGAGCTGGGCACAGGCAGTCCCAAACCGGATGCCAAAAGAAGCAAGATCATGTCCATCCTAAGCGGAGGGCTGGGGGGGAGGCACAGAGAACAGCCAGTTCTGCAGTTCCTGCACGGTCAGGAAATTGGTCTCTCTGAGACACATCGTCATATCCAGATGGGGCTGCATGTACATTCAGCGATGCACAGACACTTTTAGAAGATGTTCTCCATAAAGCTTCGCCCCTGTGACATTACTAGACTGATTTGCCCACGGTCCATCATGATGCAATATCTTCCCTTCGCTTGAACATTTGTGTAATGCACCTGCTCTAGGCAGGTTAGTGATCTTAATCTTGGGTAACAGAACAACGAACCCAAGAGACAAAAGCCTCTGCCCTTGTGAGGTTTGCATTTGGGCAGGGGGGTGGGATGGGCAGAGGAAGGGGGCACAGACAATTGGCAAAGCAGTGTGTGAGGCAGAAACTCACTAAGTGCCCGGGAGGAAATATAAAGCAGAGAAAAAGATGAGGGAAATCTCGGGAAGCAGAAGTGGCAAATTTTAAAATGGTCTTGGGACGCCTGGTTGGCTCCGTCCATTAAGCATCCCACTCGTGGTTTCGGCTCTCGGGTCATGATCTCACATGAGAGCCAGCCCGGCGTCCAGTTCTGCACTGGCAGCTCGGAGCCTGCTTGGGGTTCTCTCTCTCTGTCTCTGCTCCGCCCCTGCCCACACTCTGCCTCTCTCTCAGAATAAATAAACATTGTGAAATAAAATAAAATAAAATAAAATAAAATAAAATAAAATGGTCTTCCCGAAGGCCTCACTTAGAAGGAGACATAGAAGAAAGAATAGAAAGGATATGGGAGGCCCTGCGGGTCTCTGGGAAGAGCTCTGGAATGAGGAGGTGTTTACCAGGCACGAGAACCGGGAAGGAGGCCACATGACTGCAGAACAGGGAGCAGTGGGGGTCTCAGCAGGGGAGACGGCGCAGGGCGGCAGGGGTGGCCGTGAAGTGGGGACACCCCGGTGGTTTGCATGAAAGGAGTGGCGTCTCCTGAGGATGGTGGCCATGCCGAGAATAGATTGACGCAGGTCAGAAATAGAGACACCCGGTTCAGAGCTTGTGACGACATCCCAATTAAAATGTCATGGCGGATGGCCCTCAGGGTCCCAGGGACGGCGGGAGAAATGGCCAAATTCTGGACGCGCTTGGAAGGCAGAGGACTTTCTGATGGATTGTATGCGGAGCATGAAAACGAGGAAAAGCCAAATGAGTCCAAGACTTTGGTCTTGTCAACCGGAAAAATGGAATGGCTACTAGCTAATTGAGAAAAGAGCTGGGACTTTCTAATGGCAAGACTTTGGAGAAGCGAGGAGACAGCCGAGTATCCAGATAATATGGGTGGCCAAGAAGAAATGGGTGAAGTGGGTGGGGGGATGGAATCAGTAGTGCGGTGTCCTTGAAACTACTTGATGAAAGATGTGTGTAGAAAATGAATTTAAAATTTTGTATGTCTTGCCTATTGTTCGATGTGAGCACCGTTAAATTTTTCTAGACTTAGTTTGCTATACCCTAAGATTATGAAAATACTTACTAACCAGCATTTTCTTGCTTCTGTAATCTTGCTTGCTTAACACATTCTTCCCCATCCCCCTTTTTCTCCCGCCACAAGTAACGGACAAAGCCTTCCCGCCAAAGGACAGACAAAGGACGCCCAATCAGAGAACAACAAATGTCTTTACTTTAAAATTAACCAATCAAGCCCCTCATAACCTGAAACTTCCCCTATGCTATTTGTCTCTGTCTATAAAAACGCTGTACCAACCCTGATCGGGGCCTCTCAGGGTCACTGGCGACGAGTGCGCAGAGGTCCAGGTTCAAACCTGCAATAAATGACCCTTGCCGCTTGGCTTTGACTTACGACTCTGGTGGTCTCTTGAGGGGGGGTTCGCAACCTCGGGCATTACATGTGCAGGTGGAGGGGAGCCTTGGCTGCATCCAGCGACCATTTGGGGGCAAGTTAGGTGAGGCCTTGAGCGTGACACTTGGATTTAACAAGAAGGTGTTTGGTGGCTTTGGAGGCGGCCGTGGTGGTGAATGCTACATCGTGAGAGGCACGGAGGAGAAATGGAGGACAGAACTCAGACACAGTGAGCCAAAATGAGCCTTTGGAAGAGTCGGTGGTCGAAGACAACAGAGAAAAGAGGTGGGAGGTGGGGAATTCCAAGGAAAGATCCATTAGGGAGAGAAAAGGCGCTGATATCTGAAGGCCAGGGCAGACTTGTTGGCGGAGGATGGGATGCATTGACCCCATAAAGGTTCTGGGGAAATAACGTTCAATGCAGCACTTGGAGAAGGTGGATCTCAGACACAAGCCCAGACAACACGGAGGGGTGGGTGCATCGGGCTAGAAGGAAGTATGTGGAGGGGCGCCTGGGTGGCTCAGTGGGTTAATGCCCTGCTCTTGATCTCAGCTCAGGTCATGATCTCACAGAACATGAGTTCGAGCCCCATGTTGGGCTGACAGCGGGGGGCCTACTTGGGGTTCTCTGTCTCTCCCACTCTCTCTGCCCCTTCCCCTTCTCATGAGTGCATTCTCTCTCTTTCTTCTGTTCCCTCTCACAAAAAAAAAAAAAAAACACTTTAAAAAAGAAGTATGTAGGGGAAAGTGTGTAATGCTATTTCATGGACAGTTACCACAGTTACCAGTGTTTCCCACGGTTAGCATTTGTCATCACCATCACCATCATCATCATCATTAGTGGTAATGGTAGTATTTAAAACACGAGGTAGGCACGCCTCAGTGGCCGAGTCAGTTAAACGTCCAACTTCAGCTCAGGTCATGATCTCATGGTTTACGGGTTCGAGCCTCACGTCAGGCTCTGTGCTGACAGCTCAGAGCCTGGAGCCTGCTTCGGATCCTGTGTCTCCCTCTCTCTCTGCCCCTCCCCTGCTCACACTGTGTGTGTCTCTCTCTCTCTCTCGAAACATAAATAAACATTAAAAAAATAAAATACGCAACTGAAGACTTCGGACCAATACCTAAGATGTTGAGGAAAACTGAGAAGTCACAGTTCATGAGTGCAGGCAACAAAACGTGCCCCCAGACGTCCCAAGTCCCGAGAAACAAGCTATCGATATGGACACTCCATAAAAATATTCTTAAGGATTTTCGAGTTTATAAATATTTGAATCAACCTTAAAAACATAGCAAGATGGTGGTATTGCAACATAACATGAACGAGTGACCACTGCGACTAGCCAAACAAACTCAGTAACTGATTTGAGCCGCTCCCAAGCAGAACACACTGAAAAGAAGTTAACTCCTGCGAGAAGATTAACAATTGAACGGTTAGTAAGAAGATGCACAACTAAAAGTTAGTTAAGATCATCCAAGCGTGTACAAACAAGCATTCAGGAGGGAGGCAAGGAGGGAACATGATCTTGTGCTCTGAGTTATACACTGTTGACCAAGAAGAGCCTACAAAGTAACTATCGGTGTTTCTCTGGGGTCTTGGAGATTGTAATCTAGGAGCCACAGTGGGAGGAAATGGAAAGGAGCTCGGAATCCAAGCCGGCAGGGCCAGCTGATAAAGGCACCACCACCAGGGCTGCATAATTTGTTTCGAAAGAATGATGATTTGGTGGGGACAGAGGTGAGCTGACTACTAAGCAACTGGCTCTGCAAGGAACAGGTGTTACATAACCTCTACCTTGGCCCAGAGGTGAAGGAAGTGTTCCAGGTGGTGGTGCAGGTGCAACTGACAATTGCAATGGGCAAAAGTCAGAAGTTCATAGTGTTTGGGGAGTTGAAGCAGACCTACCCTGGCCGGGCTTCGTCAATATCCCCCAGACTCTGTTTTGGACACTCTCTTAGCAACTCCTTCACTTTGGTATCTTTCGCCAGACATATTTTTAACATGGATAATTTTTGAACTTAGAGGCTAAATCACATTGTTCTGGGGGTGTTCGCTTACATTACTTGTATTATTGTATATTAGTTATTGTGTTGTATTATTAGCTTATATTTCGAAAGCAGTCTTGAAAAATGTCTTTGAAGTAGCTCATCAAAGAATTTAAATGGGAGTGTATGCTTTCTAAATTTCAAGGAAAAACAAAATAAATAACCAAAGGGAGAATGCATATAAGAAGTAAAGATATAAGATATCTTAGGTATAAGAGATATAAGATATCTTAGATATAAGATATATAAGATACAATGCCATATAAGAACGCAGATAAGAAGTAAAAAAGACAAAATCGCCAAAAAAAAAAAAGGTGACAGAAATGGCACTACATGCATTCTTTTCTCTTCTAATATAATGGGAATGTTTCTTAAAAACATCCCCAAATATTGGGGCACGTGGGTGGCTCAGTCGGTTGGGCATCTTAGTTCGGCTCAGGTTATGATCTCACAGCTCGTGGATTCGAGCCCTGTGTCGGGCTCTGTGCTGACAGCTCGGAGCCTGGAGCCTGCTTCAGATTCTGTCTCCCTCTCTCTCTCTGCCTCTCCCCCGTTCACTCTGTCTCTGTCTCTCTCTCTTTCAAAAATAAATAAACATTAAAAATTATTTTTAAAAAATTTTTAAAAAACATTCCCAAATATTAAGAGTCTACTATTAAAAATTACGTGTTTTGACACAATGTCAGAGGGAAAGATCATGTTCACGTTTCAGCAAATATAAAATACATTTCAAAACAGTAGGATTCTGATTTTATAAATGTATAAATATATACACATTTGTGCCATCCAATTCAAACAGTAATTTTTCTCTTTGTCTTAATGAGAGGATTGCAAAAGGATCTGATTCACCTTATATTTACTTTTCTGTGTTATAAATTTTATCTCCGTATACTAGCAACAGTACTTTTTTCATTCAGAAAAGAAATGTCATTGTGTGAAACATCTTCTCTACTGCCTGAAAAGAACAAAATCCCAACTGTCATTGCTTAATATGATAATAATTCAGAAGCCATGTGTTAATTGCCTTGGACACTTAAAACAGATATTTATGTCGAATGCGCCTTTGTATCATATGAAATATATCGATAGTCACAGAGTAATAGATAGTTTGACTCAAAGGTGCGTGGACTTGACCTTGAGTCACATAGGAAATGTTCAGACGTGTAAGTTGTGAGTTTTGGATTGAATCTGGACTAATTGATCTAAGTACTCTGTCAGCTATTAACTGGCACACTTTGTTTTGTTCCCTTTTCCCGCCCTTACATCTAATTTATAAAACAGACAACAAAATCTGTAACAGCAAATCCTTATTGTAGAAACCAGATTCTTGAGGACAATAACACCATCTATCGATCCGTAACACTTAAGCCACAGTGTCCTCGGGGTCTGAGAGCAGGGTGTGAGGGCGGGAATGCATTAGACATAAAGTTAGGTGGCCAGAAATATAGGGTTAATAAGGAAATAATAACGGCACAAAATGGAAACATTAGAGAATTCAAGAACGCTTCTCTTTTCTCCACGATCAATGCAATCAAGATTCTCCTCCAAGTGGAGAGGGTGATCCTGATGCCAAGGTTTTATTGACGAGGGTTTAAAATTTGCAGTGAGACGATTATCATAACTTAGAGAAGACACAGTCCACTAAGCCAGTCTGTGGTTCAAAATCCTCAGCCTCGTCAATCAAATTACTAAGCACTCGGTGACGATGAGCTAAAGGCTCTTCTCCCGTATCCACCGAGACAAATGAGGATATAAAGCTTAAGCCCTTGAGGACAAGGAACAATATGAGCTTAAAAAAAAAAAAAAAAAAAAAAGGAGTGGTTCTATTTTAAAATGGAGAAGAGATACCAGCCAATAAAGCTCATGTGCCAGTGGGTATAAGGATTTTAGGAACACCTGAACCACAACGATTTAAGAAAATATGTTTACAATTACTGGAACCCATCTATCACCTCCAGGCAGGTGGGTGTGGGCGACAAACAGGTCAGCTGTCCACCTCATGACTACCACACAGGTACGCATTATAAATTTTTTTTGATGTTTTTATTTATTTTTGAGACAGAGAGAGAGCATGAGCAGGGGAGGGGCAGAGAGAGAGGGAGGCACAGAATCTGAAACAGGCTCCAGGCTCTGAGCTGTCAGCACAGAGCCCGATGCGGGGCTCGAACCCACAGACCGTGAGATCGTGACCTGAGCCGAAGTCGGACGCTCAACCGACTGAGCCACCCGGGAGCCCCAACAGGTATGCATTATAGATGTTCAAAGAAGAATGTGGTTCCCTGCTGGATGCCCAACAGGCAAGCAGTCCGCTGATACTTGTTGTACCGGAAGCTCCTGCAAGGCTGGTATTTTGTGAGATAAACACTTTAGGAAAAGCAGCCGCTTGGGAGGTTTTAAATGAGTGATGGAGAAAGAGAGCAAAAATGAGGAAGGCGTGCGTTGTGATTGCTAGTCTCCTGTTCATTTCTTATTATCAGATAATGCCGCAGGATCCATCAAAAATTTGCTAACGTCACCACAATAGCCTTCATTTCAAGCGTTTTCTAGACACTGGATGCATTTCATCATTCCACATTTGAAAGTACATTTTCTGCCTGATCATTTCTTCAGAGAAAAGAAAAAAAAAAAAGGACAAAATATCCACAATCAGAATGCCATCACTTGGGAAACATTCTAATTTTTACCCTTCTCTTTTATAAAATTTTCATTAAAATAGAAGACAGTGTCAACGTAACTCTAAAAGGCCAGCTGTTCAACAGCATTTGGAATTGAATGGAGGACACCTCTCGGTGCATCTGCATGGCAAGGTGAAATTAACAGCAAAAATCGTGTTACCAATGGAAATCTTACACTTATTGGAATAGTGGTAATACTCCTGTTTCCACTTGACGTGTTTTAATATAAGACGAAAGGAAACCACTCCAGTAATCGATGTCACTTCCTCATACTGCGTCATGAAGAAAAACATTAAAGTTGTGTTGTTTCCTTCTTTCTCTTTTTGCTTTTTTAAATGTTTATTTTTGAGAGAGACAGAGACAGAGACAGAGTGCAATTGCAGGAGGGGCAGAGAGAGAGAGAGGAAGACACAGAATCCGAAGCAGGCTCCAGGCTCCGAGCTGTCAGCACAGAGCCCGATGCGGGGCTCGAACCACAAACCATGAGATCATGACCCGAGCCGAAATCAGACGCTTAACCGACGGAGCCACCCATGCGCCCCTCATCCTTTAAAAAAAAAAAAAAAAAAAGGAAATTGGGCTCATCTGAGGCAACATCAGTGAACCGGAATGCTACACTAAGTGAAACCAGCCAGTCATGGAAGACAAGGACTGCATGATCTCACTTGTGTGAGGTACCCAAATATTCAGACGCACAGAAGCAGAGAACAAAACGGTGGCTTTCAGGGCCCAGGGAGACATATGAGACTTGTTCAATTGGTACAAAATGTCAGTGATGCAAGATGGAGAAGCTCCAGAGATCTGCCGTCCAGCATGTTATCTATCATCAATGGTACTGTGTTGTGCACTTACATGTTGTTGAAAAGGGTAGATCTCCTGTTACGTGTTCCTAGCAGGGAAGAATAGGAAATAAAGACAAAGGGGCACAGCGTGGGTGCCTGGGTGGCTCAGTTAGGTGACGTCCAACTTCGGCTCAGGTCATGATCTCACTGGTTCGTGGGTTCAAGCCCCGCGTCGGGCTCTGTGCCGACAGCTCAGAGCCTGGAGCCCGCTTCGGATTCTGCGTCTCCCTCTCTCTTCCTGCCTCTCTCCCGCTCATGCTCTGTCTGTCTCTCAAAAAATGAATAACTGTTTTCAAAAAATGGCAAAGGGACACAGGGAAACTTTGGGAGGTGATGACTAGGTCTCTCACCCTAACTACGGTGATGGCCTCACGGCTAGATGCCTCTGTCCAAATTGATCAAACGATATATGTTTAAGGTCTGCAGTTTATTGCATATCAGTGTGACTTCAAGAAAGCTGTTTAAAAGAAAGAAAAAAACAGACGTATTTGAAACTGTCACATTCTCTGCCGGTCCCATAACACGATTTCCACAATATCGCACTTCAAATTTAAGAAGAAGGAGAAGGAGAAGGAGAAAGAAGGAAGGAAAGAAAGAAAGAGAAAGAAAGAAAGAAAGAAAGAAAGAAAGAAAGAAAGAAAGAAAGAAAGAAAGAAAGAAAGAAAGAAAGAAAGAAAGAAAGAAAGAAAGAAAAAGAAAGAAAGGAAAGAAAGACTGAGACATCGTGAGACCATATTTTCTCGGCTTCCACTTAAAGTTGGAATAATTTTTTTCCCTTTCAGAAAGGCAGTGCTCAACCAGACTTGGACTGAAATCTTGCCCCAGGGGGTCCGGTGTGTGAGCCTCAAAACGAGACATTGCCTTTTCCATGCAGTGTCCCAAACTGTGGACTCAGGAAGCAGATCTACGTGAGTCAGGATCCGGCTGGATCCCATTTAACAGAAACACAAATAAGAATAGTTTAAGCGAGCTGAAAGTCTACCTCGTCCTGAGATAAAGATTGTAAGGAAGAGGGTCTGTGGCTCCCGGTGCTCACCTCCTGCCTGTGTAGGGGACAGTGGGTGGGGGGGGAGGGGTTGGGGGGGCTTGGGGGGGGGTTGGGGAGGGTGGGCAGGGGAAGGCTGTTTCTGTCTTTACTGGTCTTTGAGGTGCCCTCCTGCCCCCACTTGGCCTCTCAGATGCCTCTGTCACCGATAATATGGACTTCCTGCGTTAAATTTCTCTTGCTTTTTATATTTTGAGGGTTTCAGTGGCTGGACCCTGCCATTTTCAAAGACCAACCTTCACTCTGTTTTTTTTGGCTTCACCATCAGCCAGCTAAAACTAAGGGCAAAACGAGACCCAAAGCTTGCTTTTGTAGACAGAGTTCTATTGTTCAGAGATGGTTTATGACCACACACTCTTGATAGCAAAGTTGGGTTTCCACTAATACGCTTGACAAAGATGTTCCCCTTGACCTGATTCTGGCCTGGGGCCTCTTGCCCTCCTCTGAGTAGGTCTCAGCCATAGCCTGTACAGGCTGGAACAGACACTGAAGTAGTTTCTAACAGCCGCAGGCCACATCTGTAGGGTGACCCTGCCATTGCCCCCACACACCCCCCACCCCACCTTGTAGTGCCTACCTGAGAAAACTCACAGTGGCCAGGGCATTCACTCTTTGTCCCAGCCAGCATCTGGAGACAGGGCCCTGGATCCCAGACCCCATCAGCAAAACCACATGGGTCTTATTTTTCCTGCTTCTGTAATTTTTTAGTTCCCTGACCCTGCTAAGCTTCTGTTCACCACTGCCCATTCTTCCTTTAAAATGCCCAGCCATTGGGGTGCTTGGGCGGCTCCGTCGATTAACCTTCCGACTCTTGATCTCAGCTCCGGTCATGATCTCATAGTTCGTGGGTTCAAGCCCTGCATCAGGCTCCACGCTGATAGCCCAGAGTCTGCTTGGGATTCTCTCTCTCTCTCTCTCTCTCTCTCTCCCTCTCTCTCTCTCTCTCTCTCCCTCTCTCTCTCTCTCCCCCTCTCCCCCTCCCCCACTTGTGCTTGCTCTCTCTCTTTCAAAATAAATAAACTTAAAAAAAAAAGAAAACTATAAAAGTGCTTGGTCACGTCTACACCCATCAGAGTTGAGTTCCGTTCAGGCTGGTCATGCTGGACCATCTTCCCTGCTGTAACACCACATCACCAGTTGAAATCTGTTCACAGCACTTTAACTAGTGTCTAGTTTGTCTTTGACCCTGAATAGCCTCCAAAGCCCAATGGTACAACCCGTGTGGCCCTTCACAGGAAAATTTGTCGGCTCCAGCCTCAGAAAATGTCCTCCTTCTCCTGATATGGGATGATTCACCAGCAATACCCAAGTGCAAGTCCTAGAAGGGAGGAAATAGGAACAAGGTCGTGGCCCAGATGATGCACATGATTTCTCTTATCCTATCTTGTAGAGCTGGGCTCAGTCAAATGGTGACACTTAGCTGCTAGGGAGACTGGGAACATGTGCCTTTTTCTGCATAGCCAGGAGCCCAGGTACAAACTGAGAGTCCTTGTACTTTGAGGTGAGAATTGTAGCCCTCAGAAGCAAAGCCGAGAGCATCCTCATTTTCATTTGAGCAAGAAACAGCCCAGAGCAAGGACATCTGATGCCTTGCATGTTTGCGATGCTAGCCAAATGTTTTTATTAAAAAGTGACAGTGATGTTTTTAAAAGTCAGCCCCTGACGCTGTCTTCTTGAGCCCTGACATTTTATGACTGTAACAGTGCCTGCTAGAAGTTGTTTCCTGAATTTTGATCTCTTTACAATTATCCTGGAATCAGGATCAGTGGGGCTTAAGGCAGTAAAATCCCCACAGCATTCAGAGCACAGAGAGAAAGCTGTTAGAAACACCAACCCTGTAGCCCGCAGCGTGGCCATAATCCTTAACCCTGGCTGATGGACTATAATTCCCCCTTTTGTCTTAATTTAATACCATTTTTAAATTATGAACCTATTAGCTGGATTTTTTTTTAAGTTTTTTGGGAAATGGATGAATAATACAGACACCTTAAATATTTCACTGTATGTTTTTGTTTTTCTTCTCTCCCCCTCATATACCTTTCTCTTTATTCACGATTGTATTATGACATACATAAAATGTGAATACAGGCAGTATTAACATAGAGAGGCATTTACAGCTCATAGTGATGGCCTCTTTGAGTCCTGGGATATTGGGGGCAGGTGGAATCTGAACCTTTGACAATAGGTTGTCTTTGACAATAGCATGGGAATCAGGCCCAGATTGGCTCCAGAAGAGAACGGTTTTAGAATAATTTCTTTTCTGCCGATTTCACTCCCACCACAACACCACAGTAGGATTTCCCACATCCACAGGAGTAAATCCTCATTATATCCATCTAAACCATCATCTGGAGAGGGGACCATACAGTGACATTTTCAGACAAAACCCGGGAGACTTTAGTGCTTGTACAGAAAGAAAAACTTCCTGTAACCTCTTAGGTTCAGTGTCTGGGGACATGTGACTTCAACTCTGACACCATACCAGGGAGCGGGGGGGGGGGGGGGGACAAAGTTTTAGTGGCACTCTAAACTGATGAAGATGTGGATTTGTGTACCTAGCTTAATGGGGAAGTGGGAAAAAAATTACATTGTAAGAGCAAATAGGTTTCTAGGAAAACAAACGGGAAATAAAGTTTGTGATAGGGGCGCCTGGGTGGCTCAGCCGGTTAAGTGTCTGACTTCGGCTCAGGTCATGGTCTCAAGGCTTGTGGGTGTGACCCTAAGTCCAGCTCAGTGCTGAGAACTCAGAGCCTGGAGCCTGCTTTCGATTCTGTGTCTCCCTTTCTCTCTGCCCACCCCTCCCCCATTCTTTCTCCCTCTTTCTCTCTCTCTCTCTCAAAAATAAATAAACATTTAAGAAAATTTTTGTGATAATGTCTGTTTATGCACGTGCAAGTGTTTTGTTTGTTTGTTTGTTTGTTTGTTTGTTTGTTTTAATCTCCTCTGGTGAGGAGATTTCTGACAGCCTCACTCTGCCATTAGGAAGAGGGAACCATCTGCTTTTAGGGAGATACGGGAAGCTCCCAGAAGGCTTCTTTATTTATCTGTTGAATCTCAAACATCCTGAGTTTATCACAAGCTTTATGTCAGTTCCAGAAGTCTGAGTGGTCCCCACAATTCCCTTGTCTGAAATTTCCCTAGGAGTTTCACAAAAACCCTGGCAGGTTTCTGTGGAGAGAAGGTTCCAGTTAGTAGCTGTGAGAGAAGAGATCCGCAAAGGGAACTAAAAGAAGGAAACGGAGGGAACCGAGGGTAACAGCTGGAGTAAATTATTAACCCACTGTCATCGTCCAGAGGGCTGCCAGACCTCTCAATGGTGGGTTCAGAACACCTTCAGTAAGGGTGACAGTGACAGAGATCAAGATTGTTTGCTGGAGCAGAGCTGGGAAGATATGTGTGTTCTGGTGAAGTTCTTGAGAGGCCCACACCGCTGTACCCATGAATCCTTTGACATCTGTATTGAGTCAAAGAGCTTCAATGTGCGGGACTCTGAGGAAAAGTCAATCTTACTTCTTAGTCATGCATAAGACAATAGGATCCAATTTCCAAAGAGGTGGACATAGCTAAAAAGCAATGCCCAGGACTGAAATCTGATGGCGCCCATGGGACACTATCACTTTCTATCGGCACAGGCCCGCCATCTTAGTTTTGACCAAAGATAATCAAAGGTAAGTCTGGCTAGAAAAATAAGCCTTATCTCATTACATTTTGCCTCACGATGTACAAAAATGCGGCAACGATGCTAATCAGTGATGTAGGTCTTTTTAGGTTTGTTTTGCCGGACCTTGGCTAAGGAATCTCAGATCCGACTTCTGAAGGCCACTAAGGGCTGTGAAGCCAAGCCAAGAGTTGGTCATCACATTTCACAGAATTCCTCTCTTCTGAAGGTCTCCAACATAAACTAAGATTCCAGGGCCTGCCAGGAAGTGAGCTCCCTGACTCACCGCTGTTGAGAGGGAAAATTCTTCCGCTCGTCCAGCCAGACTAATAATTATTAAGTTTACATGAGACAGGTGAGCATGAGAACAAAAAAAAACACAAAGTTTCATTACATGTGCACGGAGGCCTCCAATCCAAAGAAATGACCAGGACAGGCAGTTTTTTCACATTTTAGACACAGAGACAATACATTTGTGAGGAATTGACAGGATAAGGAAAATAGGGAGCTTTAGTCAGTAGGGAATCCTGAGTGGAGCTTGGGCTGGGGTATTAGATGAGTAAAAAAGTAACAAGGTTTATTTTTACAGATTTCAGAGCTTTGAAGTGTCTCTGGTGATAAGGATGTCTTTTTATTTCTTAGTACAGGGTGAGTACCTTTCACACCGGAGATGTGTTTCCTGATTTCAAGGGGGACAGAGGAGGGTCTGAGTGTCCTTTTGGCAAAGGCTGTCTCTTATATGTAACTTTTATTTAAAATAATCGATATGAAAAAGTGGCCCATTTGAGGGCAGCCTGCCCTTGGCCTCTACATGACAAAGGCTGAGAAACCCATAAGCCAAGAACAAAGTCAGGTTTTCCAAGAGGGTTTTGTGAGCACGGGCTTCACAAAGTCAACTTCAATCTTTAAAACTTCTCACATTGGAGTCTATGCACTTCATTTTCTTTTTTTTTTTTAATTTTTTTTAACTTTTATATTTATTTTTGAGACAGAGAGAGACAGAGCATGAGCAGGGGAGGGGCACAGGGAGAGACACAGAATCTGAATCCAAAGCAGGCTCCAGGCTCTGAGATGTCAGCACAGAGCCCGACGCGGGGCTCAAACCCACCAACTGTGAGATCATGACCTGAGCTGAAGTTGGACGCTCAACCAACTGAGCCACCCAGGCGCCCCTATGCACTTCATTTTCACATATGACTTTCCAGTCATAGCCTTGGTTATATAACCAACATTATTATCCTGTTGTGAGGAGAACAGATTCTTTTTCTTTTTCAGTTTTATTGAGATATAATTAACTTATAACATTGTATATATCACTCTTTACCTATTCATCTGTCAATGAACACTTAGGTTATTTTCATGTTTTGGCTATTATGGATAATTCTGCAATGAACAGGGTGGGGGGGGGGGTGTTGCTGGCATCTATTGAGATAAAGATTTCATTTTCTTCAGATATATACTGAAAAGTGGGGTGGCTGGATCGTACAGTATTTCTTTTTTTAATTATTTGAGAAACCTCCATGCTGTTACCCATGGTGGCTACACCAATTTACATTCCCACAGACAGTACACAAAGCCTCCCTTTAGGAGAACAGATTCTTATTGAACTTGTACAAAGTAACTATATTGCCAGGAATATAAAAACAGTCAGTAAGAATTTCTGAATTCTGGAGGGATCAAGTAGGTAGAAACATAAATGTTTTATTTCTATTTATAAAAGTATGATCTGCCAAATTTCTGTAAGTTATAGGACTTAAGAGAACAGGTACTCCGTAAATCCATAAAATAAAACATTAAAAAAACCCAATATTCTAAGCAAGAGTCATAAAAGGAATCGTAATTATTTTTTTATCAGTTCACTCAGTCCTGTGTGGTTAAATCCAGTCCTGTTTGGTCTTGGGTTAGTAACTTCACAAATCCATCAGTTTTTTATTAGTTCTGGAAATCCTTACTCAGTCCAGGGGTATGAGGTCAAAGGTATTAATGCCATCAGGAGCCTGAACCTCAGAGTTACTACCAGACTCCTTTCTAGGAAGGAGTCTCTGAGACAGTACCTTTTGTTGAAAACAAGCTTCTGGCCCGTAGCTAATTGTGAGAACTCTCAGAGAAGCTTCAGAATAAACCAATAAGTATCTGTTAATGAAAAAACCTTCAAAATACCCTTGGCTAAAGATCTGATGAGATCTTTATTTACATTATAATGCAATTAACAAGGAAATTTGGTTGTTTCTGTGACATATAACATTTTAAGGCAGTTGTTGGCATTATGACTGATAACGTTATATCAGGACATACCATGGACAGCAAGGACATTGATAAATTTCTAGGAAGTTTATATAATTTCTAAAATACTTCTGTTAATAACAGACGTCCCTATAAATTGAACATAATGAAGGATATGCATTTCTTCTCATTTGACAATTTAATGTATCAAATAAACCCGAGTAGTTTAACATCCTCTTTTTATAAGGTGAGAGAATAAGTCGAGATGTTCCAGGGGCCCTCTGCAAAATCTCAAAGTCACTTCAAGGTCAAGAAGATTTCATTTAGAATTTGATTTGGGGAAGTTGTCAAAAGGGTCAAGAAGTTTCAACATCTGATTAGATAAGATCACAAGTCACTGTGGAAAAGCATTTGCTTATCCATTTAGCCAAAGTAACCATAAAAGATTTCAAAAATAAATATAGGAGTTCACATGATGAAACACACGTAGTTCTTTCATTACTGGGAGGACTCAGTTTGTCTAAATCATCCGAGATGCGATAAAGACAACATGAGCCATAAGAAATGATTTTGATAGGACAGAAAAATTATTGTTTCCTAGGCAAATTCCTCACAAGCTAAACAGAAACCTTTTACAATCTCTTGTGAGGAGCAGAGCAACAGTCCAGGAAAACTTTTTCATTTTACAAAGAAAACCAGAGTCTGCTTTGGCATTGATGCACTCTAGATGCTGAAGCTCTTTTTATTATTTTTTTTAAATTATTTTTTAAGTTTACTTCTTTATTTTGAGAGAGAAAGAGAGAGAGAATCCCAAGCAACTCCACACTGTCAGCACAGTGCCTGACACGGGCTCTGTTGTTCATACACACGAACCAGGAGATCATGACCTGAGCCAAAACCAAGAGTTGCACGCTCAACTGGCTGAGCCACCCAGGTGCCCCTGAAGCTCATTTTATTTATTTATTTGTTTTAAATGTTTATTTATTTTTGAGACAGAGAGAGACAGAGCATGAACAGGGGAGGGGCAGAGAGAGAGGGAGACACAGAATCTGAAACAGGCTCCAGGCTCTGAGCTGTCAGCACAGAGCCCGACACGGGGCTCGAACTCATGGACTGTGAGATCATAACCTGAGCCGAACCGCTTAACCGACCAAGCCACCCAGGCACCCCTGAAGCTCATTTTAAAGCTTATAATTAGCTTGGCCAGTTTCAGTGTAAAAGGTAGGTCTCTCTCTCTCTCTCTTTTTCTCTCTTTCCTTTTATCCATAAACCCTGTGGTTGTTGTGTTTTATTTCTTCCCCATCATTCCATAACAGTCTTTAACCTCTAAACAATCACTCAGGGCTGCCTAGGTGGCTCAGTCGGTTAAGCGTCCTACTTCAGCTCAGCTCATGATTTCAGGGCTCATGGGTTCAAGTCCCACGTCGGGCTCTGTGCCGACAGTTCAGAGCCTGGAGCCTGCTTCGGATTCTGTGTCTCCCTCTTCTCTCTGCCCACTCACACCCTGTCTCTCTCTCTCAAAAATAAGTAAACATTAAAAAAAAATAATAAATAAATGAATGAACAATCACCTAAGGACAACAGTTACTTCCCTTTTATTTTCTTAACAAAATTTTTCCCTTCATACTGCATGTCTTGTGTACTTGTCCTTATGGAAAACTCACTTTACATTCCTTGCATACTTTGCATGCAACGTTCTTTCCTTTCACCCTTATTGCTTTGTTTTATTTCCTTTAATGTTTACTCATTTTTGAGAGAGAGAGAGAGTATGCACACGTGCAGGAGCAGGGGAAGGCCAGAGAGAGAAAGAGAGACAGGGGATCTGAAGCTGGCTCCTTGCCGACGGCAGCAGAGAACCCAGTGCTGGGCTCAACCTCATGAACCACCAGAGATCGCGGCTTGAGCTGAAGCAGAACCCTTAGCTGACTGGGCCACCCAAGTGCCCCCGCCCTTATTGTTTTAGTACTTTAATATACACCTATTGATTATAAACCTTGTTTCTTAGTATTCTTTATTTCCCAGAGAACACTAGAAAGTAGACAAATGTAAATGGTCAGGTATTGGCATTTTGTGGTAGATTAGCAAATGTTGAATATACTCTTAAGATCTCTGGAGGCTATGCTTTTTTTAATAGTGCAGTTTTTGATGTGGCAAATGAACACATTTATTAATTACACCCCCAAACTTTCATCTCCCTATAAAAAATTGAAATGTCAAAAGTATAAACACGTAAACTTATGTTCACTAACTGATGTTTGGATGTTTTATCATATTGAGAAAGGACAAAGATGTTCAGTGAATATCTGACATGGCATTCAATATAACATTAAAGTTTCAAGTCATAAAAAGATTTTGGGAACTACTTTTATGCAGATACCTTATAAAACAGTTATTGTGGAAACAAAGTTGGTCAGAACCATGACTCAATTTGATTAACATCAAACCTATGCCTTTAACCTTAAATATATAATAAAATAATATTTGTTTTCTAGTAAACATAAGTGGAATAAAAACTATATTTCTGCATTATGTTTAATACTGGCAACTCTGAAAACATACCTCGGTTTCGTAACCATGACTATTAAACTAGTTTTATTTACCAAAGATGTATCCAAATCATGTGAACTTAGAAAGTTTTTGAGTTGGTTCCCATATAGCTGAAAATTACAAAAAAAATTCATTTAAGGGGCATCTGGGTGGCTCAGTCGGTTGAGCATCCAACTCTTGATCTCAGCTCAGATCTTGAACTCAGGGTCATGAGTTCAAGCCTCATGTTGGGTTCCACTCTGGGCGTGGAACTTACTTATAATAATAATAATAATAGTTATAATATATAGTTATTATTATTATTAACTTATAACCACTTATTTTTCTGTAAACAAATTTAGAATACAACTTCCTTGTAATATCTTTCAGAGGTCAGAAAATATCATACATATGTATACATATGTGTCATATATATAAAATATCATATATATGTATATGTATGTGTGTATATATACGTATATATAGTATATATGAACAGCATACATATTCATATATGTATGCTATGTGTGTGTGTATATACATAATATATATAATATATATAATATATATAATATATACACATAATATACACGTATACGCACACATATAGCATACATATATGAATGCATATATGTGTCATATATATAAAACATCATATATATGTATATATATGTGTATATATATACGTATATATATGTATATATGAACAGCATACATATTCATATATGTATGCTATGTGTGTGTGTATATATATAATATATATTATATATATACACGTAATATACACGTATACACACACACATATAGCATACATATATGAATGCATATATGTGTCACATATATAAAATATCATATATATGTATATATATGTGTATATATACATATATATACGTATATATGAACAGCTTACATATTCATATATGTATGCTATGTGTATATATAATATATATTATATATTATATATATACATGTAATATACACTTATATACACCCTTATAGCATACATATATGAATGCATATATGTGTCATATATATAAAATATCATATATATGTATATATGTGTGTGTATATATGTATCAACATACATATTCATATATGTATGCTATGTGTATGTGTATATATATAATATATAATATATATAATATATAATATATTATATATTATATATATACACATAATATACACATATACACACACTTATAGCATACATATATGAATGCATATATGTGTCATATATACAAAATATCATATATATGTATATATGAACAGCATACATATTCATATATGTACGCTATGTGTGTGTGTATATTTATATATAATATATATAATATATATAATATATATAATATATATACACATAATATACACATATATACACACACACATATAGCATACATATATGAATGCATATATGTGTCATATATATAAAACATCATATATACGTATATATATGTGTATATATATACATATATATGTATATATGAACAGCATACATATTCATATATGTATGCTATGTGTGTGTATATATATAATATAAAATATATATAATACATATATTATATATATTATATATTATATATACATGTAATATACATTTATATACACACTTATAGCATACATATATGAATGCATATATATAAAATATCATATGCATGTATATATGTGTGTATATATATATGTATCAACATACATATTCATATATGTATGCTATGTGTGTGTGTATATATATAATATATAACATATATAATATACAATATATTATATATATTATATATATACACACATAATATACACGTATACACACACTTATAGCATACATATATGAATGCATATATATGTCATATATATAAAATATCATATATATGTATATATATATGTAAATATACATATATATGTATATATGAACAGCATACATAGTCATATATGTATGCTATGTGTGTGTGTATATATATATAATATATATATATATATTTTATATATATACACGTAACATACACGTATACACACACGCATATAGCATACATATATGAATGCAGACAGCGGCAGACAGAGGCAAACTGAGATTTGATGGATTTCATGCTCAGGTTTTAGCCATGAGTCAGCTTTAAATACAGAACTCAATAATTATATAAGTTGACTATCACCTTTGCCTCATTTTTTTAAATCCAAAGCATGTTTCTGACAGAGAACAAGTCCATGTGTGTTTTGTGTTCAATATGAGGGCTAAAGCTTTCCATCAATATTTGCGGGTGTGACTTTTAAGGTTTTTTTTTTTCTTGGCATAGAACCTTATGGAGGCTGTGGCTTTAACTCCAGGTGGTGTTATCAGTCATGATAGAAGTTAAAGTAAGGTGTCTTTCTGACTTGGAACCACAGTAACAACCTCACATATTTCCTCTCTTTTTCATTTCTTTATTATTATGATTTTTTAATGTTTATTGATTTTTGAGAGACAGAGTGAGAGCAGGGGAGGAGCAGAGAGAGAGGGAGACACAGAATCCGAAGCAGGCTCCAGGCTCTGAGCTGTCAGCACAGAGCCCGATGTGGGGCTCGAACTCAGGAACTGCAAGATCATGGCCTGAGCCGAAGTCTGACGCCCAACCGGCGGAGCCAGCCAGATGCCCCTCTTTTTTTATTTTTTTAAACCTTATGTATTTTGAGAGAAAGAGAGGGACAGCATTGAGTGGGGGAGGGGTAGAGAGCGAGGAAGAGCAAGAGAGAGAGAATCCCAAGCAGGCTCCATGCTGCCAGCTATGGAGCCTGATGTGAGGCTCGATCCCATGAACTGGTGATATCATGACCTGAGCCGGAATCAAAAGTTGGACGCTTAGCCGAGTCACCCAGGTGCCCCAGATGTTTTCCTTTCAAAGAGAGAGCGGTCAGGCCCTCGAGAGGGCAGTGCTAGGTGCTACAGAAATTACATGTCAAGAAAGGAAAGAAGGGATCCAAGTTTTCTGAAAGAGCTGCTCTCAGGAGCAATTTGTGGCAATATTCGCCTATCACCAGCTTTTCGACTGGAACAAACATTAAATTCTCCTCACGGCGGGAGACATTTTACAACAGTGGGACAGGGTTGACGGTGGCTGTGGATTTAATTTTTGTTCTAAATCGGACATCTGCGCTTCAATTTTGTTAAAGGAGTATTTTAAGTAAACCATACTTTTTCCCCTTTTGTTACTTTCATCCTCCGATAGGTACCAAGAGGACATGTGTTCGGTGCGAGAACTTTCCAAACATCTTTCTAAATATAAAAGCTTTCTCCATTCAAAGGATCTGTCACCCAGCCATTGGCAATGTAGACTCTCCTAAGGTATAGTTCCAAACTGTGACTCAAATCCAGGAAGCCTTTTCATGGCATACCCATGAATGCAAGATGCGTCTCCCACGGATGCAGCCGCCATGATCCAAAGTGACCCCCAAAGATAGTCAAAAAAGAAAGAAGCCAGGTTGTCATGGGCAACAAGGCCAACAAACGAAAGCATTTAGATTTTGACCGTCCCCCGAGAGCTGGGCAGAGTCAGTAGGAAAGT
Organism: Neofelis nebulosa; assembly: GCF_028018385.1. Lineage (NCBI taxonomy): Eukaryota > Metazoa > Chordata > Mammalia > Carnivora > Felidae > Neofelis > Neofelis nebulosa. Next base: position 103,511,078 of record NC_080785.1, read on the forward strand.
GTCTCAGGCGCCCAGTCTGACAGCTGTCCATGCAGCAGGTGCAAAAAGAGAGAGAGAACATTCCCCCTGGATCCAACCCACACTCTCAGGACACAAAGACAGGCAGGACACAAGGGTACCACTGGGAGGTAAGGAATCCATAACACAAGTAGTTAAACCAGAAGTCAGCAGCGAATCATAACACCCAAAGAATTAACCCCCACAAGTGTTTTCTTCTGTTTCGTGTGCCAAGGGCCAGGGGCCAACTGGAAACACCTGTTCTTATTGCAGAGTAACACGAGGTCATGAAACAAATAAATAGCCTGCCTTCACATAAAATTTTGATATTCTACCCCTATCAGGGCTTTTCATTAATTTTGATTTTTCAAAATGTTGGATTTTGGTTCTCAAAGTGTTTCAAAACTTCGATTTTTTACAGTGTTGAATTAATAGATTCTTTATCTTGATTAGTGAGGGTTTTTTTTTTTTTCCACCCTCTTAGATTCTGTGACTGCTGTAGGGAAAGAAAACTTTTCCCTTCTGCCCTTCTAGGTTCTGTGGCTGATCCAAAAATTAAACTGACATATGACAGATTAACAAGAGGATAAAAAATAATTGTAATGGGGCGCCTGGTTGGCTCAGTCGCTTAAGTGTCTGACTTTGGCTCAGGTCATGATCTCACAGTTTGTGGGTTCGAGCCCTGCCTCGGGTTCTGTGCTGACAGCTCAGAACCTGGAGTCTGCTTTGAATTCTGTGTCTCCCTCTCTCTTTGCCCCTCACCTGCTTGCACAATCTCTTGCTGTCTCTCAAAAAAGAAATAAATAAAATAAATCATTAAAAAATTTTAAAAAATAATTGTAATTATGTACATACGTACAGAATCCCACAAAGATGTAGGGAACTCAAAAGGTAACTAGACTATTGAGGCTTATAGAGCTGAAGAAAGGGACAGGGTCTGAGGTTTCAAAGAGGGACAGCAATTCACAAGAGGGTGACAAGAGGAAATACTTGGTAAACAAAGACTGACCTGCCTTGCAGGTAAAGTCTGACCAGTGAAAACGTGATCTCTGGGAATGGCTGTCTTCCTGGTGTGGCCCTCTAGCCATTGCAAATATCCTTTAGAAATGCAATTTCTAAAGGCGCCTGGGTGGCTCAGTCGGTTAAGCGTCCGACTTCAGCCCGGGTCACGATCTCGTGGTCCATGAGTTCGAGCCCCGTGTCGGGCTCTGGGCTGATGGCTCAGAGCCTGGAGCCTGCTTCCGATTCTGTGTCTCCCTCTCTCTCTGCCCCTCCGCCGTTCATGCTGTGTCTCTCTCTGTCTCAAAAATAAATAAACGTTAAAAAAAAATTTTTTTAAAAAAAAGAAATGCAAGTTTCTCTTACAAAACAGAACCTTCTACTTTCTTTTCAGAGCTTCTCCTGCGTCTTCAGTTGCTCCAAACAATTGGTTCCAAATAATCTTTCTGCCAAAGAGCACGTTGTGGCAGGCCCATTCGGCTTCCCTTCCATACCTTCCTTGCCTCGAGGGCCTTGAGCCTTCAGGAAGAAGGAACTTATCAAGGAAGGCAAGTGGATGCAAGAAGCCATAGCGAGCAAATAAATGACTGGTAGACATGTAAATAAACCTAAATATTTCTTGATTACAAGTGCTACAAATTAGTGTCGTTATTTTGCAAGGATTAAACGGGAAGCAGCATGAAAACGCTAAATAATAATGACATGATGGCTGGGAAAAGAGTGAAAATTACAGTGACATTGCTTTCCTTTCAATGGTGTGCATCAAGTGAAGATGATTTAAGAATAGTCCCCTCTAGGAAGAAGAATCGGCAGAAGGGAAAAAAGGCGAGCGTGTGAGTGAATAAAGTACGGGTAATTTCATTAAAGATGGGCAAGAAAACAGCAAAGTAGCACAGAGAGCAGATGAACAGTAGAAAACGCACAATAATGTGGGGTGCCTGGGTGGCTCAGTCCGTGAGTATACAAGTCCTGATTTCAGCTCAGGTCGTGATCTCACGTGTTCGTGGCCCCGAGACCCACATCGTGCTCCGCCCTGACAGTGTGGAGCCTGCTTGGGATTCTCTCTCTCCCTTTCTCTCTGCCCCTTCTCCCCCTCTGAATAAATAAACTTGAAAAAAAAAGGAGAGAGAAAGAAAATGCCCAATAATATGATAGAAATGACTCCAAAGAAGAGCACCACGGACACCCCTGCCTTTGCCCGGGATTCCTTCAGGGTGTATTGGTGTCATCGAAAAAAAAAAAAAAAAAGAAGCCATTGCAAACTGCATAGCTTAAAAAAAAAAAAAAAAAAAAACCCCATTCATGATCTCACTGCTACTGTGGGTGGTGGGGAGTGTCGCGGGACTCAGCCGGGTTTCCCGCTCCCTGTCTCACCTGGATGACACCCAGCTGTTAGCCAGAACTGGGGTCTGATCTGAGGCTCAGGGTTCTCTTCCAGCCACAGGTTGTTGGCAGAATTCATTTCTTTCTGGTTGTAGAATTGAGGTCCCTCTCTCTTGCTGGTGGTCCATGCGCATTTCTCTCGGCCCCAGGAGCCCGACCCTCCCCACGGGGGGTTCATAATGTGGCCGTCTGCCTTCTTCCATCTTGGCAGATGTTTCACTTTTTTTTTTTTAAGGCTCTTCTGATTAGGTCAGGCCCACCCAAGATAATTTCCCGTTTGAGTAGCTCAGAGTTGACGGGTTTAGAGCCTATCCATAGGAGTGACCTAATGTCATGACCACTGGTCCTGTCCACACTCAAGAGGAGGAATCACACAATATGTATAGGGCGAAGCGGGAAACTTGGTACCGTGTTAGAATCCAACCTACCATGAAACCCGGATCTAACAAAAGAAATGTAGGTGAAATCCTGTGAAGAATTTCTACCGTCTTTCCTGTAAACGAAAGTGAGACCCTTTTGAGAAGTTTTTCCTGCTCCCCTGATTTTCCATCTTGATGTAGGGGAAAGCAATGCCTGAACTGCAGCCTGGAGCCCTGAGAGGAAAACCCAGTGACCACGTCTGAGCGGTGGGTACTCTGTTTCTCCAGCAACTAGCATGGCAGGTGATCCAGAAGCCTGCATGAGATTTATAAAGACATACCCAGAAAAAGTGAACACGGGCTTCTGGTTTGTGTTTCCTATGCATTATGGGAAGGAGGGAGAGAAACGCATGGGAGGGACCTTCACCAAATCTGATTTTGTATTTACTTATTTATGTACTTATTTTTCTATTTTTATTTATTTTTTAATTTTTTGAATGTTTATTTTGTGTATTTTTGAGAGAGAGAGAGAGAGAGAGAGCAGAGAGAGAGAGGGAGAGAGAGCATCTGAAGGAGACTCTGCATTATCAGCACGCAGCCCAACACAGGGCTCGATCTCAGGAACCATGAGATCGTGACCTGAGCCGAACGCAGGAGTCAGACGCTTAACCCACTGAGCTGCCCAGGCGCCCCTACTCTTTTTTAATTTTTATTTAACTTTTATGTTTTTCTTTTACAGAGAAACAGAGAGAGGAGAGAGAGAGAGAATCCTAAGCAGGGTCCACACCCAGTGCAGAGCCCGATGCGGGGCTTGATCCCAGGGGATCGTGACCTGAGCCAAAATCCGGAGTCGGTTGCTTAACTGGCTAAGCCACCCCGGTGCTCTGATTTTTTTTTTTTTAATTGTTAAAAAGATGACAGAAAAACTGCCAACATGTTCACATTCCCCAAATCTGAGTAGTGGGTTGTAACGAGTTCGTCATCTCATATCTGGTGCTCGCCTGCATTTTGGAGTATTTCTTAACTTACAATCGGGGCCTACTTAGTGCCACTGTGAGAGCACCCACAGAATGACCTGCCACATCGCTCCTCCGGGTCTCGCCTCAGAGCTCAGGGTCTAGCTTCCCAGGGGCACCCGTGTGAGAAGGATCTGATGAGCTGGAGGAGAGAGAGAATCAGGGAAACTTCCATTTCTCCAGAAAGCACATATTCCAGCCTATTGTTTTCTGAATGGACCATGACCAGGTATGTGGGCGCCCATGGAAAAAATCTCAAACATTCATTTTATCCTTAACATCGATTACATCTGACGAGAAAAAGATTACTCCAACACTTTTATTACCGCGTAATTTGAGTATCATCAAATGCTTACGTTAAGTGTGAAATGCCACGATTTTCAGTGGATTCACTGAGTGGTGCAACTACCATTACTATCCAGTTTTACGATCTTCCCGTCACTCCGATAAAATCCCTTTGCCCGTTTAGAGTTACCCCGCTTTCCCATGCTTGGCTCAGGCAACCACGAATCTGCCTTGTGTCTCTTCAGATTCTCCTTATATGGCCATCTCGGATCGACTCAGTCACACCGTATGTGATCTTTTGCCTCTGGCTTCTTCCGCTCGCACCGTTTTGAGGTCTCTCCTGTTTCAGTGTGTATCTGAACTTCATTCCCCTCAATACCTGGATACTAATCCGTTGACCAGCTACATTACATTTTGATTATCCATTCACCAGTTGTTGGACATGTGGATGGCTTTTACCTTTTTGGCAGGTAGGAATCATCCTGGTGTGAACATCCACGAGCACATGTTCGCATGAACATAAGTTGTTGTGTTTCCCCACTTTGGGAAGGTGTTTAGGAATGAAGTGGCCAGGGGCAGGGGGAGCGCCTGGGTGGCTCAGTAGGTTGAGCGTCCGACTTCGGCTCAGGTCATGATCTCATGGTTCGTGAATTCAAGCCCCGCATCGGGCTCTCTGCTGTCAGCTCAGAGCCTGCTTCAGATCCTCTGTTCCCCTTTCTCTGTGCCTCTCCCCCACTAATGCTCTCGCTCGCTCTCTCGCTCTCTCTCTCTCTCAAAAGTGAATAAGCATTCAAAAAAAAAAAATACGAGATGGCTGGGTCATCTGGTAAATTAAAAACGAAAACAAAACCCAGATATTTTTAAGCTTTCTGCATCTCTGCTATTTCAGAGGACCACGCCAGTGCGAGACCGCAGGTCTGTTAACTTATCAAGTATTTCATCTCAGTCGGCGTAAAAAGCGAACAACAAATACTGTGCCGTTAATAGGGTTTTCAGAGCCACTGTCTGCGTGACTTTGGGGAAATGGGCCCATGTGGCAATTTAAAAATTTTCTGGGCTAATTTATCATTCTGTTTTGATAACAAGCAATCATCCGACTAGCAGTATTTAATCTACTTGTTCATTTACTATAACATCATAAACGTTTTCTGTGTTGCTGTGTATTCTTTTAAATAGCTGCTTAACATTCCAGCAAACACACTTGATATTTACTTAATCATCCTACTATAAATGAGAATTCAACTTATTATCCCTAAAAAAATGATGACAAAATCTTCCAAGATCATCTTTGTGCAAACAGCTTTCCCGTATTTCTGGGTAATTTCCTTAGCAAAGGAACATCCAAATGCAGTTCCCGAGTTAAAATAAATGCGCACTTAATGGCTTTTGACCCATGCTGCCAAATTGCTTTCCAAAAGATCTGTACCGGTTTATACCTGCCACCGGCACTGTAAGAATGCCAGTTTCATTACGTCCCCAGCAGCATCGGGTTTTACTTTTTCCAAGCATGGCATTCTTACAACTGTCTTTTTTCTCAATCATAATGAATCAGTGTAGAAAACAAGAGCAACAATCCGAGCTCTCCTGTCTCCTTTTCCTAAAATTTGTATCAAACCCACAACTACCTCCTGGTTCACAGCACTCCAAAAGGGCATATTTTCTTAGAAAAGCTCAGATTCTTTCTTAGGCATGCGTCTCTTCCTCTTTGTTCCCTTTGTTCTATCCTTGTCTGCCCTCTCTGGCTTGTGATCTGAATAGACCTGCCTCTCGGGCTGAATTCAACCATCTAGCTGTCATCGTGTCTTCCCAGCCAGACAGATCTTCCCCAAAATCTCCCCAGCAAGAAAACTACCAGAAGCGTAGCACTGCCCATTTTCTCTTCGGGGTGCTGAGCCGACAGTGGGCCAAGCAGGATGCTTCCTAAATATGGAGTCAGGTGTCAGTAATGGCCACCCTGGAGCCAGGCGAGGTGATACGGCCCTTCTGCTGTTTCTGAAGGAGCTCCCCGAGGTGGCTCGTCGTGGTCCCAGCTCGCGTGGCTGTCTTTCAAGGCTACGCAGGCAATGTGTGGTGGGATCCTTCAGTGGCTGCCGACACAGGACGGTGTCTAGGCCAGCATAGTCTCTGAGTCACAGTGCTGGGAAGTTGGGTGGGAAGCTCCAGTGCCATCGTTTAGCTCCCACCAGGTAGACCTCATTGCAAGTTCTTGTGGGAGCACTGCTCTAGAACTCTAAGGAGACGCAGCTGGACAGTGGCCAGATCACCTTCTGTAGACTCAGAAAGTGGCATTCATGTAGATTTCTCCTCCCCACCTGAACACTCCTGAGACAGACGTGGTGCTCTGACTTTGCTTTAGTTGAGCTCAAAGCTCATTTTCAACCATAACACCATCCCCTTCTGGTGATGCCCCAGGTACAGCATCTACGACAGTCATAGCCAGGACACATCTCTCATCAAAAGACGACACTCCTGTTCGTCAACGAAGGACATGCCCAGCACGTCTGACACCCAAGACTTTCCAAGACAAAGGGGAAACAAACTAATTGCAACAATGATCATTGCCCGATTTTGTAAGTACTTGCAAAATCCATCGCCAAGACAGTTCATAACAGTGGGATCCTGGGATACATTCAAAAAAGAAAAAAAATAGAAGGAATGTGTGTTAGGAAATTGATATTTTTTGAATACTTATTAAGAGAGAGGCAGGGTTTTTGAGGGGTGCCTGGGTGGCTCAGTCGGTTAAGTGTCCAGCTTTTGGTTTCGGCCCCGGTCACGATCTCACTGTTTGGGGGTTCCAGCCCGCGTCAGGCTCTGCGCTGACAGCCTGGAGGCTGCTTGGGATTCCCTTTCTCTGGCCTGCTTTTACTCTCTCTGTGTCTCACAAAATAAATCAGTAAACTAAAAAAAATAAAATAAAATAAAAGAGAGAGTGAGAGATAAGCAGGGTTTTGGAAACGTCTTCATAGACATATCTATCTGCACACAAGGAAGGCCCACCCCTCCCTTGCCCAGGCTCTGTGTCAACGCATGTCACTGGTGCCTGATTTACTTCTCGTTAGGCAGCGACGAGCCTGCCCAACAAAGCAAAATGGGTAATGGGACTTGAGTTTGAGGCCAATGAGTCTCAATTAATCAGAACCAAGACCTCAGAGTCAGAGGAAGCTGGTGTGACATCATCAAAGTCTATAGCCCCGTGGCAGACAGCCAGACGTCAGTCAAGTAAGAAGCTTCATCCAAGTTAGCTGAAAAAGAAAAAAAGGTAAATGCCAACCACTGCTTTAGCCCTCTTAAACGTTCACCATGTTTGAGACAAAAAATGAATGCATTTTTTCTCGGACGTGGCAAGCATTCTGTGCCTTCACAGTCAACTGGAGGTCACCTGGGAAACCATCCGTGCATTGTGTCTGCCAGGACCCATGTGTGGGGGTCCTGTTCATGACCACAAAGAAATAAACAAATAATGTAAGAATACCTGCTCTTGTTGCCTCACCAAATTGGAGATGATCTTTCTTTCTCCATCTTGCCACCCAAAAATCTATCTATCTCTTCCCAAGTCATGTAGAGACAGTCCTGGGCTTGTTCAAACTCTGTCTCCATCGCATTGTATTTGAGAAGCCTTGGGAAAAACCAGGGAACCTCGCTGGGCCGAGGATCATCTATGGGTACGACAGGGATGCCTGGCGATCTCAGCGAATGTGGTCTGGAAACCACAGGTGGAAAGAACCCGGAACTCAATACCACTGACAAACCAGAGCCAGCTCCACTGAGGCACGGACAGGTCATTCTACCCACAGAGGGCTCCCCTCCGATTCCCAAAATCAGTTCATGAATGAGGAAGCCAAGGTGCAGAGAGGTAATCTCAGAGACAGCTGGTGAGAACCGTGACAGGGTCTGAATCTCCCTTAGAATGTCCAAAAATCCAGCCTGAGCAAGTAATCGACACTGTGATTTTTTTTTTTTTTAATTTAGCCAAAAGCCACAAAATGAGAAGGCAACAAAAAATAAAGCTTGTGTTGTATATGATTTTCAGAACATTCCTTGTACTGTTTTCTCATATGTAAAAATTAAGAGATTTTTTTCAAGGTGATGAAAATGTTTTAGGATTGACAATGGTGACAGCCGTACACGTCTGTGGATTGTGTCCAGCGTATGAATGGTATGGTATGTGAATTCTATGTCAATAAAGCTGCTAAAATAACAAAGGCGGGGGGCGGCGCCCGGGTGGCTCAGTTGGTCGCGTAACCAACTCTTGATCTCAGCTCAGGTCATGATCCTAGGGTCCTAGGATCAAGCCCCACGTCCCGCTCCCCACTGAGCGTGGAGCCTGCTTGGGATTCTTTCTCTCTCTCCCTCTGCCCCTCTCCCCCCACTCACGTGCTCTCTTTCTTTCTCTCTCTAAAATGAAAAAATTAAAACTTACAAAATAATAAAGGAGTTCAAATAGATAAAACCAACATTCTTTACAGCCGCACGAGAAAAAGACAAGAGCTAGTATGAGCTTGAAATTGAGGAGCCCACATCCACCCATGGACGGGCCTCATTCTAGCTGGGTGACTTGGGACAGATGACTGAACCCAGGAGGACCTCTGTCTCTGCATCAGTGAAAATGGGCTCGGGTGAAAGCGGTGGGCAGTGGTCAGGCCTAGGGGCTCGGGGAGTAGGGGTGATGATGCCCAGCACTCAAAAAAATATTTGCTTTTTTTTTTTCCATTATTAAAATCCTGAACTATTAAGGAGGTGGCTATATGTCTAAAAGTCACTGTTGGGGCGCCTGGGTGACTCAGTTGGTTGAACATCTGACTTGGTTTCAGCTCCGGTCACGAGCCCAGGGTTGTGGGATCGAGCCTTATGCTGGGCTTTACGATGAGCGTAGAACCTGCTTAAGATTCTCCGTCTCTCTGCCCTTCTCCCCTGCTCACTCTTTCTCTCTCTCTCAAATAAAAATTAAAAAAGCATATACTCAAAAAAAAATAAAATAAGTCAAGCGTATTTGTTAAGAATAAGACTCTTGTTTATGTGCAAACCAGTCATAATGTCATACATGGAAATGCACGTTTTTTTCTCGCAAGTTGGGCAGGTGACTTGGCTCGGTGTGTCGCTTCATTTTTCCAATGAAATATAGATGCAACGAATAATTAGGATCACACACAGGAACACTCCTCAGATCTTCTCACCCGTCTAAACTGTCTAAACCGAGAGGGAAATGCCAGGAGACCCGGTGAGTTGCATTTGCATATCAGCACGGTGGCCTTGACTGGAGGAAGGGCTTGCTCGGGGCCCAGAGGATTGCTTCCATACCGGCTTCCCACCTCTTGATCAGTAGGCGGGTGGCCTGTCCACTCCGGGATTCACATCCTCACTCGCAAAATGCTTGTCATGATACCTCTCTCGCGGTGACGGCCGGAAATAAAAGTATTATATAAAAACTGCCCAGTGCTAGGTTATATGCCCACCAATGTTTGCTTTCTTCCCTCTCACTAAAAACGCAGACGTGGGTCATCAGGTATGAGATCTAAAAACTCACTGGTCTGTGCGGCATCATATGGGACCACGTTACCTTATGTTTGCGCGGTCTTGCCAGAGCCAGCCAGGCATGTGGGGGCTGATTTTACGTTCTGCATCACGGGGGTTTGGGAATGGAAATCGCCGTTCTTGAGAAACCTGGGGAGACCGTGAGGCGTTCAATGAGCCACCCATCGCCCCTGCTGGCTCTTCGGGGTCGCCAAGAGTCTCATCAAGTATGCACGAAATTCAGCAAAGAATTTCCCCACCATTCCAAGCTTCCCTGCCCTTTGCCTTTCCTTTTCTTCAATTCTCAGGGGAAGAAAACATAACAACTCCCCGAACCCTCAAATCTTTGTATCTTCCACTGAGGTTGCTAAACTCTCCCCCCACCCCCCCCCACACACCCTTTTGTTTTTGCCCCGTGTAGATATGAAAAGATATGGTCTTGCCTCTGGTGATACTTGCTCTGTGGGAGAGAAGCTGAAATAACATTCAGGACGCAAATAGACTACAAATGACTGGAGCCCTTTGAAAATCACTCTCTCGGTTTGGATTCACTCTGGGAATGAAAGCCTGTTGGACCAACTGAAGCCAGCCCCCGGGCAAACACAGACCCAGGGCTGCAGAATCCTACGGGGGAGGCCGGAGTGCTCAGAGAAATTTTAGCTGCCAACGGCACTTAGCAACATGCCCACCAGCTAGGCACGCGTTAACTCTGTTCCAGCCTTTGAGAGGCTGACCGTTTATTCTGAACACACTCGCTCCCATTTTCAAGTGATGGGTTGGGAAGAAAGAATGAAATCATTATTTAATGCAGTAGCTGTGATCAGCAGAGATATAACAACACGGTGCTTTTTTATGTTTCAAAGCTCTGGACTAAACATTATTGTATTTTTAATCTTCTCCCTGACCTGCGCGCTGTCTTTATTGCCGGCAAAAAAGAGAAAGCAAGTGGGAGTTGGGGACCGTCCTGTGTTGTGCCGGCCCAGCGTTGGAAAGAATGGAGGTAGGATTTGACCCCCAGCCCCTGAGTCCTGCTCAGGATCATCGCACCTCCCCAGCAGCTTCCGAAGCTTCCAAGAGTCACAAATGCACTCGTGGACTGTCCATCAGCATAGGGTGGTTTAGTCGATGATGCTAGAAACGCAGAATGGAAAACCACACGGCCATTTACGAGCATGAGTTAGAATCTGTCACTGACATCGAAACAAGTCTACCTCTGCTGTTTGGGGGTAAAAACAAGCAGGCAGTAATACAAGAGGGGTTGTGGCATAATTCAATGTTGGTTCAGAAAACTATTTCTATGTCTGAGCAGTTTTTGCAAGGAGGACGTTCACAAAACACCTACGTGAGTTTATTATCCCCTCTGGAATGAAAGGTGTGACTGGTTTGGGGCACCGGGGGTACAGGAACGGTTAGCATTTTTCATTTTCTTCAAGTGATAGGGTAACGGCACCAAGGCCCTCCCAGGCCTTGTGCTCCAACAACGTAACCATTCAACAAGGTCGGAGGTCAGATTCCTCGCTTTCTCCCAGTGTGGTTTTTGCATCATGAGAATAATTCTAAGTAAACAAAACTACTTCTGTTGAGCTGACACAATGCTGAGAGCCCGGGTGCAAGGCTCTTTTATCTGTCACCAATGCCCTGCCCAGGAGGCGACGCTCAGGGTTGGCGTTACCATGAAAACCAGTAGCTTTCCTGCGCGAACGCGCACGGAGCACACGCTTACAGGTTCCTCTAAAGAGGAGCTGGTGTCTACTGTGTGCAGAAGACCAGGCCCTGACACAGCTCCTGAGGGGCCATCATTGCTCATTAGGTCAAGGAACCTGGGGCTCAGCCAAGGAGCACCCCAAGTCGTCTGCCACCAACGTTAGAACCCAAACCCAGATCCAACGCTGTGGTCCACACACGGGCTCAAGGTGGAGGAGATGTGCGCACACACCTGACGGGAGACACTAGGGAGAGAAAGACCCTAGCCATGGTCTCCAGGCTAAGAGCAGAAAAGATAAAGTGAATAAAGACATTAATACACCTGAAGGGATGGGTTGCCCCAGTACCAGCAGGAACGCCTGCTCCAGCGGCCCCTACCTTGACCTCAGGCACCAGGCATGGCCACCTGTTTCCTTACCTGTCCACAAAGTGGTCTGGTGGATGCGTCCCTTTCGTTTGGTCACCGTCTCTGGGATCATGTTTATGAGTGAACGTCCCACCCCGGGAATCTTAGAGGAACGCAGAGACCTCCTCCCACTTAGGAAGTTCACAACGTCTGACCATCCCATCCCCAAGGCAGACAAGTGGCCTGGGTTCATCACTTGTGTCCCCATCCTGGCTGGGATTAGAAAGCCACTCATCCAGAGGCACGGTAATTGCCCAGAATGCCCCAGGCGTGTGGGGTCTCAGGCACTAACAGCTTCCCTTTTCCAGGGGCTGCATGGTCTCTAGAAGCAACATCTCTTGCCCCAGTACTCGGGGTGTCAGTTGATTTGGGGCCACACAGAGCAGGGAGTGACATATTCACCAGACCTGATTCATAATGTGATTTTAGACTTTGAATTCTGGCATGGTCTTCAAACATGGACCTGAGCTCTCCTGGAAATTGTCTAAGCCACTCAATATCTTATAATATATTACCATTCTGCTGAGATCAGGCAAAGACTGGTTGCTGTAGTTCACTACCCAGATCGGCTGCCGGCTGTAGATTTATTGAGTGAATGATAAACACGAATCAATGGTCAACGGTCAAGTTCTTAGTTTCTCTTCCCCTTGACAATGTCAAATCAATGGCATGTAAACATAAAAATATATTTATTTCCTTTATGTGTTCCTATTCCCCAATCAGCCCCAGAAAATAATTTGGACACTCCTGGTAATACTAGTCACTGGTTTAAAATCTCACCTCTTGGGGCACCCGCGTGACTCAGTTGGTTAAGCGTTGGACTCTTGATTTCTGCTTAGGTCACGACGCCTTCATTCATCGGTTGGAGCCCCATGATGGTCTCTGCGCTGACAGCACGGAGCCTGCTTGCATTTCTCTCTCTCTCTCCCTCTCTCTCTCTCTGCCCCTCCCCTGCTCTCTCACCCTCTCTGTCTCTCTCGAAATAACTTTCAAAAGTAAAAAGTAAGTAAATAAAATCCCATCGCTTTCCGACAAAAATTTAATTCAACTCACGTATTACTAGGCCAAGCACTTTTCTTCACCCCCTCCTCTCTTCTTATTGTGGCGCCTAATTCCACAGGGTTTTTGTATATTTATGACAAGGCAGGAGCAGGGAGGGAGAGGGGGTCTGCTCGGCTGAAGGGGCACAGTTTGGTGGAGACGGGACACCTCCGTCTTGTCTGTGTCTAAGCCAGACTGATGGGGAGAGATGCTGAGGTCTGCTGTCCGCCCCTTATTTCCGACGCTGGCTCGATCACGCGGCGTGCTGGGCGCCCTCTTAGGTAGGTACCGTCCTAAGATCATGTGACCAAATGCCCTGCAGCCTGTGTTGGGGAGGGTCCTCCTGCTGCCCCTGAGAGGACGGAGCTAACAAAAAGAGCACACCTTCTAATGAAACACCCCAGACCCCATCACCCCAAAGAACCTGCACCCAAATTAACTCCTGGGGCAGCAGGTGGTAGTTTGGGTGGTAGGATTATACTGTCTCTCTCCCATCCTTTCCCATGTCCAGGCGGTCCTGGTGCTTCTCAAACCCCACAGGAGAGCCTGCCTCCAGTCTTTTTGGTTCAGAATCATGGCCAAACCTCCGAGAAGATTCTCTGAGTCCTCCCTGCCTCTGGCTCTGCTCCTAGAATCACCTGGTGGGGGGTGGGGGGGGTGGACAGTGGCAGCAGAAATCAGTTGTCTTCAAAGTGAGGTCAGTGGGCTACCAGCATCTGGACACGTGTTAGAAATGCAAATCCCACACCCCGCCCAGACCTACGAAATCAGAAACTCTAGGGGTGATCCCAGCAGCCGCCACCATCACAAGCCCTGTAGGGACTGCTGCCGTCCCCTAGAGCTTGAGAACCACACACCTAAATCACCACTAACCTGCTTCTCCAATGCCTGGACCCCAACACAGCCAGGCCTGGGGCACAAAGCCTCTGTCTCAATTTCCACCTTTCCTAACCACGAGACAGTTTCTGCCCCTCGCATCTATCTTGGTGACAGTCAGAAGAGAATGACCCTTTGGGTTTGGTTCCACTTGAACTTGGCCTTGTGGAATACTCCCCCACTGGGTGCTTGCACGCGTGTGACCGCGTGTGCGTGTGTGAGCGTGTGCATGCGTGAGTGTGTGTGTGTGCACGTGTGGGCACACCCGCGTGCTTGTTACACAAGGCCAGGAAGGATAGGGAGGCGCCGGCTGGAGCTCCTGTCTTCCGTTCTTGCCAGCGAGCTAACCCTCCCCACCTCCCCCAGTAGGGTCTTGGTGATCATAGGTAAGAAGTCCCACCTCCCCTTCTTCCAACCCCCAAGATGACCCAGGTCTTGGAACGGGAGTCCCGTGACAGCACCAGGGTACTCAGCAAGTTGTCCAAGCCCCAAGAGATGTCCTGCGGGGAGTTAATGAACCTGAACAGAGCTCCCTCTCTATTTTCCCTCCAGGTCTTGTGGGATCTGTCTTCTCCCTCTTTTCCTAGAATCAAGATATGAGTAGGGATGGGGGTTGAGAGAGGGAAAGGGTTTCACTCTGACAGGCTCCTCGACAGGCTCCCTCCCGCAGTTTAGGGGGAAGCCGGGGGGGGGGGGGTGTGCTCCCTACCCAGCGGAGAAGGGCAAGCTCAGCTCCTAGCCCCTCCCACAGAACCATCCCCTCCCTCCGAAAGGCCGGTCATGGCGCAGAATGAAGGGGCCACCTGGACCCACCTCGTGGCGAGATTCGCGAGGACAGCAGACCGCGAGCAGGGCCAAGGCCGAATCTGCTCAAAAAGGAACATGGGACTGAGATGTGTGTAGGTGGGCGTCGGGGTGACTGACATGAGTCCCCGAAACCCTCGAGGTTGAAGTGCCTTGTGCCAAACGCCCTTGGTGCTGTCCTCACAGTTCTGTGCTCGCCCAAGATGCCTTTAAATTGCAACATGGGACGATCTGCAGACACAGGGAACGTTGCAACCAGGCTTTTGGAAGTCGTGGCTACACAAAGCCTTGCACGTGGAAAGCACAAAGAAAAACAATTGGAATCATTTCAGGCTTTGAAAACTTATAATTACAGGTGAGTGGCTATTATGTTATTGGAACAGCCATTATAACTGAAAGGTACAATTTGAGATAATGTATGTGAGGACATTAATACACCATCAGATTCATACAGCACGAGCATCACAATGCACCCAATTTCAAATGAAAGGTTACCTTCCTGGGGCTTTTTTCTTCATTCCCTGCCTCTATTTTTAACTAGAGCATTCATGTGAACTAATGGCATCATTTCTCAAAAAAAAAAAAAAAAAAGTGATAACTTTTGCTCGTGCATTTTTTCCCCACCATTTCAAAGTCTCCAGGCCTTTCGCGTTTTAGAAAACATAACAGAAACCAGAATTACCCACCAGTACGTGCCCCACATGACTGTCGCCTCTGAGGTACTTTTGCTAATTAAATAGAGCTAGGGCACGGGTAATCCAGATGGAGGGCCATATCGAAATCATCTTTGTTTACACTTAGAATTTACATCTAAATGGAAATGTGTGTGATGCTTTGGGGAGGGGTGTCCCCCAACAGGGGATGAAGAGACTCAGCGAGCGGGGCGGAATTATGAGTGACTGAGGGACCCACGGAATTCTGTCCTCGACTCCATCACCTTGTCGTTGGGTCACAATCTTTTTTTTTTTTTTTTTTTTTTTTAATTTTTTTTATTTATTTTTGGGACAGAGAGAGACAGAGCATGAACGGGGGAGGGGCAGAGAGAGAGGGAGACACAGAATCGGAAACAGGCTCCAGGCTCCGAGCCGTCAGCCCAGAGCCTGACGCGGGGCTCGAACTCACGGACCGCGAGATCGTGACCTGGCTGAAGTCGGACGCTTAACCGACTGCGCCACCCAGGCGCCCCTGGGTCACAATCTTAACATCCCAGAGCCTTGGGGCCCGACTGGGTGATTGCCCTTCAGACAAAGGTGAAGGGCCAGGAGTAACACGGGGACATCGGCACACAGTCACGGGGGGGGGGAGCACTTTCTTCGTGAGGCCAGCTTCCTTTGGCCGCATTCCCCTAGCAAGGCCATGTTGTCCCCGTCTGAACTAGAACTGGGTGAAGAACCCAGTAGGAGCTCCCATAGATACTCTCATTTTGTCATTCCCACAGGGATTTTTTTGTGCCTTCCTGGCCCCTCTCAACTGCTCTAGACAGTCCCTGGCTAAGCGGTTACCTGTTCGTTCATAGAAATAACTGAAAAATTAATACCAGCCACCCAACACGTGCCTAAGTACTTACTTTGACCCTGGAGGAATTCTAGGCCAGCTTCTTAGGTGTCCTGGCAGGCCTATATCCCAGGTAGCTCAGCTCAGTGCCTGGCCTGTTATAAGTTTGTTTTTTTTACAATTCTTTAAGAGTTTTTATTTTTTAATGCTTATTTATTTTTGAGAGAGAGAGAGAGTGAGCAGGGGAGGGCAGAGGAAGAGGGAGACACAGAATCGGAAGCAGCCTCCAGGCTCTGAGCTGTCAGCACAGAGCCCGACGCGGGGCTCGAACTCACAAAGCAGGAGATCATGACCTGAGTCGGAGGCGGATGTTTAACCAACTGAGCCACCCAGGCGCCTAAGTTTTTATTTTACACTAGTTAAGGGGCACCTGGGTGGTTCAGTTGGTTGAGCGTCCGACTTCGGCTCAGGTCATGATCTCGCGGTTCGCAGGTTCGAGCCCCGCGTCGGGCTCTGTGCTGACAGCTCGGGGTCTGGAGCCTGCTTCGGATTCTGTGTCTCCCTCTCTCTCTGCTCCTCCCCTGCTCACACTCTGTCTCTCTCTCTCAAAAATAAAGATTAAAAAGAAACTTAATTCCACTAGTTGACATACAGTGTTATATCAGTTTCAGGTGTACAATATAGTGATTCAACAATTCCATACAACACCTGGTGCTCATTGCACGTCCCCAACACTTGTTTCCCCCAGCCCCCCACCCACCTCCCCTCTGGTGACCACCAGGGTGTTCTCCACAGTTAAGAGTCTGTTTCTCGGTTTGCCCCTCTCTTCCTTTTTTCCCCTTCGCAAGTTCGTTTTGTTTCTTAGATTCTCGACACGTCAGCTCCGCCATTTCAGAAGATTGCCAAGGCTCTAACCCTCTAAATCGCCTGTCAAAATTCCATACAGAACAATGTATGTACTTCCACAGTACCTAGTTAGGCCAACACAGGCCTGAATTAAGCTGTCTTTTACTTTTGCATTTATTTTTCGTGTGTTCTTGAGTTGCCTGAAGTACCCAGTTCGTTCTAGGCTTAGCTCAGAAACTGACTTGGCTTTCTTTTGTGGTTTTCTCAGAGACCAGTGGATTAACGGTTGTGGGAAAGAGTGAAAGAGAATTGTGGCAATAACAGATTTCATTAGATAAGCTGCAGCGATGAGAAACTGATCTAAATAGAAGCAGAGAAGGGTTTGAGAAGAGCACTGATTATAAATGACTGAGAATGAAATGGCTGAAATGAATGAATTGTTACGATGCAAGTTTCTGCAATTCGTTGTGTTTTCTGTATGAAACCAAATATAAACAGCCCAAATTGATTTATGATAACCTGGCTTTTCTTTACCTAAAGGTCGTCTCATGCCCATATATACAACATAATTCTGAAAATAATATTAAAATTGCACTGTGCCTGTTTGTCTTGAGTTGTATCTTCAGAGTGGGAAGCATTTTCCCAATAGGTAAGAAGAACTTACACATGCCAATTCATGAAGATCAAGTTGAGAGACAGAGCTGGCCTAAATAAAACATGACCTGGGATACCTGTATCAGATTATTCTAGATACTGGCTATAAAAGACAAGATGTGTGTTGGGGGCACACATCAGTAGGTGTGCTTATTATTTGATGGGCGAAGGTATTTTGTGAATATTTCAGACCCTAATTATTCCTTTCTTTTTAAGTTTATTTATTTACTTTGAGAGGGAGAGAGAGATAGAAAGAGAGAGAGAGAGGACAAGCTTGAGTCAGGGAAGGGCAGAGAAAGAGGGAATCCCAATCAGGATCCAGTCTGTCAGTGTAGAGCCCGATGTCGGACTTGAACTCACTAACCATGAGATCAGGACCTGAGCCAAAATCAAGAGTTGGATGCTTAACCCACAGAGCCACCCAGGCGCCCTTGGTCCATTGTTATTTCAAACTAATTGTGCACAGATTTCCAAACAGAAATGTTATGACTCCCTACATTCTAACACATCTGTTCATTTTCAATATGGAGCCATGACATGGAAGGGGAAAAAGTTGTGAACAAGTATTTAACCTTCTCTGTGTATGTCGTGAGTGACACACTTACCGAGAAGGAGGTTCTTTGTTTGTGCCAGTTGTATGGATTCTGCTCGCGTGGTCCAGGTTATCGGTCGTTCATCTGTGTGTCTCAGGCACCTTCTCTGTGTCAGGCACTGTGGGATAGAGACTATGACAGTCCCTATTAAACCTTTTAATTTTCCATGTCAGTTTGGCCCTTGAGTCCCCGGATTAAACATTATATCTGGGTGTGTCTGTGGACATGTTTCTAGACGAGATTAGCATTTGAATCCGTGGACTCAGTAATCACCCTCCTCCATCTTGTGCGCACCATCCAATCTGTTCCCGCTTCGTGGCTTGAGCTGAGACATCTCATCTCATCTAAGATTTATACCCTTGACTCCTCTGGTCCTGGGGCCTCTAACGAGGACCAAATTACACTGCTGGCCTTCCTAGCTCTCCAGCTTGCACATAACAGACTGGAGGACATCTCAGCCTCCAGCATTGTGGGAGCCAACTCTTCCCAACAACAAAAAATACATAATAAATTACACACAAGAATGTAGTATTGGTTCTGTTTCTCTGGAGAGCTATGTCCAATACAAGGAGCTGGAAACCAATGACACAGAACCCCTGTCTTCGGGGATAGGACTGTTACATTCTCCTGTTCCTCTCCCACTTCTTTCTTCTCCTCGACACACTTGTTGACTCCCAGATGACGGAACTCCTTAAGGAGTGTAAATAATTAAATGAGGTTTATTCAACCAACCATAACAATTTAAAATATGGGTTGACGGGGTCACCTGGGTGGCTCAGTCCGTTGAGCATCTGACTTCGGCTTGCTATCCGTGAGCTCTAGCCCTGCATCAGGCTCTGTGCTGATGGCTCAGAGCCTGGAGCCTCCTTCAGATTCTGTGTCTCCTTCTCTCTCTACCCTCACCCCCACCCCCGCCGACTCTCTGTCTCTCTCAAAAATAAATAAGCAGTAAAAAAAATTAAAACATGGGTTGACAGACAATAGAGGTATAAAAAAAATGTAATCCTACACAGCCGAGAAACTTAATTCTTTTCCAAACGTATATATTAAAGATGAGACATTTTTGTTCCCAAAAACCTTTAAAAGGGAGAGACTGTTTTCTAACCACAGTCATATAAAAATAGTCTGTAGAAGTGGCAGAGACTGTTCACAAGGTCACCGAGTTGCAATTCACATACTCTTTAAACGTGGACTTACGTGCTCACGTGGCATTCCATTTTCAGAACGCATTTAATAAGCAATATGGCAAAGTTACAGAAATACTTTCAAAGCATGTGCATTCATAATGTGCAAATAACTATGGTGCAAATTAGCTGCATTATTCATTGAGGTGCAGTGCCAAACAACATTATCTGGACTTGAATTCCTTACAGGTTTGGTTCATTTTTCAAAAACCAGAATTGACAGCTCCTTATGATGCCTGAGTGCACACTGAATCCGTGTCTATATAATGCTAAAGCATTAGTGGGGAAAAGCAAATATTCAGCCAGCCATCCCCCATGATTCTCTGTACAAAGCCTAACACATCTGGATGAAGAATTTAGACAAAAACACCCGGTTGATTGATTACAATGTTCAGGTTAAACCTGGGAAACTGGATCCATTTTTGACAGTTTTATAGAATGTCGGTCAAATTGCTTAGTTCTATGTGAGTAAAGAGGCCAAGGGGAGTTGAGTGGTTTACGCTGACTACGTGTCTGATGGCTGGAGAAGCCAGACGAGGTATAAAGTGAGGGCTTTGCCTACCTGTATGGACTCCCACCCTCTATTTGCCTGAGGTCCTCTTCGTGGAAGGAAAACCAGTGGTTTGGGATAGGGGATTCCTCCAAAGTGAAGCTAGGTCCTTTCCCAAAAATGGTCACAGAAAACTGTTTGCAACACTTGTTTCATGTTTCAAGAGAAGCATCCAGCAAAAGATGTCTTTCATAGGACAACACCACAATGTTGTGGGGTCCAATTCTCACCCCGATTTCTTTCTATGTGAGATTTATGTAGTGCCTTCATTCACACTCAGACTGCTACCCTCCCTCCCGACCTTCACCCTGGGATGGGGGCGCCTACAGGATTCAACAAAGGTGTTCTGGAGGCGTCTCTGGGATGAACGGTAGAGTGGTAGGTTGTCTTTAAAGATGGCCTCCAACAGCCGCTCCTTGGCACTGATGGGCATGCTGCTGTCCCTTCCCTCAAATCGGGATGAGGTTCTGATTTGACACTTTGCCAGTTTTAGGTTCACCAGGCCCGGCAACCTTCAGTCTCCTCTCTTGCGTTCTGGTTTCCACACTCGAAGGAAGCAAGTCGAGACCACTGGAGAAAGAGAGATGCCTGAGGCAGCACCACTGTGAGACGGAGGAGTGAGGCCTTTCTGCGAGTCCCAGACCCCGTGAAGCTTCCAGTGGATTCTGGAGACATGAGCAACCTCAGCCAACACCACATGGGACAGAAGGACCGCTCAGCGGGGCTCTTGGCAAAGTCACGGAATTATGAGACGTGATAAATGGCTGGTGTTTTCATCTCCTCCATTTGGCGCTGTGAGGCAATAAGACGTAACCCAAACAAACAGCATCCAAGTGTCAGAACACAACACACGTGGGGCACTTTTGGTCACTTTCACTTCGGGACTTCTCATTCAGAATTGCCAAGTCACATGAAAGACCGAGCCAGAGGCTCCTCCAGTGATGTTAAACACGTTCTGAGACAGGGTGAGGAAGGGCTGTCTCCCAGATCGTCACACGTTCCTTCATGTAACGAAGAAGGGGGAAGGACCCTTTGTGGGGGAAGTGTGGAGAAAAAAAGAGAAAAGCCTAGTGACACAATCCTAGGTGTGCGCTGGCTTCTAGCCTCACGACACGACAGCTACAAGAATCAAATCGAGGAAAACTTCCAGCTGGCTTCCGGTTTGTCACCATCCCATACTAGGAAGTTAGCAGTGCAGGGGCCAAAAACCCATCATGTACGTATTTTGGAGCTTGATCCTCCGGGAGCGTGAGAAAACTGGCAGTGCACGCATCGACATGAACTACACAAAAAAACCACAGTTGTGCACCTTCTTTTTCACTTAACCAGTCCTAACGGACAGAGCCAGAGAGGGTGTTGGGTGTGTCACATCACACGATGAAGTGAGATTGTCATGCACGCTCGTGTGATTTCTTATGTCCAGTGCCACTTGTACCCAGCATATAATATATGCCATGGCTCCAATGATGTTGCCTCCTCGATGGTGTCCTTTTGAAGTTCACTGATTATATAGCAGGCCGAATTTTACAATGGCTACTTATGCAAGTTTCAGAGAGCCAGAGAGGATATTGAAATGTGATCTATATCAAGCTTAATGTTCCATTTCATAGCAATTTTAAATGGGAGAAACGATATGCCCATAGTCCCAATAATCTTGAACTCTCAGCTATCCTATAATGTGACAGTCTTTTCTAATCAGTGAGCAATGAGCAGATGAACTCGTCATATAAGAATCCCAGAGACTGTCAGAGATAGACCTGCCCCCCCTTCAACACAATGACCAAGGGAAACACCGTTGCTCTTTCATCCGGGGATAAAAACAAAACAAAACAAAGACAAGCAAAAACCGGAAAGACACGTGTGCAGTGCCGAAGAAGCTGTGAGCAGAGAAGGCAACAGGGCTGAGAACCAGTCTTTCACTCATTAAACTTTTATTTAGTGTCTCCATTATGTGTGTGTCCGGGAAAACAGGCGATGAAAATTCTGTTGAATAAACATGGTCCTTCCTTTTTGAAACTCTCATCAACTGGAGCTGGTCATTTAAGAAGCACACAATGAAAGGCTATGTCAAGTTTTATAATTCAATTCAGAAAACAAATGGCCAGCTTTGTCCTGGCACTGGGAACTTAAAAAGAGTCTAAAAGATATGGAAATTTTGAACATTTACAAGGCACTGTGTTGCACACTTAACATGGACAAACACAGAATACTATAGGAGCCTGGGGAAGGGCTGCTAAATCAGCCTGCAGAAAACCAGAACATTTTCCTTGAGGGAGATATGTATGTTCTGGGTCTTACAAGAAGGTTTAGAAATGGTGAGTAGAGAATGGAGAAAGAACATACAGGGTGGAGACCACAATGGATGAAAGAGTGTGTCGCATGCAGATTGGCAAATGAACCCTCATGGCCATCACACAGAATGAGTTTGGGGATAAGAGGATGTGAATCTGCCAGGATTTTATGAAACTGACCACAAAGGACTTAATGCCACACTAAAGAGGATAGAGTTCATGGAAAAAGCAATAGAGGAGACAAACCAACTAGATGTAAAAGACACGCAGAACACTCTACCCAACAACGGCAGAATAAATACACATTCTTCTCAAGTGCACATGGGTTTTTCCCCAGGACAGACTATATGTCAAGCCACAAATTAAGTCTCAATATATTTAAAAACATGAAGTATCTCCTCCAACTACACTAAGATAAAGTTAGAAATCAGTAACACAAGGAAAACTGGAAAATTCGAAAACGTGTGTAAACTAACACACTCTGAAGCAGCCAGTGACTGAAAGAAGAGGTCAGAAGGGAAATTAGAAAATATCTTGAGATAATGAAAACGCCACACACCCAAACTTACGGGAAGTAGCAAAAGCACTGCCAAGGGGGAGATTTATAGTTATAAATGTTCACATTACAAAAGCAGAAATGTCTAAAATCAACTTGACAACCTAAGGAATTAGAAAAAGAACAAACTATGCCGAAAGCTAACAAAGAATTTGTAATGATTACAGCAGAGATAAAGGAAATCAAGACGAAAAAGACAATAGGGAGCACGAACAAAGCCAAATGCTGGTTTTCTGAACAGACCAACAAAATGACAAACTTACTGCTAGGCAGACGAGGAGAAAGGAGAGAAGATGCAAATTATCAAAATTGGAAATGAAAGTGGGGCCAGTCTTACCAATGCTGCAAGAAGAACAATGGATTCTGAGAGTACTATGAAAAATCATACACCAACACACTGAATAACCCAGATGAAATGGGTTTTACCATTTACAAGACCTACCAAGGCTGAATCATGAAGAAAAAGGGCTCCAAATAGACCTATAACTACTAAAGAGTTTGATTCAGTGATCAAAAATCTGCCCACAGAGAAAATCCCTGGATCTGATGGCTTCACTAGTGAATTCTCCTAAACACTATCCTTCTCAATCTTTTCCAAAATTTTGAAGAGGAAGGAACATTTCCTAATTCATTCCATGACAATTACCCTGATACCAAAGCAAGACAAATACATTACAAAAAAAAATTATGGAACAATATCCCTTATGAACATTGATACAAAAATCCTCAACAAAGTTGTAGGACACTGAATTCAGTAGCATATTACAAAGATTATATACCGGGGAGCCTGGGTGGCTCAGTCGGTTGAGCGACCGACTTCGGCTCAGGTCATGATTTCATGGTTTGTGAGTTCAAGCCCCGTGTCGGGCTCTGTGCTGACAGCTCAGAGCCTGGAGCCTGCTTCTGATTCTGTGTCTCCCTCTCTCCCCTCCCCCATTCATGTTCTGTCTCTCTCTGTCTCAGAAATAAATAAACATTAAAAAAATTTTTTTAAAGATTATATACCATGACCAACTAGAAATTACTCCTGGGTGGCTTAGCGTATGAAAATCTATCAATGTCATATATCACATTAACAGATTAAGTGAACAAAAATCACACAATAGTCTCAATTGATGCAGAAAACATTTGACAAAATCCAGTACCCCTTCATCATAAAACACTCAAGAAGAGAAGGAAACTGTCATAACACAAGAAAGGCCATATGTGGAAAATCCACAGCCAACAACACAATCAATGGTGAAAGACTAAGAGCTTTTCCTCTAAGATCAAGAAAAAGCAAAGATGCCCACTATCACCACTTTTATTCAACGGGAATTTTCTAGCCAAATCAGGTAGTCAAGAAGATCAAATAAAAAGCATCCAAATTGGAAAGGATGAAGTAAAATTGTCTCTGTGTACAGATGACATGATCTCATATGCAGAAAATCTTGAAGATTACACACACACACACACACACACACACACACACAATGAATAAGCAAGTTCTATAAAGAAGCAGGATACAAAATCAACACATAAAAATCAGTTGCATATTGACAGACAATGATGAACAATCTGAAAAGGAAATTAAGAAAGCAATTTCATTTAAGATAGCATTAAAAAATGACTTTGGAACTAACTTAACCAAGGAGGTGAAAAACAACTACAATTAAAACTACAAGACATTGCTGAAAGAAATTAGAAGACCATAAGTAAGTGGAAAGACATTGATGTTCAGGGATCACAAGACCTCATATTGTTAAAATGCCCATACTCCCCAAAGTAATCCATGAATTCAATGCAAACACTATCAAAACCCCAATGAAAATTTTTACAGAATAGAAAACCCATCCTAAAATTTATGTGGGACCCCAAATAGTGAAAAAAAAATCTTGAGAAAGAAGAACAGAATTGAGGTATTCACACTCTCTAATTTCAAAGCTCACTGCAAAGCTACAGTCATCAAAACAGGATGGTAAAGGCATAAAGACAACCATATGAAGCAGTGAAACAATAAAGATCCCAGAAACAATTCCCCACACATATGGTCAAATTACTTTCAACAAGGAGGCCAAGGTCATTCAACCAGGAAAGGAGAGTCTTGACACCAAATGTGCTGCGGAAAGTGGATATTCACCTGTAAGAGAATGAAGTTGAAGATTATCTTTCTGTCTGGGCTGCTATCACAAAATACCATAAACTAGGTAGCTTAGAAACAACATTTATGTCACAGAGTTCTGCAGGCTGGAAGTCCAAGATCAAGTTGTTGGTAGATTTGGTATCTGGTGAGAGTTTGCTTCCTCATGGCCATATTTCCTCTGAAAACTCATATGACAGGAGGGGCCAGCTAGTTTTCTGGGGTCTCTTTTATAAGGGCATCAATTTCAGTCAAGAGGACCCTGTTCTCATGACTTAATACCCCCAAAGGTCCCACTTTCTAATGCCATTACCTTGAGGGTTAAGATTTCAACATATGAATTTGGGAGAAGCACAAACATTGTGACCATAGCAGACCTTTACCTAACGTCATATATAAAAATGGAGTCAAACTATATCAAAAACCTAAATTAATCATAAGAACTAAAACTATAAAGTTTAAAAAAAAACACAGGACAGAGTTTCATGACATTGAATTTGGCAGTGATTCTTTGGATATTGCACTAAAGGCACAAGCAAGAAAAGAAACCATAAATCAGACTTCATCAAAATTAAAAACATATGTGCATACAAAGATACTATTAATAAAAGAAAAAGGCAATCGACCAAATGAAAGAAAATTATTTACTAACCATATATGTGATAAGAGATTACTATCCAGAGTATTCGGAGGACCCCTAAAACTCAACAAGAACAGACTACCTGGCTCAAAAATGGGCAAACGGACCTTTCCTCAAATACACATGCCCAATAAAATGCTCAAGATCACTTATTGTTTGGAAGATGCATTTAAAACCACGATGAGGGGCGCCTGGGTGGCGCAGTCGGTTAAGCGTCCGACTTCAGCCAGGTCACGATCTCGCGGTCCGTGAGTTCGAGCCCCGCGTCAGGCTCTGGGCTGATGGCTCGGAGCCTGGAGCCTGTTTCCGATTCTGTGTCTCCCTCTCTCTCTGCCCCTCCCCAGTTCATGCTCTGTCTCTCTCTGTCCCAAAAATAAATAAAAAAATAAAAAATAAAAAAATAAAGTAAATAAAACCACGATGAGATACCACCTTCTACACATTGCCATGGCTACTATCAAGAAAAAAAAAACACAGAAAATAACGAGTGTTGACTGTTGACAATAGAACTCTCTACACCCATGTGCGTAGGCAGCCATATTCACAATAGCTGTAATGTGAGAGCAACCCAAGCGTCCACTGATGGACGAATGGATTAACTAGATGTGATGTATGCTTATGGCGGGACATTCTGAAGCCTTAAAGAGGCAGAGTGCTACAATAGGGATGAAATTTGAGGATATTAGACTGACAGAAGCCAGTCACGAAAAGACAGATTCTATGTGATTCCACTTATATGAGGTCCCCGAGAGCAGTCAGGCTGCTAGAGACAGAAAGTAGCATGGCGGGTGCCAGGGACTGGGGGAGGGAGATGGGGAGCCAGTGTTTACTGGGGACAGAGCTGCAGCTTTGAAAGATGCAAGGAGTTCTGGGGGTGGATGGTGGTAATGGTTGCACAATATGAATGTACTTCATACCGCTTACCTGTGCACTTAAAAATGGTCAAGGCGAGGGGCGCCTAGTTGGCCCAGTTCATGGAGTGTCCGACTCAGCTCAAGTCGTGATCTCCCAGTTCACGAGTTTGAGCCCCACACAGGGCTTGCTGCTGTCAGTGCGGAACCCACTTTGGATCCTTTGTCCCTTCCCTTCTCTGCCCCTCCCCCATTCCTCCCCCTATCAAAAATAAACAAACATTAAAAAAATGGTCCAGATGACAAAATTTATGGCATCTATATTTTACCATACTAACCAATGTTTCATTCATTAAAAGGAAAGAAAACCAATGAGGGAGAAATGGAGAGGTTTTTTTTTTTTTTAATTTTTTTTTTCAACGTTTTTTATTTATTTTTGGGACAGAGAGAGACAGAGCATGAACGGGGGAGGGGCAGAGAGAGAGGGAGACACAGAATCGGAAACAGGCTCCAGGCTCCGAGCCATCAGCCCAGAGCCTGACGCGGGGCTCGAACTCACGGACCGCGAGATCGTGACCTGGCTGAAGTCGGCGCCCCAGAAATGGAGAGGTTTTAAGCAAAGAACGGGATGCTCCTTTTCTGTATTTTAGGAAGACCATTTTGTTAGCACATCCAGAACCGATTGAAAGGAAGTAAAACATTAAGAGAAAATATGACGAGAAGACTCTAGGACCTAAACCAGGATACCGTTTTTGGGAGAGAGGGGAGGGCTCTCGCTCAGAAGACATTGGTGATCCACTGAGATGAAGTCCAGAGAGAGGCAGGTGGAAATCTCTC
This sequence comes from Neofelis nebulosa, assembly GCF_028018385.1. Classification (NCBI taxonomy): domain Eukaryota; kingdom Metazoa; phylum Chordata; class Mammalia; order Carnivora; family Felidae; genus Neofelis; species Neofelis nebulosa. The sequence goes on from NC_080785.1 coordinate 103,538,074, forward strand.
AGCATCTGGCCCGGTAACCTTTCCAAGGTGGAGAAGACAAGAAGAGAAGCTGACGAAGAAGGTATGAAGTCCAGAATTTTCCACGAGCTTGAGGAGACAGCCCGAAGGGAGCTCTGCGGCAGGACCCTGGATGTGGGTGTGTGTGTCTCCTACTCAGAAAACACCTCGCCTTGAGCTAAAGATTTGAGGATCCTGAGCATACAGGCAATGCAGACCTGAAACTGGGAGAAATAACCCTTAGACAAGTCAATAACTGACCTTACGCATTCCACAGGAGCCAACAGGAATCTGTCATCTCCCCGGAATACAAATCCCCAACTTGAACTTTTCTGACATACTCACTTGGGTTAAATATTGGATTTAATGTGATACAATGACCAGTGCTTGTCCAGAAATTGTTATTTTTAGTGCTATAAAAAAAAAAAAAACCTGCCTGTCACAGTGGTTTTGGAGACGAAAACAAATCTTCTGAGGGGCGAGAGTGATAACCTTAATTTGAAAAAGACAGTATTCTACTGGCCTCTGTGGATCTTGCATGTTTGGGAGTAGGAGAGCAAGGTTACGCCAGGCACCTTTAGGAAACACAGACCTGAGTCATTTTCCTAGCTGTGTTCAGAATGTAACAGCTGTAGCATTTACTTGTTGGGAACATCCGGTTCGATTAAAAAGGTGGGAAGTGGTAGAATCTGTGCTGTACCCAGGAGGAGAAGAAGTGTCGGCCGCGTGGAGGCAGACGGAGTTAGTGTGGGTTATATTTCACAGCAAAACCTTTGAGTCCTGGATTTCGGAACAAGGTTTAATGTGTTCTCTTAGCAGAACCTCTTGCCCAGTAAGCAATCGGCAGCGTTCACGGAGGATACGAATCCTGGGGAGTGTTTATTGGGGAAACATCAGCAAGGTGGTGGTTTGCTTGTTGGCAGGGGAGTTCACTGAGGGGCTGGTAAATATTCTTGGCATCAAACCCATAGAGGGGAATTAAATAAGGCTTACCCATAGTGCCGTGGCCCGTTGAGGGCTCCGTGGATTCGAGAAAACTATGCCAGCAAGGGAGGGGATCTCCTCGGATCCGCAGGGTACAGACATTGGCTGGTCTTGTCAGCAACTACTGGAGGGTGTAGGGCACACTCACCTCCTGAAGTTAGTCAGGCTTTCCTCCAAGAATAAATGCAACCGTGGGGAGGTCCGACGCAGTTTCCCAGAGAGACCTGTGTGCCAGCGTGTCCAAAGGAAGGACCCAGAAGAGGAGAGCCCTAATGTGGAATGGAATAGAATGGCTCAGAGTCCTTACTTATCCAAAGAACGGTCACGTGAAAGTCCAGGAGGGGGCATTTTCATCAACCCTAAGGCAGAGTTTGAAGGTCAAGGGTCCTACAGGTGAAGCCGTGCCTTCCATTAGGACCGCGCAAACTGCCAGCCAGCATGCAAAGATCGTATTCAACTTTCTGCATGACTCCCCAAGCAGATGGCTCAGCCCTTTACTGCGTGAATGTCACGGCAAGAAAACTACATAAGCAAAATAATACATCCTTTGCTGGAAGTTTTTAAAAAAGGATCTTTAAACCTATAGTTGGCTGTTTTCCAAAAGACAACCTCGATCGTGGAAGATTGAGTTGTTGAACCAATAAATGTGTAAACTCAAGAATTCTAATTATTTTTTTCTAATCTCAAATTTCCTGTTTTCCTCAGGGGTATGATTATAAAATGGCATGTTATGAACAATATCATACTTGGAAGTTTTGATTTCGTCTGATTACAGTTCTGTCTCTTACCTGAGGTATAGGTACCTTAACCTCATTTGTGATTTGAGGGTAACTATTCCTGACTTGCCTAGTAATGTTTAAAACTAACAGCTATTTAAATCAATGTTATTTTAAGATGTGGAGGGACAGTATAAAATAAACTACTCTTTCCCCTTTAGGACACATGGCCTTGAAAAATTATATTTCAAGAACTTGCATAAAAGCACACAATTTATTTTTTTTTATTTTTTTTAAATTTTTTTAACATTTATTTATTTTTGAGACAGAGAGAGACAGAGCATGAACGGGTGGGGGGGGGCAGAGAGAGAGGGAGACACAGAATCCGAAACAAGCTCCAGGCTCTGAGCGGTCAGCACAGAGCCTGACGTGGGGCTCGAACTCGCATACCGCGAGATCGTGACCTGAGCCGAAGTCGGACGCTTAACCGACTGAGCCACCCAGTTGCCCCAAAAACACACAATTTAAATAAATGTCCATGTTGCTACCTATATAGAGAGATTTTTACCACTGCAGACTTTGGAACCCAAAAAGGCCAGGAAAGCAGTGTTTTCAAATATGTGCCCTAATCAAAATGCCTATTGGAAAATCTGGATCAGTTTTCATTTTCCATTTTCAGAGGACAGAAGATGTGGTATACAAAATTTTAGTGGGGAAAAAAGGGACAGAATTTGGGGTCTTTTCAGGAAGAATGGGGGCTTTTAAATAAATGGAACCCAACCTGGAAATGTACAGGAATTTTTAGCAGAATCTGGGGGTTGATTATTCCGTGGCTGTCCTTGATTTACAAATAGGATTAGATCATAGGCAAAGACAAATCCTTACACCCTTCTTGTAAAATAAAGCCACAAGAGGAGTTACATAGGAGAACTCACACTCAGATTCTAAGAAAAAAACTAAAGATCCATTATTAAAAGCAGCCGAGCTCTGTCTTTGGGGCGCCTGGGTGGCTCAGTCGGTTAAGCGGCCGACTTCGCCTCAGGTCATGATCTCATGGTCTGTGAGTTCGAGCCCCGCGTCAGGCTCTGTGCTGAAAGCTCAGAGCCTGGAGCCTGCTTCGGATTCTGTGTCTTCCTGTCTCTCTGCCCCTCCCCCACTGGTGCTCTTTTTCTCTTTCAAAAATAAATAAACATTAAAATAAATAAATAAATAAATAGATAAATAAATAAATAAAAAAGCAGCCGAGGGGCACCTGGGTGGCTCAGTCGGTTGAACGTCTGACTCCTGATTTTGGCTCAAGTCATGATCTCAAGGTCATGGAATCAAGCCCTGCATCAGGGTCTGTACTGAGCGTGGAGCCTGATTACGATTGTCTCTTTCTCTCTTTGCCCCTCTCCCCTGCTTGCTCTCTCTCTCTCTCTCTCAAGTAAAAAAAAAAAGGCAACCCAAACACAGGCAGAAATAAGGAACTGTCTGGAGGCCGTGAGGGTATCCCAACCATTTTAGGACAATCAAGACAGAGTCAAGTCAAAAAACTGGCAGGATGGTCAGACCCTTCTATAGTAAAAAAGTCCAGTGTTTACATGAATTGGGCTCCAGAGATTTAAATTTCTTGGGACAAAGTGTGGTACATGTGAAATTAAGAAACTAGAATTCCATGCCAACTGGCAAAATGTTTTCCAAGTTTCTCATCCTTTCAACGATTGCTTTTTATATCTTTCAATTTGAACAGAAATTTGTTTTTATATATTTATTGCACACCAAAAAAATTACCTGGCTCTTGGATTTCTCCTTTATCACTGTAAAAGATGCATGGCTCTACAACCTAAAATATACATAGTACTGTCATTTGGTACAAGACACGCCAAATTTTAGGCAGGCACCATACTCCCTGAGAATTTCTCATTTCTTTTTTTTTAATGTTTATTTATTTTTGAGAGAGAGAGAGAGAGAGAGAGAGAGAGAGAGAGAGAGAGAGAGCATGAGCGGGGAAGGGACAGAGAGAGAGGGAGGCACAGAATCTGAAGCAGGCTCCAGGCTCGAAGCTGTCAGCACAGAGCCTGATGCAGGGCTCTGCCCCACGAACCATGAGATCACGACCTAAGCCGAAGTCGCATGTTCAACTGACTGAGCCACCCAGGTGCCCCCCTAGAATTTTACATTTCTGAGGGACTTTTCCTGCCACCCAACTTATTTCTGGCATAATCAGAAACTCCCAAAACTCTCCCTCTTTCATGACATAAAACTTTCTCCAGTCTCCCCAAGACTGAGCACAGAGATAGGTACGAAAGATTCATAATAACAGGGAAGGTGTTCTCTCTCCCACCCTAAGAGTTTAGCTGGGAAGGGAGGTAAATTTGAGTTGACACAGTTAAAGAACATTGCCTGTTTGGCCTCGGCAGGTGCTTTTGTGTGACTTGAGTTCACCGGGCATTGTCAAGGGCAAAAGGCATAAAACAAAGAAATATAATTTCTGTCCAATGCTGAGAATATTAGAAATAGTGAGTAAAGGAAGATTTTAAGCAGAATATTGATGCAGTCAAGTGCTATTTTACGAAAATGAATCAAAAAAAAAAAAAAGATGGATCGAAGAATAATGTGCCCTGGAGGAAAATAAACCACACAGGATACCATCACAACAGTTTGGGTGCAATTTAGAAACAATGGCAACGGGGAAGGAGAGGAAGAATGGATTCTGTAAGTGTAATGTGAAGAATGTTCAGGAAGAAGGCAAAAAGAGCCCCTGAGTTAGTTTCTTTCTTTCTTTCTTTCTTTCTTTCTTTCTTTCTTTCTTTCTTTCTTTCTTTCTTTCTTTCTTTCTTTCTTCCTTCCTTCCTTCCTTTCTTTCTTTCTTTCTTTCTTTTTCTTTCTATCTTTCATTTTTCTTTTTTCTTCCTTCCTTCCTCCCTCCCTTTCTTTCTTTCTTTCTTTCTTTCTTTCTTTCTTTCTTTAATTTTATTTTTGTTTTTAATTTACATCCAAGTTAGTTAACATATACTCCAACAATGATTTCAGGAGTAGATTCCTTAATGCCCCTTGTCCATTTAGCCCATCCCCCACTCCCACAACCCCTCCAGTAACCCTCTGTTTGTTCTATTTAAAAGTCTCTTATGTTTTGTCCCCCTCCCTGTTTTTATATTATTTTTGTTTCCCTTCTCTTATGTTCATCTGTTTTGTCTCTTAAAGTCCTCATATGAGTGAAGTCATATGATTTTTGTCTTTCTCTGACTAATTTCACTTAGCATAATACCCTCCAGTTCCATCCACGTAGCTGCAAATGGCAAGATTTCATTCTTTTTGATTGCCGAGAAAGACTCCATTGTATATATATATCACATCTTCTTTACCCATTCATCCATCGATGGAAATTTGGGAAGATCCCCTGAGTTTCTAAAGGCAAATTGATGGAGACGTATATTTTAACATGTCCGATGCAGTGCCAGGACTGGTGAAGTGAGTGAGAAACTCACCTTGGATGCAAAATGTAAGAGGACACTAAAAAGCTCCATAATCAAGATATGTCATATTTTGGTGTAATAGTTTCTAAACATAAATACAACTTGATGTAAAACCCATCTACCTCTAGCCATCTTCTGTCTATCCATCTAGACAGGGAGATTTATTATAAAGAATTGGCTTGCGCGATTACAGCGGCTCTCCAGGGTGATTCAGCAAGCCGAAGTCCTAAGAAAGTTGATGTTATAGTTCCAGTCGGAGCCCAAAGGACTGAGGACCACAAAAAAATGATGGTATACTTCTAGTCTGAGGCCAGAAGGCTTGAGACACAGGAAGAGTCGATGTTTCAGTCCATGCTCAAAAGCGAGAAGAAGCTGATGTCCCATTTCGAAGGCAATTTTATTCGGCTCTCTCCAGGCCTTCAGCTGATTAGATAAGGCCCACCCACATTAGGAAGGGCGATCTCTTTTACTTAATCTTTATTTAACTGTTAGTCTCATCCAAAAACATCCTCACTGAAACACAGAATAATGTTTGACCAAATATCTGGGCACCCTGTGGCCCGGTCAAGTTTACACATAAAATTAACCATCACAACAAAGTATAAAACTGTTAAATAAAGACAGGATTAGTATTACTGAATTTTCTTCTACCTGAGACTGCAGTACGGTTTGGCATGATACTCCTTCTCGCCTTCTGTGTCTTCTAACATCTACTTGGCACAGGCTCTTGAAGTAAGGTACTGTGCAATGTGCACTCGCTATTCATCTAATGTTTGCAATGTGTCACTTACGATAGGAAGAGTCAATATGTGTCATAGTGATGCAAGTTAATTTGTGTAGTACAGAAAGATTTTCCCATCGCTGACGTCAGCCGCATAAATTTAATACCAAACAATGTAGAACCCCCTTAACTGTTCCTTTTGGATGTCCCACCCAAAGTGCATCTACATTGTCATTAAAAAATTTTTTTTTAATATTTATTTATTTTTGAGAGAGAGAGAAAGCGGGGGGAGGGGGGGTACAGAGAGAGGGGGAGACACGGAATCCGAAGCAGGCTCCGGGCTCCGAGCTGTCAGCACAGAGCCCGACACGGGGCTTGAACTCACAAACCATGAGATCATGACCTGAGCTGAAGTCGGACGCCCAACCCACTTAGCCACCCAGGCGCCCCTACGTTGTTTTTTTTTTTTTTTTAACCATTCACGCCAAGTTTGCAAATGAACGGAGGCAAGCCATTTTCATCCGTTTTCTATGGCTGGCATTTTAACACCTGTAACCACAGAAATAGCAGCCCAGGATACTGGACCCAGCTGCCTAGCACTTTACTGCACATTGTATTACATGCTATTAGGAGGGTTATCGGTGCTATCTATAAAAATTAGAACACTAAGGCTCAAAGATGTTAATTAACTTGAGCCTGATGGCACGGGTCACGAGCGACATGACGTGATGCTACTTCTGTCCAACTCCCAACTGCAGGAAATTTCCACTTGGACCTCCAGGATAATCTCCCCAGATAGGTAAAACAGAAAGAAACCACCTAGGCTTGTGTTCTTGAAGTTTAATATGTACTTTTGAGACATCTATAAACTGCAAACAATCAGTTTCTCCTTTTGTTTTGTAAATCTACACCACAATGCCGTTTTACAAATACGTCCGGATGCAAATTCGGTGCATTTCCCCGATAAATTCAACGTTACCTGAAGTCAACTTAAAATAACCAGCTGTCCAACAGTATCGTTCCAATCAGGAAGAGTAACCATAGCAACATAATTATGAACTTCACGCAGTCTCACCCCCTCTATTTGGATTCTGAAAAGGCAATTTGGTTAAATTACTTGTTTATGTATTTCTTACCATGTAGCTTTCTATTGATACTAGCTTCTCATTCAAGTCAGATACCTTCCCCCCACCATAAATATCCTGAAGTGAAATTTAAAAAGCAAAACCTCTCTAATCGGTCCTCATCCTTTCCCATGACCCTGACTGCCCGACAGATCATTTGGTAAGCGCTGTCTCTTCGCGTGTAAATATGGGAACAAAAATGCTTCAACAGAAGATTGGATAGATAATGTCTTACTATAAGATGCTTTAATGTAAGACCAAGGATGTTTTAATATAAAACTGAAATATCAACTGGTGTGCTGTCTGCAACATTTCTTGTTACCCTGTGACCCTTGTGCTGTTCAACAGCTAGACCCTGAGGCGTCTCTTGCTTCAAGGAAATGTTTTTATGAAAAGCACAGAAGAGAATTAGAAAAAATAGGCAAATGTTTGCCTATGAAGTTTTTCAAGCGGAGGTCCCGGTGCGAGACACAAAGGATTGGATGTGATCCCTGTGGATCACCTCCCAGGGACTGACAAACAGCCAGGATGATTAAGAGAATTTCAGCTCAGGGGAGCCTGGGGGGCTCAGTCTTTTGAGCGTCCGACTTCAGCTCAGGTCGTGATCTCACGGTCTGTGAGTTCGAGCCCCGCGTCAGGCTCTGTGCCTGGAGCCTGCTTCCGATTCTGTGTCTCCCTCTCTCTCTGCCCTTCCCCTGCTCACACTAGGCCTGTCTCTCTCTCAAAAGCAAATAAACATTTAAAAAACTTTTTTTTTTTGTAAAAGAGCGTTTCAGCTTAGGAAAGAGATGATAGCATCCCCCACTCTCCAGGACATAAACACACCCTCAGCTACAAGGCTGAGGGGCGGGCTGGGAAGGAACTCAGTTAGATGAATTTGTCACTTAACTGTGATTGCACCTGTAATGCTAGTGAGAGAGCATTCGGAGGATATTCAGGATAAGTATAGAACACACAAAGTAACATTTCGCACATCCGTAAAACGTGTGGTCTAAGATTTGTATCTGCCGTGATAAAAATACCCCCAGAGCTCCGTGATGGAGATGAAGTGAGGTGACAAGTGAGACTTCCCTACTGTCTCTCCCGGACAGGTGTCCGTCATTCTGGCTTCTACCATAGTGCGGATTCACAGTTGAAACTACCACTTGGGGCATCTGGGTGGCTCAGTCAGTTGAGTGTCTGAGTCTTCGTTTCAGCCCAGGTCATGATCCCAGGGTCCTGGGTTCAAGCCCCGCGTCAGACTCTGCACCTAGTGTGGAGCCGGCTTGGGGTTCTCTCTCTCTCTTCGCCTCCCACACTCAGGCACACATTCTCTCTCTCTGTCTCTCTCTCGTAATAAATAGATAAACATAAAAAAGAGAGAAAGAAATACCTCTTTGTTGGCTATTCCTGAAATGCACTAACCTCATCACTCCCTTGTTTAAAATCGCTCGAGGTAAAGTCTAATAAAAGGGCTCCTACACTTCTATCATGCCCTCCGCCCTTGAATTTCTCACCGTTGCCCCAGTCCACAACGTCACCCCTGGCTGACACTGCCTCCACCACTAGAACACACGAACCCCTTGTGTATCTGTTGACTCTTCTCCGTGCCTTAACGTTTGTCTGAAATATTATCTTCCCTGGGATTCTGTGAATGAATCCCCCTCCTCCAACATGGACCTTAAGCAACTTCTTCCTCTGTGCTATTGGAGAACCAAGGTAGTCTTGTCTCTACGCTCCTAACGCACCAGGCAGCAGTTTAATTCTTTTCTTACTTCAGTGACTCTTTCGCTAGAATCTCAACTGCACAAAGAAAACGATTTTATTTTTTATTTTTATTTTTTTAATGTTTATTTATTTTTGACAGAGAGAGAGAGAGAGAGAGAGAACATGAGTGGGGGAGGGGCAGAGAGAGAGGGAGACACAGAATCTGAAACAGGCTCCAGGCTCCGAGCTGTCAGCACAGAGCCCGATGCGGGGCTCGAACTCACAAACCACGAGATCACGACCTGAGCTGAAGTCGGATGCTTAACTGACTGAGCCACACAGGTGCGACTGAAAAACGATTTTAGATTTTTCTGTGCTTCCCCAGTTTTAGATTTTTTACTATACTTCCCATAACTCGCCCAATGTCAGACATACAAAACGTTCTCAGGAAAAAATGATTTTCAAATAAACCTCACTGAGATGTGTTACATACAACGAAAGATGCAACTGGTCCTAATACCAGATTTTTTTTTTCATCAGGAAGGCTACGGGAAAAATGATTGTTAGATTACAACCTAGCCTACCCTCAGAAAATTCTTCACAAACTCAGTTTTGAGGGTGCGATCAGTGGCTGTACTTATTTGGAGTTCACGTCCTCATACCTGTTGACCTGGATTCCTGAGTGCGTTTGAAGTGCATCCCAAAGAAGAAAGGACTTGGAAAAATTCCCAGCTTTAATCCAGGAGATGCCCCTGCTTGGGGTCCCTTCCTTGTCCCTGCTCCTGCCCATATAACCACACCGCTCGCTCTCTGTGCGTCCTGTGGGACCCCCATTGTAACACAATGCTCACAAGACACGCACGTTTTGTATTCCACGTCTGGCTTCGTCACTGAAGCAGACATGAAATGAAGCAGGGCGTTTGACGGCTGTACCGGAAAGGTTTTAAACTCCTTCAAGCCATTTGGAGCACAACGCCCTTGACGATGTCATCATTTCGTTCTCGCCTCTGCAGTCTTCCGTCAAGACGTGTTTGCTGTCGGTCTGAAGAGTAGCCTTTCGTTTGTGTCAAAGAATGGCCAATTCTCTTAGTTTTTGTTTTCCTGGAATTCTCTTCACTTTACCATAATTTTGGAAGATGTGGTCACTTCATGTCAATTCTATATCGAGTTACTTTCTTTTTGCACCTGACGCATGTGATTCCATTATCCTTCGCCCTGCGTGGTTTCTACCGAGAAGCTTGATCTGAGACGCTACGACTCTATTGCATTTTTAAGTTGTCTTTCCTTTCTAGCTGCCTCGGAGAGTTTCTCTGGTACCTATGTTTTAAATGCTTGTTTAAGTCTTCTTTGAACTTGTGCGTGTGCGTGTGTGTGTGTGTGTGTGTGTGTGTGTGTGTGTTTGGGGAAATTTTTATAGTAAACATTTGGACAACATAAATACATTATAAGGAATTATCTCCTGGTGACTTGGGCTCATTGTGATATGCAAAGTAGCTGTTGACCACTGCTCTGGTGTGGCAAATGTGACAGACACCGTGTCATCTCGAGTACGTCTATTCCAGCTGTAGAGACCCGGAAGCCCCATGGAGACTTCCTCTTCTATGCTGCGGTCCCTGGTCCCGTGTTGCTACCCAGAGAGAAAGCCTTTGGTGCGGGTATCTGCTGCCATCCCTCGGCAGAGTCTTATCACCCACAGAACAAAGCCCCAACCAGGAGCTGGAACAGAATCTGGTTCCCAGATGATGCATCTTACCCCCTGTGGTCAGGCTCTGCCCATAGCGGGCCACGCTATCAACAACATCTTGTGTCTTGTCCCCTAAGGTCCCCTGTTCCTTCCCACTATCATGGCTCTGCTCGCGTGTCTTGATCTGGTGAAAGCCCTGTCTTATCCCCCATGGATTCGCTCTCTATTTCATATAGATATAACTTCCATTTGCAATTAACGGTAAACCCGTCTCTCCATTTCCTAAATCATAACTTCTTTGAAAATAGAGACTTTATATTCTTGGCATCTAGTGCTGAGTATGGTACACAAATGTCCTTTGCTTTAATCCTCTTATATTCAACAATGATTTACCAGCAGGTAGCAGACAAACACCAGGTTAGGCATGGGTCACCGTCAACAAGATGAATGGACGGATGGATGGGTGGATGGATGAATGAACTGGCCCTCACACCTCACTCAGAAAATCACATTTTCATAACTATGATTATACCTATAACTATAATTGTAACTCATAACTATAATTATAACCATGTGAAGAAAGCCACGGGCTGCACCACAGTGTTTTGTGAGCATGCAGTGCCTCCGTTCTAACACCAAGTCATCATATCCAGAGTTTCCCGCGTATGTACGAGATTCATAGGTAGAAGACTCGAGTGTGGCAGTCACAATGATCTGTGATCAATGCACTTACATGGAATGTAATTGGAAATTACATGTAATTGGAAAATCCATGAAAATGGAATTTTCGTTTCCCCAAAGAAGTTTTCGTTTTGCAGCAATGTTGCCTTGTAGATGACTCTTACTTCAAGAACATCAAAAATGAAAAATGTGCCTATTACTTAACAAACACAATTGGCATTGAAAAATACTTAAAGGTAACACTTTGAGGCCTATTATTTTCCCCAGTAATATCCCTTTTTACCTTCAGGGCCTTGAGCATAACTATTCATGATTCTTGCCATGATATCTTAGAATTTTATTGCTACATTTTCTTTCCCATGATTATCTAACTGGCATTTTCTCAATTCATCATGTGCCGCTGATTTCTTTGTATATTTCCATTGTATGACAGGATGAGGTCTTTTGTGGTAGGAGGTCAGGGTTGGGAAGTTCGAACACAAATCCATGCCATGGAGGATAAATGATAGTTTTCTATTTATTTTGATCCAAAACAAGTTTTTTGGAGAAACTCATTTTAGAGCCCTAGTTTTTATAAAACATGATCCCGTGGTCTGTAAGACCTTAAAAAACAAAAGCAATCGTGTCCATTACCCCCACTCTGGAAACAACTACTGGATAGTAGAAAAAATAAGGCAATTACAGGTAGATGATAGATTGATAGAAAGATAGATAGATAGATAAGTATAGATATGCTATGATAGATATAGATAAATGATTAATGATAATAGATACATAGGTAGATATGGATAGATGATTGATTAATGATAGATGACAGATGGGGCGCCTAGGTGACTGGCTCAGCTGGTTAAGCATTGACTCTTGAATTCAGCTCAGGTCATGATCTCACAGTTCTTGGTTTCCAGCCCCACATCAGGCTGACAATGCGGACCCTGCTTGGGATTCTCTCTCTCCTCTCTCTCTGCTCTTCCCCTGCTTTCTCTCTCTCTCTCTCTCTCTCTCTCTCTCTCTCTCTCAAAATAAATAAACATTAAAATACATTTAAAAAAGTGATAGATGATAGACATGGATAAATGATTGATTAATGATAGATGATAGATAGATATAAAGGGAGATATAAAGAGATATAAAGGGATGATAGATAGATATATAGATATACATAGATAGATATGTACATATGTACATATACATATGTATATACATATATACATATGCATATATGTATATATGCATATGTATATATGTATATACATATGCATATATGTATATATGCATATGTATATACATACATATATATATATGTATATATATATACATATATATATATGATTGATTAATGGTAGATGGGTGGAAAATTGGTAGATGGATGGATAGCTGAACAAGACAGGCCATAATTAGGATTTACATAGGATCACAAGCAAGCTATAAAAATAGAGGGGGAGAGAGGATTAACTCAGCAAGGAGAAATTACAGAAGGCTTCTAAGATTATTCTTGTGACTCCTTGGACCCAATTTAAGAAGATCTATGTTGTAAAACTAGTGTAAACATAGAGAAGGCCACTGTGACTGGAAGGCTTGGTCCAAAGCGCTCGGGAGAAATCGGATATGTTGGAGCTACTCACAGGCCAAACCTCATTCCAGGCCAGCCCTATGCTTACGTAGAATTGCCTAAACACCGCATAAAAACAGTCAACAGAAGATCAAATGCCATTCTCTAATTTGAAAGTGAACAAGCAATTGTAAGAGCAATGAGGGAAAAAGAAGCTTTTTTGGGGGGTCTAGTTTTGCTTCATTTTGTCCTCCAATGATATAATCCCACCACCTAAAACCTCTAAAAAGAAAATGGGCCTAATTCCCCCAAATAAAGACCCAACCAACGGCGGCATCCACCACCGAAACTAGGAATTCTGTGTGTTCAGGCAAAGGGTTCTGTGAGGCTTTTCGTTTTGAGGTCAGCCCAGCTTTGTCATAACACAGTCTCCACCTGCCCAGACCCATGTTTCAGCAGCCAGCCCCAGGGGACAACCCCATCCGTGTTGGGAAGATTTAGGGACAATTGACACGGCACCGGGAAACATGCTGCCGAGTGGATTTCGTTGCTGAAATCCACATTCTTCGGAAGTGAAATGCAGGCAGGTAACAACGGGATGTTGAAAAGGAGCTCCAGATTCTGAGGTGTCGAAAGACAGCTGAATGTCTGTCTGCCTCGTCGTCCAGTAGGGAAAAAGATTTTGAAAATAAGGAGGATAATTTGGGCAGGAAAGCTGATTGGAGGCCCCAACTCTATGGAGACAAGAACAAGCACGTAGTTACAAAAATAATTCGTAGGGCGCCTGGGTGGCTCAGTCAGTTAAGTGTCTGATTTCGGCTCAGGTCATGATCTTGCAGTTTGTGGGTTCGAGCCCCGTGTCGGGCTCTGTACTGACAGCTGGGAGCCTGGAGCCTGCTTTGGATTCTGCGTCTCCCTCTCTCTCTGCCCTCCCCTCCCACTCTCTCTGTCTCTCTCTCTCTCAAAAATAAAACAAACATTTACAAAGTTTAAAAAATAAGTAATTCTCATTAATAAAATATTGCTAACAAAATAACGAAACTTGTCAGGTATTTTAACGTCTTTTTAGTTCCCATTACTATTCCTTAATCTTTCCAGGGAAAGCATCGTATGAGACACACTGAAGTCCGGGTTTAAGTGGTGTGCCAAAGGTCACCCAGCTGCCAAATGCAGGTCAAACTCCAAAGATCATTCTTGATCTTTCTCTTATGAGATTAGGTGTGAATGTGCATGTCGGTGTTCGTGTGTGTGTAGACCTATGCATATATGCACGCTCACATGCACATGCGTGTTAGTTGGGGTGCTAATATCTGAATATAAATCAACCTCCAGATTAACAATTTTCATAGAGATATTGCTAAATTGCTGGGAAAACAATGACTCAACCCAACTTGCTGTGTTTGACACTTAGTTGTGCTATCCCGGGCAAGGCATTTAAACTCTCTGTGACTTAGCTTCATCATCTGTAAAATGCGGATAATATTAGTACTCATGTCACAGGATTTTCTGATGAAATGAGTTTGTGTATCTGATGTACCTAGAACGTTCCCTGGCACATTGCAATTGCCATATAATTATTAGCGGTGCTATCACACAGCTAATTATTATTGGTGTGTGTTGTTGTTGAAAACTGGTTTTCTATTTCCTTTATTCTTGCCTTTTATTGTTTAGTTGTTTATGTTTATGTTTAGTTTTTTTTATATTTTATTTTACAGAGAAAGGGAGCACGAGCAGGGGCAGGGAGGGGCAGAGAGAGAGATTCAAGCAGGCTCCATACTCAGCACAGAGCCTGATGTGGGACTTGATCCCATGACCCTGGGATCATGACCTGAGCTGAATTCAAGAGTTGAATGCTCGACCAACCGAACCACCCAGACGCCTTATTGTTGAGTTGTTTTATTTGGTTTCCTGTTTCATTTCCCATAAGAAACTCCAGCATGTTTTGTAAGCCAAATTTCTCTGAAGGAAGGATGAGTTCAACTACCTTCCACAATAGAGGCCTCTCTCGTATGGCCTGGAATAGCACCTACCTTCCAGAATAGAAGGGTCTCTCGTATTACCCAGAATAGGACCCCTTCACAATTGACAGACACGTCACTAGGGTAACACAGCTGACAAAATGCTACATGGTTATGCCACTGTGGGCTGTTTTTCACTCACCAAAGAATGGGTGTTGGTCCCAAGGAGGAGTAGAGGCTGTCCATGCAGTGCCCACAGTGGCCATCCTGGAACATGTGCCCAGCGTATCTTTCCAAGGTCCCGGCCAGATTTGCAATTGACCCATGGTCGTCACAGGCCATTGAGTCGAGTGTGAACAATATAAATTCTCATTTGTATGATTCCAGGGTCCAGTCTATCAACTTTTATCTCCAGCTCATAAAACCTTGCCAAACCTATTTTCTACTCAATTAACTATTTACTGTTTTCAGTTTCCCAATAAACCAATGCATCTCAACAGCCTCCTCTCAATATTCTCCACAAGCGCATTCAGACGTAGGGTCCCTGGCAGGCTGAGAAGGATTCTGAGAAGTCACAAAATTTATTTCCGCCCTACAGCATTAAAATAAGTCTCAACCAGTAGAAAATACGTATTCTAAGCGAAAGTGGATTTTGTGATTTTCAGAAAGAAAATCATTTTCACAGGAAGCAAGTGGATAAATTGTCCAGCCTGTCTTGAAACTCAGTGACCCTTTCTTTTGCAGAAAGGCCAACTTAGCGTTCTCCATATGCAATAAGCACATGACGGCCTTGACAGGTGTTAGAAATTCATTTGTAGATACATCCAACACAGACACACAGCGTGACTACATAAAGGCATGTGCCTATACACCTGTACTCACACACACACACACAAACATACATGCACACACACACGTGTGGGCAGTCAGACATGTATACACACACATGCATGCACACAGATGTACACACACCCTGACACACCAGTAGGGAGAGGACAGTGGACCCACGCCCTTCCCTGTTCTTCCACAGTGATTTTCCAGGACAAGCTGCTTATCCATAGTTCATTATTTTCCACCTCTTCCTCCACCCATCTCCTCTCTAGACGTTATAGAGAAGTCTCAAAGGGAATTTTCACATCTTCCCTGAAGACCAAAGCTATTAACAGGCTGTATTGTATAAAAACTGCCATTCTGTACCTTACAAAGGTCTTGTATAAGCAACTTTTTATATGGCTTCATCCAATGCATTACTTACTTTGATTCATTGAAATATAGTGTACGTATAGTAAAATCCACAGCTGTCAAGAGTACCGTTTGATGGGGTTTAACTAATGCGTAATCTGTGCAGCTAAGACACAGGTCATTATATAAAACTATTCGATCACCTCAAAAAATGTCCTCATGCCTTTTTACAGTCAGTCTCCTGCCCTCCACAAACCACCATTATCATTTTTATCAGTATAGTTTAGTTTTGCTTGTTCTGGGACTTCATACAGTGAAATAATGCAGATCCCTTTATGTCTGTCTTCTTTCATTCAGTATATTTCTGAGCTACATCAGTGTTGTCATATATGTTAGTGGCTGTTCCTGTATATTGCTGAGCTATAGTCCATGGAGTGGACAAACCACAGTTTTTTATTCTCCTCTCAATGGGCATCTAGACTATTCACAGTTTGGAGCTAATATACAAAAAAACAGATAGATGATTGATTGATTGATTGATAGATACAGAGATAGAGAGATAGAGATAGATAGAGAGAGAGAGAGAGTGAGAGAGAGAGAGAGAAAGATGGATAGTTGGGTGGATGGATAGATAGATAGATAGATAGATGATAGATAGATAAATTGAAAGATGACAGACATAGATGATAGATTGATTGATAGATTGATAGATGATAGATACATAGATTGATAGATGATAGATAGATAGATAGATAGATAGATAAATAGATAGATAGATAAAAACTGCCATGAACATTCTTGAATGAACCTTGATATAGACATGTAGACATATGCTATCATTTTTCATGGGCAAATACTTGGGTATGGAACACCTGTGTTCCGTTTATAAGAAACCACCCACTGACCAAAGCGGCAGCACTGGTTTTCTGAAGCGATCTACATTCTCATTAGCTGTGTGTTCAAGCTGCCTTTGCTGTCCCTCCAGCATTAAGCATTGTCAGTCTCTATAATTGTAGTCGTTCTAGCGGGTGTAAAGCGGTATCTCGTGGCAGTTTATTCACGCATCATGATGTTGAACACTACTCATCTGTATACTAGGCATTTACATTTGTCCTGATATTTCATTTAATGGAGATTGAGAAAATAACTAATTGGTTTCTGCACACGATAAAATCACTAGCATGCAAATTTGGAGCAAAGGTGAGAGAATCACTATTGCCACACACGAACGGAGGCTAACCAGAAGGAGGTCTGCAGATGGAAAGAAAGAAAACAGGAATGACACGCAGGACACCAGCCCTATGGGAATGCCAAACATTCCAAGCGTGTGTGGGATTCCATTCCTGAATCCTGGTGGTTTTCCTGAATCTGTGCTCTGTTCCACAGTAAGCTTCCTTTTCTCACTTAAACAAGTTCAAGATAGTTTCTGTTATATCCCTTCAAAAGCAACTTAACCCCCCAATTTTTTGATCATTAATTTTTTGTCCTATTACAAGTACGCATCTCTTTTAGTTTCTGTGTATTGGAAGTGGCAGAAAGGATCTTTACCTAAACATTTTACCTTATCATAATTTAACCTATCTTCATTAACATAAATAAAAACTACATGTATGATAAAATACACCCCTCAGCAGCATTCCAATTATCTTCAAGGAAATATCCAACAACGTGTCTTTTGCAGATTTTTAGAAAACAATATTGTCGTCCCAAAGAGAAGTAGATTCAAAAAAATTGAGTAGTTTGAAATTAATATTTTCAGAGCATGGATTTTGTGTATTTTGTTAATTTTTATGTGTAATTGGCCATTTTAATGTGTAGTGGGAGAGTCTTGCAATTTTTAATTTTTCTTTAGTTTTTTTTTACTTTATATTTCAATCATATGCTAACAAAGACAGTTTAATTTCTTCATTTTTTTTCTTCTCTTATTGCATTAGCTAAGATTTCCAATATGATATTGAGTAGGAGTGGGGAGACAGGACAGCCCTACCTTGTCTCTGATCTTAGAGAGAAAGCATCCAGTGTCCCACCATTAGGTAAAATATTAACTGAAGGATTTTCGTAGGTGTTTTCTATCATGTTCAAGAAGTTTCCTCCTATTTTTAGTTTTGTGGGAATTTTTTCATGGACGGGTGTTGTATATTTGTCAATTTATTTTCTTGGCCTATTGATGTAATGAATTATAATAACTGATTTTCTAATGTTAACTAGCCTTGAATATCTAGTGTATATATTTTTTGCACATTGTTGGATTCAATTTTGTGTTGAATATTTTTACATTTATTTCGTGAGAGATACTGGCCTTTCCTGTAATGTCTTCAACTAGTATGAGTATTAGGGTAATGCTGGCCTCATAGAATGAAGTAAGAAGTGTTCCTTTTTCTTCTGTTTTCTTTCTACAATGTAGAGAATTTCTTCCTTAAACGTTTGGTAGACTTCACCAATGAGAACATCTGAGCCTGCTGCTTTCAATTTTGGCAGGTTATTAATTTTTTATTCAATTCATTTAATAAATATTAAGATATTGGTCATTTGAATTTTCTCTCTTTTTCTCTTGATTCCTTGGCTAGGGTTTTATTGAATTTATTGACTTTTTCAAAGAACCAGCTTTGGGTTGTATTGATTTTCTCTACTATGTTCCTGTTTTCAATTTCATGGATTTTTGCTCTGACATTTGTTTCTTCTTTTTACTTAGAATGTCATTTAATTTTAATTTCTAGCTTCCTAAAGTGTAACTTAAATTAGTGATTTTAGATATATATATATATATTTTTTTCTAAGATATGCATCCAAAGCTGTGCATTTTCTTGGCTGCTTCCCCTACTTCCCACAGTTTTTGATAGGTTGGATTTTTGTTTTCACCTAGTACAAAATATTGTTAATACTACTTGAGGCTTCTCTGATGCATTTGTCAGTTAGAAGGGTGGTTTCTAATGTCCCCAAGTTCTAGGATTCTCCACCCATATTTTTTGATTAATTTCGACTTTAATACCACTGAGGTCTGAGAACACACTTCGTGTACTTTCTACTCTTTTGAATTTAAATTGTGTTTTATGGCCTAGAATGTGGTCTATAATGGTGATTGTTCCCTGAAAGCCTGAGAAGCATGTGTACTCAGCCACTGTTGGATGAAGCACTCTATAAATGTCAATTAGATCCAGCTGATTGATGGTGCTGTTCAGCTCAGCTACGTTCTTTCTGATTTTCTGTCTGTTGGATCTGTCAATTACTGATAAAGGAGTGTTGAAGTCTCCAGCTATGATAGCGGATTCATCTACTTCTCTATGCAGTCCCATCAGTTTTTGCCTCATGTATTTTGATACTCTGTCATTGAACAAGATTGTTATGTCTCCTGGTAGAATGGGCGTCTTTATCATTATGTAATTCCTCTTTTTATCTCTGACAATTTTTCCCACTCTGACAGCAGTTTTCGCTGAAATTAATATAACTATCTCTTCTTTTGATTAGTAATAGCATGGTATATCTTTCTCCATCCCTCTACTTTTAATCTATATCACTACATTTAAAGCAGGTTTCTTATAGACAACAGATAGGTAAGTCTTTTTTTTTTTTTTTTAATCCAGTCTGACGGTCTCTGTGAATCTCTGCCTTTTATTTGATGTATTTAAACCATGGACATTTAAAGTGATTATTGATATAGCTATATTAATATCTACCACATAGGGAATTGTTTTTTTATTCATTGCCCTTGTTCTTTGGTGTGTGTGTGTGTGTGTGTGTGTGTGTATTCTTTTTCTGCCTTTTTTGGTTTTAGTTTAGCATTTATATGATTCCATTTTCTCTCTTGTCTTAACCTATCAATTATGTTACCTTTTAAATGTTTCTCGGTGGTAGTCCTAGCATGTGCAATGTACATTTACAACTAACCCAAGTGCACTTTCAAGTCACATACTGCTTCACAAGTAGTGCAAATATGTTATACCAGAGCATTCCCAATGCTTCCACCCCTTATAGCATGGCTGTAATTCCCACCAACGCTGCATGAGGGTATTTTTTTCCACATCCTTACCCACACTTGTTGTCTCCTGTGTTTTTTATTTTAGCCATTCTGACAGGTGGTATCTCATCGTGGCTTCAATTTGCATTTCCCTGATGATGAGAGATGTTCAGCATCTTTTCATGTGTCTGTTGGCCATCTGGATGTCTTCTCTGGAGAAGTGTCTATGCAGATCCTCTGCCACATTTTAATTGGATGTTTTGTTTTCTTTTATTTTGGTGTTGAGTTGTGTAAGCTCCTTATACATTTTGGATACTAATCGCTTATAGGATATGTCATTTGCAAATATCTTCTCCTATTCAGTAGTTGGCTTTTTTTGTTTTGTATGAAGAGATAAAGAAGCTGTGAGGGGAAAAAGATGTGACATATATATTTTTTTTCTCTGATATTTTTCTTCTTTTTACTTATAATGTCATTTGATTTTAATTTCCAGTTTCCTAAAGTGTAAGCTTAGATTAGTGATTTTAGACACCAGTGATTTTATATATATATACATTACTTGGCCATGAAAAAGAATAAAATCTTACCATTTGAAACAACATGGACGGAGCCAGAGTGCATTATGCTAAGTGAAATATGTCAGTCCAAGAAAGACGAATACTATATGATTTCACTCATATGTCATATGTGGAATTTAAGAAACAAGACAAATGGGCAAGGTGGGGGAAAGGGAGAGGGAGAGAGGCAAGCAATGAAACAGACTCTTAACTATAGAGAACCAATGGGTGGTTTCCAAAGGGGAGGTGGGTAGGGGGATGGGGGAAATACATAAAGGGGTTAGGAGTGACCTGCCTTGATAAAAACTGAGAAATGTATAGAATCGTTGAATTGTTACTCTGTACACTTGAAACTGATGTAATACTGTATATTATACTTCAATTTAAGAAAAGAAAAAGAAAAATGCTGCTGCAATGCCTTTCATTTGTCCACGTGTTATGGTGATGAAATACATTCATGCTATTATTATTTTTGAACAAACCGTTATCTGTTAGATCAGTTAAGAATAAACTAAAAGATTTTCTTACACTTTTACTTAGCCCTTCTCCAATTTTTTTCCTTTCTTTATGTATGTCTTAGTTCCTGACTGACATCATTTTCCTTCTGTGTGAAGAACTTTCTTAAAGATTTCTTGTAAGACAAATCTACTGGCAACAAATTCCCCCCATTTTTGTTTTTCTGAGGTCTTTATTTGTCCTCTATGCTTAAAAGATCATTTTTCTGGATACTGAATTCTAGGTTGCTGCATTTTGTTTTGTTTTGTTTTGTTTTTTGTTTGTTTTTCTTAACATGTTAAGTATTTCACGCCATGGTCTTCTTGCTTGTATCTTGTCTGAAGACATGTTCAATTTAAACTTCCTCTTTGTTTCTTTATGGGTAAGGTGTTTTTTTCCTCTGGCTTCTTTAAACGTGTATTTGAAAGTGTCTCTTTGCCTTTTTTTTTCTGTAGTTTAAATATGATATGCCTCGGGGCGCCTGGGTGGCGCAGTCGGTTAAGCGTCCGACTTCAGCCAGGTCACGATCTCGCGGTCCGTGAGTTCGAGCCCCGCGTCAGGCTCTGGGCTGATGGCTCGGAGCCTGGAGCCTGTTTCCGATTCTGTGTCTCCCTCTCTCTCTGCCCCTCCCCCGTTCATGCTCTGTCTCTCTCTGTCCCAAAAATAAATAAAAAATGTTGAAAAAAAAAATTTAAATATGATATGCCTAGGTGCTTGCTTTTGGTGCTTACCTATCTTTGTCTGAGCTTTTTGGATCTGCATTTCGGTGTTTGTCAATAATTTTGAGAAAATCTCAGCCATTACCTCAAATATTTTTCCTGCTATTTTTTTCTTTATTTTCTTTCTGGTAAGCCTATCACCTTTCATGGTGGCTATACCTTTTATAATTGTCTGAAAATCCTTTGATATTTCATTTTATTTCATTATTTTTTTTCCTCTTTGCATTTCAGTTTTAAAAGTGTCTATCAGTATGTCTTCAAGTTCACTGATTCTTTCTGTGAATGTCTTTCGTGTTGTCTGTGTACTCAGTTAGAGTCTTTACTCATAGTTACTTTATATTTTTGGTCTGCTTATTCCAAAACGCTGCCACATCTGACTTTGGTGAGTCTATCTCTTGTCTGTGCTTCCCCCACCCCCCCTCTTTCAGCCTTGCTCGTAATTTTTTTATTGAAAGTTGTAAGTGATGTATTGAGTAAAAGGAACTAAGGTATTTAAGCTGTTAACGTGTGTTACAAATGATCTGGCCAGGAGTTAAGCTATGTTTACTATTTGTCGTGGCTGTGTGTTCAGAGGCTAGAATGAATATCTTCTAGAATCTTGTGTTTTTTTTTTAATGTTTATTTATTTTTGAGAGAGCGACAGAGACAGAGTGTGAGCGAGGAAGGGGAAGAGAGAGAGAGAGGGACACTCAGAATCCGAAGCAGGCTCCAGCCTCCAAGCTGTCAGCACAGAGCCAATGTGGGGCTCGAACCTACAAACCGTGAGATCATGACCTGACCCAAAGTTGAAGGCTTAACCAACTGAGCCACCCAGGCACCCCCTAGAATCTTGTTTTTGTCACTATATTATCTGTTGGTATCCCTAGAGACTCCTTCGCTAGGGTCTGATGCTTGTAATGCTTTTAGCTATAATCTTATGGTATTATACGGGAGTCCTGTTGTTGTGATAGGAGGGAGTGAGCGAGGAGAGAAACACGCTATATATAGATCTATGCATGGTTTCAGTCTTTTCAATGAGCCTGTACTGAGTATTTCGCTTTCCCCACATTAAAGGCTAGATGAGGCTGTATGCAGTTGGGTGTTTATCTTCCCCGGGATAGGTTAGGTTCTGGTAAAATAGCTTCCATGAGACTAGGCCTTACTAAGGAGAACAGAAGGTCCGCATGTATTTTTAAATGATTGTTTTCTTATGGCTTTGCCTGAAGCCCCAGGGCATCTCGTCTTTTTTTTTTTAAGTTTATTTATTTATTTTTGAGAAAGAGAGAGAGAGAGAGAGAGAGAGAGAGAGAGAGAGAGAATGAGTGATGGAGGAGGAAAGAGAGAGGGAGAGAGGATTCCAAGCAGGCTCTGTGCTGTCAGCATGGCCTGAACCAAAGATCATGGCCTGAACCAAACTCAAGAGTCAGTCACTTAACCTACTGAGCCACCCAGACACCCCACCAGGAAATAACTTCTGATCATCACTTTGAGAACCTGGTAGGGATTCTCAAGATCAACTCATGACAGCGTGGGGTCGGGGGCATAAGACTGGGTCCCTGTGGAGTTTTTAGCTCTCAACCACTCTGATCCTCCAGCCATTTGTGAATCATGGTTTAAAATGTTCTCATAGAGGGGCGCCTGGGTGGCTCAGTTGGTTGAGCATCCGACTTCGGCTCAGGTCATGATCTCACGGTCTGTGAGTTCGAGCCCCACATCGGGCTCTGTGCTGAAAGCTCAGAGCCTGGAGCCTGCTTCCAATTCTGTGTCTCCCTCTCTCTCTGCCCCTTCCCCACTCATGCTCTGTCTCTCTCTGTCTCTCAAAAATGAATAAACATTAAAAAAAATTTTTAATGTTCTCATAGAGTCTCACATTAGCTGGAGATTCTGCTCCTGGACTTCTCCCCCTATGCTGTGATTTTCTGTATCTTCCTGTCTGTCTTTCCAATTTTTGGGCAGCCATTTCCCCTGTGGCCTCAATCATCTGATGGATATAAAATGCGTCGTTAATTTTCAGTTCTTCAGCTTTATTCTTGTTTTTTTTTTCCTTGCAAGGGTAGAAGGGATGGCTTCCAAGCACCTTCTATGTAGGATTAAGACCCAGACGTTCTCTGCTGTCGATCAAATGCTTAGCTCTAATAACACCCAGAAATGTTTTCCTGAATTAGCGTTCCTTATCGTCTTTGCAATAAGTTGACTCTGGTCTGACGTAAGAGCTCACTGCACCAGCCTCAAACCCAGGTGGACTGCTTCCTAAACCAGTTCTATTCCTTCTGTTAATTAATTCAACTTTGCTGGACGTGTGGAAGGAAGTCTTAGAAATTGATAATTAGGCTGAGATTTGAGTCAAATGAGAGTGTCAGTGGAGCAAATGGGGTCTTTCTCAGCAATCAGCGTGTATCATCAGGACATTATGATGTGCAAGACCGACGCACACACAATCTCACACGTCGGTGAGATGTCCAATACCCTGAGGTTCGAACGATGCCCGCAAGTCACCAGGATGCAGTGAAGAATTTCTCTTCTTAACGAGTTGTGTTCACAAAGTTGGGGTGGGCCATTGGTCAATAAACCAGTCACATAGTGATTTCCTGATCTGACAAGTCTCAAATCTGTGGTCATTACAGACGCCTACTTTTCCCGAGGGTGAGGGCCATGCGTCTCGCGGTCACCCTTCTGTACCCTGTATGTGGTATCAGGGTGGCATGGAACAGCAGCTCATAGCTCTTTGTGAATTAAACAAGTAAAAGAATAAATTGCTGCTTTTTTTCACCCAATCAGAAGCCTATAAAGAGCTGGAGGGCACAGCATCAGAACTGTAGAAATTGCAAGAGTGTCAGCAGGTGTATTTCTGCAGCAGCTTGGAAGGCAAACTTTGGGGGGGGGGGGTGGACATGGCACAATGAATGTCACTGAATGAGCCTTGGGGGGCCTTGAGCCCCCAGGAATTTGGGGAAAATATTTTCCGTGGACCTGTTTGCATGGGAAGGGCCACGACTCCCATTAACTGCCGAGACAATTATGCGACGGGCAAGGGTATAACGGTACAAAAGCCAGGTGGACGCTCCCAGAGCCCACCCCACCCCCCCGCAAAGCCCCTTCCTCCAGCGAGTGAGTAACAGGTGTTAGAGCGTGTCTACTCTGAGAGAAGGGACACACAGATGGACCTGCCCAGATCTGAGGCTGAGCACGAAGGAGCGTCCTCCACCGTGTTCACCACGACTCTTGGCGACAAGAGAGAACAGGCACGGTGTTCGGCACAAGCAGTTGTTTAGGTTGAAGGCAGTCTGAGATACATCACTAGTATCCGACCGCAGATGATCCATCTCTCCATTTTTATTTTGACCCAAAGCATCTACTGAATGTGTTCCCTGTCATCAGCTAATGCCCAATCCTTGTCACTAAACAGCCGCATCACGGAAACAACAGAGAAAGCCCCAAACCCATAGTATTTTCATTTCCATCAGCGCTGACCTAGTTAGGCACTCTTCTTTGGACGTCAACTCTGGCATTTTAAGGAACATTTCATGGAGGCTGATTCCTCCCCAGTCGCTCACCCCGCCTCTTCCTTTACCTGGACCCTCTGGAGCAAAACAAGGCAAAACAAAACAAAACAAAAAGACCAGGATGTCCTGACTGCCGTCGCTCAGAAAAGGCTGAGGCTGCAGAGAGAATCCGATACAAGAGACGTTCAACGCACAACTCGAGGCACCGGGAGAGACGATGTTTTCGCCAAGCTAGAAGGAGGTGGGAAATCGTCACGCCAGGTAAGGTCAGCAGCATTCTTACCGGGGCAGCCAAATGTTGCCTCACTAATTGGACCATTTCCCTCCCACAACCGTGACAAGGGTGGTTCCTCTGCACTTGTCAGACCTTTAAACCCTGCAACCGATCAGGTGGCTTAAAATCGGGAGAGTCTGTTAATTAGTGCTAATTGATTCCACCCCGACGGTGACTTTGCATTTCAGCATCCGCAGGATGTCCTGCCTCCTGAGAGGTGAGGAATGCTGTGTGTGTTGGGAAGAAGGGAAAACTAAGAGGCCCTGGGTGAAAGAGGGAGAAGGGGGCATAAGGTGAGCAAGGAAAAGCAGTGTCCATGGGGGTTTTGTCTGTGTGCCTCTCTGAGCCCCTGAAACTCACAGTCTTCTGTTGGGACAGTTCCTCCATGCAAGGCTCTAGGAATTGCCAGGTGGAGGAAGGGTCTGATGGGAAACCACAGAGCTTATTAAGACGCTTTGATTATTAGACGACGCTGTTTCCTGGGAGATTAAGACGTATATGCTATGCATAGCATGTTATTAGACATGATATACATTTTACTCAGAATGTAATATTTTTATTTGTTTTTAATTTTTAATGTTTATTTTTGAGAGACAGCGAGAGAGACAGAGTGTGAGCAGGGGAGGGGCAGGGAGAGAGAGGGAGACACAGAATCCGAAGCAGGCTCCAGGCTCTGAGCTGTCAGCACAGAGCCCGATGCGGGGCTCGAACTCATCATGAACCTCGAGATCATGACCTGAGCCGAAGTCAGATGCTTAACCGACTGAGCCACCCAGGAGCCCCAGGATGTAATATTTTTAAATTAATAGTTCCATACATGTTATAAAACTCCGGTTCATCACAATCCCGCTCCCCTCCATATATGATTAAAAGCATAAGTACCAATTCCCTTTATCTTATTCTACTTCTCACTTTCATGAACATCAGTTTTGCCCCAGCAAGACATTTCAGGTGAGCAGGATTTGGCAAATGTGTCCCTCTAGCATGACAGAAAGTACTCAAGGAGACCTCATAAGGGAATGGCACGAATAGCAATTGAATAGACATTCTAGAGAAAATTAGTGCAGACTCAAGTTCCCATTCCTACATATCACGAAGCTCAGAGCCCTTTAGGGATCTAACAACTTGTCCACAAAAGCCCAGGCAGACCCCCTTTCTTCCTTGTGTCCCATTATGTTGCTGGTGGCATCTCAGACATAGGAGGTGGCTATCTATCCGTGGAGTCTGTTGTCTTTACCTTAGTGATTTGGGATTATGTTGCTAGGCAGAAGCATCTTAAGGTAGCTTTGGGAGATTTATTTTGTATGGGTCAGTTACACAAAGAGTTGCAGATTACATTTTCTTGGAAGTGCTCTAAGAAGCATTAATAGA
The DNA here is from genome assembly GCF_028018385.1 of Neofelis nebulosa. Lineage (NCBI taxonomy): Eukaryota > Metazoa > Chordata > Mammalia > Carnivora > Felidae > Neofelis > Neofelis nebulosa. The sequence continues at coordinate 103,564,667 of NC_080785.1, forward strand.
CATGTCTTCCCAGAAGGCAAATGACAGAAGGCAAATGAAGGCAAATTATATATATATAATATATATATTATATATATATAATATATATATAATACATATATAATATATATTATATATATTATATATTCTGTATTATATATATAATATATATAATATATATTATATATATTATATTATTATAACTATAATTATTATATTATTATATTATTATATATAATTATATATATAATTATATATTATATATTATATATTATATATATTCTATATTATATATATTATATATATTATATATATTATATATATATTCTGTATTATATATATTATATATATAATATATATATTCTGTATTATATATATTATATATATAATATATATATATATTCTTAAGCAAAACAATGACTCTAATTCCATTTTAGAGAGGAAAACCCCACGTATAGGACATAAACAGAACTTGAAAGAGCAAAATAATGGAAAACATTATTTTCCTCTCAGGGCGAGAGGAGATTTGAACGGCTACCCACACCCCAGACACTGCCACTAACAGCCAGCAGGGTGCAAAGTCCCTCCCGGGGCTGTGGGCAAACAGAGTTCTCACAGCCCATCGTTGGATACTGGCTCCCAGAGCTGTTCAGTGGGTCACCTTTCTTAGCTGTGCTCAATGATCGGTTCCTTTACATTTCAACCGTGTCAGATGACTCCCATCCAAACACCTGGGTGGTGCTCTGCTGTCTCCCTGTAGAAAGGTATAGCTGCTGAAAGAAATGATGGATTATGATAAAGAACCTTCCAGCCAAGATGGCAGAGGAGGTGCCAATCGGATCCCACTCTGTCGGATAACCATTGAGATTTTGGTATCCACCGAAAACGTTTCTACACGTTGCCTAATTGGATCCAGGGGGAAAATTGTGTCAGATTCACAAGTATTACACAAAGGAGTAAAACGGAGAATGTGCCTGCCTAAGTTGGGCAACTGAAGGGACATAAGGTGGGCAAATACAACAGGTGCATCGAATTCTGTGTCTCCCTCTCTCTCTGCCCCTCCCCCGTTCATGCTCTGTCTCTCTCTGTCTCAAAAATAAATAAACGTAAAAGAAAAAAAAATTAAAAAAAAAAAAAAGATTGGGAGGCACTGGCACAGAAGATTATCCCAGAACAATGGTATCTGTTACAGGCAGAGTCATTTGACTAAGCATTGTTAACATGTAAATGAAACTTCATGCAAATCCAAAAAAAAAAAAAAAAAAAAAAGGACCGCTTGAACAGGAAACATAGACAAAATCCAGAATGAAATCTGCGTATAAGACAACAGCAATGAAATTGGGATTGAAATCATTTAAATATAAAAAGCCTCACAAACCTCAGAAGAAAATATGGTCCGCATTTAACAGAGCTCATGTAGGAAAACAGCTTTCTAAACATCAGTACAAACAAAAGAAGTGGAAAGGGAAAACATGCCAAACCCAACCAGACAAAAATTTAGGACCGACGTGAAAGTAAATTTTACGGGAACAAAAGGCAACTTACAGATGAGAAAAGAAATGAACAGTGGACGGGTATGTGTGGGTAGTGGGGAACATGTCCCGGCAGCCCCTCCACATGAGAAACAAAACCTCTTCAAAATAAATAAGAAAAAGATGAGTGTGTCAGGAAAAAGCTGAACAGAAGAAATAAATCCATGCATAGATTCTAACGGCCTGTAAATATTCTTAAAATGTCCAACATGTCCTAGTAACAATTATACGATTCTCCCATATCATTTTTCCTATGTAACTGGAAGTTTTTGTAACAATTGAAATAACAATTAAGCTCAGTATTGGGGCGTACAAGGAGAGGGGTGCGTCACGCTCCTGTAAACGTAGAATTTAAGACAAACTGCCTGGAGGGCGGATGGACAGCACCAGGAGACAACCTCAAACAAACACAGACGCTCTGACGAAGGGGCTTCATTTCTAGCAATTTGTCCTAAGGAGTCAATCACAGATGTTTAAAGAGATGCATGCTCAGTACTGTTCTTTGCAGCATAATTTACAAGAGTGAAAAATTGGAAACAATCTAAATGGCTGCCGATAAGCGATGGGCTTTTAAAATATGGAACATAGAAACGATGGTGAAATTCAAGAGAATGTGCCAGGATTCCAAACGAAGTGGGGAATGCTTGGTGAGAGAAACAGGATCAAAATAACACAGAGGGTGACCCAGGCTTGATTAAAATATGTGTAAATGTAATGTAATGTAATGTAAATGTAACAGTTAATGCTAACTGTTTACATGTATGAAGTATGCACGAGGGAATGGGCTGAAATTAAATATAACATTATGCTATTGGAGACTCTCGAAGTCAACTTTGCAAAACAAGAGCAGAGTCAGACTGTCCCTCCCAAATGTTAAGATAAAGTACAAAGTCTTTGAAACACACATATTTATTGGCCTTGAAGAAAAATCCATAGGAAGGAGCTCCCCTCTACTTGCTAGATGGGGTGCTGCCTTATTCATGAATCCTTAACAAAGTCACTTAATCTTAGGGAAGGGAAGAGAAGGGAAGGCAACAGAGAAGAGGAGAACGGAGGGGAGGGAAAGGGATGGGAGGGGAGGGAAGGCGAGGGGAGGGAAGGGAGGGGAGGGGAGGGGAGGGAGGGGAAGGGAGGGGAGGGGAAGGGAGGGGAGGGGAAGGGAAGTAAGGGAGGGAAGGAAAGGGAGGGGAGGAGAGGAGGAGGGGAGGGGAGGGGAGGGAAGGGAGAGAAGGGAAGGGAGGGAAGGGAAGGGAAGGGAAGGGAAGGGAAGGGAAGGGAAAGGAAGGGAGGGGAGGGGTAGGGAGGGGAGGGGAAGGGAGGGGAGGGGAAAGGAGGGAAGGGAAGGGAGGGGAGGGGAGGTGGAGGGGAGGGGAGGGGATGGGAAGGGAAGGGAAGGGAAGGGAGGGGAGGGGAGGTGGAGGGGAGGGGAGGGGATGGGAAGGGAAGGGAAGGGAAGGGAGGGGAAGGATGGGGAGGGGGAGGGGAGGGGAGGGAAGGGGAGGGAAGGCAAGGCAATGGAGAAGAGGGGAGGGCAAGGAAGGGGAGGGGAGGGGAGGGGAGGAAAGGGAGGGGATAAGGAAGGGAAGGGAAGGGAAGAGAAGGGAAGGGAAGGGATGGGAGGGGATAAGGAGGGGAGGGGAGGGGAGGGGGACAGGGGAGGAGAGGGGAGAGGAAGGAAAGGAAGGGAAGGCAATGGAGGAGAGGGGAGGGGAGGGGAAGGAAGGGGAGGGGAGGGGAGGGAGGGGAGGGAAGGGGAGGGGAGCAGAGGGAGGGGAGAGGAAAGGAGGGAAGAGGAGGGAAGGGAAGGGATAGGGAGGGGTGGGGATAGGGAGAGGAGGGGAGGGGGAGGGGGAGGGAAGGGAAGGGAAGGGAAGGGAATGTGGCAAGGCAAGACCTATAGGACAACGGAATCAGGTGGAGAAGCCACTGATTTCTATACAACAAGTTAACATTTGAATAAGATGGCACCAGAATTCCAAAGAAAAAATATGGGTGGTTTCACATAATGGTGAGAATAATTGTTCATTGAATGAAAAAAAATAAAAATCGTTTTATGCCCAATGTCATGTATAAAAGTGGAGGCTGAGTATATTAACAATGTTAATGTAAAAGTAAACATTTTCAGTTAATAGGAAATATGGTAAGAGAACATTTTTCTGACAGAAAAAAGATTGATGAAGGAAAACTTTGGACCTACACGCCGTAACAAAGAAAATGGTGAATTTACCTATAAAATTTAATGAGATCTCTTCACTTGTAATAGTTTTCATGAAGCACAATGGATATGGAGAACCACACATATTTGATGTGTAGCTTGATGCGTTCAGGCGTCCGCAAACACCTGTGATACCGTCTCATGGCCACCATCAAGAGTTTCCTCCTGTCCCTTTGTTTTGGTTTTTGTTTTGTGGTAAGAACACTTCACATGAGATCTACCTTCTTAGTGCAATCTGAAGTGCCCAGTCTCATTCTGTTACTACAGACCCTCCCCCGCACAGCAAATCTGTAGCACTTATGCACCCAGCACAATCACAACTCTATCCCCAGTCAAGAGAGTTTATTAAACAATGCCAAAGCAGGCGGAAGATATTTGTCATGCCCAAATGAAAGGGATTCGTCTCTACAACGGGCAATAAGATCCCACAGGTAATAAAGAAAACAATTACTGTAATTTTAGAAAGGGTAAAAATTATGAAGATAACTGATACACAAGTAAACCTAAAACAAACAGATGCTCACATCGAGGAGTAATCAGAGAAATAGAAGTTGTCGCAAAATTAACACATCGCTGTATACATGTTAGGTCCGGAAAACGTAGGAAGCTGGAAGATGCCGGAATGGGGGTATAGAGAAGCAAAGGGCTTGCCTTGCCCTGAGAACGTAGATTGGGAAGACATTCCGGAAACCAGTTTGGTTGGCCGCAATGGGTCAAGTTAAAAATATTTGTATTGTAGATCAAAACCACACTGAGATATCACCTCACGCCCGTGAGGGTGGCTAAAATGAACAAATCAGGAGACTATAGATGCTGGCGAGGATGTGGAGAAATGGGAACCTTCTTGCACTGTTGGTGGGAATGCAAACTGGTGCAGCCGCTCTGGAAATCTGTGGAGGTTCCTCAAAAAATTAAAAATAGATCCACCCTATGACCCAGCAATAGTACTGCTAGGAATTTACCCAAGGGATACAGGAGTGCTGATGCATGGGGGCACTTGTACCCCAATGTTTATAGCAGCAGTTTCAACAGTAGCCAAAGTATGGAAAGAGCCTAAATGTCCATCAAATGACGAATGGATAAAGAAATTATGGTTTGTATACACAATGGAATAATACGTGACAATGAGAAAGAATGAAATATGGCCCTTTGTAGCAACGTGGATGGAACTGGAGAGGGTTACGCTAAGTGAAATAAGTCCTACAGAGACAGACAGATACCATATGTTTTCACTCTTATGTAGATCCTGAGAAACTTAACAGAAGACCATGGGGGAGGGGAAGGGGAAAAAAAAGAGAGGGAAGGAGCCAAACCATAAGAGACTCTTAAAAACAGAACAAACTGAGGGGTTATGGGGGTGGGAGGGAGGGGAGGGTGGGTGATGGGTATGGAGGAGGATACCTGTTGGGATGAGCACTGGGTGTTGTATGGAAACCAATTTGACGATAAATTTCATACTAAAAAAATAATAAAATAAATTATGGAAGAGGCAAAAATAATATTTGTATTGTAAGCTACAAAATGTTGACTGCTGAGTATATTTCCTAAAGGTATTTTCTTACAAATGGATAAGATGTATTTAGGTAAAGGAAGCTGGGGGGTGGTTACCAAGTCGCCAAGTAGAGTCATAGACTTACACAAAATATTTTAGGTAAAATGAAGGGAGAAACATTGAGGCAAAGACCATGGGAAGAGTGCTCCCAAAGCAGTGTTTGATTCGTAAGACAAAAGAAAAAAAAATTTTTTTTTGAGAGACAGAGAGAGATTGAGACAGAATCCCAAGCAGGCTCCACTCTCAGAGCCCAATGCAAGGCTCAATCCCACAACTCCATGGGTATGACGGTATGATGACCTCAGCCGAAATCAAGAGTTGGACGCTCAACCAACTGAACCACCAAGGCACAACAAAAACGTCACAGAGCTACGAGGAGGAATTCACAAATTAACCTCTAAGGAAAGACTGTAACACATCTCCTTTAGTACTTTATAAATCAAGGAAAAACACAAAAAACAAAACAAAAACAAGAAGACCACAGATCAGAACATTAACAAGTTTGAACTGGTGGACACAGAATCTTGCACCCAATAGTCAAGGTTGCACTTTACTTTCAGACACATGTACAGTACTTACCAAAACCATGACCAACTACCAGGATATAAACAAAGCCTCGACAAAATAACGCCAAAGAAAATAGAAGGAAAAAAATAATGAAAATGAGAGGCAAAATAGACTAGATTTGATTAGGTATACCATATTGTATATTATTAAATTGAGTTTTTATTTATTTCATTTATTTTTTACTTTGGAGAGAAAGTGCGCACAAGCAGGGAATAGGGGAAGAGAGAGAGAAAGAGAATGTTTAATGTTTATTTATTTTTGAGAGAGAGAGGGACAGACAGACAGACAGAGAGCGTGAGCAGGGGAGGGGCAGAGAGAGAGGGAGACACAGAATCCGAAGCAGGTCCCAGGCTCCGAGCTGTCAGCACAGAGCCCGACACGGGGTTTGAACTCACGGACGGTAAGTTGGATACTTAACAGACTGAGCCCCCCAGGTGCCCCGAGAGAAAGAGAGAGACAGAGAGAGCATCTTAAGAGGGCTGCATGTTCAGTGCAGATCCTGATGTGGGGCTTGCTCCCATGACCTTGATCATGACCTGAGCTGAAACCAAAGAGTTGGATGCTCAACCAACTGAGCCACTCAGGAGCCTCTACTCTACTGTATATTTAATATAGGACATATACAGAATATAATATATAGTAGTGCCAAATATATAGTTAGATATTTTTAAATATAGGTTTCATAACATATATTTTATACAATGTAATAGCATATCTAATATTATAGAGTACACTTGAAATAAGGAGTATGAAGTTCTAGCAGGATAAGCAAAAGACATCAACAACACAATGTTACAGAAAAATCTATAAATGCTGTGGGATCAAGGATAACAGGGTATTGCTGTGAAGAAAGAATGAACACAGCAGATCTTACTTTCTCAAGCACTCCTTCTCCCTGGGGACATCTGGAGCCCTGGCCTTGACCCCAGATCAAACTCTGAGAGCTTAATTCCTGGAACGTTCAGTTGGTCTGTGATTAGGATCCTGTTCTGTATGCCCAAGGCAGTGGATCAGGGTGTCTCAGGCTAGCAGCACCATTTAAAATAATCATGAGAGGTCACCCAGTGCGGCTGGTTTGGGTTCAGCACCCTGACTGGTCATATAGCTACTTTAAGTCTTTATAATAACTCTAGACCCCAAGATCCAAGTGAGCTCACTCAGTTTTCCCTGAGTGATAACACATCTCACATCTCTCTCTCTGTGGCAGGCAGGTGGAAAGAAACACTACCACAAAACCCCACGGAGAAAGGTTGCTTAAAAGCCCCTAGACTTCACTTACGGGAATGTTCTTTCTGCTCTACTGTATCCCGTGCTACAATAAACCTTATTGACGAGGAAAACTTTATGCAGAGGCAGGTGAGTCCTTCCAGTGAATTACTGAACTGGTGGATGGTCGAGGGCCCCGAAAACAGTTAAGTAACTTTATGACTATAAACATGAAAACCTGGAAGAAATAGATCCCTACGCAATATAGCTTAGAAAAACTGACTCAAAAAGAAATGGAAAACCAGAAGTCATGTAACGATTAAAGAATTCAAATCTGTAAATATTCCAGAATGATAAAACATCAATCCAGATGATTTTATAAGTGATTTTACCAACGCCTCAAGGGAAAGATAAAGTCAGAGACTAGAAACGTGGGAATGTCCGAAATTATTTTACTAACCGTATGAAACAAAGCACACGGTTATGGGGCCAGGCAGATGTAGGTTTAATTCCCAAATCTACCAGGTGATAGGTTTGTGACACCGGAATAATTTACCTAACTGGTAATAATTTTTCTCATCATCACTCAACAATATTTATTCGGCACCTCCTTTGTGCCAGGAATGTTTCTACCTAGTGAAGACACAGGAGGGAACACAATAGACAAAAGCCTTTTTTTTTTTTTCACGGACATGGTAAAAGAGTGTCATGACAGATAAGAAGCAAGTGTTCAGGTGAGGGCCATGTGTGCACGGGTCCCAGGAGGGAAGCAGGCCAGAGACAGCCATGGCCCTGGATAAGAGGGGCCAGAGTATTACAAGTCGCAGTCAGGCAGGTGACAGGAGCCCAGGCTGCGTTTGGTCTTGTTTGGCAGGAAGTGACAAAAGGTAAGACAGTGATGACCCCAAGATTCCCAACATGAATGAATGGGGCTGTTTTAAAATAATGGGGAGCAGTTTAGGGAGCAAGGCTTCTTTTCTTCCTATTTAAGTGTTTAGGAACGGAAGACTAAAGTAATAACAGGTAGGGAAATCCCAAGAAAAGTGACTTCAAGAAGACCAGCCTTGGATTATTTAACTAAAGGACATTTGAAGATTTTCTTCAAGTCGATACAGAAAGCCATTAGTCTATCATGATAGAGAACGTTTGAGCCTAGGTAGAAAGGCATTTTAATATTAGGGTTGGCTCCCCTGATCAGACCCCTGAATCTCATCAGAGTCAGTGGTGAAAAATGGTTCTGGGTAATCAGGAATCTTTGGAAGGACATCAGGCGAGAACAGGATCGAGGGAAAGGGTGCAAAACCAGAATCACAAAAGGACGAAAATCAGGGTACCTTGAGAAGTCTTTGTTTAATTTATTTTATTTTATTTTTTAGAGAGAGAGCGTGTATGACCTGGGAGAGGGGCGGGGGAGAGAGAGAAAGAGAGAGAGACAGAGAGGGAATCCCAAGCAGGCTCCATGCTCAATGCAGAGCCCGACGCAGAGCTTGACCCCACGACCCTGGGGTCACAACGTGAGCTGAAATTGAGAGTCGGACGCTCAACGGACTGGGCCACCCAGCACCCCTGAGGAGTCTTGAAAGTGGAAATTTAATAGTGATAATAGCGATAATGATAGGGGTGATAACAGTAGGAACCCAGTGTCATCTGTCGAGAGGATGCCACAGACAGGCATCATGCGTAGCCTAAGCCATGAATTGTCACAACAAGTAGCTATGAGATATTTGTTATTACCCCCATTTTGAGATGACAGAACTGAAACGTAGTGAAGCGCTCCTTACCAAAACTTCAGGAACTCTCTATGGGGCAGGGAGCCTCACTTGAAATCCGAGGTTACCCACAGTGACTCAGTTTCTCTCAATGGCACCCGCCAAGGGATCGGTTGGTTCCAACCAATTTTTCCATTCCACCACTGTATTCAAGGCTTAAAGGACCAGGAGGATCCCAGAACCTGGAGTCTTGGGAGCAGAGCCTCTAAAAAGGGCCTCAGTGTCTACCCTATTTTCACGCCTACCTTATGAGGCTACCCCAGAGCTGATATGCACACAATTATTTGGCCCGATTAGCTCCCTTGATTCGAAAATTTGCGAATAAATTCAAGGTAATAGGTTTATTGTTCACTGAGGAAATTTGACTTCACACACACACACACACACACACACACACACACACACACAGCTGGTATGTTAGTGCACACCTATCCCTAACCCCATCTGGCCATGCCTTGGATTTACCCATGACAGATAAAACAAAGAGTTAAGGAAGCAACCAGAATTCCCCAGGAGCCTTGTCTATCAAGCACTGGGTGTTGTATTCCACAAAGATGTCTTCGTTTCACGCTCAAAGCATCTAGCAATGTAGGTATGGTTGACTCCATTTCATAGCTGAGGACATCCTATTTAGAGAGGCTAAGGGGCCCCAGGGTGACTCAGTTGGCCACATCTGACTTCGGCTCAGGTCGTGATCTCGCTGTTCATGGGTTCGAGCCCCACGTTGGACTCTGCGCTGACAGCTTGGAGCCTGGAGCCTGCTTCGGATTCTGTGCGTGTGTGTGTCTCTCTCTGCCCTTCTCCTGCTCTCTCTCTCTCTCTCTCAAAAATAAATAAAACATTTTAAAAAAAGTTTTTTAGAGAGGCTGAAAAACTGTCCACCTGACACAGCCAGTTAGTGTGATTTCCACCTAGTGTTCTCTGCTTCCAAAGCTCACGCTTCCGTTGCCCAGGTGTGGCCATGTGTGCCTCGGTCCGCAGTCATGGAAAATTCCTGCCGCACACCGTTAGTGGGACAGCTGGGTCATCGTCTGCAAAGGGGCTGAATCCCCTATCCTAATTTACCATTTTAATTTGTTCTACACAGAGAGAAGCTGGGGAAACCACTGCAGAGGCATAGTGCTTAACCCAGATGGTCCCAGAAAAAGTCTGCGGAACCTCGAAGGGCACGCAAATCTGAGGCAACCGGTTTTATCGCACAAATCCAATTTCATTCTCCTAGAAATAACTGGTATGACTCCATTCCGTCAACTTCCTGGGTTTTTTTTTTTCCTCTTGGTGCCCAACCCTTGCCCCATCGCTGCAAACTTTGATTGTTTCCAAGACTTCTCAGCTGTATTTTCTCTCTCAGTTCCATTTGTGGCACTGCTGTTTGAGGACAGGGTGTGGACACAGACACAAGCTTATAACCAAAACTCAAGCCCCCCCGAAGTGCATGTGTCACAGTCTCTGCATCAAAGATCCCACGGAGGTAGAGAGGGGTTGCAATCAAGGGCCTAATTCCCAGGGTAAATCCAGCTGAGAGCGACGAACAGGGGAGGGACAGTGAAGGTTCCAGAGGGAAGGCTGAGTGGATTCCACATGGCCAACAATGAAAGCAAGCTAAGCCAAAGACGGCCATCTGCAGTTGAGAGAGCACTACTGACTTCAAGCCGTGAGAGAGAAAAAAAATGGCAATAAAATGTTGAAAACTGTAGAAGGCAACATTCAAAATGAGCCTATAAACCAAATTGCATTAGGTCTAAAGTGCATCTCTCTCTCTCTCTCTCTCTCTCTCTCTCTCTCTCTCTTCTCGATTTCACTCCCCCTCTGGCCTTCCAGCCGGGCTTTTTAAATTTAAACATAATTAGATGTTTTCACTACATTTTTTTTTTTTCTGTAATCTAATTTTTCCACAGTCCTTTAGACCTCCTGCGGGGGGAGGAGAAGTTTCACTGCGAAGTCTAGAGAGAAAACCAAATACACCCTCTCCCCACAAACTGATAAAGGTTCTACAATATGGTATAGGAACGTTTAGCTAAGACCCCCTGGCGGTAGCGCTGGGAACAGGGACCCTCCATGTGAACAAACCACTGAAATCTTGGGGTGTGGACCTGCTGGGAGTGTCCATGTGAGGGATATTGGACCATGTTTTGTCCCCACCACCCCCTCCCCCATATCTTACCTACCGCTTAACTTGCCCCCCGTCGGCAGATCAGGCAGCTCAGGGCTCTCCACAAATACACTTCGACGCCCCAATGTTACAAATCCACTACAAATCCACTTCAGTGACACAAGCCAACCGCCCCCCGCCGAAATCCACGGCTGTCTGTGCCATCCCCTCTGCAGATGTCAATGAAATCATTTGCTCGCAGTTTCCAATCATGCTTCCAATATGCGCTGCCTCTCTTCTTCTCCGCCCTCTCTCTCCCGCCATCCCCTTGGCCCCTCCGTGTCCTCCACATCGTTCTCTCAGCTTAGTCCCTGGCTTGTTGGGAGTTCCGATCACTGTTCTCATCCTAACGGGGACCCAGGTCATCAGCCCCCTTCAAATAAGGAAAATATCTAGAATGGGACTATGTGACAAACACACAATGAGAGCCACAAACGTAATTGTTGATTTTCTAGCAGCCCCATTTAGTAAAATAAAAGGAAGGAGGAGAAATTCATTCCGGTCATAGATTTAATGGAGTTCGAAATACTCAAACATCATCACTTCCACATGCGACACTACCCACGCTTCAAGAGTTGGATAATGACATGTGGCCTGTGGAGAAACCCATACCCTTCTGAGCTCTCGCTGTGCAGAAGGACGTCACGAACATTCTCACGGTGTGGGGGGGGGGGGGGTGACCGTTTCCACTGCACGATAAGAAAGCTAGAGGTCAGAGAAGTCCTGCACCCCTCCCAGTGTCGCACAGCTTGTAAAGCTAGAATTTGAACTCACATCTATTCTGATTGCGAACGGCAGGCCCTGCCCACATCACCACGAATCTGTCTGATTCCAGAACAGACTCACCAACCTAGTTCTGAGGCCAGCTGCCTCAAACACGCGACAGTCCTTGAGAACTTCTTCTCTTCAGGCAAATCAGGCATCGATTACCTCCTCCAATCTCTGTGCTCTTGATACAGAGAGAAGAAAGGAGCAGGGGAGAGAGAAATGGGGGAGAACTTAATGTCTATTAACTTATACCAGCCAAACGTGGGAGGAAGCACTCTTGCAGTGGTTTGACGAGTTGGCCACTTCACGTGGCCTGAAGTTTGTTGGTATCCACAACACCCATGTCAAGTGGCTTCCTTTACTACCACTCTACCGGTAGAGACCTCCCTGGGGGGTTGTCTAAATAAATGGCATAGTCAGTTCTCCTTTTCCATGTGGCTACGACAACTATGGTTATAAGACATACTAAACGGATTTTAGTTAAATAATTGTGGAAAACACAATTATTAAGTTTCTAAAGCACAATAACTTTTCTTAAAGTAGTTTCACATAGGGGACGCCTGAGTGACTCAGTCGGTTAAGCGTCTGACTCTTGGCTTTGGCTGAGGTCATGATCTCAGGGTTCATGAGCTTGAGCCCCACATCGAGCTCTGTGCTGAGTGTGGAGTCTGCTTGGGATTCTCTCTCTCTGTCTCTCCCTCTCTCTCTGCTCCCTCCCCACTCATTCTCTCTCTCTCTTTCACACACACACAATAAATAAATAAACTTAAAAAATAAAATACAGTAAAGAAATAAAATGAAATGAAATTAAAAAGTTTCATATATTTTTAATACTTTGAAATAAACCAAAGGCCACCACTGCCCCAAACCCTGGCTCTCACATGGCCCACGATTTTGCCCCATCCGCTCTTCTATCCCTTACTTGCGACTTCTGTCTAGAGCCTTCTCACATTTCTTGGTCATTTCTTTCCTTCCCAGAGACCTTCCCATATAAATGGTTTTCTGGAGGGCCCCCAAGGAAGCAGGCTTCCTGTCAACTTTGATGTGCTTTCCTATTGCTTCCCAGGGTGTTCCCCTCTGTCCCCAGGGTCTTGCCAAGTGCCTGGCATGTAGCTGGTGCTCAGTAAACAGCTCTGGAAAGAATCAGCAAACACATAGGTCAACGGTAGACTGAATGAAATGAGGGCATACTAGTCTTACGAGATAGTCAACAATAGAGTTCTGTGACTTGGGGACTATCCCCCCCGCACCATCTTGGAACAATGCCCCTTGGCACGTTGAAGAAGCAGAAAAGATCATCCCAGGTCAGTAGGACTGCCACCAGTAAGCTGTCGGGACCAAGGCATAAGGACGCCGCCATGTCTTAAACATAGGGCAGAACCAGTGGACGTATCGGATGCAGCATTCATGGGGAGCCCAAGCCACCATCCACACTGCAGTTAGAACACGCAGTTAAGTCAAATCTGTTCCTCTCCTCAAAAACCGTCCTTGTCTCCCACAGGAGAAGCTTCAAGTTCTCCGTTATCTGATCTCACCCACGTGGTCAGGCAGGACCCATGGACATCTCCTGTGCTACGTTCTCAAGCCCCAAGTTCCTCAAATTCATCTTCAGGCTCAACAACTAACTCAAGGACCCCGAGGCCGAACCAGAGGGTAAGGTGTGCTCGTACCTGGAAAGTCTGGGTATCGACGGATTAATTTCTTTTTTCACTCATTGAGCAGTATACATGCATAGTACATATGCCAAATAATACATTATATTATATATGGCATGTAGGTATACATATAAACATACATTATAAATGGTACATATGTGTGCTTGTACATATAGTACATGTTTTTTAAAAAACCAGGATCCCTCATTCAATTCCATGGTTATTTTGGTTTCCACAATTACTTCCGTTTCCAAGATTAGCCAATTCTTTTAGGAAAGTGAATTAGCCGGGGTGCCTGGGTGGCTCAGTCGGTTAAGCGTCACACTTCAGCTCAGGTCACGATCTCACAGTTCGTGAGTTCGAGCCCTGCGTCGGGCTCTGTGCTGACAGCTTAGAGCCTGGAGCCTGCTTCAAATTCTATGTCTCCCTCTCTCTCTGCTCCTCCCCTGCTCATGCTCTGTCTCTCTCTCCTTCAAAAATAAATAAAAACATTTTAAAAAAATGTTTAAAAGAAAGTGAATTAGCCAATTCCTTTGGCATTAGCAGGAGTCCTGGCACATGCTGTTTTAAAAGAAAGGATGATCTGATTATGTCAAACTATGATGTAATTATGTCACAGACAAGGCTTCTATGGATTTCAGTCCATGTAACAAACCGAACAATTCCAATATTCGGTTCATGGGGGAGACACTGAAGGACTCCACTGCAAAAGTGCCAGAAGATGGATCAACTTCGAACAAAAAGCCAAGCGATAGGAAAAATTGTACTAAAATCTGGTGGCCTGTAAGTTCCTTTCGGTCTGAGAGTCAGACCAGGCAAAGAGGGTCCTTTATTTTCTTTTTTTTTTTAAAAAGGCTCCAATGTATAAATCAAAATCTATGTTTATTTTGTTATTAATCTCTGCTATAATTTCTGATTAGGGCAAAAGAAGGCAATCGCTCCTGCACGCGGACACGAGAAATGAGAGGAATTGGGGAGGTAATCTGGAAAAAAAAAACCAACAGCAAGTACAGAGAGATAGAGGGGAGACAAGAGGGAGGGAGAGGAGCTCTCAGAAAGAAGAAACTGCATTCTTTCAATCTCCAAATGCCAGACACGGACTCCCAGGAAACAAGGAATATGACAAAAGGTTTTTAAACAACGCAATACAACTCTGTGGTTGGATGTAGCTCTCGGTTTAAAAGGCAAGAAGAGAGAAAGTAAATTTATTTTTACCCTTAAGATGCACCTTCACTCTTCCAATTAATTGCTTTGAGTGACAGTTGTGGATAATTCAGGAGCTACAGATGTCCAGGTCCAAAATTGCAAGCCAGGAAACATGGCTTATCGGTCCTTTTCAAGAAAAGATAGGGATTTATCGCCCCTTCTTTTCTCATAAACTCTGCTGTCTTTGTAAAATATCTCTGGTTCCATCTTCAGAGGAATAATGTGTGTGCAGCTTGGAAAGAGAGACTGATCTGCGAAAGCCCCAACTAGTTTATCAAAGCAGTTCAGCACGCGGCCTTCCTTTGCGATGCAGACCAAATTCCCAAAGAGCCCAGACAACGAGAGTCAGACTTAACTGCCTGCCTGTGGTTTTCTAGGCTGAAATGTTTCTAGCAAGCTGATAATGTATTTATTTCCAGGATGAACGCACAAGCTCTCTGGAAAGGAATCGTACCGCGAGGGACACCGTTGGACAGTGGGCATGCCTCCAGAGTTTATCTGAGTGTTTTCGAGAGAAAAAGGGAGTGAGGCAGGTGGATGGGCGGCTCTGATTGCTAAAATGCGTTTGGATGTTATTAATCAGCTTTGAACGCTGGAGGCGGGACAGTCGGGAGCCCCCTCGGATGCAGAATTAGGAAGCTTGGTTCTAACACCCTAACCGAACATTCGGTCCAGAGACTGCCCCCGTGGTCAGCCGAAAGGATGTGCTGGAGCACAGATGAGCCACTGGCAACAGCGAGAGGAGACACTGTCCCTCGTAGGAGACAATCTGGCTGACACCCTGACGGCTCAAATTACCAGCGCTGCAAATTACCAACAGGAACCCACAGGAATCAGGAATTTTGACACCAGGGCCCCGATGCTGTTCAAGGTCAGAGAATAAAAGTACATAGAGGGGCGCCTGGATGGCTCAGTCAGTTAAGTGTCCGACTCTCGGTTTCCGCTCAGGTCATGATCTCACGGTTCGTGAGATCGAGCCCCACGTCGGGCGCTGCGCTGACTGCCCAGAGCCTGCTTGGTATTGTCTCTCTCCCTCTCTCTCTGCCCCTTCCCCACTCGTTCTCTCTCTGTCCCCAAAATAAATAAGCATGAAAAAAAGCAAATAGAAATCTAGATTTCCTTTTCTCCTCCTGAGGCCCACATCAAAGCAGATGAAAACTGTTAAGTTCGCAATTACAAGGATAGTGTGGCTCTTAGTGGTGTCTCAGATAACGTACCGGGGAACTTTTATAGGATATCTTTAAAAAAGCCATCCCACCGTGATTCACCAGACACTCACAGGCGGTCATGAAAACACCTCAATGCCTGAGTATTTCCAATAACCGAAATTTAAATCCAAGAGAGTCAATACTTACATTATGTATGTCTTTCAATAAAAACTAATTAAAGCTACTTAAGTTTTTAGCAATGGGCCCGGGAATGTAATTGAGCGAGCTGAGATTTAGCAGGCCATTAATTGAGTTCCCGATAAGGATTTGAATGAAGAATGAGTCAGTCGGTGGCTTGTGGATTTGAGCGCATTCGGCCCCAAGGTCTCTGAGCAGGAAGGGAGGGAAGCCTGTTTCTGTCTTCTCTCTCAGCCCCTGGAGGGACAAAAAATTAGATTCTTTTTTTTTTTTTTAAGTTTTTTTTTAACGTTTATTTTTGAGACAGAGAGAAACAGAGCATGAGCAGGGGAGGTGCAAGGAGAGACGGAGACACAGAATCCGAAGCAGGCTCCAGGCTCCGAGCTGTCAGCACAGAGCCCGACGCGGGGCCTGAACTTGCAGACTGCGAGATCATGACCTAAGCCGAAGTTGGACGCCTAACTGACTGAGCCACCCAGGCGCCCCCCAAAATAAGATTCTTCTAAAGGCATTGTCAGGAGTTGCCAGAGATGGTGCTTAGGTGAAGTTTGATTTTAATTTTTCAGCTGGGTCATTTTTCTTTTTTCTCCAGAACGTGCGTAGAGGCAAATGCCAATCACAGCCCCGGAAAAGAGGGAGTAATTAGCCACGCAATGTTCAGGTCGCTTTTAGCTCCAACTTTTGTCTCAAATGCTGCCTAGAAAACACTCCAGTTCTATTTTAAAGACATCTTGGCATTCACAAAAGGCTAGGGCACATGCTCGCTGCCGGCTGCTGTGAAGGGGAATTCAAATTCCGGCAAACTGCTGCTTTCATCTGGTCCTTGAACAAAGAAGCTATTTTGAAATTCTGATTGCATCTTGGGGAAAACAAGACACCCCAAAATTTAGAAAATAAATTTAGCTCATTCCGCGTGCGACGGCTAACCTCCCCAGGGAAAAGGTAGAGTCCTTGTACTAGCAGTACATTCTAGAATTCGGAGGAGACAGGGATCAGAAGCAAGATAAAAATGATCGTTCTTGGGGTGCCTGGGTGGCTCAGTCAGTTAAGCATCTGACTCTTGATCTCAGCTCAGGTCCTGATCTCAGACTGGGTCATGAGTTCAAGCCCCACCCAGCTTGGAGCCTACTTAAAAAAAAAAAAGTGATCATTCACCCTTAATTGTCCATTTTTACTCCTGATCCACAAAGAAACGCCACAGAGGACACATCTTGTCCTCAATAACATCGTGTCTTCCTTGGCCCATGAGAACATTGGGCTCGTCCCAACTCACCGGACTCTCTAAGCTTCGCCCTTGGAAGGACCACAGCATGACTTCTGATGTTTGACAACGGTTAGCAACACACAAAGCCAAGTACAACCCACCCGAACAATGAATTGCATGTTCAATGTCCGTCTGCCCCAGTGGATGGAAACACAGTAGGAGAGGGACTTCAAACATCCAGTTTGGTCCATGATCCTCGGAGCCTAGCACATTGTAAGAAAGCAAAAATAAACGCCCATTGAATTTATAAAAGAATAAATCGGGGCTCCTGGGTGGCTCAATTGGTTAAGGGTCTGACTTCGGCTCAGGTCATGATCTCGCAGTTCATGAGATCGAGCCAGGCTCTGTGCTGACAGCTCGGAGCCTGGAGCCTGCTTCGGATTCTGTGTCTCCCTCTCTCTCTGCCCCTCCCCCACTCACAGTCTAGCTCTCTCTGTCTCTCAAAAATAAATAGAAGCATTAAAAAAAAAGTTTAAAAGAGTAAATCATGGAGTGTATTTTTCTCCATAATATCCTCGAGATTATACTCTAT
Source organism: Neofelis nebulosa (assembly GCF_028018385.1). Taxonomy (NCBI): domain Eukaryota; kingdom Metazoa; phylum Chordata; class Mammalia; order Carnivora; family Felidae; genus Neofelis; species Neofelis nebulosa. The sequence continues at coordinate 103,582,410 of NC_080785.1, forward strand.
ATAATAACTCTCATCATTTTGTTTCATTTCTCCAAACCAGCCCAGTGTTTTGTAATATTGTGTCCCAAGAAAGTGATTTTGATTGGCTATTTGTTTGAAAATATTTCTCCCACAAGATCCTGTGATTTTTTTTTTCCAGAAGAGTTGCTTCAATACAGTAGTTTCTGATGTTAGAAACTCCTTGGATTTGAAAATAACCCTAATCATCCATGGTATTGGCAGTAAGAAATGTTGCTAGGGCACAAACTTAATCTCAGCGTCTAAGAAACACTCAGCAAACCTAGTCAACAGCCCCGCATTCATATCTCAGCACGGTTTTGTTTTTATTTGATGTAGGCCTTCATCTAATCATCACAGCAAACACAGAGAATACAAACTAAAAGCGATTTGCAAGTTTGTTCTCGGAGGTCTGAAAATGTCAAGGTTCTGGCTCAGTTTGCCTCAAACACAGCTAGGTTCAAAGAAAAAAGAAACTACGTTTTTAGTGGGTAACACTTTGCGCCTGCCTTCTAAGACAGAAACATGTTTTCATTAGTTTGCTCGCTTTTGAAGGGCATTGCACGCATAGATTACGGACGTGCACGCCATTGTAGTGCCACACGGGGCTCAACCTGAGGTAGAATGGATCTTTATGGTGTTGCACGGATTTAGATAAGGCCCATAGGAAACAACAAAGGTCCCGTAATTAATGGCTCTTGAGTGCATTTCCTAATAATTGAAGGTAATTTGCGTAATTCTGATAGTATCTGGCTGACTTATTCTAATGCATGCGGACGTGTCGGGTCCAAGAATTCATATTCATTGTGGGATACTTAGCTGCATCTCTGGCCAGTACCGCAGGATAAGCACCCCCCTGAAATGACACCAGACGTTGGTGACAGTCTCCTGGTGGGAGAAGGGATCACCCTGCCTGAGAACCACTGCTTTTTGTTTTCTTGTACAAAGAATGCTTAACAGTAAGCCTGGCGAATAGGCAACACACTGCACTCAGCATCTTATAAGTGTGGCCACCAGCGACACTCTAATGGCACCTCGTTCCAACTGGTCAGTGAAGAAAGTCTGAGCACCATTCCACGCAGACCTCTTCCAGAATTGCACCTAAAAAATCAAAATTACATTTTTAATAGCTCATAATTAAGTCATTGCTAAGCTGTGCCAGAAACGCCCAATGGCCATCATGCCGTGATTACACGGACCGCACTCTGTTGGGCACTTCAATAATTTCATTTTCTCAAAAACCTCACAAAGCAAATAATGTCAGTCCCCATGTATAACTGGAAAGCAGGCCTGGAGAGGTTAGGAATTTGTCCTCGTCGCACAACTAGAGAGGGACAAGAGTGATGTCGTACCATCTGGCTGCCAGTCTCGGGTTCTCTCGCTGGCAACCTGTGATCTCTTGCGATCTGCAGTCTGCCAAAGTGGGATTCAGTTCATTGACACCAGTCTTGACATTAAGTCGAGAGGATGGTGGGGGAAGCCAAGGCCTATGGCAGGCCAAGGGCAGTGACATCATCCTCCTAATGTAGCCTGCCTCTGCTTCCCACTCTACTCAGTTCTGGTGGCCTCCAGATCCAGGGACCTTCCATGGCCCCCACCCCCTGCCCGGAGCCTGTGCTGCCCGTCTTCCCTCCAAGTGTTATCTCAGGAGAAACCGCACCTTGAGATGGAGAAGCTAACCGAACTGTCCCAGGGGTAGGTCAGGAGACCTCTAGCCCTTATCTGGTCTCTTCTGCCCCAGGGCTAATGACGCTTCCTTCCTGCAGAACAGGAGGACACTCTTGTTCCTGGAGAAGCCCAGCCAGGTCACTTTCCTGGGGGAGGAACGGACTTTCTCCATCTTTCACACCAAGTGGGTTCATCGCTGCTGGCGCCTGGTTTCCCACGCAACCTTCTATAACTCAGTTTTAACATGGTATTCCTACTTTCCCTGATTTTGTGCATTTCCACAGGAAATGGACAAGAGGAGTCTCCGCGGGAGCCATGGAGGTGGGGGCTGCTAAGAAGCCCCTGTCCACCGCCCCCCATCCCTCTGTCTGCTCAACCCTGCTCACCTCCTGGAGTTTCCCCCTCTATTGACATTTTGTTCTCCTTTTCCTGCAAGTTGGATCCATTTCACAAAAGATTAAAGCAGGAGCTCTCCCTTGACGACCAGGGGAGGTGTCTCACCACCGTCCCCTAGGGTGGCACTGGTTCACTGAGCCTCAGGGCACCCGGTGAGGCCGAGCCTTCTGGCCTCGGGAAAAGCTCTCGGAACCCAGGTCCCCACCTGAAACCGAGGAGGCAGGGCTTGGCCCGCTCTGAGCCCTTGAGTTCAGCCGTTCTGCCGGTCACTCATCAGGCTCCGTTCATCGTGATGATCAGAGTGAGCAGTCCAGGGCAATCTGTCTGGCTAATGATGTTATGTGAGATGGACAGAGAAATCAGGTCAGGAAATGGGCTTATTAGCAATCATTAGCATATGTGCGTGCAGCTGGGCACCTGTTTCAGCTGTGCGCCGACCAGCCCGCGAGTCTTTCCCCGTTGCCTGAGCACCAGCCCTGTGTCCGCGCAGGCACTGGGATCCCCGTTCAATCCTAGGACCCCTTGCAAATGCTTCTTCTCATCCTCCGAATGTTATAGGCCCTGGCTACTCAGAGGGGGCCCCCCGGGACCAGCGATGCACGGGCTCCTTAGACATGCAGCCTCTCAGCCCCGCCCCCCAAAGTGCCACATCACAATCTGCATTTTATTTTATTTTTTATTTTATTTTATTATTTTTTTTTTCTTTTAACATTTATTCATTTTTGAGACAGAGAGAGACAGCATGAACAGGGGAGGGGCAGAGAGAGAGGGAGACACAGAATCTGAAACAGGTTCCAGGCTCTGAGCTGTCAGTACAGAGCACGACGTGGGGCTCGAACTCACGGACCGTGAGATCATGACCCGAGCCGAAGTCGGACGCTTAACTGACCGAGCCACCCAGGCGCCCCTCACAATCTGCATTTTAACAGCCATCTCCTGCTGATTTATGCAGACGTCGGGAGGTGAGCACACATCGGGTGGGGTGGCATCCTCCCTCTGTGAGATTTCCGTGGTCTTAATGCAGCTTACCTCCCAATGGAACCAGCTGTTTGGGGTGAACGGTGACCACCCCCCGACAAAATTCATATGATAAAGTCCTAACCTCCAGTAACTAAGAATGTGAATGTGCTTGGAAATAGGGTCAGAGCAAATATAATTAGTCAAGATGAGGTCATCCTGGAGGAGGATGGGCCCCTATTCACTATGCCTGCTGTCTGTCTGTCTGTCTGTCTAAAAGGGGACATTTGGAGACCGTCACAAGCGCAGGCAGATCGCCATGTGACAATGGAGGCAGAGATTGGCATAGCACTGCTATGAGCCGTGGACCAGATCAGATGACCAGCAACCACCAGAAGCTTGGATAGAGGCACAGGACAGGTTCCCAGAGCCCTCGGAAGGAACCCACCCTGCCAACGCCTTGATCTCAGACGTTTAGCCTTCAGTCCCGGGAGAGCAGACATTTCTGCTGAGTGAGCCACTGCATGACCGCCCAGCAAACTGATGCAACATGGCAGGGCACCGAGTTAGAAAGTTGGAGCTTCTTGGGACGCCCAGGTGGCTCAGTCGGTTAAGTGTCCAACTTGGGCTCAGGTCATGATCTCACGGTCTGTGAGTTTGAGCCCTGCGTTGGGCTCTGTGCTGACAGCTCAGAGCCTGGGTCCTGCTTCGGATTCTGTGTCTCCCTCTCTCTCTGCCTCTTCCCTGCTCTCTCTCTCTCTCAAATAAACATTAATTTTTTTTTCTTTAAAAAGAAAGTTGGAGCATCTCTGTGCCATTATTTCCTCTCCTAGAAATCTGGATCATTGGTCTCTTTGTCCTGCGTCGCTGTGGGCTTGAAGGAAACATGTAGAAAGACCCGGCCAGGTACCTGTCATTGCTTTGCAAGCTGACCTCTTTCTAGGTAAAAACCAGGCCAGATGACTATTGCCCCCTGTTGGAGAATGTCAGAGAGGCAGTTGCTAAGAAATCAGCTGTCAGCGAGATGTTCTCAGGCTAAAAATAATGAGTATGGATGTTAACATGTATTCATGTTAATATTAAGACACAGTAACTACACAGACAAGAGAATATCTCTACGCTGCCCAACACATAAATCACTCAGGAGGGCCTGCCCAACATCATCAAATAAAATCTCTTGACACATTGCTCAGCTGTGCATAGATTCTTTGGTTTCTGCTGACTCCTCCAGGGATTGTTCTAGAACACTGAGGCTTCTCCTTCTCTCTGCTCTTCTCCGCAGCCCACACAATTCTTCCCACGGTTGGTCCCACGATGCAGGATTCCAAGGCTCACACTGAGTGAGTCTCAGGCAAAGTGGGATAAATTGGTTGCTGTGATGGGTGAAGTGTATCCCACCCCCACCCAAGTTCACATGATGAGGTCGTAACCCTCAGTACTGGAGAACGTGAATTTATTTGAAGACATGATTCTTGCAGATGTAATTAGTTAAGGTGAAGGTCATCCTGGGGTTGGGGGACCCTAACCCGATGTGACAGATGTCCTTATATGGAGGGGACATGTGGAGACAGTTGTGCACACAGGGAGAATGTCATGCGAGCATTAGAGGTTACATTGCCATCAGCCAAGAAATTACTAGAGGCCAGGAGAGACACCCGGAATAGATGTTTCCCTCACCGCTCCGGAAGAAGCCAACCCTATCAACACCTTGATCTTAGACTTCCAGCCTCCAGAACAGTGAGACAGGGCACTTCTGTGGTTTGAGCCACCCACCTGTGGTGCTGTATTCCTGCCGCCCTGCAAACTAACAAGTCACGCTAATTGATATCGATTCTGGAAGCCTGAGATAGGCAAAATTTATGAAATTTGTCTTAGCAGTCCTCCATAAATGTCAGAGAGGAAATGAGGAAATGAGGAAAACCCCCTAAGGAAAACAACAACAACAACAACAACAACAACAACAACAAAACAAAACAAAACAAAAAACAAGCGTACCTAGGTGGCTCAGTCAGTTAACCGTCTGACTCTTGATGTCAGCTCAGTTCATTCATTATCTCAGGGTGTTGGGATCGAGCCCTGCATGAGAGGTTGTGTCAGATTCTCTCTCTCTCCCTCTCTCTCTGCCCCCTCCCCCCACCCCCCGCTGGCTCTGTGTCTCACAATAAATAAATAAACATTAAAACAAACAAACAATGTGGCATCTGGGTGGCTCAGTTGGTTGAGCGTCTGACTTCGGCTCAGGTCATGATCTCACAGTTTGTGAGTTCGAGCCCGGGGTTGGGGTCTGTGCTGACAGCTCGGAGCTTGGAACCTGCTTGGGATTCTGTGTGTGTGTGTGTCTCTCTCTCCTCCTCCCCTGTTCACATTCTGTTTCTCTCTCTCTCTCTTAAAAATAAACATTAAAAAAATAATAATAATAAAACAAACAAACAAGTTCTCCTTGGACTTTATATTCTGAGGCCTCTGTGGCCAAAAATCCCCTTTCTTACCATCTCCCCTCAGATCGGCCACCTTCTTGGAGGCTGTATGCATTCTCCTAATTCCAGTAAAGCACGGTGGAGCTGGGCGTCCTGCAATAACAATAAAGTATGGAGATAGAATTTCACAGCCCAGGACTGGCTGGCGGGACCTGACTGCGTTAAAAAAGGCAGCTCTGTATGTTTAGGAAACTATCATCATCATCATCCATCTACAAATCTATTTTTTAAATTTTTTAAATGTTTATTTATTTTTGAGAGAGAGAGAGTGCACACAAGTGAGGAGGGGCAGAAAGAGAGGGAGACACAGAATCTGAAGCAGGCTCCAGGCTTTGAGCCATCAGCACAGAGCCTGATGCAAGGCTCGGACTCATGAACCGTGAGATCATGACCTGAGTCAAAGTCGGACACTCAACCGACTGAGCCATCCAGGTGCCCCTATACTTTCTTTTTTAAAAATGTTTATTTATTTTTGAGAGAGAGACAGAGACAGAGTGCAAGCAGGGGAGGGGCAGAGAGAGAGGGGGACACAGAATCAGAAGCCGGCTCCAGGCTCCGAGCTGTCAGGACAGAGCCTGACATGGGGCTCGAACCCATGAACCGTGAGATCATGATCTGAGCCGAAGTCGGATGCTTAACAGAGCCACCCAGGCGCCCCTACAAATCCATTTTTATACCCACTTAAGACATGAGTAATTGAAAACCAATGAGAATGAGTGAGTTGTCTAGCATCCCAGAGCAAGGGCTTGAAACTTGGGTCCAGTTTCCTTTCCCTGCTTTCCCTGAGCAAGAACCGATTTGCGCACGGTTCTTTCCTCCTGTCACTGTCTCCTGCTCACAGAAGACTCAGTCAGATAGTGGTCAGGTTCGTGGAACTCGGTGGGGAACCATTTAAAGAACCAAGTGCCTACCTTTCCTGTTCTTCCCAAGCCTTACAAATGAAGGACGAACTCTCATGTAAGAGACACGTGCACCCATGGCTGTGCACCTGCCGTGTGGACCGTGGGCACACGTGATGGCTCTGGGCCACCAGCAGCAGTAACAGCCTCAAGGGCTTTGGGTTGGGTAGTTTCAGCAAACGACACTGAAAGCCTAGAGGGTGACAGGGAGCTTTCCAGGGGCAGGGGCAGGCAGGCCTCCCATGGCAGGCACCTTGACTTACTCCCCTCGGATGCATGGAGAACGGTGGGAGCATGCACCAGTTAAAGGCTCGGACTTTGGCATTCCAGATCAGGCTTCTGGCTCTGCGGATAGCCGATCTCTTCCGCGCTTCAGTTTTGTCGCGTGTAAAATCGAATTACGGTGGTTTGCATGCATCGGGTTCTTCTGAGGATTACATTGTGTGCCTTGCGTGGGCCCTGACTCGCCAGGAACACCCAGGCAGCTTGAGGTGTCTGTTTCTCCAGAGCCCCTGCCAGGAGGCCTTCTACTGGAGAGACTTTGTGGGGGCTCCAGCTCCTGACAAACGGCCTCTCGACACCCTTCTCTGTGCGCCCTGCACACGGCACACACCCTACTTCTGATGCTTTAGATCCCACTCACGTTATTCCCTTTGGAAAAAGAATATTAGGCTTTCTTTAGTGGGAAACCTAACCTCTCCTTTGCTCCAGTGTGTTGGTGATCCATTTCCCGGAGACTGTGGGAACCTACTCCCTACATACGCTGGCCTTTGGGCTCCAGCTCCCTTGCCAGCCCCGCTACACAGAGCCAGCCGATGCCACAGGCTGAGCTCACATGGCTGTGGGGAATTTTCTGGAAGACAATGTTAGGCTCTGTCAGGTCCCTACATCCTTGGATGTCCCTGACAGGTGGATCAAGCATGGACTTCTCGCAGCATAATTCAACACGTTTTTGTTTTGTTTTGTTTTGTTTTGTTTTGTTTTGTTTTTTTTAAATCCCCTTCTCTAGGGGCACCTGGGTGGCTTAGTTGGTTGAGCATCTGACTCTTGATTTCAGCTCAGGTCATGATCTCACGGTCTGCAGGATCGAGCCCCGTATTGGTCTGCTTGGCATTCTCTCTCCCTCTCTCTCTCTCTCTGCCCGTCTCCCGCTCGTGCTCTCTGTCTCTCTTTCTCTCTCAAAATAAATAAATAAAAAAATCCCTTCCCCAAAAGAGAATTTCAGTGTCAGGGCAATGTTGCCCTCTCTGTGGCTTGTACTTACATTTTTATGAAATTTGTTTCCCTAGCCCAGGAGCATAAACTGTTGGGGCATAAAGGTGCTTCTTACGTAAAATGGCAAAAGACAGCATGAATCAAAACGGCCTTGAATGTTTGCAGTCTGTCATCGTGGCAAGTTCAGAAAGCATTTTTCTTCATAGAATATATCTAAGCTGGTCAGCACAGGGGCACTAGTAACACTGGGTATTACTGGGGTTTCCACATAGACAATAACTTCAGTGGAGCCCGAATTTATATCCTCTGGCTCTGCCCTATCTGATCTGCAAGAAGTCTTTATGTAAAAGCACAGTGGTCCATGAAATCAGGTGTTTTCCTGAAAAGATCTGTCAGAACAGGCAGCCTGTCTCCACATGGGTAAAAATGCATTCTCTGTGCCTTAGTTAGGGCCGCCTCCCCCACCCCACGGAGGGAGCTGCTTGGCACCCGGTTCTGGGTCCTCCCCTCTGCTCCTCAGAAAGCGTCCTCTGCAGATACGCTGTTTCCGCAGCCTGCATCCACTTACATGGCCCAGGCCCTTAGTACAATAAAATGGGATTTCTCTCACTTTTATTGATCCTTTTCTAGCTCTGAAGCAGGTAGGAAGCCCACCCCTTGGCCCCTGATAACGTTGTCACAGAGCCAACTTTTTCTTCCTTCTTCCCGTGGTAATCCTCAGCGTATCATGTGCTTTGTGAGAGCTGGCTGTACTTGTTTGAAGTTGTCTACCTTTTTTTATCTGACAGTTTAAGCCATTATGAAAGTCATACACATTATTTAAAAGATGCATTCTCATGGGCTAAGCTTGCCAAGTTACAGGAAGTCAATAAGGCCTCACAATGAACCCAGCACATAAAGACTCTGTTGAAGCAGGGGGAGCACTCCCGTGGGAGCTACTGAAGCAGGGGCAACACTCCTGTAGGAGCTACTGAAGCAGGGGGAGCACTCTCGTGGAGCTACTGAAGCAAGGGGAGCACTCCTGTGAGAGTTACTGAAGTAGGGGGAGCACTCCTGTGGGAGCTACTGAAGCAGGGGAGCACTCCTGTAGGAGCTACTGAACCGGGGAACACTCTCGTCGGAGCTATTGAAGTAAGGGGATCCCTCCTGTGGGAGCTACCGAAGTAGGGGGAACACTCCCGTGGGAGCTACTGAAGTAGGGGGAGCACTCCCGTGGGAGCTACTGAAGCGAAGGGAGCACTCTCGTGGGAGCTACTGAAGTAGGGGGAGCACTCCCATGGGAGCTACTGCAGTAGGGGGATCATTCCCATGGAAGATACTGAAGCAAGGGGAGTACTCCCGTGGGAGCTACTGAAGCAAGGGGAGCCCTCCCATAGGAACTACTGAAGTAGGGGGAACACTCCCATGGAAGATACTGAAGCAAGGGGAGCACTCCCGTGGGAGCTACTGAAGTAGGGGGAGCACTCCAGGGGGAGCTACTACAGCAGGGGGAGCAGTTCCATGGAAACTACCAAAGGAGTGGGAACACCTCCATTGAAGATATTAATTCAGTGAGAGCACAGGAGGAGCACTCTCGTGAGAGCTACTGAAACAGGGGGAACACTTCCATGGGATCTACTGAAGCAAGGGAAGCACTCCCATGGAGGCTACTGAAGCAGGTGGAGCACTCCTGTGGGTGCTACTAAAACAGAGGGAGCACTTCCATAGGAGCTGCTAAAACAGGGGACTTCCGTAGAAGCTACCAAAACAGTGGGATCACTTCCATGGAAGATATTAATTCAGTGACAGCACTTCCATGGGAGCTCTAAAGCAGTGGGAGCACTTCCGTGGGAGCTACTGATGCAGTGGAAGTAAGTAGTTCCATGGGCCCCAACCTGGGCTCAACTCCAAAGCCATTGCATACCAGGTGCAGGTTTTTAACCTGCATTTACCCTAATTCTCAGTTGACCAAGCTTCGCAATCCATGAAGCAATATATATGAAATGCATGCAAGTATTTTTTACATATCATACGAATATAAAATATATATTTTACTATACAAACATAAAATTCCTTAGTACATACACCTACGGGACATTTACGCATCTGTAGTTCTGTCTAGGCATACCAGATAAATCATTCCACCACATTTGAGATGTTATCATTCCATGATTTAAGAGGAAAGACAGCAAATGAGTAGAAATCTATACCACACCTAAGACACATGTTACACCCAGCCAGGTTTCTAAATTTAACTTTAAAATAATATTGATGTGAAATGCTCTGCTACCTTGAGGTGAACTTAAAGCTTTCAATTTTATAAGTTTCTGGTTCCCCGTGAGGGAAAATCCTTACAAATAAAATGTGCATGCTCTGACCTAAATTTCAAACTAAGTCACATAATTAAGATGTAAACTTATACTTCTACAAATTGTTTGCAAGTCTAGAGATTGATACCAATTATTAATATTTTGAAATTAATAGCCTGGAAGAAAGAAACATCTGTCAAGTTGTAACAACAGTTTTCTAAGTAAATGCTTTACCTAGAGACAATCACTAATAAATATCAGATGCATTTGCTGTGCCTTTCTTCATCTGGACCAAGATGGCTGCCTCTGGGTATGTGACATTTACAAGTATCCCTCCCTGCCTCTTAAAAAAAAATCCAATGAAGGAGATAAAGTCCAATCGGAAATTCAATATTTAATAATAATTTTTTTCTTTAATTGTCTGCTCGTAAAACATTTATATACAAAATCTCGAAAACTGTAGACATAGGCAAAACTTTCACTGGGATGGTGTAAAACATTTGTAAATGTGAAACTCAAGGAACCCAAATGTCCAATCTGTGAAAGAAGGCATAGCCCATCCCGAGTAAAATGCTTCTCTCACTCTCCAGGCAACCGTTCCTAAATGTCTATGGCGCCATCAGGTAAATGTCACAAATTGCCCCACAGACCTGAAAACTGATGGTGGGAAAAGCAATTATAGACCTACTTAAGTCTCAGTGCCTCGTGGGCGTCTGACCTCCCCTGAAGGGGGAGCTTTCCCCTGAAGGGGCAAATCTGGGTTCCAATCCCTTTCCCGCCATTTACTCCCCATATAAACTTGGACACATTTCCTAATTTTCGAGTCACAGTTTCCTCATCAGTGAAATAGAAGTAATATGAAATACCAACATCTCATCGCCATATTATGGCAAGTCTTAAGATATTGCCCGTAAAATGCCTGGAAGTTTTTAAAAATATTGACACATAGTAGCTATGACTAGAGTTATCTGTGTCTTAGGGCGCCTGGGTGGCTTAGTCGGTTGATTTCAGCTCAGGTCACGATCCCAGGGTCCTGAGATCAAGCCTCGCATCAGGCACTTCACTGAGTCTGCTTGAGATTCATTCTCTCTCCCTCTCTCTCTCTCTCTCTGCACCTCTCCCCCACTCATGCTCTGGCTTTCTCTCTCTAAAATAAAAAATAAATAAAACAATAAATAGAATTATCCCACGCACCCCCGTCAATGGATGTAACCAGTCGCAGGACGATGCTGTGTAATGACAGAGGCTTGGTTTCTTCCCCGCCCAGCCTTTCTGCTCTTCTCCCCTGGAAGGCTGCACATGTACACAGAGAAGAGCTACTCAGCTCCTTCCCAAAGGCTCAGCCATTGTGATCACCTTCAGACTGAAAACAGCTTTCCATTCTCCCCAGTGCCTACTTCCCTGAGATGTATAGACACATAGCCTAGGAATAAAAGTCTAATTTTTGACGTATCCTTTATTGCAAAACCAAAGCTTCTCCCAACTGGCCAGAGTTACATAGCAGCCCACCCTAAGGTTTCCATTATCCACGGAAAAATGTGCAATGGACCCTCATATGCCCCTCAAAGGTCTCAGGCGTTCTGACTCTGGACACCTGACCCAACACAGAAAACCTATTAAAGTGTCCCCATGTCCCACAATAATTACATCTGATACAGTATTACATGAACCGAGTTACAGTTAACTAGTTGAACCGTTGTTATATTTCATGGGCAGGTAAGATCCATTCCTCTTGATTGTGGAATCTCTTTCCATATTTATATATTTGAGCCATTTTTCCGAACTCTTCTGCATTTGTTAAGGCTTTGAGAAGACCACGTATCTACTGTGCCTTTGACTAGGGCTAACCCGAGGTCTGTCTCCAATGCAATCCAGAACTTGTGCTACGATGTGAATCCACATACTAGTTCCTGCATCGGGAAAGGTTCACTAGTTTAAAAAAAAATCGGCTGAATTAGTTTAGTGAAGTGACTGATATATAGTCCGGGACAAGTTCCTTATTTCATTGCACACCGGTGACAAACAAATCCTGGCAGGCAGCTTTCCTTACTAAATCATGTCTGAAATGCTCCTTGATTACCCCCAAGGCTGGTGCTATTACACCCTGTTTTATTCTAACTCCTGCATAAATATAAGCACGGGTATGCTAAATTTATCCCAATCAATATTTTCCGAAATTGTGGGGACCTAAGAAGCATTTGGGGAGCTTGTCAAACATACAGATTCTAGGGCCTTCTCCGCTTTAAATCGGTACGGTCTGTATAGGGCTTAGGGCTCAGGCATTAAAATTGCATTTTTAACAATTTCACCAAGGAGTTCTAATATTGTGATTCATAAGAAAGACTATCCATCAGGCTGTGCTGTCAGAAGTGTCTCTGCTATCTCACCTATAGAGATGACGCCCCAGTCATATGCAAAGACCCAAGGGAAATATGGTAAGACCTTGGTTGGTGAGCATAATTTGTTCCAGAAACACGCTTGCAATCCAAAGCGTTTGGATATCAAAGCGAATTTCAAGAAGCTTTAGCTCAGTGGTGATCATGTGACATTCAGCATCACGCACGACTCGTGTTGCAAGACATCGCTCGTTTATCAAGCTCAAATTTATTTGAAATGTTTGCTCGTCTTGTGGGACACTCAGAACAAGTTACTCGCAATCCAAAGTTTTACTATGTTGAAAAATAACCAAGGCATAGACATATCTGACGCCAGCAGAGGTGTCTCATAGCCACCACCCCATCCCTCCCTCTTATAGAATCCCCCTTCAATGGGAAAAATTAACCACATTTTGCTTCTGCCATTTACAGCCAAGTGTGATGCATGGATCATCCCCCAATGATGATGAACCACCCTGATTTCTCTCTCTACATGCTCACTTCTGAGTACAATGCTTTTCGCTCCCGCTAACCACTTTGTCACCTTACATAATTCCCTCGTGCTACCCTGTGTTATGGATGACAGTTTTGCCTTCCCAATAAGATCTTAAGTGATTTTGGAAGTGTCTCCATAATATCAGCAATGTTGTGAGTTCTATGCTGTATCATAAAAATCTGGGCTGGTGATCCAATTTAAAATGTGTGGCCCTCTCAACTAATCATGCACTATTTCAGCTTAGGCTCTGGACGCTCCAGCCACACAGGAGATTTGGAATTCCTGGGATCCGCTTTTCTGTTTCGGGATGTTTCATAAGCAGCATTCCTGCCCTGACATACTCTTCTCCACACATTTTACCTTCCAAATCCCCACCCGTCCTTCAGGTTTTAGTGTGAACTTATCCTACTCGCAGGTTAGGTATCCCTTTCTAATGTTCCATTGGACACTGAATTTCCCACTGATCCTACTTACCACACTACTAATTACTAGTTGGTTGTCTATCATACAACCATCTGTGGAAGCTACACAGCTCTGCCTATGACCAATGTAGAAAACAATGTATTATGTCTTTCTCCCTCAATGCTTAGCCCTTAGTCCGATGGCTGTCACATGGTTGGCAATCAATCAATCAATGTTGAAAGAAGGAGAAGATGAATGAACAGATGGTTTGAGTCTTACAACCTCTAGCTGTGACTTTGACACTGGACTTTGACATCTTGGATCAGGTGTATGTCTCCAAAATATCTCCTGAGCCATGTAGAGTCCCAATCACTACAGCATCGTGGAAGGAAACCATCTTTGAGGCTACAGGACTCAAATGGCATGAACAAGCTCAAGGTCAATGGTCCTGAGCCATGTTTGAGAACACCCAGAAGAACATTGATGAAAGCTTTTCTTCATTTTCTCATCACATGCAGGAAGTAACCGTTTTGACAGCCAAGCAGGTTACTTAAGAACCCTATGACCCTACACTGATCCTTGGTTACAAATACCTGCAGGAAAGTATCTTCGATTTTAATCCAAAACCCCATTAAAGACATTGAGGAGATGGGGAGCCACTCAAGTCAGGTGGAGACCGAGGGACGACAGAGACCACCAACAAGGAGACCCTGGGGCCAGCATTGGGAAAGATCAAGAGTTCACTGGCTTTGGAGAGTCTCATTGTCCTCCAGCCCCCAATGTTCCCGCACCCACATCTGTAAGCAACAGGTGTGTGTTGACTTAAGACAGGGGTAGGGAAGACGAATTCTAAACACAGCAGTCTTTTTTAGTCTAAGTGTCAAGAGTCTGCTATTCCTTCTATGAGCAGGCTCAAACTGAATCATTGTAAGTGAATTGTCTGAGCCAATGTGTTTAATTTTCTGTCATTTCATTTTGTGTGGAAAAACAAAAAGTGATGGCCCACAATGTGGCAAGCCAAACAATAATTAAGGACCCTACAAAAATCTCCCTGGTTGTGCAAGTACGGACAACCTTAAGTTAGAGTATTTTTCACAACAATATTTTCGGGGATACATGCTGTCTTGTGATCACCATAGCTCTCTAGGCAACCCAACCTTTACTCAATTTTGAGCAGGCTTTCCTAGAAGAGATCTGAAGCCACTTTGGTGGAAGAAACTTTAAAAATACTGCTGCTACCAGAGAAAGGTATTAAAATTTAAAACTGAATAGGACAGGAGCGCCTGGGTGGCTCAGTCGGTTGAGTGTCTGACTTCGGCTCAGGTCATGATATTGGGGTTCACAGGTTCGAGCCCCGCATCGGGCTCTGTGCTGACAGCTTAGAGCCTGGAGCCTGCTTCGATTCTGTGTCTCCCTCTGTCTCTCTGCTTCTCCCCTTCTCATGCTCTGTCTTTCTTTCTCTCTCTCTGTCTCTCAAAAATGAATAAAAACATTTAAAAAAATTATGAAAGTTAGCTCATGACTAATATTTCATAATATTAAAAAAATTAAATGTGACATATCACCATACAGTACACATCCACCTACCACAATTTATATTTGAAAATGAATATGTTTGAATACCTTCTTAGCTTGATTAAGAAGAGGCAGGCAATAAAGTGCAGTGTATAATAACCAGTCTTATTTCATAAAAAAAGGATATTTTCTTACAATGATTTTCTGACAAAATTAACGAATGCCCAGGCCACCACATTGAGAAATAATGATATTCTCACCATGATGCTTTCTGAGTGGGATACAACTTTCCATGTGGCTTCGCCTATGGGGAGATAATTCATTGGCTGGAAGATGTAGGCAGTTATATTTTTCATTTCATAGTAATTAAAATTATTTTTTTGACTTCTACAAAAAGAATCAATGGCATTTCTTATTAAATTTAATTTTGCAAGGGAAAGAGGGGAAAAAATCCTTTTATTACTAAATCCCAGTGCAATATGCTTCAAAATATCCCGGAGTGTTCTCAGTACCCCATGGTCAGTTTGCAAAGAATAATGAATGGCTGAATATCAATCCCCCCCCTTATGGGGCCTACACAGGCTGGTATAGGCCGAGGCCAACAGACGGAATTCAAAGGTATGTCTCCACTAATACCCTGGGGCAGGGGGGATGTAATATCAAAGTTAGTCCAAAGTAGGAAAACCTGACAATGCAATTTCATATCAAAGTCCTTGAGGGAAACTTGAATGAGTGGTAATAAATACCATCTACTTTTTATTGTATGTATAATCAATGTGCTATACAGCCTTCATAGGAATCACAAAATTATTGAAATGTGAAGCTATGGGGCCCCGAGAGGTTAGAACCCATCAGGTACGTGGTAACTGGGCCAAAGTCGAGTCCCAGTCTCTCCACCGCTCTGGACACCTTTCCAGTTTGCCAGTGCTGTCTCTCCAGTCCCCAAGGAGAAGAGGCCAGACACAGACTCGGTATCCAAAAGGGAAGGACAGGCTTGCAAAAAGAGAGGTAGAACCAAGCAGCAGGTGCATACGGGAAAGGGACTCATGGGAAATGCGTAAGAAAGGGTACAGGTGGTTCTGAACCCCGGGACCCGGGCGAGGGAATCAGGCCTGGCTCAGACTCAGCCTCAAGAAGACAGAACACACAACTGTGGGTCAGATCTTAAAAAGCCAGGAGCCACCAGCCATGTAGTCACTTTGACTGAGCGCCTGTAACCGGGGGGTGTGAACCCTCACGGGAGTTAGGTGAAAGAGAAGGAGGAAAGAACTAGCAGTTCCAAACTCTAATCAGTTATCGAAACGGGCTTTACCCTCGGAGATCCCTTCATCTTCTGGAGTGAGGAAGTCTTGTCTTCCCCGAAGCCTACAGCAATTACTAGCAGAACCGGCACGAGTCTGTTCCAGGAGCATGTAAGGTGGAATGTATAAAAGACCATTTTTCAAATTCTTTTATCAGACCCCCTACTAGATTGCTCTCCTCAGACACTTAAGAAAAAAAAAAAAAAGAACCCAAGAAGATTGAAACGTGGAACGCTTTGAGGTCGGAAGAGCCAGCAACGAAACACAAAGTAAGAAAGATTATTCCTGGCTCAGTCCCTTGAAACAAGAGCTCTTTTACATTACTTCTTTTTAAACTAAAAATAATACTTGCCTCTTTTCTCCTCTCCTTTGCAATGAAAGCAATAAATATGCATTAGAGAAGAATGACAGAGCATCGAGAATCTAAAAGAATGACAGAAATCCACATTTGTACTCCTCTGACATGTAACCGTTGTACTTGATAATTTTTGTGTGTGGAGATCTTTATTTCCGAAGTGGGTGTGTACGTGTGTGTGTGTGTGTGTGTGTGTGTGTGTGTGTGTGACGGTGTGTTCAAAAGAACAATGAGGAAGAAGAGGGCTCGTCTCTGGTGATAGGACTTGAAGAGAAATACAGCCGACAGATCTCAAAGAATGACAGAGGCTAATATGAGCAGAGTATTGGTTGTATGTCTGTATGTTGGCTGGGTGTATGATGTATATCCCCAAACACCGCCATACCCCCCCTGCCTTCCCCCAAATTTTCTCTGTATAATCCCTTCTGTTAGTGATAATAAAGGAAAGAACCCCTGTAATCCACCTTTTCATTGAATTCAAGTGGAGAGAATTTAATACTCACAGAGTAGAGATGAAAAATTCAGTAGAAAAATTAGACTGGGAAAACCACAAGCCCTCAAAGAATCCTTAATGGTTTGGGGAAAGAACCTCAGCTCCTCAAACTGCAAGAGAAGTATCCCCAGACAGATTCCTAAAAACATTAATGGGCAGGTATCTCAAGAATGGTATAGAAATTGAGAAAGTTGCTGGGAAATCTCAAGCAGCCTGGGGTTGAAGATGACACCCCATTCCGTAAAACACAGTCCGGAAGGCCAAGGTAAGTCCCAGTTCTCGGAATGTTCAAAGCAGTGGCCAACAGAGTTTGAATCTGGTCTGGTGACCTTGGGATGTTTAGTCTCTTCCCCTGAACTTCCTTTGTAAAATGGCAGTCCCCCATTCACACCGTGGTTGTGTGCGGACGCCAACTTGGGGTGAGGAGACCAGCATCGTGTCCCGTAACTCACACACACATTCCTATCCCTCCGCTGGGCAGACCTGTGCTGGGCTTTGCTAATTAATACCCACGTGGCTCAGCAGTGTTCCCAAAGTTACCACTCCCCACCCTGGAGTTTTCTGGTGTGAACTTTCTCATATCTCTCACCTTCCTTGGATCAGAGGCTCAGTGCCTGGCAAGGTGGTAATGTCAACATTTAATATATTTGTTGGCAACAGTCTGCCAGCGAAAGGTAGTGTAAGCAGAACGTGGGGACCCATCACCACCCACTTGGATATCATTCTGTTCTTTCAAATTCCACGCTCTGGAGATATCTAGACAAGCCGGGGCAAGAGCAGAGGAGATAAAATGGTGAGAGTCATGCTACATGGGAAGGTTTGCAAGGATTGTGCTCAGGAGCAAAAACAGGAGAAGATTCAGGGGACTAAATGATCGCTGTCTTCAAGGGAGGTAATCTGGGGTTGACTTTACAGTATTCAGTATGCAGTGAATTTCCCATTGGAAAAAATCTCTCAGAGTGCATTGCAGCCTCATCGGATCACACAGCAGGTAGCTGTGTCTCTACTGTGGGCCCAGGAGAAGTATAGCTGTCTTCCTGACACCTAAAATCCAGGGCTCTCCCAACCAAAGAAAACCGGACCTGAAAAAAGATGGCTGGTCTTAGCAACGCCCGGGAGCCAGTGGGGTTAATGACATTGTAACCTGCAACAAAGAAGCCACCTCCTTGCTTGTCAGGGACATGTCAGGACTAAAAAGGCAATGAAATAAGCAAATCTCATGTTAATTGTGATCCAGATTCTCTCTGAATCATTTTTATTTGAGATCCAAATGACTAAAAACTGAGCGGAAAGAGGGTGTGGACCTCTGACACAGAAGAAAGAACAGACTTAGCTTGTTCTCTGTTAAATATATTATCTAGAACTAGGGCCATTAAGCGTAAGCCACAAGAGAACATACTTCTGTTCCGTGGGAAAAGGAGCTGGAGAAATGGGATGATGCGCTACATTACCTGAGCGGGACATGAGTGTGTCATTGGGTGCATTCCAATGCAGGCTGTGTGCCTACGCAGCAGGGACGTGGAAAGAAACCTTGATGGCCTCATGCGCTCCATCTAGGCAATGCTGAGGATTTCATCTATGTCTGAGATGTTATGTAATTCTAAAGGGGGGATCTCAATGGGGGGAACTTCAAAGCAGGTAGCAAGTGAGGACCACGGGCATCACAGGTCATTGCTGTAGGATCTTTGATCTGTCAAGATCCAATGGCACCATTTGCAACAACGTGGATGGAGCTAGAGAGAGTGTTATGCTGAGCAAAATAAGTCAGTCCGAGTAAGGCAGAGATCATATGATTTCGCTCATATGTAGAATTTAAGAAAAAAAAACCCAGATGAACATAGGGGAAGGGGATGAAACATAAGAGAAAAACAGAGAGGGAGACAAACCGTAAGAGATTCTTAAATACAGAGAACAAACTGAAGGCTGCTGGAGGGGAGGTGGGTGGGGGGATGGGCTAAATGGGGGATGGGCATTAAGAAGGGCACTTTTTGGGATGAGCACTGGGTGTCATATGCAAGTGATGAATCACTGGGTTCTACTTCTGAAGCCAATACTGTGCTATATGTTAACTAACTTGAATTTAAATAAATAAATTCAAAATAAAATCTTAAAAAAAAAATTCCAAAAAAAGACCCAATGGCACCCCTACACCACACTGCCCCAGCTTCTCGGAGCAGTGGAAATGTTTTTTTTAATTTTGTTTTGTTTATTTACTTTTGAGAGAGAGAGAGTGAAAGCCAGAGAGAGAGAGAGAGAGAGAGAGAGAGAATGAGTGGGATAGGAGCAGAGAGAGAGAGGGAGAGAGAGGATCCCAAGCAGACTCTGAGCTGTCAGCACAGAACCCATTGTGGGACTCGAACTCACCAACTGCGAGATCACGACCTGAGCCAAAGTCAGTTGCTTAACCGACTGATCCACCCAGGCGCCCCAATCTATTGTTGTTGTTGTTGTTTAATGTTTATTTTGGAGCGACAGAGAGAGAGTGTGGGGAGGGACAGAGAGAAGGGGACAGAGGATCCAAAGCAGGCTGTGCTCTGACAGCAGTGAGACCGATTCAGAGCTCGAACCCATGAACCGTGAGATCATGACCTGAACCAAAGTCAAATGCCCAACCGACTGAGCCCCCCAGGCGCCCCAATATACCATCCTTTTTTATCATCAGTATTTCAACAGATCTTAAGTCCAGCCCTTGACTCCTGCACTGGGAGGATGGTGGAAACGGAGTCTATGAGCCTCCTTGAGCTGGGATATTCACTAGCATGCCATTGCCGTGGTTACTGGGGGGTTTCCGAACCACCCCCCCCCCCGACACTCGGGACCTGTTCCAGTTGGCCCACTTCCAGACGCGTGTCCTCTGCTCTGCATGGGCACGCTGACAGTCTCCCAGTGCTAGTGGGATGCAGGGAGCCCCAGAAGGAGGGGCGCAAGACAACTGATCCTACAACCCCGCGTCTACTCAGACAGGGCCCACGGAGGCCCAGCAGCGCCACCACCGGCAGGCCCGCCCTGCTGAAGCCCACCGCTGCCAGGAAACAAAAAGTTGTTTGTTACCCCATGCAGTTTCTGCATAACTCGGCTTGCTTATGAAATGTGGCAGGTGTCTGGTCCCCGTCCTTATACAGCACAATGAATATATCATCCCATTAGCCTGAAGCTTAGATCAGCTTAAGCTTAATCGGCAGCTTAGGGTTGATTTTGCTATCATTGTTCGTTCAGGACTAATAGTGTTTACCGAGGCTTCCACGGGGTTCTTTGTGACAGGCGGCCAAGGCCAGCCGGGCAATTGTAGCTAACGGGCTCAGAGCCGAGTTATTCCAGTGGAAACTCACTGGCTCACGGCGTCTCAAGGCATTTGACTCGTGTGCTCTGAAGACCCAGAAAGTTCTAACAAAGGAAAATAAACTGCTAGCGACCAAGACGGGCCGAGGAGAATAACAGGTGAGGCGTGAATAACATAAAGAGGCGTGAGGGTTTTTAGCAACCTTGCACGGGGAGGAGGGAAGGGGAGATGTGGCCCGCTTATCAGATGGCGGCAGTGGGAGTCGACGCCTGGACAGAAGTGCTGGGACTTGGGGCTGGCCGCCCACGGACGCCCGGTGTGACTCAGCAGTGTCTGAGCAGGGGCTGGTGGCTGTCACTGCCTGTGCCGCGCCTGCCCGCCCACCTCTGGACCACACTGTGTGTGAGGAGCGACCAAGCCCACATGTGCAGTTTCCAGACTTCCTCCCGGCCTGACCTACCCTCCCCCGGGCCCTCCCTCAGCCAGGTTCCTGTCGCCAACAGCCTGCGTCTGGCACCGGGGCCTGGGCTCTGCTTCTGTGCCTCTCAGTGTTCAAAGTGTTCACAGCAGCCATCGGCATACCCTGAATCCCACAGCAACGAGACAGGAGTCTTCTAGAAAAATCATTCTCCCCGTGCTTTTTACAGATTTTTCAGAGCTGCTCGATAGTTATTACTCTTTGCTCTCAGTCCTGCCCTACTCCATTCTCAAGAGACTCACCAGTCTCCTCCCCACTTCTGTGGCCAAGGTGGTGACAGTTGTTTGGTTTTCCAATCATCCCGGGAACAGCGTTTTCCTGATGAAGGGCGGCCTCAGGGAAGGCGGGGCAGCACAGGGTGACAGGTGGCTGGAGCGTCCAGGGAACAGACGAGGTTCCATGGCGAGGGAGGGTTGTGTCCCCGAGCTCTCGGGCCAAGCTGGGACCAAGAGGCTCAGAGCCTCCCCGGCTTCGCCAGGATGAGGTCAGCTAGCACCGCAGAAGATGCTTTCTGTTCCACCTGCTTCCCCTGTGAACCTTCTCTGGGTTTCAGTGTGCTCGTCATTATGACCGAAGTCACAACAGAGCCTCTTTCCAGAGAGAGGTGAGGAGACATGAGAACACACATACAGCCCGAAGCACAGCCTTTGCTCCGTGCTCCAGCTGGTGGGGATGACTGACTTCTCTCTGCTCGCCAGCGACGCCGGACACCTGGCCACATGACAATATGACCTGGGCGCGCTGCTAACCCCTGGGGGCACAAGTGGGAGCCCCAGTGCTGGCCGCTCAGCTGTGGTGGGAACAGCCCCTTTCCTCCCCTCATCGCCATGGCAGGGGACGCTCCCATCCAGCCTCCTTAGAAGGGATGAGACAGGGGCGCCTGGGTGCCTCAGTCAGTTAAGCGACCAACTCTTGACTTCGGCGTGGGTCATGATCTTGTGGTTCGTGAG
The DNA here is from genome assembly GCF_028018385.1 of Neofelis nebulosa. Classification (NCBI taxonomy): domain Eukaryota; kingdom Metazoa; phylum Chordata; class Mammalia; order Carnivora; family Felidae; genus Neofelis; species Neofelis nebulosa. The sequence continues at coordinate 103,603,952 of NC_080785.1, forward strand.
TTCGAGACCCGCATCGGGCGATTTTCTGTCTCCTCTCTCTCTGCCCCTCCCCACTGGTGTGCTCTCTCTCTCTCTCTCTCTCTCTCTCTCAAAAATAAATAAACTTAAAAAAAAAAGAAGGAATGAGACACAGGCTTGGGAAGGTGGAGAATGAGGGTGTGGAAGAGAGGGCGCCCGCCAGATCCCAGCTTGGTGCCTATTTCTAGCTGCCCCAGACTCCATGAGGCCCCATGCTCCTGGATCACACGTGCAGGGATGCAGACGGGCGGCATGCCATGGGGGGGGTGGGCACAGGGATGCCGGTGAGCCGGGGTCTGACCCATAGCGAGCACCCAGTAAGCAGTAGTGACTCAGCCTACCAGTGGCTTCTCCCTCGGCCAGCATCTGGAAGGCCCCGCAAGGGATGCCTCATAAACGGGACAGACGCAAAAGGCAGCTCCGTGATGAATGGAACCACTTAACTCCCTCAAACCTTGAGACGCCAGACATCCATCAGCAGAGATTATCTGTCTGGTACGAGACGTCACCGTTTGCGTCCCAGACGGAGCCACATGGGGCCTCACGGTCTTGGCGCGCTCAGCAAATCCCGAGGCCGGGTCCCCTGTGCAGGCAGCTCAGAGCAGTACTTGGGTCAGCCTAGTACTGACCCAAGCCTAGTACTCCCCCAGCCCGAACTGGGCAGCTGGGGAGTTCAAATCGGGTGCAGCCCACAGGGGTCTGATCGTCTGAGGACCGGTCCCCGAGGGCCGTGGCCAGAGCCCCTGAGACGTTGTGTGTGGGGTTCAAAGCCACGGCGCCCTCGCCCCGCAAGAGGCTGGAAAGGTTACCGGCAAACGCACCAGGAAGGAGGCAGAACAGAGGGAGACAGACTAAGACCCAGGGCCAAGCTCCCAGGACGAGGCACAGGAGAGTCTGTGCGGGGAGGGGGGCAAGGGGGAGGCGTGTGAGCACCGGGCTCTGGGGTCTCAACAGCAGCAGGCGTCTGCAGCCCCTAACACGAAGGGGACAGCACGTCTGTTCTGAGCTGGACTGTGTCCCTTCCAATCTCACACACTGAACCCCCAACCCCAGCACCTTAGAACGTCCCCGTTGAAGCTGCAGTGAGTTGCCACAAAGCCCCTCCTGGAATAGAGGGGCCTCCTAATCCCATATGATTATTGTCCTTACACAAAAGGGACATTTGGAGATGGGGACACCCTCGGAGAGAATGCCGTGTGCAGCATAGACCCTTCCCCAAGAGCCTTCGGGCGGCACTCAGCCCTGCAGACGTGTTGACCTCAGATTTCTGGCCTCCAGGACGGGAACTGCCTGTGGTTTACCCACCCGCGTCCAGGCGACTTGACCCGAGCCTACGTTGTTGGCATAAAGCAACAAGACGGAAGCAGAGAAATATACGGAAGCCGAAAACACAGTTCTGAGCGGTTCTGATTTCTGGCTCTGAAGCCGCAAAGCCCCTGACATAACAGTTACTTAGACGGTGGGAAGCCGGGAGTGGAGGCTGGCAGTCTGAAGGGCTGGAAAACATTTTTCTAAGCTGCCCGGCCGTGCGTGCAGAAACACGGCTTCTGTATTTATTTGGTAGAGAAGCACCGAGCTTCCTCGGGATTTGGGGAGAAGTCAGAGCCGACTGTGAAGGTTCTCTGAGCTCCTGTCCCAGGGCTCCTCGCGCTGGAGATCAGCTACCCCCGGCGGCCCTGGCATACAGCTGGGAAGGGGCTCGGCGAGATCCTTGCTGTGGGCTCCCGATGGGTGAACCGACCACGTTTGAATTCGCATGTGGCACCTAATTTCCTGACGCTGACGGCTTGCTTTCTAAATTAGCTCCCCACCTCGGGGCGCCTGGGTGGCTCAGTCGGTTAAGCGGCTGACTTCAACTCAGGTGATGGTCTCACAGTCTGTGAGTTTGAGCCCTGCGTCCGGCTGTCTGCTGTCAGCGCAGGGCCGGCTTTGGATTCTCTGTCTCCCTCTCTCTCTCTCTGCAGGCCCCCCCCCCGCAAATAAATACACTTTTAAAAAACAAGCAAACGGATTAGCTTTCCACCTCTTTTGGCCAGCGTTGGCTGGACCCATCACAGTGCAGTGTAGGAGTCTCAGAGGCTGCATTAGCCCTAAGTTGGGGTAGGGGGTGTGGAAGGAGACCCTGAGTGTCCGTGACCTTGTGGAGACTGGTATCTGTCAGCATGAGAGGCATGTGTAAAGCCAGGGTCTGGTGCTCCCCACGTACCATCACTCTCCGCCTGGTGTCTGTGACTCAGTGGACCCCTGGGTGGGGGAAGGAGGACCAGTCCTCAGCCCCTACTCCCCCCTCCTCCTCCCACACTCTCTCCCACTGCCCTCCCCCCCCTTCCCACTTGGCTTCCATTTTCCTCAGCCGCCGTGATTTGCAGCCGCGTAACTCAGATTCTCAGGGAGGCACTTCGCACAAATGAACTGTCTTATGTTTGAGTAATTCTCCGGTAAACCTGATGTGAGCAGCGACTGCACAGAACAGTGTCATCCCATAGACGCATAACGTGAGTCGCATAGGTAATATTCCAGTGGGCACATTTAAAACATAGAAAGGAATGGCTCAAATTAAGGTTAATGGCATAGTTTTAGCCAAACAGGTCCAAAATGTTACCATTTCAAAATACAAAATGTTAATTTTGGGAGGGGGGGGCGGGTTGCGCCTAGGTGGCTGGGTCGGTTAAATGTCAGACTCTTGGTTTCCGCTCCGGTCATGATCTCTCGGTTCATGAGTTCGAGCCCCTAGAGAGGCTCTTGCCTGACAGTGCGGAGGCTGCTTAGACTTCTCTCTTTCCCTCTCTCCCTGCGCCTCCCCCCACCCACGCTGTCTCTCTCTGTCTCTCTCTCTCTCTCTCAAAATGAACCCCATTTGAACTTTTTTTAACGTTTATTTATTTCTGAGCTGTCGGCCGAGAGCCCGGGGCGGGGCTGGAACGCATGAAGCATGAAATCGTGACCTGAGCCAAAGTTGGATGCTTAACCGACTGAGCCACCCAGGTGCCCCAATAAATAAACATTAAAAAAAAATTTTTAGGGGGGCCTGGGGGGGCTCACTCGGTTAAACCTCCGACTCTTTGTTTCGGCTCAGGTTATGATCTCATGGCTTGTGAGTTCAAGCCCCACACAGGGCTCCGTACTGACAGTGCAGAGCCTGCTTGGGATTCTCTCTCTCTCCCTCTGTCTCTACCCCTCCCCCTCTCACTCTTTATGTCTCTCTCTGTCTCAAAAATAAATAAACTTAAAAAATTAAAAAAAAAATAATGTTAAATATAAATCCAGCATGTATTTTATGCTGACAGCACATCTCAGTCAGGACTGGTCACACTCCCAGCACAGGCAGGTTCCGGGGCAGGGGGGGGTGCGGGGGGCGGTGCCTACAGCACAGTACCTTCTAGAAGCCACAGGGTGGAATGATCCCTTCATTCATCCCCAGAAGGACCTTGTGCCCATTATTTAACCTTGCTAAGACTTAGATGACATCATTTGTTAAAGGAGGTCAGTAATAGTACCCATCACACAAGATTGTCGCAAGCATTAAGTAAGAGGACACATTCCCCCGCACAGCCTTCCCGGAGGACCTACATCTGAGCTACAAGGTGCCTTTACCTCTGTGCCAGTCGCCAGGATCTCAGGCTGTCCCCTCTCTGTCACCTTTCCACCAGGCGCAGGTGTAGGAAAGACAGGACCTGGGCCAGCTCCGAATGGTGTGGCATTGCCCGACAGGAAACTGGGTTGGGCGCCCGGAGACCCAGCCCCTCAGAGAAAGCAGGCTGTCCATGCCTCTGATTGCCCCCCATTCACAGAAACACCCATTTCTTTTTTTGTTGTTTATGTATTTGAGAGAGAGCGAGAGAGCACTGAAGGGGCAGAGAGAGAGAGAGAGAGAGAGAGAGAGGGAGAGAGAGAACTCCAAGCAGGCTCCAGACTGTCAACACAGAGCCCGATGTGGGGCTAGAACTCACAAACCATGAGATCATCACCTGAATGGAAATCAAGAGTCTGACACTTAACCGAATGAGCCCCCCAGGTGCCCCAAGACACCCATTCTAAGAGCATATTTATAATATTGTTTTGTAGCTGGATAGTCACATGAAGGCTTCCCCAGGCGTGTGGGGAATGTGATATTGGTTCTTTTGAAACTCCTTCTCCTAAGCCTGATCCCTGGCGTGGGGTACTTAGGGCCGCCCTGGGCATTGGTTCTGCTGTGAGACGGGCCACCTCTCTCTTGGCCACAGGGAAGGGCCACTAGTCACATGACCCTCAACTCTCTGGGAGGGAGAATTCGAAAGAGAAGACAAACTCTATGGTGGCCAGAATGAGGACCAGGACGGGGGTCCACTGATGGAGGGGGAGCTAGAACTGGAGGAGAGGAGGGCAGTGAGTTGAGGACCGCCATGTTGGCTGGAAAGGAAAAGAGTGCTGGACAAGCAGGTCCCGGAAGTTTCCCCTTCTCCCCCTCCTGCTGTTCCATTTATTCCTCCAGCCCCAAGCTGCATGAGCTCTGAAGGCATTCTGCCCTCTTGAGAGGATTTCCCTTTTGGGGTGCCTGGGTGGTCAGTCAGTCAGGTGTCTGACTCGATCTAGGCTCAGGTCATAATCTCATGGTCTTGAACCCCACGTTGGGTTCTGAGCTGATGGCATGGAGCCTGCTTGGGATTCTCTTCTCTTTCCCCCTCTCTCTCTGCCCTTCCCCTCCTCGTGCTCTCTCCCTCTCTCTCTCTCAAAATAAATAAATAAACTTAAAAAAAATTTATAGGTGCAATAGAGAAACTGTATTCAAGGCAAACAAGGAGAATGTTAGTGTCAAAAGAGTTGCTTTTTAAAAAAATTTTTATTTATTATTTATTTATTTATTCATTTACTTTGCATTCAAAGCGTTCTGTTTACCATTCGGGTATCTCCTTAGGCTTCGTGATGTTCTCTTTCCACAAAGCCTCTTTGTCCACATCCGTGATTCTTGGCAGGAAACATCCGAATCACCTGGGGAATCAGTGAAAATGCAGACGGCTGGCCCCGGCCTCCCAGAGTTTCTGATTCAGTGGTCTAAGGAGAGACTTCACATTTGCCTTTCTACCAACTCATCTGGCGATGCAGACGCTGCCCCTCCAGGGACCCAGCTTCGAGAACTATCACTCATTTTCCACCGCACGCTGGAATTTTCCGTAAGGTTCAAAAAAGAAAAGAAAAGAAAAGAAAAGAAAAGGAAAGGAAAGAAAAGAAAAGATGCCTGTGGCCCGTGTCCTACACACCCAGAACAACCAAGGCTGGATCCCTGTCCCTGGAACAGCACAGGTAATGCTGAAGCATTGCCAGAGATCCTAAACCAATGTCGAGAACACCTCCAAATGAATCCAGAGCAGGGTGTGCAGCCCTAGGCTGACCCAGATGCCCACAGGACGTCTTCTTCCTCCACAGGCTCAATCTCATTGTTACTCCTGGTGAAATAGGGAAGAGTCCCCGCCAAGAGCTGAGTTCAGGCCATTGCAGCAGGTGGCTCGGGTACCAGGAGCCCAGCCCCTGTCACACTTGTGTTCTTTTGTTTCTGTCAGTGGGCGGGCGGGAGGCCATCTGTCCTGTGATCACAAGAGCCCGATCCCTGTGTCTGTAGGGCATTGTCTATAAACAGGGCCGGGAAGAGTCAGGGACGACCTGAACCTGGGGACTTTGATCTCCCTGTATCTCTTCTTCTTATATCCTAAGTCCAATTGCTTCTTACTGGGTTTTCAAGGAAATTTGTATCTGTGGGTAGACATCGGTGTTTCTTTCCCTGCACCTCTTTGAAGTCTGAAACGGAATAGGATGTAGAAGTAACATTCATGAATAAAATAATAACATGGCCATTCGTTGGTGACACCCAGGGCATTTGGGTGGCAAATGTCTGCAGTAAATACATTGCACGGAATATACTCAGAGTTCTAGAATTTCTGGGACCATGTGAAAAACAGGACAGTAGTCTTACCTTAGACTTCCCACAGGAATCACGATGAACACAGAATTATAAATACAATAAAGAAGTAGATTCTCAGCAAGACCAGCAGCATCAAGAGGACCCAAGTCCTTCTTAGAAGCATAAAATTATTGGGGCACTTGGGTGGCTCAGTTGGTTAAGAGTCCAGCTTCGGCTTAGGTCATGATCTCGCGGTCCGTGAGTTCGAGCCCTGCGCCGGGCTCTGTGCTGACAGCTCGGAGCCTGGAGCTTGCTTCGGATTCTGTGTATCCTGCTCTCTGCCCTTTCCCTGCTAGCAGTCTCTCTCTCTCTCTCTCAAAATAAATAAATGTTAAAAAAAAATTTTTTTTAAAAGAAGCATAAAATTCTTGGGCTACACAGAAACCCACCAAATCAGGAATTTGAGGTGAGCTAGAGGTCAACACATTACAATCCTGCATTCCATAGGACTGAACACCAAAGCTGACATCTCCTGTCCTTTGTCAACCTTTGTCCAATTCTCAACCTTTCCAGAAACTTCTAAATGGGCTGACCCCCACCCCCCACCTCCTCCAGGACCCTCCTCAGGTGCAGTTTTAGTGGAAAATGTTGCCCCTCCTCCCTGTGACTATACATACCCCATGGGAAGTGATACTTCCTACTGAACTCCTTTCTAGAACCTTCTCAGATCGGCCCTCAGAAAGGACCAGTAAAAGTGCCTACCTGGCTTCCCTCTCCTGAACGATCCATTAATTTGCCTGAGTTACATTCAGATTTTGCATAATGCTGACCGGGATATAAAAGCACGTGGGTGGAAAATCTTCACGGCCCAAGAGATCATTTGTTAAATTAATAAAAAATGAAATAATGGTAGTGCGAAAATAAAACCCAAAGCCCACCACCTTGGGCTTTGGGGTTTCATCTGGGCTCTGCCCACAACTTGTGGAATGACCACACTACGTCTCTCTTCTTCCTTGTCCTCACATTTCAGGAGAGGAGGCTGCAACCGACCCACACCTGCCAACTGAGTTCCAAGGAGCCTCTTAGGCCTTGGCAAAGGTATTTGGGGAAGAAATTTATGAAGCAGAATATGATTCGCTGGCCAGCGGACGCCGTGATCCTTGGAGCCGGTATGGAGTGCACGAGGTGTTGTGGAGTTTCTGGGGAGGAGCCTGTGGGTAAGGCAGGGCTGGGCGACACCAGACCAACCCACAGGAGGCCGGAGGAGGCCGAGGTTCAGACGGGGGGCCTTTGTCGAGTGAGACTCCAGTTACGGCAGCTCGGGTGGGGCAGTGGGAAGTGAGGTAACAAGGTACGTGGGGAGCCTGGCCTGGCAGGCCCGAAGGTTCCTGGCAGGATCTTCCACTGAGGGCCACCTGGACGCCCACCTCCTCCCCGGGGAAGAGACGCGGTGCCATTGTCCCACTGTGTGTGGCTGCTCCTTCGCTGTCCCCTCCCCTTGCTTGTTTTGGGCACCTGCCGAACCGCACTGGGCGCATAGATGTGTCGTGTCCTTAGTTCTCACAGCAGGGATTTATGTGACCGTTGGAGAAATTAAAGTTTGATAGGCACAAGCGGAGATTGGGAAGCCATACATTTCAGTAATGCTCTTATTGATGTTCCCATCTCTTAATGTTCTTTATGTTCTAGTGAGACAGATCATCTTAGCTACCTTAATTACAAAAGAAACTTGAGGAATACTGGACACCTATAAAAAAAAAACCAACAGAACAGACACATGGGGACTTGATGAGAGAAGGAGGCCCTTGGGGTCGAGGCCCCAGGAGCAGGTGACTGAAGGGGTCATCACCCCAGGGCACTATCTACGAAGGAGGTGACCCCACCATCTCTGTATTTGACCAGTCCGTACAACATCCACATTCCTGGGAAGGGGACGGGATGGGCCCTGCTGGGACACATGCCCATCATTCCTGGGCTGGTGGCCCTGAGGCACTGAGGCAGGTGGCATCGTTTCTCAAAAGGAAGAAGACGTTGATGGAGCGATTCACCCTGTCCAGGTGGGGAAGGGCCGGGCCCTGAAATTTCCATCCCTGTGGAAGGAAGAACTGATTTGGCTTCAACGGAGGAGGGTGACATCGGCGGGGCAAGTTGAGGGCCAGAGGGACAGGGCGATAGGGATATCTTGGCTGTTGTTGATTCAGTGGCAAAGACAGGTATCTGGCAGGAATGAAACCTGGAGGGCGACAAGCGAGGAGGGGGAGGGGCGCTGACGGTGCTTGGCCCTGTGCCCCGTGTCACAGCCGTTTGCCCTCCTCCCAGCGACACGGTGAGTGAGGCAGGGTGCCTGCTTTGGGAGATGCAAAGCGGGGTCCCCCCGGCCCCCCTTCTACACTTATCCCACCAAACAGGATGGAGGGGTCCTGGCAAACCTTTATTTTCCAATGTTACTTAGCTCAGGGAAACATTCGACCTCCGCCTTCCCCACCGAACACACAAACTCTAACTTCTCTGTGTTTTGACCTGGGTCCTGACGTTTTTAAGTGCTGAGGTGTATGTAAAGTGTATTTATTGAATTTGAGAGAGAGAGAGAGAGAGAAGGGGAGGGACAGAGAGAAAGGGAGAGAGAGGAGCCCGAGCCGGCTTCACGCTGTCAGCGCAGAGCCCGACTTGGGGCTCGATCTCATGAACCATGAGATCACGACTTAAGCGGAGTTCAAGAGTCAGACGCACGACCGACTGAGCCACCCAGGATCCCCAGCGCTGAAATGTATTTCAAGACTTAACCCAATATGGGTTTAAACCAATATTCTTCTCTTTTTTTTCTCCCAATAGTGGGATAAATATCTTTGTTGGAAATACCACCATTATCTTCTCAGTATACATTTATCTGTACCTCTGTCAATACGGACCAGGTTCCGGGACACCAGGAATGCAGGGGGCAGGTAAAGAAAGCCCGCGGTTACAAGCCACCAGCCTGCAGGACAAAGTCGTACCAGAACCGCTGATTGTCCTGTGAGCTTGTTGCCCAAGCAGCAGGTGACTTTGGTAATGAACACCGCAGCGGTGGCCGCACCTCTGAGGCCCAGAAGGTCGGCTGTTAGCCGTGTGGGCGCCCGGTATGACCTTGGCACACAGCCTTAACCGAGTTTGGAGGAGACTCCTCCTCGGTGTGGAGGTCAGAGGTCACCTCTCTTAGCCTGTCAACGCCTTGGAGGAGGGGGGAGGAGACCATGGCTCCAAGGCCTCCGTCAGCTCCCCTGTAGTTGATCTGAAGGCAGATCCTGAACTATCACTGTTGTGCAAATCCATCCGATCACTTTTTCCAGTGGCACATCTGCCCTCAGACTTGGCCCCCTGTGACCTGTGGCACAATAGCCCCTTCTCCGACCCAGGCCTGAAAGTCTGTGCTTCTGGAACAGAGGGACTGATCATGGTCCTGAAACAGGCAGAACCCTAGAACTCTGAGACGTTGCCACACTGAGGGACCACGAGGAGTTACCTTCATGGAGCACCTACTACGTGCCCGTGTTCTGCCCCATCACCCGTAGCTTTTTCTCACTTCCTCCTTACAACGTCCCTGCGAGCAAGATGGCCACAGCCCCTCTTGACAGGTGAACGCACAGGTTGTGAGACTCGCCCTCCCGGAGACATCAGGAGTTAAAGGAAGGGGCCCAGGACCAGGGATTGGGAGGCAGGGCCAGCCAGATTTGCTTTTGTCTCTGTCGTTGACTAGGTGTGCCACCAACTAGAGTCATTTCTTTATAAATACTCTTAACCCCAGGGCACCTGGGTGGCCTCAGTCGGTTAAGCTTCCATCTCTTGGTTTGGGCCCAGGTCACAATCTCGTGGTTTGTGAGTTCGAGCCCCTCATCAGGTTCTGCACGGATGGTGCAGAGTCTACGTGCCATTCTGTCTCTCTCTCCGTCTCTTTCTCTCCGTGCCCTTCTCTCTTTCTCTCCCCCTCTCCCCTACTCTCTCTCTCAAAATAAATACATAAAACCCTGAGCCCCAAGGTCCTCATCTGTAAGATAACGTATCTGTATGATAACATATATCAACGTGTATCCTACAAACTTGTTACGAAAATGAGTTTTGCTACACAAAATATGTCTGGGACATGGGCATTTAACAAACTGTCCCCTCTTCCCCCTCCAAAGAGACATACCAGTCAACTCCGTGCTTGGGATTGGAATTTGGCTGTCTAGGCTCCGGGCCCCCTGGGCTGCAAGCTTGTTCCTCTGTGTTTACGTCGGCGAAGCTCAGTGCGATGTGCCCCAGGCCTGGGTGTGTAGCGTCAGACTTAAACCTGCCCTAGACACAGGGCTAGATACCCCGACATCGGCACGGAAGGAATGAATTCCTATCCCTGGCGACAATTGCGTGCAGTCCGCTCTGTGGACGTACGTGTCTGTTAGTCCTTGCAAGATTTTTTTTCCCCAAAATATTATGACCGGGGCACTGCTGGACAAACAGATATTAATGATTCCTTTTTATGAAATTTAGCTGCGAACCCGGCCTCCGTCTCGTTGGTACCAAGGTCTCCATCCCAGCCACGGACTTCTCTCCGTGGAGTGTAGGCATCTCTCGCACCAAGCCTGACGTCTCATTGTAACTCATCACACGTAGGCTTTGTTTCTTTTTTATTTATTTATTTATTTATTTATTTATTTATTTATTACGTAGGCTTTGTTTCTGCCTTCTGGTCCTTTGTTTCGTCTTCAACTGCATATGTTCTGATCTGCAGAGATCCTCTGCAACACTGGAGAGTGTTCTCCCAGAAAGCCCTAGCTTTTACTCGATCTTCTGCTTACGCCCTGTTCATCCAAAGCCATGCTAATTTAAGTATCTGAAAGCCACACACACACAGAGGCACACGCACGCACACACAAACACGAACGTACGCATACGTGCCTGCACACACATGCACACGGAGATACACACAAGCATATACACACACATGCACACACATACATGTGTGCACACACACATACGCACATACACACATACACAAACACACATTCATGCATGCACACAGAGCAACGCACATGCACACACATACAAACACACACCCACATGCATATGCATGCACACAGGGGCACACACGTACACACATGCATGCAAACACACATACGTGTGTGCACACAGAGACATGCATGCACATACACATGGGCACACACACAAACACGCACACACAGACAGCATACAGAGACGCCTGTGCACACACATGCAAACATACATTCACACGCACACACATGCACGCAGAGGCACACAGGCACAGACACACACAGGCACACACACACACACCCATCCACCCTCACGTACACCGACACTTCTGAGCGCTCGGCTTCATGTCACCGGGGCGCAGCACAAACCTTCACACCACTGAGTTCACGCACTTCATGTTCTTGAATCTCAGTCCCCTTCTCTGCTGACCACAGATGCCATGTGTGTCCCACAGGGCAGAGGGTAGGTTACCATGACATAACAGAACTAATCCCTTAATACAGCATCTCTGTCATTATGCCAGGCACGCGGTTAGCTTCTTTTTTTTTGTACTATTTACTGGTGTTCAACTCTGACAACACAACTTCCAGAGTTCAGGAAACCGTCAAAGCAACTCTCCAAGGCTCCCTCATTAAGGCTCATCATCAGACATCTCTTTATTCCTTCATATTCATTATGCAGAGGCTAAAGTAAAAAAAAAAAAAAAAAAAAACCAACAAACCAACCTGTCAATCAAAGGAAACGGAACCATCCAGAAAGGGACGTTTACTGTACGTTGTGCTACCACAGGCAAAATTCAATTCAAAAACAAAAACAGATGGACACATTAATTGGGAAAGCTGACGGGCACACCTCTTGCTAAGGTCACTTCAGAGTGAGTAACTATCTAGATATATTTCGATGGAAATGAAGCATGGGGCCCAGAACTTCTCTGACAACCACAAAGGAGGCTGCTCGCGCCCTGTGTCCTCATCCTGAAATTCCTTCCAGAGATGCTGGTCATGCAATTTCCTCCGGAACAGAAGCACCCAGTAACACATAAATGCATCTTAACGTTGCTCTCGAAAACGGCGTCGGGAAATAGACCTCTCGTTTGGTAGGCTGGGCTTCCCACGGTTTTCAGTGATTTGGGGGTAGGCGCGGAGCCGCTGTCCCCAAACACCCCCCTACCTGCTCCCTGATGCATGCAGCCTCTATCCGTTCAAATCGACCCTGGCTCTAACTTGCAATGCTTATGCTGGGTGGTTCTGCTACTGAGTTTATTGGTGGTGGCTGTGGGTTGGACATTTATGTTCCTCCTAAATCTGTATGTTGAAACCCTAATCCCCAGTGTGATGGTAATTGGAAATGAGGCTTTTAGGAGGTAACGGGGTCATGATGAGGTCGTGACTGAGTTGCGACTGGGTCGCAATTCACTTCATGAATGGGATCACGGCCCTTAGAAGAACACAAGACAGCTCCCACCTGGTCTTTCTATCTCTATCTATCTCTTTCTCTATCTCTATCTCTATCTATCTATCTATCTATCTATCTCTGTCTTACCCCACCACGTGAGTGCACAATGACAAGGCAGCTGGCTACAAGCCACCAGGAGGCAGATCCTTCCCAGGAACCAAACCTACCAAAACCTTGACCTTGGACTTCCCAGCCTGCAGAACTGTGAAAAAAAAATGTCTCTTGTTTAGGCCACCCCATCTGAGGTGTGTGGTTATGGAGGCCTGAGCTAAGACAGTGGTCCATGAGGCCACCCGTGTCCTCACTTTCTGCATCCTCAAAGGACCCAGTAGCCTCTCCTCCTCTTTCCATTGAGTGCCTAAGCCCGCGAAGGCCAATCACAAGAACACTCGGGTGGAGGTTGTTGGAACAGCCCCAGGTGTTCAACAGTTAACTCACTTGCCTGGAAGTCGGGCAGAATGATCCCTCGGAAGAGACACAGGGAGGGGTGAACTTATGAGACACAGGGAGGGGTGAACAGCAGACGGGGGAAGCCACCAGTAGGGGGCCTGGCCAGATGGAGGAAGGACCAGTCAAAGAAGAAGCTGGACTTCTGGAACACGATACACATTTGGGAGCTGGCAACGCAGCCCAGAAACCCCAGGAAATCGGAGGTGACCTGCCTGTCTTGGATTTTGATTTTGTTAACAAAGCCACTGAGAGCCTCCATATTTTATAATCAAAACTCCCTACAAATACACTGAAACTAGCCATCATGCAAATGCACCCTGAGTGTCATCCGAGCAGCCCCCAGCATGGTTCTGCCTCTGAACCAAGCTCCTAGCCTAGGGCCTGACACACATGAGGACCTGAACGCTCTGTGTGAGCAATGGATAAGTCAACATGCATTTAAAAAGTCAAACACCAAGGTGATGGGGATTAAAGAGGGCACTTGTCATAATGAGCTTTGGATGATGTAGGGAAGTGTGGAATCACCATATTGTACAGCTGAAACTGACATAACACTGTGTGTTAACTACACTGAAATTAAAATAAATAAAATAAATAAAATAATTACAATAAAATAAATAAAACAAAATACATAAATAAATGAAATGAAATGAAATGAAATGAAATAAAATAAAAGAAAAGAAAATAAGGGCGCCCGGGTGGCTCAGTGGGTTAAGCATCTGACTTCGGCTCATGTCATGAACTCACAGTCTGTGAGTTCAAGCCCCAGGTCAGGCTCTGTGCTGACAGCTCAGGGCCGGGAGCCTGCTTCGGATTCTGTGTCTCCCTCTCTCTCTGCCCCTCCCCTACTTGTGCTCTGTCTCTCTCTTTCAAAAATAAATAAACATTCCAAAAAATTTGAAAATTAATTAATCAATTAGTTAATTAAACCCCAGGGAAGGCAGGGAAGAAGAGAGAGCCCATGGTGGCTGGAGATCATTTGTAGCTGCCTTCCCCAGACTAGCAAGGGTTTGTCCTTCACGCACCCAGGTTACTCGTAAATGTACCCAATTTGGTGAGCTAGCCAGTGTTCTTCAAGTGTTTTTTCCCCCCAAAACAAAACCAGAGCCCATTTATGTGACTTGCAACCTCAGATCTCTGATGGACACATAACCCCTAAGTGTCCTCCTTTCCAATGCCAGCACCCTGACACTTTTCCTCCTAGATTTGCTCTCCTGACACCGTGCCCTTCTGGGCCTTTCTCATCAGGCCGTGACCCAGGCCGTTCCACTGACTGTATCCCCTGGGGTACCCCCACTGCCTAACGTTTCTGGATCTCAGTTTACCCATCAGTCTCCTGGAGATTTTAATAACCCCTCCCATAATGCCATTCTCTCAGAGTCCATGAATACATCTAGTGAAATAAAGTATAAATAGAGAGAGACTTCATAAGGACCAAGTATTATACAGTACAGGTGTTCACTGCTTTTATGTCAGGCAGGGAAGAAAGAAACAATGGGAGAATCCTAGGGGCGGTTTGAATGGGATCAGTTAGCTGGAATTTTCCACCTGCAGCTCTGTTAATGTCAGCAAGCTGAAAGGCCTTCCTTTTGTCGAGTTTCTAAATTTTTACCATTTATCCAAGACCTTAGGTCCATAATGTAAAGCATTTGCATAACATTTAGGAGTGTTCTCGAAGTAGATGGACATCTTTTATCATTTTCTTCCAGGCTTTACCAAACAGGACTGGAGTAACCTCATAAAAATGTCATCCAACTTCAACTCGCTACACTAAACTTATGGAAAGAATTAACAGATTATCATCATTTTATTTTTTACGGCGATTTTTAACTGATCGCACTGTGCCCGCAAAGGGCCATGTCGTGCATCATGAACTTTTATTTTTTTTAAAAAATTTTTTAACATTTATTCAATTTTGAAAGATGAAGGGGGATAGACCATGAGTAGGGGTGGGGCACAGAGAGGGAGACACAGAATCCGAAGAAGGCTCCAGGCTGTGAGCTGCCAGCACAGAGCCCAACGTGGGGCTCAAACTCACAGACGGAGAGATCGTGACCTAAGCCGAAGTGGGACGTTTAGCCGATGGAGCCCCCCAGGCGCCCCTCATAAACCTTTATTAGAGGTGCCCCTGCTATTGGATAATGTCTTCTGGGATAAACGCATCTGTGGCTCATTCAAACTCTCCACAGCCCCTCAGCTCCAACCCGTGCACCAAATACTATAAATTCTTGATACTGGAAACAGAAATGTGGGAGGGGCCTACTTGTTGGAAGAGGTTCTAAAAGGTACAGGTGGATCGACCACCTATTGCCCCTCCCCCTAATCCTACCTAGTCCCTAGATTGTTCAGTTTTTTAAGTTTATTTTTGAAAGAGAGAGCATGAGCAAACATGGGGAAGGGTCAGAGAGAGAGAATCCCAAGCAGGCTCCACACTGTCAACACAGAGCCCAGCGTGGGGCTCACATTCACAAACCGTGAGATCAAGACCTGAGCCAAAATCAAGGGTTGGATGCTTAACCAACTGAGCCACTTAGGTGCCCCACTCCCTAAGTTTGAAAAAAACAATTTACTTTGGACTTATTTATTAAAAGTGAATTTTGCCGGAGTTCTTGCGATATCGAGTCTCTTGACGAAGAGTTGGCTCCTTGCTTTACACGGAAAGCCAAGAGGCCAATGTTGACCTCAAGGCGTCACCTGAACAAGCAGGGTGCTCACGACCTGGGTCGTCTCGCAGCTGTCCAGTGCTGTGTGCACCTCCCAGGTTCCTCCTTGGCCTCCGCCTTCCAAACGTACTCAATAAATGGGATGGTGTGGGAAGGGGGATCTCTATCTGTCCTTGGCCCCCATGCCTTATCTTGTTTAGGGTTGGCAATGTAAAAACCAAATCCTTTTCGGGACAGATTAGGGTTACTCTCTCCATCCACCTGTCTACAGGGATGCTGAGCAGGGCCCCGGCTTCCATTTTTCAAGGAAAAAGAGAAAAAGAACATCCTGTACCACAAATCTCCCATACACACGGTAAACACGTTCCTCGTTTCCTCCAAGCCCAGAACAAAGTGTTATAGAGTAATAACCAGGAGAACTTGGAGGAAAAGCCTCTACATGAGTCTCCAATGCAAAGGAAACCGTCTTCCTATCTCAGGGTATCAATTCCCAGGAAAGAACCGACTTCCTTGCTTCCCAGGAGGGAAGCCGGAGCGGAGGGGGGCTTCTATCCCCAGCCCCCCAAGGGCCTGGCAAACGGATGTTAAAGCACAACAAAACAACATTCATCAAAGGTTGCTCAGGTAAAGAAGCAATGCTGCTTTCCGGAGGCCGTCCAGGCTTGCCCCGGTTCCCGCTAACATGGGCTGCGGCCAGCTTGTGGCAAGCAGCTGCCCTCTGGAGTCGCGGTTGGCAGCCAAAGGTGGCTTAGTCCAATTAAACAGACTCATTTAACAATTCAATGAGCGGGAGGGTGCTGGCAGCCAACAAGGGGATGAGTGGGACCGTGGGTCGCTCTGCCCAGGCACTAGCCTCCCCCGTGTGGCCGGAGGAATCCGAGAAAAGGCCTGGCCACTGTCCCTACCATGTTCCCTGGTCACCTTGGAATACCACCAGCCTGCCCCCAGGACGATCCCCCACGCCCAGCCCGGCCAACAGACACCCAGCAGTGGGTTACAAAAGGGCGGAAGCACCTAGAAAATCAAAGTCCCGGTCCGGTTTCAGGAATGGCATCGTGGAATATTGTTTTGACATACTTATTATAGCAGGTGGATGGGTTTCTTCCTAAGAATCAGAGCCGTTGGTCCGAGGAAACATGGACTCTGACTTTGAAAGAACTACAAGGCACCTGATTCTTGCCTCCAGATTGCCTCTCCGGCCCCTCACCCAAGACCTCAGACAGCACACGTCGGTTTTCTCTCGCCCCGCAGCCCTGTCTGCTGTTGCTTTCAGAAAACACGCCCCCTCGTAAGGATTAGAAAATGCTGTCAGAGTAAATCATTTTTCTCATGACTGTCTCCTTTCTTCCATAGTGAATTCTTTTTAAAAACTGGTTTCTAAAAATGTTCCAAGGCGTTGGGGCGCCTGGGTGGCTCAGTCAGTTAAGGGTCCAAGTCGTGGTTTCAGCTCAGGTCATGAGCTCATGGTTCGTGAGTTCGAGCCCCGCATCGGGTTCTGCGCTGACAGTGCGGAGCTTGCTTGGGATTTTCTCTCTCCCTCTCTCTCTGCCCCTCTCCAACTTGCATGTGCTGGCGCTCTCTCTCTCTCTCTCTCTCTCCCTCCCTCTCTCAAAATAAACAAACTTAAAAAAAAAAATGTCCAAAGGCGTTTCGCATTTGCTAATCCAGATCATTCAAAGATTCCTCTTTTGGACATGTTACCCTAGGACCCTCCGATCTCCCCTGGGACTTAGTGGTTCTATTCCCTTCATTCTGTATGTTTCCTTTTAAATTAAGAAGCTAATAGTTTCTGGGCCAGGCCAGGTCCCAACAGGAAACAGGGTTATTCAAAGAAGGTCTCTTTACACACAGGACTAATGGCCACAGTGTGGTGTGGAACAGGGGAATCGAGGGCCCGGCCACTGCGGGTAGGTAAGCAGAGCCCTGGACCGGGGAGGGATGGTGGAAGAAGAAGGTACCAGAACCTGGGAGCAGAGAGCTATAGCCAGACACCAGCAGTGACTTGTGCAGCAGGGAGCAGGGGAGTGGATGTCCCCCGGACTGTCCCCCCTGTAGGGTGAGGGAGTGCACTGAAGTCCCCAGGACAGCCACCCTGAGGGGCGGGTCAGGGCCAAGTGCCCCCGGAAGACCCTACACTTGGAAGCAGCAGTCCCTGTCCTTCCTGTGCAGCTTTGCAGTAATAACTCCTTCCGCCGATCCTCTCCTCCCTGAGCGTCCTGCTTCTCCCGTGTCCCGCGTCACCCTGTAGAGCCTGTCTGCCTGTTTTACAGATGCTTTAAAGTGTCTTCCTACGGCTTTAGTGTCCCAGCTGAGGGCGTCCCTCTCCCCTACTTGATGACCACAAACCACACTTGTCATTGCCCCCGCCATTCTGCCACTCGCATGTCCCCAAACGGTGGCAGAGGAGGGGGACTATGGGGCGGACAACACAGTCCTAATGGGACCAAAAGAGTGCCCATTGGGAGGCTGGAGGCAGAGGAACAGGGACTCAGGGGAAAGGCGGAGCCCTTGCTCTGAGGTCCCCAGCGTCACCACAGTCAAGGGCTGAGCCCGCAGACCACCTCCTGCACAGAGGTAGCCATTTTCGGTATGTTCCACTACCCTGGGTCACCCAGACCTGTGCAGGTCCCTTGTCCTTGATGTTCAGAGCTCCCTGCTTCCCCGGAAAGCAAGCCAGGGCCTTTGCAAAACCACATCTCTTTCGTGTCACACGCAGTCCTGAGTGTCTTTCCCCAGTTCTCCTTGGCACCTTACCAGCCCCCAGCACGAACAGCCAGTCTGCCCACATCTCCGACGGGGAGACCCCAACGAGCTTCGCCTGACCTCAGTGAGCTGCTCCCCTGCCGAGCTCCGGCCTGTCATTCCCAGAGCCTGGGAGCTCCACTCTGTGACCGCCAACAAATCGCAGGGACACACGCCCAGCTTAGAGAGTAGACGTTCGAACAGTTCCTGCCTCACCTCCCACCTTCCACACGTCGGCCGCGCAGGCGATGCTGTCTCTCACTCCACCTGCCAGATGCCAGCTCCCAAATCCGCCTGCGCGGGTGAAACTGAAGTTGACGCCTCCCTCGGTGACTCCTGTCCCAAGAGAAGAGGGAGGAGAAATGCCCTGTGAGTCGCGCGCCCCTAAAAACATGGTACTCCCTGAGTGAAGCAGGACCGGACACGGTCCTTGGCCCCCTCCCTGGGAACTCTCTGGTGGTGACAAGATATCCCTCCTTTCCCCAGAGCAGACCAGCCCTGTGCTGTCACAGAACGTCGCACCAGGGCCCAAAGATTCACGGTGCTTTTACCCACCCCCCAGGGGACCACGAAGCACGCACCTCATCGAGCCAAAGGCTGACAGCCAGGACATTTTCCTGAAGAAAACGCCTCGAAATTCAAACAGAAGCAGATGCTAAGAGTTAAGTGGAATCAAGGAATGCGATCTTGCCATTTGAGACAGCCTGGATGGACCTCGGGGGCATCGTGCTGAGAAGTCACAGAAAGACAAATACCGTATGATTTCCCTCGAAGTTGGCTCTAAACAGCAAAACAAATGAGCGTACAAACCAAAAGCAGCAACAGAGCCATAACTAAAGAGACGAAACTGATGGGTGCCAGAGGGGAGAGTGGGGAAGGGCGAAATGGGTGAAGGGAAGGAGGAGTTATGGGCTTTCAGTTCTGGAATGAACAGCGCGGGGATAGAGTCAGGGCTGTTGGAACGGCGTCGTGTGGGCCCCGATGTGCTACACTCATGGGTAGCCAATGTGAGTCACAACGTTGTACGCCTGAAACATCACCTTGTGTGTCAACCGTACTCAAACTACAAAAGGAATTTAAAGAGGCGGGTAGACATAGTTACCCAGTTTCTTTCACTGTGGAACGTTTTCCTGTTAACACAATCAAAATGGCGTTCCACTTCCTCCGAGGGGAGGGCCCCCAGGACTCCGAGTTCACGGGGCACGTGCCGCTGTCCCACGATGCCGCCTTCTCTGTCCTCTGGCCCCCTCTCTCTCCCGTGTTCCTGTGGCCGCTGGGTTGTGGACACACGGAAATTGTCACTGAGGGAGGTGGCAGATGCACCTTGCCGTGTTCATGGAGGGTCTGCGCGTTTCTACAATCCCCAGGTTTACTGGAACCCCTCGCTTCATGCTAGGAAGCGTCTCGGGGACCCAGAAGATAAGACTGTCCCTGAACACGGCCGACTGCTCACAAAGGAGGCTGAACGCCCCTCCGTGCTGGCCAAGGTCTCCAGTCTATTCGTAGGTTTGCCTGTTGGAGCCCATTAGCTCCAAAGAAAGGCAGGCATCCTCACGCCTGTCCCCACCACTGCCATCCGGAGGGACGGTTTGCTGTGCGGCATGCCCAGCCTTTGGCCTCAGCTTCCCTGTCTATGATGTTCCCACCTTTCCATTTGCCCCGATCCATCCCGCCTCCCATCTACCAGTGTTTGCTCTTTTTAGCCAAAAAGTAGACAGCACGATGTTTCCCGCTATTGGTTTAAGATCCCCCTTAGTCACATAGCATGTGCTTCCCTCCCACTTTTTTTTTCCTTTCCTTTTCTTCCTTTTTTTTTTTTTCTTTATTACTGGCATTGAATCCGAAGCTTTTGTGAGGCCCTTTGACACGCCTCCCCCAAGAGTAGCCATGTACCTTACAAGGTGCTTTTGAAAAGCTTTGCAGAGCGCTGAGCACAGTAAATGAATCATTTCTCCGCTGTGTATGTGCTTGGGCTCCAGGAAAGCCCTTGACGAGAAGCGAGACTTTCCAAGCCTGGCATTTATGACCAATTTCCGTAGCCATTAAACAAGGTCGGAAGCTTTTTGGAAAAGTCGACCCACCTGTGACTTTGTTGTTGCCGTTTCTCTAACTGATAAGAGTTCCTGGTTGCCGAGTATTCTTTTGTAGCATCATGAATAATACACCAAGGGTAACAGAATGGCCTCTATTTTTTATTTATACATCTTGAGTTGCAGGCAGGCAAATGCGGAGCTTAGTTTTTCTCCGGAAGGCCTATCACCATAAGCGTGTTTCGGCTATGTTCAGGCCCACGTGTGGCTCCCCAGGAAGACCAAATGCAAGGCCAGAGCCTCTGTGCCCCATCCGTGAAGGGCCAAACAGCTCTGCACTCTAGGAAACTCCCCTGAGATCAGTCCTCACCAGAAAGGAGCTGTGTCCGAAGTTTGGAGACCAAGAAAAATACGTGTTTCCACACTTGACCACTTTAACCTATTAGAGCAAACACACTAGGGTTGTATTTGAATTCACAAGCACAGTCATCACAAATGATGTCACGTTTTTTGGTTTTTTTTAAAGTTCATTTATTTATTTTGAGAGAGAGAGAGAGCAAGGGAGGAGCAGAGAGAGAGAGAAAGAGAAAGACAGAGAATCCCAAGCAGGCTCCACAGTGTCAGCGCAGAGCCCGTCATGGGGCTCTGACCCCTGAACTGTGAGATCTCCGAAATCAAGGGTTAGACGCTTAACCAACGGAGCCCCCCAGGCGCCCCATGAGGCCACGCTTTACGAATAAGATTAAGCAGAAGGCAATCTAATGCGGCTCAGGGCAGGTAGATTTTCTGAGCTGCGCATCCACGGTGGCTTTCTGCCGTCCAGCAGGGACTCAAAATGACGGAACGGCCCCGTTGCATCAAAGCCCCAGCCCCCACCCTCTAGCTGAGATGATCATGCCCCAGTTTGGAAGGCCACCCAGCCAGGGCGCGTGCGTCTTTTTGTGCCTCAATTATCAAGACGAGTGGACCGTCCTTGGTTGCACTTCAAACTGGCCCGAGAAAGCTGAACTGGCTGGCCGGCTTCCCTCTCCTGGAAGCTCGTAAGCAAACACAGAAGGATCTGTCTTCCTGGGCTTCAGCTCTGCCCTGGGAGTGGTGCCCCGGGACCAGGAAGCGAGGCGCTGTGCCAGGCTCCGACAGCGACTCCCAGCTCTGTGCCACTTGGCTCCCCAGCACTGGCAAAAGGTTTACTTAGACATTCAAGGATTCATTGTGACAGAAAAAGGCTTCCACCGGGGGAGCGAGGGAGTGGGCACAGACCCACGGATCCTCGCGTCGGGCCTCCCCACGCGCGTCCAGTGGATCCCCCAGGAGAACGTAAAATGCGGGGAGAGTTCATCTTAAACCCCTCCGGAAACCCTCCCCGCAGCCCTCCTCACCCCTGCCTGCAGCCCACGGGGTCCAGCAGGCACATGGCAGACCCTTAGAGCAGACAGATTCTGCAGTGAAGCTTCACGGGCCACAGACTGGCCAGCTTCCCACCGCCTGCCCCCCAGGGGGGTCCGATGGCTGCTCCAAATCTCTGCTCTCCCGATGACAAAGCACGATGCTACACCACCAAGCCCAGCTGCCTTCCAGAAGGAACGTCAAGAAAATTCAGTAGGGTGGCTCCGCCTGCGGGAGCAAGCCTCAGGAAGATGGGATCAGAGAGACCAACCGGGAGAGCCAGGCAAAGATCGTTCTTGACCGGTCTCTGTGTCACACGCTCACTCCTCCCTCGCTGATGATGCCACACCGCCTTCGCCCCCCTCCAACCCTGGCCTGACCCCGGGATTGCATTCCAGCCCGCTCCCTGGGGGTCCACCGGCAAATCCAAAGCTGAGGTGCCCTCCTAATGCACAGATTCTCACCTAGCACTGACTCCTCAAGCTCAGTTCCGATTTCTGATCGATTTGTCCATTTCCCCCTACTTGGAGAAGCAATATTTGGTAACTCTAAGATCAAAGGAGGAAGCGTACATTGATAAGCACAAGGTTTGTCAACAGCACTTAGGCAAGACAGCCCCTTCTGATGCTTCCATAATATGCCCTTCTCTTTATTGATTTTTTTGAGTTCATGTATTTATTTTGAGAGAGAGAGAGAGAGAGCAGGGGAGGGGCAGAGAGAGAGGGAGAGAGAGAATCCCAAGCCAGCTCCCAAGCAGAGCCCCATGCGGGGCTTGATCTCTCGAACCCATAAGATCATGAGTTGGACACTTAGTCCAACAAGACAAGTCCAACAAGTCCAGACAAGATAAGACACAAGTCCAACAAGTCAAGAGTTGGACAGTTAACCAGCTGAGTCCCCCGGGTGCCCCGCTTTATTGGGTTTTACAGACAAAGGTTTGTGTGCATTCTGGGAAACTTTGCAGATACCAGGTCCACGCAGTCCCCATCTGAAAGGGGGCGGGGGGGCTTCATGAAAAAGTTTGAAGAAAAAGACAAACAGATTTCCCCCCACGTGAGGCTACGTGGCAGCCATGTGTGGGAACCTGACCTTCAGCTCAAAGCCTCTGCCCTCAAGCTTCATATCATCCCCACTGGATGATATCATCTCCTCCGCCCTGATATTTTAGCAGCGGTTAAGGGACCTACTATGTGTCAATCACTAAACAGGTGCTGGAAAGAAAAGAGAGTTAAGGGAGTTTCAACTGCACCCTGGGTGCTCACAGACCCTAACGCAATGTGGTGAGGGGGCCAGAACACTCCCGGGAGTTAGAGACAAATATACGTAAGCTAATAGTCAAAGCACCCAAGGGCGCGGGGTGGTTCAATCTGTTAAGCAGACCAACTTCGGTTCAGTTCATGGTCTCACGCTTCATGGGTTCGAACCCCAGGTTGGGCTCTGCTTGGGATTTCTCTCTTCCCATCTATCTCTGCCCCTTCCCGGCTTGCTTTCTCTCTCTCTCTCTCTCTCTCTCTCTCTCTCTCTCTCTCAAAAACTAAATAAATAAACAGAAAAAAAATAAAAGATAATAATCCAAGCATCCCAAAATGGAAAGTGGCCCATATCTGTACTCAAATGAATAGATAAACTGTGTTATATATGCAGACAGTGAAATAATTCAGAGCAATGACAATAAATGACAATGACAATAAACAACACACAAAGCGGTGGATTAGTCTAACAGAAGTAACGGTGAGATGGAAAGCATCTGCAGATGTCTCCACTTCTGTGGTAGAAAATCAGTGAAAACAATCCATTGTTAAGGATTTCCACGGGGAGGTCATGAGCTGTAAAGAATAAATAAATAAAAAAAGCAGAGGACTCGGTGGCTCCGTCAGTTGAGCGTCCTACTTCAGCTCTTCTCATGATCTCGCGGTTCATGGGTTCCAGCCCCGCATCGGGCTCTGGGCTGACAGCTCGGAGCCCGGAGCCTGCTTCGGATTCTGTGTCTCCCTCGCTCTCTGCCCCTCCCCTACTCGCACTCTGTGTGTCTCTTTCTTTCAAAAATAAGTAGACATTATAAAAATGTTTTAAAAAAACTAGGAATTGAATAACATAGGTAATAGGGGAGTGACTGTCTCTGGTGAGAGGAAGCTTGTTGTGATCAAGAAGGACCATATAGGGGTACAATGCTTTCATCAGGGCCAGCTTCGTGGTATGAGGTCCAAGCATGGACGGGTCTCCATGCTTCCAAGGTCCCTATGCTTGATTTAATGCTGTGCTGCCCCTGACTACTCCAAGATGTAGAACCATGGCTTCCAGGTAGCTTAGCATCTACCTTGTGGCCTCTTGTAGCAAATGAGCAGGTCAGAGGACTCTGTTTCCAGACCAATACCCCACGTCTTCTCTCACGTGTCCTTGGTCCTCCTAGCCCCATTTGCTAATCTTATTTTTAGCCCCTCTTCTTCGCAAAAGCCGTCTCAGCTCCGTTCTGAAACAAACCGGGGACAAAGCACAAGTAAGTAAATGATCGACCAAAAAAAAAAAAAAAGAAAGAAAGAAAAAGAAAAGAAAAACCCAACCACGAGGTGCTTAGGTTGCTCACAAGAGAAGATGGGGAGCCTTGAAGACAATCCTAGCCACCATTAATCAAGTCAGTGATTTTACCTTGGAAGGTTCAAGAAGAATGAGTCTGAGGAAATGAGTCATTGAACAGGTAGCTTTCACGGAGAGTCAAAAGAGAAGAGGCCCCTGTAGCAGGAGCTTCTCCGTGATGGGGGACACTGATAAGGCCGTCTAAGGACGGCTGACCCCGGAAGGATGCTGGAAGGCTACAGAGGAGTATGCCAGAGGCAGCACCAAGGAGTGTCCCCACTCCAGAATACGGAGGCGTGAGCCAGCCTACAGGCACTTCTGAGTTCAGCACCAACCATCCTAGTTTCTCCTTGGTGACTTGGAACCCATCATCCTTACCTTCAGTGTTAGGTACCAGTCATCTGTTGTCCCAGCTTGAGCCTAGACCCTGTCTACTCCTGGAATTCATACCCACGCCTCCGGGAAAAGTGCTGGCGGTCACCTCTACAGCTGGTGGGTGGACTAAAACTGAACGGGGACGGCGCCCACTCACAACTCCTTCTGACCTCCCCCATCTGGGACACTGCAGTGACACACGCCTTCCTTCTGGTGTGTTGAAGGGTGATTTTGATGATCTTTCACAAGTTTGGTTCCAAGAATCTTAAAACAGAAAACTGTCAGCAAATTTTATATGCGGATCCCTGGCTTTTAAAAACTCTCCTTTGTGGGGCGCCTGGGTGGCTCAGTCAGTTGAGCGTCTGGCTCTTGGTTTCGGCTCGGGTCACGAGCTCAGGGTTCATGGAATGGGCCCCGCGTCGGGCTCCACACCATGAGCACAGAACCCTCTTGAGATTCTCTCTCTGTCCCTCTCTGTCTCTCCCCTGCTTTCTCTCTCTCTTTGAAACTAAACTTTAAAAAAAAAAACCTCCCCTTTTCTGGGCTATAAACCCCTAGAAGACTGGATTTCCTTTTAGCCCAAGGTCTCTACCAGTGTCTGGGACATAGCAGCCCCATGATAAAGACACATTGGAGTCAGGCCAACCGCTCCATGCTGCCCCTAGGACACTGGACCTTGAGACCAAATGTTTTCCAGATCCACTTTTCTAGAAATGCTGATGAATACTTAACAAGACTTTGGTTCATACCTAAATGTGGATAGAGAAGAAAAAGAAAGAAGGAAGGAAGGAAGGAAGGAAGGAAGGAAGGAAGGAAGGAAGGAAAGAAAAAAGGAAGGAAAGAAGAAAGAAAGGAAGGAAAGAAAAAAGGAAGGAAAGAAGAAAGAAAGGAAGGAAAGAAAAGAAATGTGTGTGTACACTGTGTGAAAAAAAAAGCCTGCCCAGATGGAAAGGCCTGGAACGCAAACACTTGAAGGATGCGCTCCTCAAAGCTCCCCGCGCGGAGGAGGTGTGAAATACGGAGTGAAGCTGTAGGAGTCCTGAGTAGGAAGGAAATAAAGTAAAACAAGGGCAGGCGGTAAATTTTTCCATCTTTGAAATCTTGTGTGACTCAAATCAACGACCGAGGAATGAGGCTGTAGAGGACCAAGAGATCGTTAGTGAGCTTGAGAGCCAGAGCCACTTACATTATATTTCCTAGGCCGCGGAGCACAGGTCTGGATGAAAACGAGTAATCCTGGGGCTCCTGGGTGTCTGTCGGTTAAGCATTTGGCTCTTGCTTTTTGGCTCAGGTCATGATCTCACAGTTCGTGGGATCAAGCCCCACGCCGGGCTCTGTATTGGCAGGACAGAACCTGCTTGGGACTCTGTGTCTCCCTCTCTCTCTGCCCCTCCCCTGCTTGCCTGTGCTCTCTCTCTTTCTCTCTCAAAATAAATAAGTAAGCATTAAAAAAAAGAGTAATCTTAATTGGAATAGTATCAGCTCACCAAATACTGGAATATAACAGGGCATCACGTTTAGGGTCTGCCTGACTGCCCTTGACACGGCCGAGGGCCGACCAAGGAGGGGAAGTGAGAGGACAGAGTCCACCTGTGTGTATACGGTGGTTCCTGCTGACTTAAGTCACCGGGCCATGTTGTTTCTGTGTTGTCAACAGTAAAGCGGACATCACGCTCCACTCCCCACAGCGTTTTGTGACAACCGAGTCAACATCCAAAAAGAGTTGAACATGGCATGCAGCACATAGAAAGCGCTCAGCAGAATTAGCACTCTTTGCCAGCTGTGTATCCGAGACCAAAGTTCTTAAACTCCGACCCCTCATTCCCCACGTTGGTAAAATGAGGTAGGTTCTCACTCAGTGCCCCTAGTCAAGATCTGTTTCCCCGCTTCCGGCCCCACTAACCCCCACCACTAAGGCCAGCCAGACACTTGCTATTCTCCCCAATTTGAGGTCAGATATACCCAATACATCACCAGCTTTCCCCATGAGTAGCTCCTGTGCATACCTTGGTATATTTCCTTCCTTCCTTCCTTCCTTCCTTCCTTCCTTCCTTCCTTCCTTCCTTCCTTTCCTTCCTTTTCTTTCTTTCCTTTTCTTTATCTTTCTTTCTTTCTTTCTTTCTTTCTTTCTTTCTTTCTTTCTTTCCATCTTTCTTTTTTTTGTGATACCTTAGAATCTAAGAAAAGAACCTCAGAAGCTTATAACCAACCCCCCCACCACCACCACCATTAAAAGTACGGATGTTAAGATCGCTTGAAGGCAAGCCCAAACTCTCACATTCACTTCGCCTCAATTTTTCTCGTCTTATAAATGAGATCAAATCGTTACGCTGCCTTTCTGCCGGGTGCTTACAGAGGTTAAGCGAGGTAATGCCCACTGGAAACAGTTTGGCACCTGGCACGTTGCACACATTTGATAGGATGTGTTTCTGTCATCATAGTGCCGTGTTGTTATCGACTGACTATCCTATCTCTTGCTACCAAATGGTTACCTATTCAAGGGCAGGGACTGCTCTCCTCATTAAGCACTACCTAGCTTAATGTAGTAATTGGTGAAAATTATGCTATGATATAATTAAATTGCATAGTATGTGTATATCATCTATCCTATTGGCTCTTAACTCCGATCCCTCCAGTATACATCAGAATCACTCAAGCAGTTTATGAAAACACCCGTGTCAGTTCTTCCTCCCAAGCCAATTGAATCAGGACCCCTCAGGGAAGTTCACAGGAGTGGGTATTAAGTAAAAGCTCCCCGAGGGTGCCTGGGTGGCTCAGTGGGTTAAGCATCTGACTCTTGACCTTGGCTCAGGTCATGATCTCAAGGCTCATGGGTTCAAGCCCCGCATTGAGCTCTACACTGACAGCTCAGAGGTTAGCGACTGCTTCAGAGTCTGTGTCTCCCTCTCCCTCTCTCTCTCTCTCTCTGCCCTCCCCTGCTTGCACTCTCTTTCTCTCTCTCTCTCTCTCAAAAATAAATAAACGTTAATTTTTTTTTAAGTTAGCAACAGGCCCTCCCCCTCCTCACAACCTACAGAGAAATATGCATAAATAAATCACTAATAAGTTGCCGCAGCACCAGCCCTGCAAGAGAGCCGTGTGCAGAGGGGACCACACCACACAGGCGCAAGGAGACCGGAAGTGGAGGACAAGGTACTTACACATGAGAGACAGAATTGGGGGAAAAGACCTTCGGTGAATTGCGCTTCATCGCGCGTTCAGTATTTACTCAGGAGCATCATTATGAAATCAGTATTTCCACTGTCCGACTCAGGGACCCCGTTAAAGGACTGTGGTGAGAAACATTTCCGTTTCCTCTTGCTTGGCAGAACGGAAGTAGCACTTGGCTTTTCTCTCCACGTGTGATTTCTTAAAACATGTCCCGACTCACCTAGAACTCCAGAAATTTGATAGACAAGCTTCTGTTCATTGCTGAATTTTGTTGTTACAGTCGTCGCTGAACTAGAAAAGGTTTTCTTCTATTTTCTTTTGGACCAGTATTCGTATTTTTCAAATTACCCTCAAATTCTCTTTTTAGAAAAGATTGAGAGAAAATAATTAAATCTACATGTTGTTCTTCTATAATCCTTCATAACCAGGATTCCATGATTCATGCTTCTTAGTTCCACTGAGTTAGAATGGGGATGGGGAAATACATATTTATTGAGCGCTTATTGTGTGTCAAACAGCTTGTTTGTGCTTTCCATATATTATCTAAATTATGTCTCCCAATAATATCATTAACTTTGGTACCAATCATACACAAGTATGGCGTCGGACAACTGGTGCATAGCCCTTTGAGGGGCTGGAAGATACCGTCATAGTGCAAGGTCGATTGTATTTCTGATTCGTGTCTCTGCCTCTCTCCAACTTTACTGTTTGATTGCCAAAGATCCCCAGTCCCCACTCAAGTGCGTTTTCAAATGCAAATCCCAAGTCTCAGCCATTCTACATCATGTACATGCACTCGTTAATTTAATAAATGTAATGTGTTGCTAACTGAGGCCCATCAGGGATGAATCCGAAATGTACTCTGCTCCAAAGGGAGTTTATAAACTATTAGAGGGAGAAAAACACACACATGGTAATTAAAACCAATACATCAGCGCATCCCTAACCAAGACAAAGAGCCACTGAGATGTTCTCTGCTCGCCATCAGATGGTGAAGACGGTCGTTCAGATAATTCCCCGGAGGAGACTCCGTAGGGTGAGAGCTGATGGTGATGTGGAACCCCAAGAGGATTGGTACCTGGAGCCAAAGAGAAAGGGAAACATGCCCATGGCCCAGACAGGCAGCCAGAACTGTGACATGTGCACCTGCATTTGGGGAACCACTGCGAGGGCAGATTATGATTCTCAGATCTGCATTTCCAACAAACTCAGAACTGAACTGCCAGTTCAGGAGCCACACTTTAAGTAGGACGGGTCTAGCAAGGGTCAAAATTGTAAGTTCCACAGGGTGATACGGTTCCTAGAAGAGTAGGAGAGGCTAATGGTCAGGGGACAGGACAGACAAATGAACGAAGACGAGAACAAAGCAAGGAGGGTCAGCAGTGCACCCAGTTCATGCCGACCAGCACAGCAGGATGTCACTCCCCTTATGTTCTGGGGGCTGGGAGGTGGCTCCCCTTATGTTCTGGGGGCTGGGAGGTGGCGGATGAGCCAGCTTAAGCTGTCATAAGGCCACTCGGTGGATGGATGGCCACTCAGTGCTCTCACTTAAAATAATTAACCAACCAGAAACGGGTCTGGAAATAAACTGGAAATCCAGTGTCTCAGGTCTCATTAAGAAACCCAAGTTAACACACGTCTAATGGCATCTTGGGGTGGTCGTGTTTGGTTCACTTCTTCAGCTTCTTGGTCGTCTGTTTCTGTGGCTGTTTGGTTTTTTGGTGGTTGATTTCTAATCACGGAGGAGTTTGGACATGTTGGTGAACACAAGGTGGCTGATGGGATTGGGGCTAAGAGAAATCTATTTTGGAGGGCACCTGGGTGGCTCAGTCGGTTGAGTGTCTGACTCTTGAACCCAGCTCAGTAAAAGAGATGATACAAAAGTCCTGCGCAAATACAAGTCATTTGGATTTTTCAGAATTTGGATGTTCACTGATAAGAGAAAAATTGCCCTAAAAGTCTAATCTCAGCCCAATACCCAAAAGTCCATGATTGATTTAGCAGTAAAGCAAATATGACTACCTTCACACGTACGTCCTACCAAGAATTTGGAATTTTGAATTTCAGTTTTGAACTTGTTTCCCTTACCGTTTTGGCTTGTACATGAGCACGTGGGTTGACAACTTTCAAAAGGAATCTGACTTTTCAGTTCTGAGTCACGATATGAAAATGACAGCCAGGATAATTTGACAAAATGGGCCCCTGGCATAAACTTCACGCCCTGTCATCTGAAGTAGACTTCCAAAGGCTTAAGACATTTCCCCCCAGAGAGTTCTGAAAATAGAAGCCCGGGGCACAGAGGTCCAGAAAGTGAGGGACACCTGGGTGGCTCAGTGGGTTAAGCATCTGACTTTGGCTCAAGTCATGATCTCAGTTTGTGAGTTCAAGCCCCACGCTGACAGCTCAGAGCCTGGAGCCTTCTTCGGATTCTGTGTCTCCTCTCTCTTCCCCTCCCCCACTCACACTCTGTTCCTCTCTTTCTCAAAAATAAAAGAAACATTAAAAAAACTTATGGGGCCCCTGGGTGGCTCAGTCGGTTAAGCATCTGCCAAGCTCCAGAGACATGAGCCATTCGGGTGCACGATAAAAGAGATCATTTGCAGAAAAGGGCCCAAGAATTCATTCCAAGATCCAAGTGGGGGACCTTCTGCCAATGGATACTTTGGGGTCCTGGCAACTTGGTGAATATGAAAACCACACTTGGGCCATTTTCCCTCCCCAAATATGTGATGGAATAGGCCACATGTATTAGAAGGGGACCCACAGCAATGAGAACAACATTGGGCAACTACTTTGGAGGTACTATTTGGAAAACCCTGGATCCGACATCCGCACAAGAGACACGGGACCTCGCACCTGGCTAGCGGGGCAAAGCCTGCTCCATCATGCAACAAGGCAAGAACGGGGCGAGACACAGGGAAAAATGGATATTTTTAGTCCCTTTTCTCAGTTCGACCAGGGACTATCACTCTCCAGACTCAGCAGATGGCAGACCAGACAGTTTTGTCTGATGAGCTAATTAGTTTTCAGCTCCTCATTATCACCTTACAATGGAATCTAGAATAAAAGCTCCAAGTACAGAATGTTTAAAGGGCTTATTTGAATGCAGCAAAGTGAATTCTTTAAGTTAAATTCTTTCATCAGAAATGGGCTTTATCTGCTCAGGAGGCATGAAGACTGAGGAGGGAATCACTAATAGAGTAGCTTGTCTCTAACGTGGATAAGTTGTCAAAAGGCGGATGCGCATCCCAGACAACTGCGGACAAGCCACATTTTGTAGTGAAAGGACACTGGGACCAGCAGACCTGAATTCTAGGCTCCTCTCTGCCACTGATTAACTCCATGGCCGGAGGCACGTCAGCTTCGTGGAGCTCCACTTCCCCAACTATGAAACGAACTCGCTGGACGAGGTCCTTCTTGGGTTCAAGTTCTATCTTGCTAACACTTCGTTAGGGTCCACTCTGCCATCTTTTAAGGCGTACTTACGAGATGTCGTTTTTGCAGATACAATAATGTGCAGAACTGCTTCGCGTTGGAAGCTTTTTTATTTTTTAACAGAGCATAATGGTTTTGGCAGACCCATCTGTCTCCAGCAACGGCGTTCGACACACCATGTGCCCAAAAGCACTAGTCGAATTGGCAGAGAAGCTGAGCCCCAGGGGCAGAAAGTTAAGGTCTGTGCAGGTTACGTGACAGCCAAATTCAACCCCTTGCTGGACAACCACATCAACGACGGCTCCTGACGCCTGGGATTGCCAGGGCAGGGAGGTGTGTTGGCTGAGCAGGTGACAAGCTGGGGGGCTGTGTTCTCCACCTTTGATGTCTATCTAGCTCCCGCTTTGGTGCTTGATAATGATTGCACGCAGGCAGGACACAAACCACTTCTGCACAATGGCTTAATGCACCTGAGATGTAGAATATTTCCCTGCCCAAGTCAGGTTTTTGTCCGACATGACGTAGAAGGTAGTAAGACCTTCCAGACAGCAAATGGCCTTCCCCTTCATGCTGCCAACACTCCAGACCGGCACAGCCCTATTTGGTAGCCACTAGTCATGTGTGTCTATTTAAATTTTAATTATAATTAATTACTATTAGATGGAATTTAAAATTCAGTGCTTCAGTTGTGCCTGCTACATATCAAGTGTCCAGTAGCCACGTGAGACACTAGTGGGAACCAGAAGGGACAGGGCAGGTGTGGACGATTTCCAGCCCAACAGAAAGTTGGACCGTGGGTCATCTGGAGGTTGGAGAGATGGGACTTAACTCATGGTATAGTTGAGCGATTTCTCTCCTTTGTCTTTGCAAAAATGCCAAGTGCTCTCACCAAAACAGCGCTAAGAATAGAGAAATCTCATGTTGGAGAAAGAAATGTTATAGAAAAAAAAATAATAATCCAGCAAAGAATCTGTGCTCTTTTCAACTTAAAGCATCAAGCTTCCTTGCATACTTTATATTCTTACATTTATATCCTTTGTACGAGTTGGCATGTAAATTGTGCCAAGAGGCATCACCCAGAGGAAGAATCTCCCAAAACTATTCCACAGTTTTTGCTCTACCTTCCTAGGAGTCCCTTTTTTCTTATTTCAGTCTCCGATAGAAGCATCTTTTTTCTGTATTTGATCTAATTAAAAGGTTGGCGTTTGTTGGTCTTTATGGACGTTTCGTTGTGAAGACTTTTTTTTTTTTCTTTTTGACCCCTCTTTCTTGAAAAGGTTAATTCATAGCAGAAAAGAATCAGCTGATGATTTTTCCTCTGTGGCCACTAATCCTTTAAAAAAAAAATTTTTTTTTTAAGGAATCTCTCCACCACACATGGAACTTGAACTCATGACCCGGAGATCAAGAGTCGCACGCTCTACCAACTGAGCCAGCCGGGCGCCCCAATGGCCACTCATGCTTTATCTGCTTTGCTTTCTTCCTTTGAAAGGTCCCCTTCCTGCTCCTTTATTTGAGGTGTTCTATTTGGAGCATAGAATAACACACCTTACCAACCTAGATGATGTGTAGGAATTACTTCATATTTCTACAAATGCTTTCTTTCCCAAAGTACGGAATTACAGAATATCGATTTATATCAGAAATTATTCAACACCGAATAGGCTACGATCCTCTATGGACAAATAATGGATATATGTGGGGTTTAGCATAGCTTCTATGCTCATTCTTCTACCGCAGATTTCCTGGTTTTCTCCCGGGACCCCAGCCTCTCCTCCTCTAGGTGGCCAGCTGGAAAGCCTGTTCAGTGGTACACGGGGGTTGGCCCAAAGATGGCCCACCCAGTGATCAGGACACCAATGACTTCAGTGCACACCCTTCAGCCTGCCCCGGGAAGGACTCAGGCCAGACCTGACATCCCACACTGTGTCTCTGAGAATAAATCCAGAACCAGCGCAGAAGACAAACATGACAGGGGCAGTCAGAGAAACCGCAGGCTGGGGACATCTCCGAGCCCTCAATTCCGCCAGCCTAGAGGTTGGACTTTTTACTCCCAGGAAGCTTCTCACTCCTGACATTTACATACATGAGATTTCTACAGCTCTGACCTCCAATAGATTATGCAACTCTTTGTCGTGCGTGGTTTCCATTGTGCAAGTCCTTTGGAAAACATCTTAATTCGGTGCTAGGCCAAGCAAATGATTTCTGAAAACTGGCAAGGATTTGAACAGAGAAAAACTTTGCTCGCACTCTCCAATTAGCAGCAGCACAAGAAGAGGGCCGTGAGACCCTGCTATAATTAATAGGCACATTGTTAAGTGAGTTATGCAATATGAAAATATCACCGAGGGGACAGAGCTAGAGACAAATGTCCTCATCCGGGCTGGATGGAGCTCTTCTGGAGATCCCTGTTACAAAGTTCTTTAATTTAAAAAATTACATTTCCAAGGCCCAGTATTGTCAGAGAGACAAATAATCTGGCTCGGTAAGAAATATAGATTTAGAGGATTGTACTTAAGGGTCTAACACGGTGGCTGTACATCATTGTCAAGTGCGAACTAGTCGGGCCACAGAGGCTGCGTACCTTTTTCCACGGGGCGAGTGTGCGTGGAAAAGGTATCCTTGAACATCTCTAAATCTGGGATGGCTGAGCCCCGCACCCTCTTGTCGATACACGGCCAGGCTCGCGTGCTGCGTTCATACGGGCTTTGTGGTTATTGAGCTGCGGCGAGGCCAGAGACCAAGGGATGACCTCCATTCAAACGACAGTTTGTGTCTCACAGATCCCCAAGGAGGGGACAGGCCACACTCACAGGGGCCACCCAGGGAAGCACCGGGTTCAGGCAGGAGGCAGAGGGGGAGGGGAAAATGTGGACAAGATCCTTTATTATGGCCTCTGTGGACAGGCACAGGCGAGGCACGGTGAACAGACCGAGGATCGGCTAGTCTGAGTATCTTCAGCAGGGTCTGGGGCACGGGGGGCCGTCCCCTAGTTGTCTGGTCCCTGGCCCTGGGGTGATCAGACCCGCAGAACAGCGGCCCAGAGTGCGAGAGCGCCAGAGAGGAGGCGTTGCCTTGTAAGCTTGGGATTGGTTGGTTCTCAGATGCATCCCTAGGAACTGGCTTCCCCTGGGAGGAGAGGAAAAGTCCAGGCTCAGCAAAGCCCCGCATGTCAAGGCATCAGATGACAGAAAATCAAAGACGCGGTGAACAGTGACACAGTTAGTGGCCCCGGGCTCACTGCCTGCATGGGTGACTGCTGGCGTCCCTGGGGGCCCTTCTACCGGGTGCAGAGGGGAGAGCCAAGCTGCTGGTGGCCACCATACTCCGCAGACTGAGCTGAGAACCAAAGGCGAGCCAGCCTGTTTGGCTAAGGGGCCCCCATGAAGAACGTGCGCCCTTTGCCATCAACACACCTCATTTCCCCGTTCTCCGTACCCACAATACACCCAGGGTGGTCCCTGAACTATTAATGTCGTGTGCACTCCGGAAGGCACAGCCCCTCGCTCTGACTCCCAAGCCCCTCTCGAGAGGAGCCTAACAGTATCTGAACCTGAGACAGGGCTGCGGCCTCCCTCCGGGGATCTCCAGCACTTTGGAAACTGTAGGTTCTGGTGAAGACGGTTGGCCCAGGAGGAAGCTGTCTCAGCAGGTCTAGGACCAGGCCCCCGGCTCCCTGAGTGTCCCAGTGACGAGCTGTCCACTCTTTATTCAGCCGACCCGGGACATGACCCCCACAACAGCCCCTACCCGCCCCTGCCCCCGTGCCCGGGGAAGGGACTGCTCCCCGCCCTCCATCACACCTGCAGAGGCCCCTGCACCTCTCAAGCAAAAAGCAAGAACAAAACTCGAAAACCTTCCGCCCAGCAACCCATAAGAGCCTGGCCCTTTCTCTCCAGCGTAGCAAGAAACTGAGCAAGCCAAAAATTAACCTTCTCTCGCTTCGAAACCACGCCCATGCCAAAGGCCCAAGGAGTATGAGCAAAAATTCAGAAAGAAGGAGAGAAGCCAAACCACCCGGGGCTCAGGAACCCGAAGGGGAGCAGAAGGCCAACGGGAACAGAGCCGGGAACAGTCTCTGAGCTGCAGGCGGGGAAAGCAGAGGGGACTCCACTGGGCTCCAAACCTGGTCACCTGGCCAGGCTCCAAAAACAGTATGCTCATCTCCCCCACCTTCTGACTCAACTAGTGTGAACCACAGCCTGGGCCGCGGGGGTTTCAAAGGCTCCCCCAAGACCCTAATGTTTGGCCAAAGTTGAGAAGCACATCTGTAAGGAGATGTTGCAAAACATCACTTGTGATTTTTTTCTTTAATGTAATAGAAGGAACTGGAAAACAGAATCAATAGTGGTGAGTCGTGAATCCGTAATCTGGAAGGTCAGAGGGAATACTCCCTCGCAACACAGCAAAGCGTATTAAGAACCAGAAATCACTTTCATTTATTTCCTAAACGCCCAGCTAGCACTCACGCATGCGACGTTATTATGAGTGCTTTGCAAATATTAACTCGATTCCAATCGTGAGGAGCCTGTGGGATGGGTACTATTTTTATCTGCTTTTTATAGACCAGTAGACAGAGGCTGCAACAGAACAATTTACATAATTCAGCTTGACTCAAACACCTACGGGACAGGAGCGAGAAGGTAAGGGAGAGCAGCCCCTGTGGGCCTTTGGGCGCACAGGGGGGCCCTGGATCCTGTCAAAATGCAGATTCTGGGGGCATCTGTGTGGTCCAGTCACAGTTAAGTGGCTCTTGATTTCAGCTCGGGTCTTGATCTCATAGTTGATGAGCTGGAGCCCCTCATCAGGCTCTGCGCTGACAGCACACAGCCTGCTTAGAATTCTCTCTCTCCCTCTCTCTCTGCTCTCCCGTGCTCACGCACTGTCTCTCTCTCTCTCTTTATCTCAAGATAAATAAATAAAGGGGCACCTGGGTGGCTCAGTCGGTTACGCGGTTGACTTTGGCTCAGGTCATGATCTCACGGTTTGTGAGTTCGAGCCCCGCGTCGGGCTCTGTGCTGACAGCTCGGAGCCTGGAGCCCGCTCCGGATTCTGGGTCTCCCTCTCTCCCTGCCCCTCCCCCACTCGCTCTTTGTCTCTCTCTCTCTCAAAAGTAAATAAACATTTAAAAAAAGAAGAAAAACAGTAAAGGAAGTACCTGAAGAGCTGAAGAAAGGCTTGAAAGAGCTTAGTTTCAGTGACTCCAAGGGTCAACAAAAATGAGACCCTGGGCGACCATGAGGGTCCTCGACAGCATCCAGAGTGATGTGATTCCTGAAAAAGTGGACGGAATGAGAGCAGTGTGGGGTGCAGACGGGCTACCAAGGCCGGGACACGCGGCAACTATGTCCAGGTGTCTTAGCCTCGAAGGGACTCGGAAGCTATCAGACCAGTTCATTTTCTGTAGAATCTGCCTGTGGAAACGCCCAGCCAGGGGAATATTCTTCAGTCAGCACAACAATCTCAAAGCAAAAGACACCAGAAACAGCTGTGAACTTTCAAAAATAATGAATTTTGAGCTGAAAGGCATAACAGCCCGGCTTTATCATAAGCCGTCCACGATGTTGGTTTGAATGAAGATTCGATTTTGTATTTGAGGGAGAGGGCGGGACCCGGTGGGTGGGGAAAGATATTGGGGAACTATCAGCTTTCTTCACGGGCACCTTAAGGAGAGAAAAGCAGAGGAGAGTGTCAGAGAGGAGTCCACAGTCAGACCCAGGAGATCAGAGGAGGAGTGTTTCTTCAGGAGTTATATACGGAATATTTCAGAGACTTACTCCAGGGCGTGGGCGTGGGGAGGGCCTCACTGACTGACCCCTTCTCTGAGGTCATCTCCACGTCTTGGGTCCACCTTGAACAAAATGGTGGAGGGGCACTGAAGGCCTTTTCCCATGACAAGCTTCCAACAGCCTTCACCTTGCTTCGGAGAAAGGCACTTTTAAGAAATGTTCAGCAGAGGGGCACCTGGCTGACTTGGTTGGAAGAACATGCAACTCTTGATTCAGGCATCGTGAGATCGAATCCCATGTTGGGTGTAGAGATGACTTAAAAATAAAATCTGTGGGGCGCCTGGGTGGCTCAGTCGGTTGGGCGTCCGACGTTGGCTCAGGTCATGATCTTGCGGTCCGTGGGTTCGAGCCCCGCATCGGGCTCTGTGCTGACAGCTCAGAGCCTGGAGCCTGTTTCCGATTCTGTGTCTCCCTCTCTCTCTCTGACCTTCCCCCATTCATGCTCTGTCTCTATCTGTCTCAAAAATGAATAAACGTAAAAAAAAATTTTTTTTAAATAAAATAAATAAAAAAATAAAATCTGTAAAAAGGAAAAAAAAAGCATTCT
This sequence comes from Neofelis nebulosa, assembly GCF_028018385.1. Taxonomy (NCBI): domain Eukaryota; kingdom Metazoa; phylum Chordata; class Mammalia; order Carnivora; family Felidae; genus Neofelis; species Neofelis nebulosa. The sequence continues at coordinate 103,641,466 of NC_080785.1, forward strand.
GGGGATACCAGGCCTGGCTGTGGCTTTCAGAATGATTCTGGGAAACTGACAGAGCCCTACCTGCGGAGGCAGCCTGAAGGCAGCAACAAGGTGGGGGCTGGTCAGTGGGGAAGCAGAGGGGTCAAAATAAAAATAAATAATAAATGAACATTAAATAAACATTAAACAAGTTGTTTTATTTTGCAAGTTCACTTTTTTCTTTTTTTAAAAAAATCTTTTTTAATGTTTTTATTTATTTTTGAGACAGAGAGAGACAGAGCATGGGCGGGGGAGGGGCAGAGAGAGAGGGCGACACAGAATCCGAAGCAGGCTCCAGGCTCTGAGTGTCAAGGCAGAGCCCAACGCGGGGCTCGAACTCACAGACCATGAGATCATGACCTGAGCTGAAGTTGGACACTCAACCGCCTGAGCCACCCAGGTGCCCCTCTCTTTTTTTTTTAAGTTTGTTTATTTTGAGAGAAAGAGAGAGAGAGCCAGCAAGAGAGCTGGGGAGAGGCAGAGAGTGAGAGGGAAGAATCTGAAGCAGGCTCCAGGCTCTGAGCTGTCGGGACAGAGCCCGAGGCGTGGCTCGAACCCACGAACTATAACATCATGACCTGAGCCAAAGTCAAGAGTCAGACGCTTAACTGACTGAGCCATCCAGGCGCCCCTGCAAGTTCACTTCTGATTCCACCACGCTGGCGCAACAAATAATTTTTATACTTGCCTCTGTGAGAGTATCCACATACACCCCTACGTCGTGTGCACATAACCTGCACTCAGTGTGATGCCTTTGTTTCATGCCCTCCTTTCCCACATCCCGACCCAGTGGCGATGTTTAGCATCCTAACCACTATGTGATGTGCATTTGTTGTGCCATAATTTACTTATGCAAACACGGGGCATTGGCTATTAATACTGTTTCCCAAATGGACTTTTGCTAAGTTGAGCGACACGATGACAAAGACTGAAAGGCTTTGGTGTGAGGATTTGGTTGGTCTTGGGAACAAGGCCAGCAGAGAGCTGAGAAGCCAGCGTGAGAATATAGAATGTGTCAGAGATGGGACACGTCTGGATGTGGCCATCCCACGGTAGGGTCATTGCCAAAGAAGAGCAGGAAGCTGGAGTGGTCTGAAATCCGTCTGAGAAAGTCCGAGAATGACCCCGAGAGAGTCTGGTGAGCAGCTTGGTCGGGGACGGGAAGCAGGTTAGGCGGAACCAAAAACATCCCCTCGGCAGCTCCCCTGGAACTCCGGCAACACTGCGGCTGGCCCCGCACACCAGACACAGAGACACCCGGGTGGACGGCACAGCTCAGGACTGGCGAGGACGCACCTGCTCCCAAGCAGGAGCTGGGAAGCCCTGGTGATCGTGACCCGCCTCACGGCTCTTTGCAACAAGCCTTGAGGGCTTCCCTAACACAAGAGTCACCACAACGGAAGGAGGGTTTGCTAGAAATTTCTAAACTCACCGAAGTGAATAAGAAAACTAGGCAGTCCCGGGTATGTTCATTTACCCCCACTCTGGGGGCACCTGTGTGGCTTGGTCGGTTAAGCGTCCGACTTCGGCTCAGGTCATGATCTCACGGTCCGTGAGTTCGAGCCCCACGTCGGGCTCTGTGCTGACAGCTCAGAACCTGGAGCCTGTTTCAGATTCTGTGTGTCTCTCTCTCTGACCCTCCCCCGTTCATGCTCTGTCTCTCTCTGTCTCAAAAATAAATAAACGTTAAAAAAAATTTTTTTTTAATTCCCCCCACTCTGATGCTTCTTGGACATTCGCAAAGGTTGGGTCCCAAGACGCTTAGAAAATCCCAAGTGTATGACCCAATACATGCTTGTACAGTCCTCTGGCTTTCTCTTTTTCAGCCATTCTTTTCCAGGGAGTTTCCTCACACTGCAGGCTATCACCTTTCAACACAGGTTAAGTTCTCCCTCTCCCACAAAGAGCATGGGGCCAAACTGGCTGGAGGGCTTCTTAGTTTCAAGAGTCCATTGGCTGTCACTTGCGGGCTTGGTGGCCAGAGCGAGCCTGGATCTCTGAGCAAGCGCAGCCGCCAAGGCTGGGGTCCTGGGAGTCCTGGTTGCCCAGGGAAACGCTCTTGTTGCCGTAGCCTTGCTGACATGAGGTCTCCCCATCCACCAGCCTGAATCCCAGAGGGAAGCCATGCCGGGAAAGACCGAAATACTGAAATACTCTCGCTATTGTCCTTCTGCCCAAAGCAGCAACATTTTGGATGTACAATAAAGCCTGGCTGAACCACTTTTTTATTTCTCACATGACTTGGGACCAGAGGGCGAGGTAAAATTCAGAAAAACCGTATCTCACCCGTGACTGGTGAATTCTTTCCTAAAACACTCGGCTGTCCCCCACCCAAGCTGTGCTCCTCCGCGTAGGTCTAACTGTGCCCGCTGCCCCAAAGCATCACCTCCGGACGCTCGGAGACACCACCGATGCTCTGGGACCGATCATGAAACAAAAAGCGTCACAAGAGGCGAGAGCCTCTCTGCTGAGGGCAGGGTGCACACTCTCTAGCCTGAGGAAGCCAGCACCCACTGAAGTGCCAGGGCTGACCCCCTCAGGTGAGCAAAATGCCCACTGTACCTCTGGCCCTTGAGAAAGATTAGATGTTGCTACCCTTGCCATTCTCTGGGAAATCTTAGCCCTGCAACTGTCCGGTGGGGCCTCACGAATGGTTTCTCAGTCCCCGCACTGTCGTCTCTGTGTTGGGTCAGTTGACCCAGTGAGCACCCTACAGGGAAACCTGAGCCGTGGGCATTTTACCAGAACAGGCAGGGTGGGCAGGGAGCCCATGATCCCAAGCCAGCTGGTCTCTTGGCTTCTCAAGCAAGCCTCCATTAAAGACACTAGAGACCATGATAAAATACTTAATATTCATGACCTACTTGCTTTGATGTCATTACTGTTCTAAATATTCTCATGCATTAATTTATACCTGGAGTGTTTTTTATTCCATGGCAAACACAGGAAGAGTTAGAGGAAGATTCCTGCAACAGAAGATGGGCCCTAGGCTATTTTCATGGGGCAGGGGAGTGGGGGGGGGGAGGGTTGGTGAGCTCAAAGGGCCCAAGGAGGAAAAAATACTGATTCCAGGGCTAGGCCAACTGTAGCCCAATGGTCTCAATTTTAATAGGGCTGCATTGATTCCAAAGCAATACTGTCTTACTCCATATGTGTTTAAATAACAGCCATAATGTATATTCCAGAGGGTTGTAAGCCAGAACCCAGGACATCTGTTAGAAGCAAGAGATTCCAAACACCGTGGCAGCTGCCCTGGGATGTCACAAGCTCCTGTAAGCCAACCCTGGACACTGATGGCCAGCACGGCATTCTGCTGTATATGTTCTGTGTTGCAGAGTCAGAGGGGAAGACAGAGGAAACTCTCATGATCTTGTCTGTTTGGGATCTTTCTTGTGGTTCTTTCCTCTGCCCTGGTTCAAATACCGTTTTCCTCCCAAAGCTATTTCACCGACACTCTCTCTTCTCAATTTGGATGTTCTCCCTCAACGATCGTACTTCTTCCATGGCTTTGTATAGATAACTTCTATAGGAAAATACACCCGAAATAAACACACCCGCTCCAGATGTATCTCCTGAGCTCCCAACCTCAAGAGGCAACAGCTTGTGGGCATCTCTCTTTGGCTGCCTCCTCTCTGTCTCATCACCTTCCCTTGAAAGGCAGTGACCTTGCTTCCCCTGGTTCCACCTTTTTGAATTGCACCCACTTACTAAAGGTGGAAATGGAGCATTTTTCTTCCCCCACAACTACAAAAGTCTTGTAAATTGCACTTCTCTGGGTCTCCCAGAGTGCCCCACTTCTTTGCCCTGCTTAAACTGCCCTCCTTCAACTTTTCACCCTTTGTCCCTTATTTACTCCAGCAGACGTATAACTGTTCTGCTCTTTTTCAGCCTCGATCTCTCCACATTGCCAGAATAGTGCACTCACTGACTTGTAAACCTGCTACCACGCCACTGTTTTAAATCCTCCTCCGGGGGAACCTGGGTGGCTCAGTCGGTTGAGCGTCCAACTTCGACTCAGGTCATGACCTCGCGGTTTGTGGGTTCGAGCCCCGCCTGGGGCTCTGTGCTGGCAGCTCGGAGCCTGGAGCCTGCTTCAGATTCTGCGTCTCCCTCTCTCTCTGCCCCTCCTCCGCTCCTGCTCAGTCTCTCTCTCTCTCTGTCAAAAATAAATAAACATTAATTGAAAAAAATAAAAGAAAATTAAAATTAAATTAAAATTAAATCCTCCTCTGGAGCCCCACAGCCTTCAGAATAAAATCTGACATCCCTGGTCTGACATCGTAGGTCCTTCAAGATCTTGCTCTGACATTTTCTGTAGCCCTCGTCCTAGTCTACCTTCCAGCGACTCTGATAGAAAGGCACCAGCCTGAACACATTTTTCTCTGTCCTACTTTCATGCCTAAATTCCCTTACTAAGAGATTAAGCTCTGGCCAAGCTCTTTTCATCCTTCAAGACTCAGTTCCTCTTTCCTCACGCCTGTTTTTCCTATCATAAGATAGGAAACAATTGTCAATGAGCAATTGAAGGCAGTTGATGTGTTAGATGGAGCACGGAAGCAAGTGTCCCCAAACCTAAGTTACGTTTGCCTCTGACTGCCTGACATGGGCTGCAGAGGATAAGGTCAAGCCGTCGGTTAAATATAATTAGTTAGACATGATCATTTTAAACATACATGCACCTAACGACTTGTCCTCAAAATAACATGAAGCAAAAATTGACAGGAAATAAAGGAGATAAAAACAACTCAAGAGTGACTAGAGATCCCAATATACCACCTTCAGCAATATATGCAACAACGAAGTACAAGATCAACAAGGAAATCGAAAATTTGAACAACACTGCAAACCAACCAGCCCTAACAGATATCTACAGAACACTCCACTGAACCACAACAGAGCACATGTTCCTCTCAAGTGCACCTAGAATGTTCTCCAGGATAGACAGTAAGTTAGGATGTAAAGCAAGCCTTAATGAATTTCAAATGATTGAAGTCACAAAATGTTCATTTTCTGACCACAGTGTAAGGAAATTAGAAATCAACCTAAGAAAATGTGAGAAAGTTTAAAATGTGAAAATCATTGAGTCAAAGGAGATACCATCAGAAAACATACAAAATACTTTGAAATAAGTGAAAACAAAAAACATTCCAAAATCTATGGAAAGCTAATAAAGCTGTGCTTCAAGGGAATTTTATGGTTCAAAAAGAAGAAAGACCTCAAATCAGTAATCTAGCCATCCATCTTAAGAAAATTGAAAAAAAAAATTCAAAGCAAGAAGAAGGAAAATATAATAAAGGCTAGAGTAGAAATAAATGAAATAGAGAATAGAAAACCAATAGAGAGAATTATTGAAACCAAAAATTTGTTCTTTGAAAAGATCAGTAATATTGACAAACTTTTAACAAGACTGAAGCAAAAGAGAGGAGATGTATATTGCCAAGGATATGAATGGAGATGTCAGGAGACATCACTACTGACCATACATAATAAAAAGGACCATAAGAGAATTATATGAATAATTGTATGCCAACAAATTGGCAATCTAGATGAAATGGGCAATTCCTTAAAAGATACAAATTACTGAAACAGACTCAAAAAGAAAAGGAAAATTTGAAGGGATCTATAATAAGTAAAGCGACCGAACTAGTAATCAGAAAAACTAACCACAAAGAGAAGTCCAGAATAACATGACATTACTGGTGAATTCTACTAAATACTTAAAGAGTTGACATTAGGGGCGCCTGGGTGGCTCAGTCGGTTAAGCAGCCGACTTCGGCTCAGGTCATGATCTCGTGGTCTGTGAGTTCAAGTCCCGCGTCGGGCTCTGTGCTGACAGCTCAGAGCCTGGAGTCTGTTTCAGATTCTGTGTCTCCCTCTCTCTGACCCTCCCCCATTCATGCTCTGTCTCTCTCTGTCTCAAAAAAAAAAATTTTTTTTTAATTAAAAAAAAATTAAAAAAAAAAGAATTGACATTAATCATTCACAAATTCTTCCAAAAAATAGAAAAGGCAGAAACAGGGGTGCATGGATGGCTCAGTTGATTAAGCTTCTGAGTCTTGGTTTCAGCTCAGGTCATGATCTCACAGTTCATGAGTTCTGAACCCCACATCAGGCTCTGCACTAACAGCAAAGAGATTGCTTGAGATTCTCTCCCTCTCTCTCTCTTTCAAATTAAAGAAACTTAAGAAAATATACTAAATAAAATAAATTTTAAAATTTTTTTAAAAAGAAAAGGCAGAAACAATTCTCAACTCATCCTATAAGGCTAGTATTACTGATACCAAAATCAGGCAAAGACATCCCAAGAAAAGTGCAGACCAACATCCTTTTTGAATAGAAACATAAAAACTCTCAACAAAAGACAATCAACCTGCATCTAGCAATCTACCAAAAGTATTCTATAACATGACTAAATGGGCTTTATCCCAGAAATCCAAAGTAGTTTAGCATCCAAAAATCAATCAACATAATAGTGATTAATATAAAAAAGAACAAAAACACAGAACTATGTCATCAAACGCAGAAAAATGCTATGACAAATCCCAATATCCTTTCATGACAAAAACTCTCAACAAACTAGGGATATGAAGGAATTTCCTCAACCTGATAAAGATCATCTGTTAAATAACTTAATATCACAGTTAGTAATGAAATACTGAATGTTTCCCTTGAACTTCTATTCAAGTTTGCACTATTGGGCAAAATAAAGAAATAAAACATATCCAGCCTAGAAAAAAGGAGGTAAAAGTCTATTTACAGATGACATAATCTTGAAAGTAAAAAATCTTGAAGAATGCACATGTACATACACACAAAACTAATAAAACTGATAAATGTGTTCAGTATGATTATCAGATACAAAATCAACATACAAAAATCCATTTCATTTTTATTATAAAGATTAATAATCTAAAAAGGGAATTAAGAAAAACAATTCTAACCAGCATCAGAAAGAATAAAATTAGAAATAAATATTTTTTAAGTTTCTTTATTTTGAGATAGTGTGTGAGTACACACGTGAGAAGGGGAGGCGCAGAGAGAGAGAGAGAGAGAATCCCAAGCAGGCTCCGAGCTCTCAGCACAGAGCCTGACACACTGCTCAAACTCACAAACTGTGAGCTCATGACCTGAACCAAAATCGAGAGTCGGACGCTCACCTGACTGAGCCACCCAGACATCTCTAGAAGTAAATATTTTTAAGAGCCAAACTATGCACTGAAAATTACAAAAGGTTGTTGAAAATATTAAAGATCTAATTAAATGGTAATAATCCCATATTCATGGACTGGAAAACTTCATATTACTGGAAGTGCAATACTAACCAAATTGACCTACGGTTCGAGGCAGCGTCTATCAAAATGCTTGCTGGCCTTTTTGTGGAGCTAATGTCATATTCCTACAGAAATTCAAGAATAGCCAAAACTATCTTGAAAAAGAACAACGGATTTGGAGGACTCTCACTTTCCAACTTCAGAACCTACTCTCAAGCCACAATCAACCACACAGGGTGGTATTGGCATCAGGACAGACACAGAGATCAAATGTATGAGATTGAGAATCCAGATAAAGCCCTTACGTTTATGATCAACTGATTTTTCAGCAAGGATGCCAAGGTAAATCAACAGCGAAAGAGTGGTTTCTTTCCAACAAAGGATGTGAAAACTGGATCACACATGCAAAAGACAAACAAAAAAAGGAGTTAGACCCTGATCTCACACTGTACACAAAAACTAACTCGCCTGAACCAAAGGCCTAAATGAAACCATAAAAGCTTGCAAGAAAACATACCAGTAAATCTTTATAACAATGGTTTTCGTAGAAATGACGTCAAATGCATGATCAATTTCGAAAAACAGATTGCATTTCATCTAAATTAAAAAGTGTGCACTTCAAAGGGCACTGTCAAGAAAGTGAAAAGAAACCCTACAGAATGAGAGAAAGTATTTGCAAAGCATGTATCAGACAAGGGTCTATTGTCCAGAATATTATAAACAACTTACAAGTCGACAATAAAAATAAAAATTACCTTATTTTTTTAAATTTTTTAATTTTTTTTAAATTTATTTTTGAGACAGAGAGAGACAGAGCATGAATGGGGGAGGGGCAGAGAGAGAGGGAGACACAGAATCCGAAGCAGGCTCCGGGCTCTGAGCTGTCGGCACAGAGCCCGACGCGGGGCTCAAACTCACGGAGTGTGTGATCGTGACCTGAGCTGAAGTCAGACGCTCAACCGACTGAGCTACCCAGGCGCCCCAAAAATCACCTTATTTGTAAACGGGCAAATGATTTGAATGCATGTGTCTCTAAAGAAGACACATTACAAATGGCAACTAAAAACATTAAAGAGGCTTGACATCGTAAGTGATGGGGAAAATGCAGAATACAAAATTACAATGGGGTAGCACTGCATGTCTACTAGGGTGGCTAAAATAAAATGACAGATGGCAACGAGTGTTGGTGAGGATACAGAGAAAGTAGAACCCCCTCTATGTGGCTGGTGGGATTGAAAGATGTTGCATCACTTTGGAAAACAGGTGGGCAGCTCCATAACATGTTAAACATGGAGTTACCAAGAGAGCATTCCTTGGAGTATGCCCGGAGAATTAAAAACATCCACACAAAAATTTGTGCATGAATGTTCAAAGCAGCGTCATTCACCAAAAAGCATAAACAACCTAAATGTCCATCAACTTATGAATAAATAAGCACAATATGTTATATTCTTACAATGGAAGATTCTTCAGTCGTAAAGAATGGAGTACCAATCCATGCCACCATGTGGATAATTCCCTAAAACCTTTATTCTAACTCTAGCCAGACACAGAAGGTCACATGCTGTAGGATTCCATCATATGAAATGTCCAGAAGAGGCAAATCCATAAAGAACCCAGAGTAGGTAAATGGGCTGGGAGATAGAGCCCTACAGGGTGCTGGTTTCTTGGGGGCTGAGATGGTTGTACCACATTGTGGATACACCCCAACCACTGATTTGTACCCTTCAGAAGGGTGAAGTTTTTTGGTAGGTAAATTATATCTCAATAAAGATGGGACAGAAAACAGAATTTGGCCAGTGACCCAGCAAGGGCATTATACACAGGGTCATGTGATCCCTGGAGGTAGTGTCCACCATGGGAAGTTTTTATCTAACTCCCTCTGCTTCTGTGTATACGTCACCTATGATTACTCGTTTCAGCTTGCCACATCTCTTTCCTCTTCTTCCACTTCCAGTTAAATCTGTGAATCTCCAGGGGCATCTGAGTAGCTCAGTGGGTTAAGCATCCAACTCTGGATTTTTGGCTCAGGTCATGATCTCACAGTTCGTAGGTTCAAGCCCCACCGGGTTCTGCACTATCAGAATTCTCTCTCTCTCTCTCTCTCTCTCTCTCTCTCTCTCTGCTCCTCCCCAGCTTTCAGAATAAATAAATAAACTTAGAAAAAATAATCTGCCTTTCCCTGTAGTCTGCTTGCTTGGGAGTTCTTCGGTCTACGATCGGCCTCTGCCAAGGTCGGTTCCGAGGGGCTGTCCCAGTGCATGCAGGTTGGCACCTTCCACCTGCACGTGGCCAACCTGGGTTTGAGCCTGTGGCTGGAGCCAGTGCCTTGGCCTTGGCCACCTCATTGGACGGGTGCTTCACCGAAGCTTCAAGCAGGGCTGTGTCACTTGTCCTTGGTATTTATCACTCAATCAACAAGTGGGTCTATTGTTTACTTGTAAGAATGCCGATAGGTATAATAACGTGGCCGCTGTAGTGATGCAGGCATTTGTAGACAAGAGAAATACTGCCGGAAAAGCAGGTCTATTATGTTGTGCCAGATTAAATTTGGCAGGTCTTCCTGGCTGGCCTCAGAATGAGATCATTATATTACCTGAGAAGGGCATACGTGTACTCAGAGATTCAGATAATACAGGAGCCGAGGATGTGTAAACAGAGGAATGCTTTTTTTGCAAAGAATCTGGCATCAGACTAGGATCTAAAAATAGAAATATAATATGTGAAACAAGAGCCCTGCTGATCCCAGCTCGGAAGCACCTCTCACGTCCCTGGATCACTGTCATTTCTCAGGCTGCTCCTTCGCCAGCCCCCACCCGGGGCCGTAAAGATTGCCCCGTAACTGTCCCCAGCCTACAGTGGAATCTTCTGAAGCTGCTCTTGAACACAACTCTAGAAACACCTGTCTGAAAAGGGAGAGTGTCCATCGTCCACAAGATGAAAGTGACACCATAAGTGAAGCTCTTCGGTTTTTGTTTTTGTTTTTGTTTTAGTGTCTTTGCCTTGTCGCCCTCACGATGCTGTCCTGATGACTCTCTTGAACGTCTGGAGCCTGTCATTCATGCCTGGAGCCCCAGCAGGCACTGCGCTGTAGATCTTTCTTCATATACTTAACCCTCCCATCAGGACTGCCCCCTCCGGACCGGCAAAGACATTAAATACATGGTCAGGTTCACTCGGGCACCCAGAGCAGGGCTGTCCGGACTCCTCTAATAAGCAGACAACCTGGGTGTCCGAGCTCTCGGGGACCCGCACGCCATCGCACATAATGTTCCTCTCCTGACACATCCGGGCTCCCTGGCTGCCTCCCTCCCACGCTCCTCTCGGGGCCCAGGACCAATGCCAGCTGTCACATGAAGCCTCCTGGACCCTCAGAAGTTTCCCCTGCTGGCCTTCCCTCCTTTCCCGCAGATTCCGGGCTATTTCTATTACTTTGGGTGTGTGGTCTCACAACCCGGGGGTGTAGGGCACTTCTTTGCCAGCCAGGTGTAACATGTACTGGGAATACACAGAAAAACATATTATGTCACCTATTTGGGTCAAGGAAGTAATGAGACTTAAAACTGGAACGGACTTGATGGGGCCCGAGCGGAAATTCCTTCTGACGACCTCTCGGCCAATCGGAGACTTTCCAAGGATGTGAGGCTCACCATTACGTGGGGCAGCTCAGCCCTTTGTTTTTTAAACATAAGCCCTGTTTTGTTTTCTTTCTTTGTTTTTTTTCAGCTCACAGAATGAGAAGTGAGCCTTATTCTTCTCCCCCCGGATTCTTCAAAGCTCTGCTTTTCCAGGGGAGCCTGTCCTGACTTCCCAGGCCGGTGGGGAATGTCTGTCACCAGCTCTCAGAGCTCTCTGCGCTCCGCCTTCTCAGATTTGTCACCTCGGCAAACAAACAAAAGGTGTATACGTCCTTGTTGGTCGTCTTCATTACCCTCAGAATGTGAGACTGCCCTGCGCCGTGTCCCTGCGAGGGGCTTGAACACCGTACTTTGCATGCTGTGTTAACTTAGTATGTTAAATGAATTCAATGACTAGGTAAAATCTTCTTGTGAAAGTTTATCTTGATATTGAGCGGAAAATTGCTTTCTTATAATTTCTTACTCCTACCGACCACATGCTTGGGTGCCCTCCAGATCCATATGTTGAAGCCCAGACCCCCAAGATGATGGTAAGAGGAGGGGGACCTTTGGGAGGTGATAAGTTTTCGATGAGATCGTGAGAGTGGGGCCTTCAACACGGTTAGTGTCCTGATAAGCTGAGAAAGACCTTTCCCTCCTTCTCTCTCCCTCTGGGTCTCTGTCCTTCCCTCCCTCTTTTTCTCCCTCTCCCTGCTCACTCCCTCCCCGCCTCTCTTCCTCCCTCCCCCTACCACATAAAAACACAGCAGGATGACTTCAGTCTGCAAGCCAGGAAGAGCACTTCTCACCAGGAACTGATTGGCCAGCATCTTGACCTTGGACCGCCCAGCCTGAATGGCCTAAGACACTTACCACTGATCCTCTTTATCAAATTATCCTCCAACGGCAAAGATGCTCATTTTGGAGGTGGCCCTGTAGGTGTGGTTTCCTGTAGGGTCAACATCAGAAGAGAAAATGTATCTCGTTCTGATTGGTCGGTATTGTCCCATTCTTTTTATTTTTTAAGTCTATTTATTTATTTTTGAGAGAGAGAGAGAGAGAGAGAGAGAGAGACAGCATGAGTTGGGGGGAGGGAGGGGGGCAGACAGAGAGGGAGAGAGAAAGAGTCCCAAGCAGGCTCTGAGCTGCCACGGGGCTCGTACTCACGAAACCTTGCAATCGCGACCTGAGCTGAAATCAAGAGGTGGACGTTTAATTGACTCAGCCACCAGGCGCCCCAGTATCGCCCCACTCTTGATGTGGTCTGAGCTCCATTTGCTTTAACCTGCAGAAATAAAGGCTCCACCTCAGGATCTGACCAGGCCTAAGCCACCCAGACACCCACCCGCCTCAAACCACCAGCTTCCCCGGAGCCCACGCCGATGTTCCTGGAGAAGCAGGCTCATAGAAAGGTATTTTGAGTGCTGGGTCTGTCTCCTGCAATGGCTCTCGTTTCGAGATTAGAGTTTTTGTTTGGTCAGAAGCCAGGAAATGAGGGTCTTCCTGACTTCTTTCTTATTCCTCTCCCTGTCCAGTGCTCTAAAAGGCATTGTAATCATGTAAATGTGAGGCATGGTGTGGATACAAGCCTCTTAGCCATTATGACCTTATACCTGGCTCATTTCCTGAATTTATGTTAGTTGGGTGGCCCTGACGTATTTGACATTTCTGCACAGGGTGTAGATAATTCAGGGGCCATCCTCGGATCAGAAGGACCCAGAATGAAGGAGGCAGATGGGATTTTTACCCAACAGCTCCGAGCAGGGAGCCTGCCAAACTCTCTCACCTTCCTGAAAGCCGACTTGAGGACAGATTCCTGGAAACAGCAGAGGTCTTTACTTATCCCAGGCAGGAAGTCAGGGGTTACAACTGTGGGGGCAGGCTTGGAAATTCTACCTCCAGCCCTCAGTGCACAGGCCCTGGGGTGCCTGAAGACGGTGGGATGGTGAGCCTCCGGGATGGCTGAGACCGAGGGTTGATGGAAGGCTCAGCCCCTTGACGGATGGCACGGGCTGTAGTAAGTCCTCGCGGGCGCCCTCCACTGGCGTTACACGGAAAAAAAAATACAATTTCTGTCCAGGGGCGCAACGTGAATCCACAGGGTCATTTTCCTTCCTTCGGTCTGATGAAGACAGGCAGGATTAGGGAATCTGTAAGATGCCCCATTTGCCGTGAGCTGGGTGTAACAATTTGGCCAAATGGCTGGGAGCAGGACTAGGTGTCCTAGTCGGGGACGTGTGAGCCTGGCTTACGCAACATCTGACTGTTTTCTTCACTGAGAAAAATGGAAATAATAGCGGGAAGTGCGATATGGAAATGACAGCGCCCAGGGCGCAGGGTTGTGTCTATGCACCCGTGGGGTTGCACGGGACCCCGTCCAGCCACAGACGGACCATGCACACAGGGCTGGGTGTGGTCAGTGTGACAGCCACAAACCTGCTGGCTCACCTTCCTCGTCAAGTCCCAGCTCCAAGGTCACTGCCAGTGTTCAATTCCAGCGCCCCGTTTCCTGACTGCCAAGGACTAGATGTGTCCTCCCAAAATTCGTATGTTGAAATCCTGCCCCCCCCCCCCCATGTGACACTGTGAGAAGGTGGTGCCTTTGGGAAGTGAGCATAGAGACTTCGTAGGTGCAGTGAGTGTCCCTGCAGGAGGAGACACAGAGAACTTGCTTCCATGGTCTCCATCCGCCAAGCACGCAGGCCATGAGAAGGTGCCATCCGCGAACCCAGAAGGGGGCCCTCGCCAGACATGGCATCCGCCAGTGACTTCCTTTTGGACTTCCGGCCCCCAGAAGCGTGAGAAGTCGATGGTGAAGCCACCAGCTTGTGGTTCTTCGGCTACCGCAGCCCAAGCTGACGCAGACACCGTGGAGTGACTTGGAGGCCGTCCCGCGCCATGGTTGCTCACCTGCGCCGGGCAGGGCGCGACCACCCTCTCCCCAGACAGTGCTTGGCTCACGTTTCCTGAACAAGCTCCAGCACTTTACGAATGCTGAACTAACCGCAACCCCCCATCTTTTTACGCATTCTTTTGCCTCGCCCCACCTCCCAGCCGCGCATCGCAGACCAGAGGCACTCTCTTGGACAGGCCTGCCTTTCCACTTTTAGGGGTGCGATCTTGGATGAATCTCGTGAAGTCTCTGGCTTCAGCGTTCTCGTCTCTAAAATGCGAATTGAGACATCTCTGCTTCAGGTTCACCGTCAGGATTAAATACGATGGAGGGAAAGGCCTAGCCCGTGCCAGGCACGCGGTAGACATTCACCACCCCCACAATGGACACACTGTCCCTCAGCTTCCTTTCCCAAATAGAGGTCAACACAATGGTCACCCCCTGTCGTGACGTCAGTCGTATGCTCAAGCCTCTCAAAAGATTGTAGGTCGCTTAGTTCTTTTTTTTTTTTATTTCTTTTTTATTTATTTTTGAGAGAGAGAAAAACACAGGGTGTGAACAGGGGAGGGGCAGAGAGAGAGGGAGACACAGAATCCGAAGCAGGCTCCAGGCTCCGAGCTGTCACCACAGAGCTCTACATGGGGCTCACACGAATCGCAAGATCACGACCTGAGCCGATAGCCGATCGTTGAGCTGGACACTCAACCGACTAGGCCACCCAGGTGCCCCAATTCTTAAAAGAATGAGATGCAACCACTACCAGCTCATGGTTTTACCCCTTCCAGCGTCAGCATGATCTCTCAGTCCCCGGGGGGAAGAGGGATATGGCTTAGGGGTCCCCTCAGCGCAGGGATTTGACTGGAAACTGACAAGCAGCCGTGTCCCTCTAAGTAACTAGATGAGGGACTGATGTCACACGTGCAAAGCTCAAGGCCTCTGCTGTGGCCCACGTGTTATTTGGTGGCGGGGGTGAGGGTGGGGGGGTTGACTTTCCTTCTGGGGTCCCGGCATCCTGCCGGGACCAGTGACCATCGTTCCCTGTTTGTGCCTTTAATAGGCCCCTCGCTGTTTTTAAAGGTGCAAACTTTAGTCAACCCCAGACAGGCAACTTCTACTGCAGACGTTGACCTGAGCCCGCGAGGCGAGACAGAAATTAGATGAAAGCTTGCCTCAAAACAGACATCAAGCTCGGAGCCACTGGCGTGGGAACTATTTTTGCTCCCTTTAAAGTGTTTTTCAGGCAGGACTGCAGGCTGGGGCTTTAACGACCACGGTGGCTCCTTTCCAGAAGGTCTGCGGGACCCGGACATGAGACTCCCTCACCTTCAAATCGTCAGCGCTGTTCTCTCGCGATGCTGTCTCCAGAGGGGAGCATCTAAACGTCTTCATCGTGTTGCAGGGCATCTTCGTGGCGAGGGGAGGACGCGGGACCCCCTGACCGCCCTGGTCCTTGGGGTGTGTGCACAGACACCTGACGTCACACTGTCCCACAAGGGTTCGGCAGGATCATACTGGTCTTTTCCAAGAAGTAAATAATAAACCTAGGCCTGTCTTTGGGTTTCAAGGACTCAAGGCGGTGAGCTCTGCCCTGAAGAAATGATCGATGTGATCAGGGAGCAGAGAACCACACGCGGGCCCGGATTATGCAGGAAAATGCTTTCCTTATAGGGTGAGGCGAAATACCCCTCCAAACACCGGGAGAGCTCTGTCAAGTCCTGCTTCCTTGGGAAATCAGTGAGAGGCTGGACAAGCTTGAAACGAGATTTTGTCATTACTGTCAGGAAAAGAAGCAGTTCCAGCCGAAAGCAAAGGTTCTGATTAAACTGGAGAAAAAAGAGAGGCCCCTCAGGAGAAGGGCTGTGAATTCAGGGCAGGCCCTAGACAGGGAGGGAGCAGGGAGGCCTCTTCAACCCCTCAGTCGTGCTGGGCCAGGGAGGGGCAGGGACCACAGAAATCCCACATGAAGAGAGATCAGAGGGGCACTTGGGTGGCTCAGTCGGTTGAGCGTCCGACTTTGACTCAGGTCACAATCTCGCGGTCTGTGAGTTCGAGCCCCGCGTCGGGCTCTGGGCTGATGGCTCAGAGCCTGGCGCCTGCTTCCAATTCTGTGTCTCCCTCTCTCTCTGCCCCTCCCCCGTTCATGCTCTGTCTCTCTCTGTCTCAAAAAAAATAAATAAACATTAAGAAAAAAAATTAAAAAAAAAAAAAGAGAGAGATCAGATCCCAAAGGCGAACAGGAATCACACCCCTAATAGGACCCCAGAGAGTGGCGTCACCCGGCAACGGGATCGTCCGCTCAGGAAAGTCAAGGCGGAGAAGACTGGATTGGTGTGGCCCACGAATGCTCTCAGGAGACCCCCAAATGATCGAATTCACAGTTTTTTCACTTTGGGAGATCCACAGCATGAAATCGAGAAGGAAAGCAAGTATCTGAGCCTGAAAGCAAAGATGAGTTTCAAGGGAGACTAGGAGGGCAGCAAAGCGGCCACGGTCGCCCCGCGGTGGGGCTGGGCTGATACAGAAGTGATAGGAGAGAGGGCACACGACCGCATGGTTTGGGCAGGTAGCAGTTTTCATCTGTTCCAGGAGGAGGAGTGTCCACACACACACACACACACACACACCCCTGCCGCCCCACAAAGGCTGCTTCCCAGGGAGGGGACTCAGAGGCTCGGGAATCACTGGCAGGGGTGAATACGGTGCTGGAGTGAAGGGGCGGGGACATCACACACACTCCCCTGCACCAAGGCCTGCAGACCTCACCCAGTATGGGGAGGGAAGGAAGGAAATTAGGACCATGCTGGATCTGTGATTCAAGTTTGTAACTGAAAAAAGATTACATTGGGTGTTTATTAATGAGGAAAGAGAACAAGACATCTTCCCAGGATGAGGAAGGGCACGTGGGGTGGGTAGATGGTGACTCCACCTGGATGTCAGGAAGAAAAAAAATTAAAAGAAAAATATGGGGGGCCTGGGTGACACAGTCGGTTGAGCGTCCAACTTCAGCTCAGGTCGCGATCTCAAGGTTCATGGGTTCGAGTCCCTCCTCGGGCTCTGTGCTGACAGCTCAGAGCCTGGAGCCTGCTTTGGATCCTGTGTCTCCCTCTCTCTCTTCCCCTCCCCTGCTCGTGCTCTGTCTGCCTCTCTCTATCTGTCTCAAAAATAAGTAAACTGGAAAAAAAATTTAAAAATAAAAACACTCTGTCAGGCCTTCTTTGGCTGAACGTAAAAGGAAAAGAGGATGAGAAGGCTAAGTTGGGAAAGTGCCAGAAGTTTGGAATAGTAGCTCCGGGAGGTGGAGAAGGGAGCCCGTAAAAATGCTGTGCTCAGATAGAATTCCCAATAACACGGATCCACATAACGATAGAGGTCAATGTGGGCAGGAGCGGAGGAAGACAGAGGGTGGGAGGTATCACTGAGTAGAGCTTGTGACCAAGGGTCACGGTACCCGAGCAGGAAGGTTACCTGGAGTGGCCGGTGGAGGGGAAGGGCTGTGAGGTCACAGTGTTGTTTGCAGAGCCTCTTTGAGATCAAATTTGTTGAAGCGGAGTTCTGGATTGTGACCCAGTGGAAGACAACCACGGTCCTGACAGACAGAAGTAAAATCGAGGTGAAATCACTGCATCTACATAGATGAAGAACGTGAATTCCTACCAGCCATAATGGCACGGGGCCAGAAGATAGAGGAAGTTTCCAGACTCCTTAATAAATGGAAACAAGTGATTTAAAAAAAAAAAAAAAAGATTTTTTTAACCTTTATTTATTTTTGAGGGAGAGAGAGAGACAGAGCATGACCAGGGGAGGGGCAGAGAGAGAGGGAGACACAGAATCTGAAGCAGGTTCCAGGCTCCGAGCTGTCCGCGCAGAGCTCGACGCCCCTAAATAAACATCTTTTTAAATGTTTATTTATTTTTCAGAAGAGAGAGAGAGAATGTGCACATGAGTGTGTGATCAGGGGACGGGCAGAGAGAGAGAGAGGGAAACACAGAATCCGAAGCAGGCTCCAGGCTCTGAACTGTCAGCACAGAGGCCGACATGGGACTCGAACGCACGAACTGTGAGATCACGGCCTGAGCCGCAGTTGGACGCTTAACCAACTGAGCCATCCAGGCGCCCCCTTTTTCTTAATTTTTTAATGTTTATTTCTGAGACAGAGAGAGATAGAGCATGAGTGGGAGAGGGGCAGAGAGAGAGGGAGACACAGAATCCAAAGCAGGTTCCGGGGTCCGAGCTGTCAGCACAGAGCCTGACGCGGGGCTCAAACTCATGAACCGTGAGATCATGACCTGAGCCAAAGTCGGACGCTTAACAGACTGAGCCACCCAGGCACCCCTGTAAGTGAGTTTAGTGGCCAGGATGAGAAAAGGATGCCGGAACCTATGAGATGGGAAGAAGGGGTCTTTGCATAAGAAGGGATGAATCTTGGGGATTACAGAGGAGAAGCAAGGAGGGCACCAGGATTCCTACTCGGCTATGAGTACGTGGGTGTAGATAATGATCAGGCATCTTAAAAGGACCTCAAGGGTGTGGTGTGCTTGAAAGCAATCTGGTTTCCACTTTGGCAGGCAGCTGAGAGAAGCATCTGGAAACAAGAGGAAGAGAGAAGAAGGTTATTTTGTTTGCAGTGCATGGTGGGAAGGTCAGCTGTGCCAGCCTGAATCCCACAGAGGAAGTCTGGGAAAGTACAGAAGTAAAGAAACAAAGGAAAATGGAAGATGGAAAATGGAGATTGCATTTGGGGAATCCTCCAAAGGTCCCAGGGCTGAAGGGCTCAGGCGTTGTCCACAGGCTCTGAGCTCTACCCGGACATGTGGGTTGGGATCAGCCATGGAAAATTGTAACCATTCTGCCCTGACCACTGGGGGGCGGGGAGGATGTTCTGTGTGCATTTTAAGTTTACTCAACAAATGATAGAGATCTCTTTGGCTGGTAGCGTGACCACATTTTACTGCTTGGTCTCCAAGCTCCTTTCTCCCCAAGCTTCTCATCCCTGCAGGGAGGGCTGAGCGACACCCTACAGTCCCGTGGTTGATGAACGCCGATTCGCGTTCCCAGGGAAACTTCCATAGGACCAAATCTGCAGAGTCCAAACTTACAAGGAAATGATATTAATGGCAACTTTTCTGTGCCTCTGTCATAAAGATACAAATACAGGGGTGCCCGGGTGGCTCAGTCGGCTAAGCGGCAGACTTCGGCACAGGTCATGATATCGCAGTTCATGAGTTCGAGCCCCGCGTCGGGCTCCGTGCTGACAGCTCGGAGCCTGAAGCCTGCTTTGGATTCTGTGTCTCCCTCTCTCTCTCTGCCCCTTCCCTGCTCACACACTCTCTCTCTCTCTGTCACTCATAAATAAATGTTAAAAAAAAATTAAGGTACAAGTGCAACCAACTTACATGCAGGTTATGGATCCAAAACCCTTTACGTGTTATTTTGTATGACAGTCTGCCTTTCTGAATTGCTGAACTCAGCGGTATCTTTACATAAATAGCACGACGGCAGCCCCACTTGCTGAACCATGAGATCACGTTCCAACACTTTGCTGTTCAGAGAACCCCACAGTAAGCCCATACGAGGTAGGTATGAGTCTCCCCATTTGACAGGTAAGAAAACATCCTGTTGTCCAAAATCATACAGCTGACGCGTGTCTCCGGACCTGAAACTCTATCACTACGTCTCTGTTGTTTTTTTCTATACGTTTCTAAAATGTATTGCCACAGGAACTCTTCCAACTGTAATTAGAAATGAGACGCGAGAAGCGTTTTTGGTTTGATATACAGTCGCAGCCTTCGAATGGGTTATGAACGACATTGACCCTGGGGGACAAACCGTGTTTCCCATCTGTGGAATCACCACCGTGGTGCCACGCCCACCCTGCCTCTCCTGGCTCTGAGCCGGGTGTGAGCACAGAATCCTGCTTTCAGAGAACACGAGCCGCTCCCCTCCACCTCCACCAGAAGACTTTCAGATGCCCCAGAAACGGGTAACATTTGCTGCAGATCTGCTCACTTGCAAACACTGTCTTCTCAAACTATTACGGACGGAAGTATCAATGTTTCCTTCAAAGCCAGCCATAAAGCCAGATGACCTACTTGGGGAAGGCGTCTCACTGAAAAGAGAAACAAGGACATTCAGACCGCTCTCATGCAAGAGGCTCGTTTCTAGAACATCTAACACCGGGTGTTTATCCTTCAGCAGTTTGTTCTGCGTGGAAAATCACGGAGGCGGGGTGGCCACAAGAGGAAGACATTGTTTGCTGTCTTCTGTGCCTTCTGTCTGGCTGGGTGACTGTGGCTGGGGCTGGCTTTCAGCTGTGACGCTTTGGGACACGTATTTCACCCCCCTCGACCCTCATTTTTCTAAGATTCCGTCCTAATTCTCAAACTCTTTCATCGCAAGTAACTGCGCTGGCCGGGTGCCCTCATCGCCTGTCTCACTCACTGTCACCTGTCCTCCTCAGCACACATCTTTCAGGCGCCGAGCGTGGCAGACCCTCGACGGATGTCCCTGCGGGAAAGAAGGAGCCAGAGCAGAGGAAAATAGAGAATACTCACGACTGTGAGACGATCTCTTTGACCTCCTGTGTTTATTAGGAATAAGTTGATTTGGGGGCTTCATCTCCATGGTCCCTACCAGAGCTACTCATGTGCTGGGAACATATTTGAGTCTCATTAAATATGAAGGAATGATAAATAATGAACAAAATGTTCACAGTTAATGAGAGACAGAAGCTCTTGCCTCTAATTCAGCTGTCTGGCGGCAGGCTGTAAAGGCAGAGCGGGGAAGGAGCCCCCCTTCACCCTTGCACCCCTCCACCCCAGCCCTAGGGACCCACCTCTCTGCACCTTGATCCTACCGCCCAAGCAAACTGCCTGGCGGCAGCCAGTTGTTGGCAGATGTCCTAGCCGCACCTCCCGGCCATCACTCTTCATCTGTCCAGCAGATGCCTGCTGTCCTATCCAGCCCTTGCCAGACCATGGGTGAATCTAACGAGTGGACAGGCTTCCATTTCTACAGGAAATGGCTTTCGGAGATGTAAAAGATCCCAACACTAAATCCTGGTGGTCCGCCTGGCTCTTCGTGAAAATCATCCTGATGGGGCACCTGGGTGGCTCAGTTGGTTGAGCGTCCGACTTCAGCTCGCGGTTCATGGGTTCAAGCCCCACGTCGGGCTCTGCGCGGACAGCTCGGAGCCTGGAACCTGCTTCAGATTCTGTGTCTCCTGCTCTCTCTGCCCCTCCCCTGCCCACACTCTGTCTCTCTCTCTCTGTCTCTCAAAAATAAATTTAAAAATATCAAAAACAACTGAAAAATAACAAGCTCTTCCCTAATATCCATGAGTATTTATACTTCTAAAAAGCACAGGGGTGCCTCGTGGCTCATTCTGTTATGTGGCCGACTGCAGCTAAGGTTGTGATCTCACAGTTTGTTAGTTCAAGCCCCACGTCAGGCTCTCTGCTGTCAGCCTTTCAGTGCAGAGCCCGCTGTGGTACCTCTGTCCCCTCTCTCTCTGTCCCTCCCCATTCGCACTCAATCTCTGTTTCTCTCAAAAATAAATAGACATTAAAAAAATTTATATTAAATTAAATTAAATTAAATTAAATTAAATTAAATTAAAATTAAAAAGTACAAGGTTCCAGGGGATGGGAAAGAGGCAAGACGGCACTTTGGGCTTCTTGGGCTACGATCTCATCAGCTGAGTCCTGGGGATGGTCACTCCTTGAACTCAGGGTCCATTTCATTCACGCATCATTCCCTGGCTCGATGTGGCCACGAGAACCCTGGGGAACACTGTCTCACCTCTTTCAAATTGCAAAACAGAAAGCGCCCGTCGCCCACAGGCACCATGCCAACCCGTCCCTGAGTGATGCACACACCTGCTTCAAGGGCTTTAGCTCCTGCCCGGTTTTCCCGCCCTCCTTCTCTGCTGACCTGCCTCTGCAGACTTCAGCCCCCACAGGGGTGACGGACTGGACACCTGTCTTGCGGAAGGCTGCGCTCTTCTATTTCTAGCCACCTTTTGGCAGACCTGTGATCCCATCTCTGAACTTGGGCTTGCCTACTTCACCCACGGAAACTTGGAAATCCCAGCGTTTGGCTTCCATTATCTGCTACGTGTGCCCCTCATTCCTGTCAACCGCGTTCTTGGGAGTCGTCGATACTGTGGTCATAGGTTCCTAATCTCAAGAATATTCCTGGGTCCTGTGGCCAAGCCTACCCAGGCTAAACCCAATTCATCACTGCTACTCTGCCCGAGTATTACACGGACATGTCACCCGCTGCTCTGCTCTGTGCACTCCCCCGAGCTTCCTGGGCACCACGGAGAGACCCCTCTAGGGGTCCCCTTTTCTCTCCTCCCTCTTTTAATTTTCTCTTGCATCTTATTTATCCCAGCCTTTGGTCTCGCTCCTTTCTTCCTTCCCCATGTGTTCCAACCACAGCCTCCCCCAAAGCCTTCCTTCCGCATCTGACGTACTCACCTTGTCCCTTTGCAGACTGCATCCCTGGCTAGTTCCCAAGGCCTGGTGTCCCTCAATTCTCAGTGACTGCCGTGTAACAGGACTGGATGTGACGCCCTTCAGATGGCTCTCCACTTGGCGAGCTGAATGCGAGAGTAAGAACCCATCACGTTTGTGGTCTCCACACCTAGGGTTGTATCTGACACAGAGGCACCACCATAGAAATGGCTGAACTGAAGGGAGTTGAATCTCATCGAGTTCGAATTGGGTTAAAGGACAGTCCATTCTCGCGTGCCCAAATGGGAGCGCAAGGGTGAGGTTAAATAGAAAGGGGACCAGGGCACAGCCTCTTATGAGCCCATGGAGAAAAGTACTGCCTGTGGCCTCAGCGAGAACTCGCCAGAAATGAACGATGGGCCGGAAATCCTTTCGTATCAGAGTCAGACCTGCTAAGGCTGGTTATGGACAAGTCGGCCTTCAGGAACCAGCTTCTCTGAAAGAAGAGAAAGTTGACAACGGTTCTAACCCACGAGGAGTGAAACAACGGCACTGAGGAAAAAGAATAGTTTCTCAGCAGTCTACGCCCGACCCCCTAAAAATGATTCACAAACATTTGCACACACAAAGAGCAGCCAAAGTAAGAAAGAATTCGGAATTTAACAGTGTCGATGGACGAAGCCCTCCAGGTGCGTGCAGCCCACCTCCGTCGCGCCTTTTACCCAAGTATTTTCTTTTTCTTTCTTTTCTTTTTAAGTTTATTTTGAGAGAAAGGGAGAGAAAAAACGAGCATGAGTGGGAAAGGGATGGAGACAGAGGGAGAGAGAGATTCCCAAGCAGGCACCGCCATATCAGCGGGGAGCCCGAGGCAAGGCTCAAACTCACGAACCATGAGGTCATGACGTGAGCTGAAATCAAGAGTCAGACACTAAATAGACTGAGCCACCCAGGCGCCCCTACTAAATCATACATACAGCTTAGAAATTGCTCCAGTTTCGGCTGACTCGGGGATTAGGAATCAAGCAGAAAATACTTAGGGGGCACTTGGTGGTTCAGGCGGTTAAGTGTCCGACTCTTGGTTCCGGCTCAAGTCATGACCTCACAGTCTGTGAGCTTGAGCCCCGAGTCGGGCTCTGCGTTGACAGCACTGAGCCTGCTTTGGATTCTCTCTCTCCTTCTCTCTCTCTCTGCCCCGTCCCCCACTCATGCGCTCTCGCACACGCTCTCTCTCAACATAGATGAATAAACATTCAAAGAAGAAAGATGCGCCTGTGAAATGCCTACCATGTAGAAGAGCAGGGGAGAGGCTGCGGACAGGACCGCGGTGAACAGACTTCATCCCTGCCCTTCCAGGCTTCCCTGTCTCTCCACGAAGCCATGGAGGGGCCCCACCCCCGGAATCAAGGGCTGTCACAGGTGCAGTGGGGAATCTTAGACCTGAGTTTGCCTGTCTGGTCCATTTGAGATTCCTGGGGAGGCGGGATAGGGCGGGTGTTAACATTTGTACTTTCCAGCAATCTCCCCTCATAAACTGCAGATCGCCCTGGAAAGCCAGCAAGCAACATATTCTTATCAGGGTATTTCCTAACGACTGGCTGAGAGGAAATGGTGTTTCTGGCAGGTAAGCATTAAATGGAGCATGGCTGACAGAAGGTCAGGAAACGTGCTCAGCGTGAGGTGCCTCCCGGATGGCTGGAGGGCTGTGGCAGGGGTCGGGGGACAGCATGGACACTGCAAGAGTCTGATGCGGAAGCAGGACATAGGGAGGCACCCGCGGGGTGGGGGGGGGGGGGGGGCGTGGGCGGGGAACGTTGTCTCTCCAGGGCCATTCCCACCATGTCCACGTCCACCAGAAAGGATCCAGGAACGTTGGTTAGCTCTGGAAGAAACATCAACACTGTCTTGTCTCTATGCCTGCTTCACAAACTGAACAAGAAGTGGCTTGTAGAGAATGCAGCCAGTTGACAGCCGAAGTCGACTAAACTCCAAGCTCGTGGACTTTCACAGCATGAAGCAAAGATTTGCGGGGGAGGGGGGGGGAGGGGGGACGCACCTCTGCTCTGCTCCCCAGCCTGCTTCTCTGGGGTGAGGGGGGGTGGTCTGTGCCTCAAGGGCGCACTCAGCCCCTCCCAGGGCTTCAGAAGGCTGCAACGTGAAAACTGACATGAAATCAACCAAGCACAACAGGAAAGCTTGTTTTTATAAATAACTCTTAACAAAGGAGAGGAAGGTCTTGAGGATATGGATTACCCTGCAACGCTTAAGCAAGGCAGCAAAATTAGTACTGGGACCATGACATGTTTATTAATAGGGAGAAAATATAATAATAATAATAGTAATAATATCTAACTACCAACTTTGAAACTGTTAGAAACCCCTAGAGCCACAGACTGGCTCTTTCACCATGGAGGTGGAGTTGTTGGCTACATCAAATCCTTTGTGAAATCAGTGTGTCCCCAACAAGCGTGGCACCTGCTCGTGTCCAACCGGCCCCAGCGAGTCCTTGACGCTGAGCGTCAAGAAGCATCATGCAGCTTTTCTGAGTTGCACAGAGAAAATAATCCTGAACCCCCAGAGCATCAAAAGCAAGCAGCATTGCGTGAAATGCCTCCTTATTCATTTCCTTGTTGTTTTTTGTTTTTTGTTTTTTTTTTAAGTAAGTTTCTAGCAGAAATTCATGTGTGTCAGTCAGGGTTCTCCAGAGAAAGAGAAACAGAGATACACATGTATACAGAGAAGCAGAGACAGAAAGAGAGAAATTCATCATAGGAATTAGCTTCCCTGGTTATGGAGGTCAAGAACCCCCCCAATCTGCCACCTATAAGCTAGAAAATCAGGAAAGTTGTTGGTATCATCTCCCCCAAGTCCAAAGAGGCCCAAGAACCAGAAGCTCAAATGTTTGAGGGCAAGAGAAAACAGATGTACCAGCTTAAGAAGAGAAACAGAGTTCTCTCCTCCTTCACCCTCTCGTTCCATTCTACCTGATGCAGCCCACAGGGATGCAGGTGGATCTCTTGACTCAGTCTTCTGAATCAAATGCTAATCTCCAGAAAACAGTCTCACAAACACACCCAGAAATGTTTTCCCAGCTGGGTGGGCATCCCTTAAACTTGCCCAGTTGATGCGTGAAATTAACCATCACACAAGTGAAGAAAATAGCAAAGGATTAAGTCAAACCTCAGGGCCAGGGAAACCAGAGCAGGAAGACCAGGGCAGAGGGAAATACTGCATTGCAGGAATAAAGAGCACTTGGGCCCTCACAGATGGTATAGGTGAGCCAACAAATTGGCTCTGAGGTTCGCAGTGGCCAAAGGGAAGAGAGAGACAGCTCCTGGAATGAATCGGGCACCCTAGATAAGGATTTTTGTTTTCACTTTTTTCCAGCCACTCTATGAAGGAAGAATTACTACCTCTTGTATTGTAGATAAAGGGGACTGAGGGTCAGAGAAAGCCTGATGGGTGCTGAAAACTTGGATTCCAGCACGGGCCAGTCTAGCCCCAGAGCTAAGGAGTGCATCACGTGGGGGCAGGAAACAGCTGCCTGCCCATGCGGTGACGTCACACTCATAGCACCGGTGACGCCTTTCTCCTTGTAGCGCTCAGAGCCTCGTCTAAAGAATTCAGGCCTGAACCTGCACCCAGCTCTGCGTGCCTCAGCACAGGGTCCTACGGGGTTGAGCTGCAGTGGTACCATGAGTGAGCACAGGCTTTGGAGTCCTCCAGCCTTGGGTTAGGATGTTAATCCCTTAAGTATTAAGCCATGGGATCAGCTCTGGGCTTTGCAACGTCTGACACAGGGTAAGTGTTGAATAAGCCATATTGTTTTCTTTATTTATTTTTGAGAGAGAGAGAGAGAGAGAGAGAGAGAGAGAGAGAGATCAGGGGAGGGGCAGAGAGAGAAGGAGACAGAGGATCCAAAGGAGATTCTGTGCTGGTTGCAGACAGCCAGATGCAGGGCTCGAATTCATGAACCAGGTTAGCTAACCCAGGCGCCCCAGAGCTATTCTGTCACTAAATTTTAACTTTTCCACCAAATCGTAACCCAGACTTTTCTAACTTTTGCTTGGAGAAGGAAGAGGGAGTCTGGCTCTCTGAAGCCACCCCTTCTCTGTCTTTCTCTCCCCCTGTCCTGCTTCAGCACACGCCAGAACCACACCCTGCCATCACCTGACAACTCCTACTCTCCGGTCATCTTGGTAGGAGCAGCGAGTTCTCAACAAGACCATCCCTTTCTGCAAAAGTTCTCCTTCCCAGGAACGCCTGATTCAGAGGACAGTCACATGCCAGTCCCTGACCAGACAGCCCTTCCAGGCACAGACCTTCAATAAACACTGGAGACGGAGAAGTGTCCGTGCCTGGCACCACTGAATCAAGGTCACCTGCTTTGCAAGTGGAGTCAGAAGACAACAGAAGCTTCTCTCATCCCCATACTGGATCTTGGATTCAAGGAAAAGATTAAGCCTCGGGAATCAAAATAGGGAGTTCATGGCCGGAGGAGAGGAAGCCACAGAAACACCTGCCAGGCCCCGCTCAGAGCTTGCTGCAGTCCTGCCTCCCGGGGCACCTGGGTGGCTCAGTGAGTTGAGCGTCTGACTCTTGATTTCGGCTCAAGTCATGATCTTATGGTTTGTGAGATCGAGCCCTGTGTCAGGCTCAGCATGGGGCTCGCTGGGGATTCTCTCTGCACTCATGTGTGCCCACACTCTCTCTCAATAACGAAATAAACTTTGAAAATAAATTAATTGGGGCACCTGGGTGGCTCAGTCGGTTAAGTGTCCGACTTCAGCTCAGGTCACGATCTCGCGATCTTGCAGTCCGTGAGTTCTAGCCCCGCGTCAGGCTCTGGGCTGATGGCTCGGAGCCTGGAGCCTGCTTCCAATTCTGTGTCTCCCTCTCTCTCTGCTCCTCCCCTGTTCATGCTCTGTCTCTCTCTCTGTCTCAAAAATAAATAAACATTAAAAAAAATTTAAAAAAAAAAAAAAGAAAAGAAATTAATTGGGGCGCCTGGGTGGCTCAGTCGGTTGAGTGTCCAACTTCGGCTCAGGTCACAATCTCACCATCTGTGAGTTCGAGCCCCGCGTCGGGCTCTGTGCTGACAGCTCAGAGCCCGGAGCCTGCTTCGGATTCTGTGTCTCCCTCTCTCTCTGCCCCTTCCCTGCTCACTCGCTTGCATGCTCTCTCCCTCAAAAATAAATAAACATTAAATTTTTTTTAAAAGATGGACACAATAACTCTTAATTCATGAAGCTGCCATAAACAGTCTACAGGTCCCAACAAGAGATTATCAAGTAACGTATAAGAAAAGAAAATCACCGTATTTTCATCGTCGTGGCAATAACCGATTTAGGCAAATATTGCTAATTGAAACTAAAACAGACTTAGTGGGTGAAGGTGCAGAGGAACAGGATATTTGCAGAGCCTCAAAATAGTGTTAACAAATTATTTATTAACTAAAAAACATAGTAACTGTAGAACGGAGCAATGATACCAGAGTTAACACCATCAGTGTCAGAACAAACCAAATTCGTGTGCCCCTCAACACAATGTTGGGAAGGACACAGCATCACTCGCGAAGTCATCCTGCCCCAACACGCATCATCTGAAACATTAGGCAAACCCAAACTGAGAGGAAGTTCTACAAATAACCAGTCTCCACTCCAACAATGTCGACGATATTAAAGACAAAGCCCGGGGTTCCGGGAATCAACAGACACCTGGCAATTCACTGCAATGTGTGCACCTGTATTGGGTCCCGGACCAGAAATTAAATTGCTATAAAAAAAATTTAAAGCAACTGGAAAACTGGCATACTGTCTGTAGTTTTGATGATGATCTTGTGTCAGTGTTAAATTTCCCGACTTTGATAACTGTATTGTAGTTATGTTAGAAAACATCCTTGTTCTTAGGAAGGAGAAGGGTAAAGATATCTGAAGTCTAAAGGGTAAATGATATGGTACAATCTACATGTGATTTAGGCTCAGGTGCTTTAGGGAAAAAAATAGATGGAGAGATATATAGGTTCATGGATACATACATACATACATACATACATAGATCCATGGATACGTAGATATAGAGGGTACCTACAAATAAGTAGGGCAGATATTAACAATGGTGGGTCCATGTAAAAGGTACGCAAGTATTCATTACTCTATTCTTGCACTTTGTTGGTGAAATTATTTCACAGTCTAAAATCGAAGAAGGAGGGGCACCTGGGTGGCTCAGTCGGTTAAGCATCCGACTTTGGCTCAGGTCATGGTCTCATAGTTCGTGAGTTCGAGCCCCGTAGCAGGTGAGCTGGAGTCCCACTTCGGGATTGTGTCTCTCTATCTCCCTCTCTCTGCCTCCCGTGGGATTCTCTCCCTCTCTCTCTGCCTCTCTTTCTTTCTCTGCCTCTTGCTCACTCGCTCGCTCTCTCTCTCTAAAAAGAAAGGAAAGAAGGAAAACTGATTAAAAAAATAAAAATAAAATCAGAAAAGGAAAGAATGAGAAATTACATGTCAGAACATCATAGAATTGGTTCTTAGAAAATTCGGTATTTTGTTTTCCTCTCTGAGTCTCAATTTCTTTACCAGCAGAAGGGAAATCAATCACAACACGCCTCTCATGGGCCTCCCCCAGAACAATGGGGCATTGGATGAATCCAAGTTGGCTCTAAGATGTTGAGTGATGATCCCCACAGTACAGATACGGAAAAACTGGTGGGTTACATGCGGCTCGCCCTTCATTATTTTTAGGAATAATGTACTTGTACTTGTACTTGTACTTGTACTTCCCAGACCGTGCAAGGTGCATGATGTCCCCTGGGTCAGCACATTTTCTATCCCTGCTCAGTCTTATTCTATGTACAGACGTGTTTTTGTGCCTCATGCTGACTTTAGAAAACATCCAACATGTGAGTAGCCTCTAAATTAAAATAATATTAATTAAAACAACAGATGTACTAGGCTTGACACGTAGAGTCGCACTTGACCCGAAGCCCCAGCAGCAATCCCAACACCTGTGTGCTCGCTAGAAATGAGCATCAGTGTCAATGTTCAGAAAGTATTTGCTGCCTGGGAAGTTTTCAAAAACTGAATAGACAGGGAAATATATTTTTAAACGTGAAGGGGGTAAGTACAACAAACACTAGGATTACTCTGAGCCAATCTAGGCAGAAAGAATACACAGAGGTAGAAATGACCTTAGAGATGCTTTAATCCAGCGCTCTGAGAATAGCAACCATTTATTGAGTGTCTCGCATACATTGCAGACCGCCTTGCAAGCTGCATGCTATTACTCATTTTCTAGATGAGGAAATTACTCTCAAAGAGTTAACAGAGCTGCTCCGGTCTCACTATTCAGAGGGGTCTCCTAAACCCTGGGGCAGTTTTCTTTGATCTCCAGAGGTGGTACACGCCCTTTATTGTACCCTGTGGGCTCACACAGGCTCTGTCCTCCTGCTGTGCCCCCTCGCATCTCCTGGGATATAATATTATCAATATGCGTCTGCTCCAGAAGAAAGGTGTAGGCCAGGAAGAAAGATGGATCTATCTCAACCCAACTGCTTTCTTTGCCTCCAGCAGGTGTCCCTAAGTTTTCCAGACGGTGAGGACACAATGTAGTGAAAATAAGACTTCAGTGGCATTGGATGATTTGAGTTATTAGCCCCTGCCCATCCGCCATATTGATTTTGCTCCTCTGTAAGCATCGAGGAATTTTTCCATTCAGTCATTGAAGGCTTCTGTCTCAGAATTGCAAAGAGGTAGACAAAACAGATGACATCACGCCAAGGTTCCCCAAATACTTGGGTCTGAGAAGTCCCCTGGTAGCTGGGAAAAAGAAGAAAAAAAGGATGGTTGCAGAACCACATGGTCATGAGACAGACTAGAATTCTAGAACCCCACATTGAGCCACCGGAGATTACTCAACTGTCTGAATGACGTCTTTTCTCATGAGAGGGTAATTCTGTCAATAGCGAACCATGAGAGCTGGCAAATAACACAGATAGAGAATAATGGGAAGCTATCTCACTTTTTAAACTTGCAAAAAAGAATCTTCAGAAACACATTCAGGAAGTGTGTGAGCGTGGCCAATGCCTGTCTGTCTTATTGGAAGCCATAATCCAGGTGGTGTTTTGCAGGATCCCAAGAGTTTGCTTAAACACTGGCTCACTTGTTACTCCCAACAGAGAAATAATTTCCTTTTCTGAGAAACTCAGGTGAGCAGATCAATGCTCAAAGCCAGTCAGCCAGCACGCGGAAGCCAGTTTCCTGGGTGCGTTTCTCTTTGCAGGATCACATACTCCCTGGTTCTCTTGAAAGCATCTTCAACCAAGTCAAACTCTGGTATTATCCCAAGAACATTTGCCCCCCAAATCGCCCTCATATTAAGGCATAACCCATTTGACTAAAACTCCCAGATGACTGATTTTAATGTGTTGCTCAAATTCTGTTGAATGCAGGAATGCACCACTGAAATATCCATCTTGCTGTCAAAATGATACTCGTGACACAGGGCTGTTCTATTACCCGGAGGCGGAGTAGGCGGCTGCAGGCATTGCAAGAGACGGACTCTACTGAGGCTCTCTACAAATAAAAAATTAAAAAATGCACCTGCTGGCACCACTGTTTCCAAAGGGTCTTATCGTCTCCGCATGACAGGTCAAATGAACTTTCTAAAGCAATTAGACGACCCCGATTCTCAAATGCGCTGCCAAATTCTGTCCAGCGGTAACAGCAGAAAGGAATCTCCCTGACACTAACATCGCCCTTCCCACCATTGTAAAACATAAAGGAGTAAATGTTCAGGAGTTTCAGTCAAGCAGGACCTAGGATTTCCCAACAGATGGAGAAAAGAAGCCTTGGGTCAAAAGGTTTCCCATGTCAATGGAAGTCAACCGAGCATGTGGAATGCCCCAATGTTTGCCTGTCAAATTTGGGCTCCTTCCTCCGGGCCCCCTTAGCACTGGAAGACATCTGCGCTGTGAGCGGAAGTGACCTAGCTGTGCGTCAGGACCCCAGCTGTGAAGAGCCTGATGGTAAAGACCAGTATGGCAAGCTCTTGGCGTAGTGCCTTGCACAAGTGCCTGGCACGTGTCTGTGGAGCTAACTGGAGGAGGAGAATGGACAGGCTCGTCTATGACCACTGAGCAGGCAGAGCACGCCATAACTCATCTGGTGGTGGGATTTCATCCAAGGTAAGGAACACCCTTTAGTCACCTGCCAAACTGCCGATGGAATGGTTCCGAGGAAACCTGTAAGCTCAAGGTGGGCCTCAAGGGAGGGAATCACAGATGGAAAGCAGGAAGGAAGGTCGTGGATGGTGTTTTACTAGAAGGTGAGGCAGAATTAACCTGGAGTTGGTATGGCACGGGTGTTACATCTTGTGTAAGCTACTCCCCAGGGGGGCTGGCTACGTCTGAGGTGCCAGCCAGCCTCCAGAAGCCCCCCGTGGTCCCTTCCCAGGAAGACAATATGGCGGACATGATCAGATGTTAGCTATAAAAGACCGGCGGCTTGTGTCTTGGGCGCTCCTTCGCCTGCTCCAACTCTCTCTCCTTCTCCTCTGTCTCTCTCTCTCACTCCCTCTCCCTCTCTCTGTCTCTCTCCCTCTCTCTCTTTCTGTCTCTGTCACCATTCGCTCTCAGGAAGCCATGCTGTGAGCATCCTGTGGGGACACCCACACAGGGGACCCAAAGCACCCTGCCCGCAGTCACATGGGTGAACTCCGGTCGGGTCCTGCAGCCCCATCAGGCTTCCGGAACCGTTGGGCCAACGTGTCACGGGGTGATGGTTACCAGATACCTGTGACCAGGTGAGGTGAATCGGTCTGTGTGGGTGAGGACGGGCCTGGAGGGGTGTGTAAGAGCTCCCTACAATGTGCCCCAAAGGCTGTCCTTAACCAGGGCTGGAGGGACCAACCTGTGAGCACCTCTTGCGGACCTTGAGCTGCCCTAACAAAGCACCACAGACGGGATGGCTTGAACCACAGAAATTTACGGTCGCATAGCTCTGGAGGCTGGAAGTTCAAGATCACGTCATTGGCAGGCTCACTTTCTCCCCAGGCTGTGAGGACAGGATTCCATTCCAGGTTCTGTCCTGGCCATGTACACGGCCTTCCCCCAACCTCTTCCCATTGTCTTCTCTCTGCAGGGTGGGTGCCCCAACCCCCCTTCTCGTAAGTCATATTCAATCGGGACCCACTTAACGACTTCATTTTAACTTACTTGGCTGAGAAACGACCCCCACCTCCAACTACAGTCACATTCTGAGGCCCTGGGGGTGGGACTTTGACGCATGAGTTTGGGCAAGGGACCCAATGAACCCCATAGTACTCCCTTAATCTGTACACTCTCTTAATCTGGCACTCTACTTAATCTGGCACCTGCCTCGTCATCAGGGGAGGAACCAGTCACTCAGGGAGCAGGTGTATTTTTTAGGAAGGGAGCCCGCCCTGTCCAGTCCAGAGTTCTAACACCCCAGCTTGAAGTCCCTGAGGGAAAGGGCAGTACCGTTGTCTTTGTGCCTCCGCCTAAGGAAGACCAAGAATAAAGACGGTCCTCCATGTCTGTTCCTCTGTGCTTGCTTTTAAAACCACGCCAGTCACGCAGAGGTGACATTCAGACCAAAGTCAGAGCTGGTAGGTGATCTGTATGTATATGAAGCCCTTTTCCTGTGGTTGGTGAGATTGAAATCTGTATTATCTTTTATTCCATCACGACTGTTCTCCTAAATGTGTGCCCAGAGGCCATTTGCTGTGACGGCTACCTACAGAATTTAGAACAAACGTGTCTCTGTGGCTGTCCCATTATTCAAATGTATGAGAAATATACACTTGGCTGAAAGATTAAATGTTGAAGTACACCTTGTCATTTTTTTTTTAATATTTGAAATTCGCCTTCAAATGGCTATCAAAGATACCAGTCTTCCGCTGCTGTCGAAGGGAAAGGAGACCCTCTTTAGTGTCTGCCACGATTAGATTGCCCTGCAGGTGGCCATACCCCCGAAACATGCGCTTTACTGTGGGTGGTAGGTGACCACATCCACCGACACCCGAGATGTCATAGCCCGAACTGGGGCTGGACAGGAGAGAAACAAGTCCTCCTGCCACTCCCCCCATCCCCCCGCCCCCACCCCCGGCAACCCTCCCACGGGTGGCGTTGGTCATGTGGGATGGGGGCTGGCCAGTGCCCACAAACAGTATGTGAGCTGTTTCTTTACAGGAGAATTCCGTAATCAACATAAGCGTCAGAGAAAATATTGCAGACTCTTGAAGTAGCATAGGATTATCAATAACATTTAAGTAAACTTCAGCGCAAATCAGAAAACAGATATTAGTGGGGCGGTGCAGTCAGTTAAGCATCCAACTCTTGGTTTCGGCTCAGGTCATGATCTCACGGTTCATGAGTTCGAGTCCTGCATCAGGCTCTGTGCTGACAGTGTGGAGCCTGGCTGGGATTCCTTTTCTCCCTCTGTCTCTGCCCCTCCACCCTCCCCCCCGCCCCCTGCCTCACTTTCTCTCAAAATAAAGAAATAAACTTAAAGAAAACAGATGTTAGTAAAGAAAGTGAACAGGTCTCAGAGGAGGCCAGGGGCTGGAGACTGCTGGTCTCAGCGGTTCACTCCCATTTCTGAGCGCCTGAGAACCAAATGTTTGGCCAGTACCAGCAACAATGGTACTGGCTGGTGCTGGGGACTGAGTACCAGACGGGGACACAGGTCCTGTTTCTGCCTCAGGGGACGTAGCTCGGGTCATAGCAAACAAAGCAAAGTATTGCCCACAGTTCAGTTAATTTTGACGTGAGAAATCAAGGTAATTAACACGACAAGGTGCCTAGCACAGAGCAGACATTCGAAAACTGCTTGTTGTTCTCAATGAACTGAACAGCTTCCCTGGGGCGCGGACGAAGCTTATGAACAATCGTGAATTGTACTGATTGCGGGAGCAAGGAAGGTTAACGCGGGGAGGCTTAATGGATCATATAACCTTGAGTCCGGTAGGAGATCCTGGCTCCCCATCGCTGCGGCCTCCTATTTGTTCAGCCAGACTAATTTCTCTCCCCTAATTTCACTGTCTGGGAGAGCTCATTAAGAGATTTACCTGATCAGACTAAACGTTTCTTTGCTCAATCTGTCTCATTACGCTTCCGACACCCCCTGTCCTGGCCCCAAACATTTGAATTTCATAGCTTCCATTAATGCAAATAGAATCTCATCAGGGTCTAAAGATTCCTAGGAGAGCTGAGGTTCAATGTCTTCATCTGAATGCAAAAGGGAGTAGCCTCCCCTTGGATGGTTCCCTTGTTTACAATGTGTTTTCCTTCCGTCAGAGGTGAGATCAGCAGCGCCTGAGAAAGGAACGAATGCATTTCAGATTCACTCAGTGTCTGAAGGAACCCAGCTCACTTATTCAACCTCAGACCCGGCCGATAGGATGTTCCCGATGAGCTGAGGAGGCACGAAGTAGGGATACTTTGCAAAGAAACAGAGATACAACGGGGAGATTAAATCTCCGTGAGAACCGAGGTAAAGAAAACCCGCTGCTAACAAATGCAAAACACTCGAGCCTGGTGGTCAGTTCGTACAATAATGGAAATTAATATAGTTAACCCAAAAAAGCAGACCGAAAACAAGTTAATTGTTAAAGAAACTGAACAGTCGGGGCGCCCCGGGGCCGGGGGTGGGGGGGGTGGTTAATCGGTTGAGCGTCCGACTTCGACTCAGGTCATGACCTCGTGGTCTGTGGGTTCGAACCCCGCATCAGGATCTGCGTTGACAGCTCAGAGCCTGGAGCCTGCTTCAGATTCTGTGTCTCCCTCTCTCTCTGCCCCTCCCCCACTCAGGCTCTCTCTCCGTCTCTCTTTCTCAAAAATAAACAATTTAAAAAATTAGGAAAAAAAAAGAAACTGAACAGTCTGCACGCAGACATGCAAACACTCGTACAAATATAAGGAATTAAGAAAGAGCTGATTTCCTTCTTATACAAACGGAAATAAAAGAATTTTAAAAAGCTGAAGGAAAAAAAAAACCCAAGTCATTATTCAGCTATCAGGAGCTCAATGCAAGAATTTAAAAAGGGTCTTGTAGGAGAACATGAGGGGAAGTGACTCTCAATAGGGAACAAAAAGGCCAAAACCCTAAATAAAAACCCACACATCACTTTCTGCAGTGTATTAAAAACACATAATGATCAACAAGGGTCTCTCTCAAGAGCACAAAGGTTCTACAACATCCGAAATCCTAACAATATTCCCTATTCGCAGGTTAGAAAAGAAAACTCTGTGATCATTTCAAATGATGCTTGACAAAAGGTGAAATTTAATGTCTATTTATGATTGAAAGGGCATTGAGCAAGCGGGCTGGAAATAAATGATTTCCTTAGCCTGGCAAATGACCGCGGACAGAAACCCAAAGTCGATACCATAACTAATAGTAAAACACTAGATGCATTCTAGTTAGAGGCCGAATAAGGAAAGGATACAAATTCTCACCACTTCTGGTCCACCTTGTGCTGGAGATCCTGGCCAGTGCAACGAGAAGAAAATGTCCTTCAAACATAAGAAGGATAACGGGGCGCCTGGGTGGCTCAGTCGGTTGAGCGACTGACTTCGGCTCAGGTCATGATCTCGCGGTTCGTGGGTTCGAGCCCCGTGTCGGGCTCTGTGCTGACAGTTCGGAGCCTGGAGCCTGCTTCAGATTCTGTGTCTCCCTATCTCTCTGTCCCCTCCCCACTCACGCTCTGTCTCTCTCTATCTCTCAAAAATGAATAAATGTTAAAAAAAAAAATTAAACATGAGAACAATAAGACTGAGAAATGAATCAAACTGTCTTCATTTGCAAACAATGTTCTTAATTGCAAGCATGTCCTTTCCAACAGAAGCAACAAAGAATTTATTTAAAAAATGCTTAAAAATAAAATAGCAAGATGCCTGGATGTAACAGAGATTCTCTCCTTGCCCAAACTCTCCATGAGGTCCCCGAACTTTCCTATGAGGCTTACTTCCACTTTGCTCTCTGCACTGCCCGGTTTTACTACGAATCCTGATAAGTCAGTTTCGCCAGCATTCCCCACTTTCTGTAGCTGATGGGGTTCCTTATCCTCCGCCTTCCCCCACGGGAAGCCTCATCACCCTGGCCCATCTTCAGCAAAGATTCTATTAGTTTGGGTTGGCCAGAATCCCGAAACCCTCATGTTTTCTCCTAGTATTTTCTATCCACTGACCACCCTCTGCTCCTTGGCTACCAATTCCCACCAGCCGGTGCTACATTCAGAGTTAAGCCCAATCTCTCTCACCTGCTGCAGATCCCACTACACTGGTCCCTCCACCCATCATCATGGTGCCCCTTGAAATAAAGTCTGCCTTGCCTTGCTTTTTTTTTTTTTTTTTGCTTTTTTAAATGTTTATTTATTTTTGAGAGAGAGAGACACAGACAGAGCATGAGTGGGGAAGGGGCAGAGAGAGAGGGAGACCCAGAATCTGAAGCAAGCTCCAGGCTTTGAGTCATCAGCACAGAGCCCGACGCGGGGCTCGAACCCACAAACCGTGAGATCATGACCTGAGCCAAAGTCAGTCGCTCAACCGACTGAGCCACCCAGGCGCCCCCAAGTTTTTTTTTCTTTCCCATTAAACAGATACACGATAAGCATGCACACATCAGCAGTATTCTTGTACATCAAGCAAAAACTAAAACGTAATACAATTTTACAATACGGCTCCATTCTCAAGAGCAACAGGAAGCATGAGGTGTTTGGGATAAAAAAATTTTAAGGTATTTAGAAATTCAATAAGATAAGCTGCAAATTGTTTCTGAATGCAAAATGAAAACCTGCGTAAATGTAGGCTATCCTTAGAGCTATCAGTATAGTTCGAGAGGTAGACGCAGACACAGACCTAGAAGGGAGGTAGATACGGATACAGGTGCCCACGGGTATGATGCGGATGCAGGGATAGACAGAAATAAAGATGAGACGGAGACATAGACACGAAAAAGTGGGATACTAAATGCAATGAGCCTATGCATTCTTACCCTCCCCCCGATTTATTTATAAGTTTATTGCAATTACACTCAAAATCCAACGAGGTAATTTGCGGAGCTTGGCAAGCCAAAATTTATGTGGAGCAGAGAGCCAGGACGAGTTAAGACAACTTGGAAGAAAAGCAGAAGGAAATAGACTTTATGTTGTTTTATTATTCAAGTAAAAAAAAAAAAAAGGTGGAATATAAATCAATAAGAAAAAAGAAACCCAAACAGAAGCCCATAGGTATGACATACCAATATATGACAAAGGCAGCATTATAAGTAAATAGGATAAGGGTGAATTATTCAAGAAATAATGTTGGAAACTGACTATCCAAATAAGAAAAATACACAGTAACTCACAACATAGAGAAAAACAACCCCATAAGGAATAAAGTCCTACACATGATAACCAAACCTTCAGACTGTAAGCCGAAAAAAAACATATACCATTACGACTTCAGGCAGAGAAAGATTTCTTTAAAAAGACACAAAAAACACAAAAGATGAAGAAAATATTGGGAAATACGACTATTGAAATTTTATTTTTTTGACTTTTTATACTGCTTCATTGAGGTATGATTGATGTTTTTAAAGAGTGGTGGAATTTTTTTTTTAATATTTTTTTATTTGGGGGTCGCCTGGGTGGCTCAGTCGGTTAAGCATCCGACTTCGGCTCAGGTCAAGATCTCACGATTCATGGGTTCGAGCCCCGCTTTAGGCTCTGTGCTGATGGCTCAGTGCCTGGAGCCTGCTTCAGATTCTGTATGTCCCTCTCTCTCTGCTCCTCCCTGCTCACACACTCTCTCTCTCTTTCAAAAATAAATAAACATTAAAAAATATTTTTGGGGGTGCCTGGGTGGCTCAGTCGGTTAAGCATCCAACTTCGGCTCAGGTCATGATCTCTCGGTCCGTGAGTTCGAGCCCCACGTCAGGCTCTGTGCTGACAGCTCAGAGCCTGGAGCCTGTTTCAAATTGTGTGTCTCCCTCTCTCTGACCCTCCCCCATTCATGCTGTCTCTCCCTGTCTCAAAAATAAACGGTAAAAAAAATTTTTTTTAATATTGTTTTCATTTGGGTATAGTTGACAATGTCACATTAGTTTCAGCTGCACAACACAGAGATTCAACTTCTCTATACTTTATGCTGTGCTCACCACAGGGTAGCTACCAGCTGTCACCGTACAACATTGTCACAGTATCATTGACTCTATTTCCTATGCTGTGCCTCTTATTCCTGTGACTTATGCATTCCACACTTGGAAGCCTGTATCTCCCTCCCCATCAACCATTTAAGCCCATCCACCCACTATGTTAAGTTTTCAAACTTCTGACCCACAAAAGACAAAGATGAACAAAGTTTGGGGCGCCTGGGTGGCTCAGTCGGTTAAGCGTCTGACTTCAGCTCAGGTCACGATCTCGCGGTCCGCGAGTTCGAGCCCCGCGTCAGGCTCTGGGCTGATGGCTCGGAGCCTGGAGCCTGTTTCCGATTCTGTGTCTCCCTCTCTCTCTGCCCCTCCCCCGTTCATGCTCTGTCTCTCTCTGTCCCAAAAATAAATAAACATTAAAAAAAAAAAAGATGAACAAAGTTTAAAATAAATCAAGGGATGAATGGGTGAAGGAGAGGTGGTATATATACACAATGGAATATTGGTGATCAACAAGAATGAAATCTGGCCACTTGCAACAACGTGGATGGAACTAGAGCGTATTATGCTATGAAATAAGTCAGTCGGAGAAAGGCAAGTATGACAGGATCTCACTCCTCTGTGGAATTTAAGAACACAACAGAGGAACATGGGAAGGAAAGAAAAAATAAGATAAAAACAGAGAGGGAGGCAAACCCTAAGAGACTCCTAAACACAGAGAACAAACTGAGGGCTGCTGGGTGTGGGTGGGGACGGGTTAAATGGGAGATGGGCATTAAAGAGGGCACTCATTGGGATGAACACTGAGTGTTGCTTGTAAGTGGTGAATCCCCTGGTTCTACTCCTGAAACCAATACCACACTCTATGTGAACTAAATGGAATTTAAATTAGAAATAAGAATTGGGGTGCCTGGGTGGCTCAGTCGGTTAAGCGTCCGACTTCGGCTCAGGTCGTGATCTCGCGGTCCGTGAGTTCGAGCCCCGCGTCAGGCTCTGTGCTGACTGCTCAGAGCCTGGAGCCTGTTTCAGATTCTGTGTCTCTTTCTCTCTCTGACCCTCCCCCATTCATGCTCTCTGTCTCAAAAATAAATAAACGTTAAAAAAAATTTTTTTTTAAATAAAAAAATAAATAAATTAGAAATAAGAATTAAAAAATAAAAATTAAGTCACAAATAGGCTTAAAAAATGCTTCAGAGGCATACATAGGTAAAAGAACTAGTATGAAAAATATGCAAATAGCCATATATTATATACAAATTATATCAAATAAACAAACAACCCCGATAAAAAATTGAACAAATGACATTAGCAGTTTTCCAACAAAAGAGGAAATCCAAATAGCCAAGACACGTGAAAAGACACAAGTGATGTAAATAAATAAAATAATAATGTACCATTTAATATCCATGAATTGGGCAAAAATTCAAAAAGTCTGGCAGCCTGCCAGAGAAAATGTGGAGAACGGATATTGGTGGGGGAATAAATCCGTGCAAGTGCTTTGGAACCAATTTGCAGCAATCAAAGAAAGTTGAAAACATCTATGCCTTTTACTTTGTAAGTTCACTTCTAGTGTTTATCCCCAAATAACGTTGGCCTGTATGCTCAAGGCAGAATGAAGGTGAATGCCATTTCAGCAACAACAGCAATGGCAAAACATAAGCCAAACATCCCTCAACAGAACAGAATAAATAAATTCTAGTCCATTCAGACAATAAAATACGATACAGAAATGAAACTGAATGAAACAGAGTTGTGAGTGTTGACACGCGTAAATCGCAAACTATAATAACTAAACAAGAACACGTTGCAAAAGCATATGTAGGATGTCTTAGCATTGTGTGGTAGGGTCCCCTCCCTAAGGAAAGGAATTAAAAAAAAAAAAAAAAACACCTCGAGGCCACTGGCTACATGCCTAAGTGACAACATCCCTCATGACTTTGTAACACGAGACCACTTAATCAGACTGCATGTTAGCGTGTTGCCATATATGGGAGACAAAGAATGAAAAAACATAAAAAACTATGCCATGTGGTGATCAGGGCTCAGTTCCTCGGGTACGAACCCAACTGAGCAGTACCGGCACGAAGAAAGTTGCTTCCTGGAGAGAAAAGCCTCCATCTCAGGACCCTCTGTGTGAGAATCCTGCTACAGTTGAACAACAAAGGAAGCAATGTCATACTGTATATGGTTTATGGATAGAGGACAGTCCTCCCTCTGGTATGGCCACCTGTCTCCTAGCAGAAAAAAACCTGATGACAGCAACTATGTAATCTTTGAAAAAAATAACAAATGTAAAGCACCTTATACTAAACAAACATAGGCTGAAGTTAGAAATTGACACTTGGGAAAAGGGAAAGGAAAAGTGAGAATTTTCTGTTTGGGGACTTTTAGCCCAAGTCTGTGCCGGGAAGTATCTAAGACTCCAAAGGAAAAGTCATAATCTCACTAGACCAAAAAATAGTAACAATAAAATTAAACAATGAACCTGGTTTGGGGATAGCATAGCTGATGAAGAAATAGGGAGATAATTGTCAGAAAGGAGAAAGCCAGAGAGAGAGAGAGAGAGAATCCTATATTTGATGTATAAGCTCTATCCAAATCCCTGAGTCATAAAGGAGAAAGTCAGAGAGAGAAAGGGAGAGAGAGAGAGAGAGAGAGAGAGAGAGAGAGAGAGAGAGAGAATCCTGTATTTGATGGATAAATGCTACCAAATCCCTGACTGATCACCCATGTAGTGATCATGGGGTGAATACTAGCCCAACTAACTAGCCCAACTGACATAAAATAATTAAACTGAAATTTGAGCTGCCAGGACCTCGAGGGGAAAAAATATAGTTTCAGCCAATTATCTGACTGCTTAAAAAAGAATAATTATGTTTCCAGAAGAACTTAACAGAAATCAGGATTTCTACAACA
Organism: Neofelis nebulosa; assembly: GCF_028018385.1. NCBI lineage: Eukaryota > Metazoa > Chordata > Mammalia > Carnivora > Felidae > Neofelis > Neofelis nebulosa. The sequence goes on from NC_080785.1 coordinate 103,682,779, forward strand.
CATCAATCACAAGTTCTAAGATGTACCTCCCTGATGCAGAAGGAAAACCTAATTATTCTCAGAAGGAAGGCAACAGAGACCAATCTCCAAATGAACCAGGTGGTAAATTAGGCACAAAGAGCTTTAGGGATTTTAAAACTATCCCCAAAAACAAAAGGAGAACATGATCGCAATGAATAAGAAAATGGGATCTCAGCAGCGCAAGAGAGAGACTAAGAGAGAACAGCCGGAGACTCTAGAACTGAAACCGTAGCATCTGAATTTATTGTTTTATTCACCAGAGACACTCACAGAATGGAGGTGATGGAGGAACGTGTCGTGTCCTCAATACCCTCCGACCCATCGTAGCAATGCTCCAAGCCAAAGAGCAGAGACGGGAAGAAGTGAGCAGAGCCCCTGGGACCAGTGACGAAAACATGGAAATGTCTGACGTACTTGAAATTGGAATCCCGTGAAGGAGAGGAGAAAGAAAAGGAGAAGAAAGGAGAAAGAGCTTATGGCAGAAAATGTATTTGAAGAAACACTGACCCCAAACTGCCCAAAGTTAGTGAAAGACATAAATTCACAGGTTGAAAAAGCTCATGGACCTTTAGCAAGATTCACACACAGAAAACTACACCTGGGCCCAGTAGTCATACGGTGACGCATTGCGTATACGAGAATGACAATTTGGGTTTTTTAATTTTTTAATTATTATATCGATTTATTTTGGGGGGCAGGGAAGGGCAGAGAGAGAGGGAGACACAGAATCCCAAGCAGGTTCCGGGCTCCGCACTGTCAGCACGGAACCAGACACGGGGCTTGAACTCACAGACTGTGAGATCGTGACCTGAACCGGAGTTGGACACTTAACCGACCGAGCCACCCGGGCGCCCCTCAGTAATTTTAGATTCTCTACGAGAGACAGCGGTCTTTCAGGAACTTGAAAGTCACAGTCACCTGCACGTAGCGCTGCCTCTCGAGGTTGAAATTGTTCACCTTGTCTTTTGGTTTCTTTGTTATTTCTGCACCTGTCTCTGGATCCCTGTCTTTTCCTCGTGCTCACCCTGCTCTTCTCCCTACGTGCTCCCCTGTCTTCCTTGGACACCCATTCTCCTCTCTCCGCCTCCTCCTTTCTCCTCTGCCCGCACCCCGTCCTCCTAATGGCCTCTGCTGCACACCTTCTCCTTTTCCTTTGGCTCCTAAAGAACGACAATGACAAACTGGAAATACTGAAGATCTGACGTATTCACGGTCCACACGCGTGCCCGGATACATCGGCAGGATTGAAATACTGATGGCAAAAGCCCCTGTGTTGGTTTGGTAGAAAACTCTTATTCACCAAACCCAAGGAAAGGGCAGGAGCCCGCAAGGTAATTTTTAATCTGAGGAACTTTATCAAACTGCTCTTTTGAGTTGGTTCATCCTAAGCCAGAGGAAGTTACATGATCAGGGGAGGCAAAGCACAGTCATGGGGGGACCCCAGTTGTAATTCATTAAAAAGGGTCAGGGCTGTGCATCTATAATCTATGGGTGCCATCCCAGCCGTCAGCAGGTGGTTGTCCGGCCCCTGGAACCCAAAAGAAACCGAGTCAGGACCCACTCGTTAGGAATCGAGCGGGGAGCCAGGTGGACAATACAAGGTCCCTGGGGCGTGTTTTATGTTGTACTCAGGGCTCTGCCCTAGAGCGACAGTCAGCTACAGACCTCAGCCACGGGCTTCTAAAATCCTACGGTTTTGTTAATATTTTGGCATCCACAATAATTTCTATTCCAGCGAACGTGAACAGAGATTTGCTCCTTTTGCAGGATAGTTAGATATTAAAGCGTCGATGAGTTGTTTGAAGCTTGCTACCTGCCCCCTTTCCCTGCCCCTGCCCACCAAATAGGGAGGGGACAATGTGGAAGGGAATGTAGGAAAGTGTTGAGAGCAGGGACAATGGGGACAGAGAAAGGCTGGCTTCAGCGAGAATACCTTGGCCTTTACTAGTCAGATTGCCCCAGGTCATTTGCTTCGCTTTGAGCATGCTTGTTCATTCATTTACTTTTTGCAAAGGTGTGTGTCTGTGTCCATGTATGTACATATATGTATGTGTGTGTGTGTGTGTGTATAATTATGTGCGTGTGTGTATGTACTTATGTGTATATACATGTATTTTGTCCGTCAAACAGGCACCTGCCCCTCTTGTTGAAGTACAAAGACAATCACTTATATTTTCTGGTATTGTTACAATCCTATTTCTGGGCATTTTTTTAAAATTCAGACTCTGCTATTTTTGACATTTCTGCTTTACATGTTACCCTACTATGAGGATGGGGATTTTTCTCCAATATTTCACCCCGGAATCACTCACTGAACTCTCCTTCCACTAGTACCCCAGGACAGTTACAGCAAAAATCGTGTTCTCTAACTCATCTGTTTACTGTTTTATGAATGTGTCATGAGTCACAGGCGGGCCACAGTGTCTGATTAGATTCCATTTCGGGTACAATTTTGTGTTTCCCCCTAGAGTAGGTAATGGCTCTCTCTCTTTGCGACCCTACTCCTCTGCCTCTCTCCCTCTCCTTTCCTCTCAGTGGACAGAGGGAAGCTCCTCCCTCTTCTCGGTCTTCATTAAAGCATCCCCAAAACCTTGCACAGAAGGGTAAGTCCGGGTTCAGGACGTCCAAGCATGAGATCCTTCTCTGTGCGACAAAAGTACCGTCCTCGGAACTTCCTTCACCATCCTGTTGAGGACTTTCCTTGCCTCTCCCAGGTAGGATGCCTATCTATTTCGTAGACCCTGCGCCCTTCTCGTTATTGCTTACAACCTCAAAATGTGGAGGAACGCATTCTCCAGGAGCCTCCCGAGAAGATGTGAGAGCTAAAATTTGTCTTAATATTTATTTATGTACTTAAAGAGGGAGAGAGAGCATGTGCATGCACACGTCAGGGGCAGAGAGAGAGGGAGAGACTCCCACTCAGGCTCCACATTCTCAGCACAGAGCCCGACGTGGGGCTCGAACTCATGAATGGTGAGATCACCACCTGTCCGAAATCGAGTTGGACGTTTCACCCACTGAGCCACCCAGGTAACCCTGAGAGCTAAAATCTTGAAATGTATATGCCTGGGTAGATCGGTGATCTACTCACACAACTGGTTGGATATCACACTGGGTGCAAATTTCTGACTTGGAAGGAGTTTTCACAACCCGTTTTTCTCCAACGTTCTGAAAGGTCACCATCTTGTTATTTCGCACACACCTATTTCCGCCCATGTCGCTGGGCATTCAGGCAAAGCACTCAATCTGGAGACCCCTGTCTTTAAGTCTGAGAAATTATTCCTTAAAAATGAGTTGCTTTGCAGCATCTATCACATGGATACTGGGCCTCCGGGGCTTCTGCTCAGTGTTTTGGTCTTTCCGTCTTTTAGCTCTACTTTTGAAGGCAAAAGTCTATCTTCAACTTTATCTACCATCTGTCTGCTTAATTTTTCACGACTGATGCTTTTTTGTTTATTTCCGGGTGATTTGTTGTTGTTGTTGTTCTCGGGCTATTTTTATTTTTTTAATGTTTAATTATTTTTGAGAGCGAGAGACAGAGCACAAGCAGGGGAGGGGCAGAGAGAGAGAGAGGGGGGGCCACAGAATCTAAAGCAGCTCCAGGCTCCGAGCTGTCAGCACAGAGCCTGATGCAGGGCTGGAACTCGGGAAGCGGGAGATCGTGACCTGAGCCAAAGTCGGATGCTCAACCAGCTGAGCCACCCAGGAGTCCCTGTTCTCTGACTTTTTTAAATCAGCCCCCATATTCCTACTTCACAGGTGTCATATTTTCTCTTATCTTACTGAGGATTTTATAGATTTTTCCAAGTTTTCCATTCTCTACATATGTTATGTTTACTCCACTGTGTTCATTTGTTTTGTTTTGTGTTTGCTGATTGTCCGGGTTTTTTTTTTTTTAATTTTTTTTTAACGTTTATTTATTTTTGAGACAGAGAGAGACAGAGCATGAACGGGGGAGGGTCAGAGAGAGGGAGACACAGAATCCGAAACAGGCTCCAGGCTCTGAGCCGTCAGCACAGAGCCCAACGCGGGGCTCGAACTCACGGACCGTGAGATCGTGACCTGAGCCGAAGTCGGCCGCTTAACCGACTGAGCCACCCAGGCGCCCCTGTCCGGGTTTTTTTTTAATGTCTTTCAAGTTAGAGGTTTCCTGAAAATATCTGGATATTCTTTCTACTGTCTGCTTACATTTATGGGTGAGAGGAAAAGGTCATTTGAAATGCTCTCTTGTGGATGGGATTTATCTACTCCTGGACTCACCCAAGGAAGACCTTACTTGACCATTTTGATGGCTGATCTCCGTACTCAGTTTCTGTAGGGTTTTTTTGCTGGTTGATCAGTTTTGTGGGAAAGGAATTCTTTATTTTTTTAAGTAATTTTTAAGTGTATTTCTTATTTATTTTGAGAGAGAGCTAAAGAGCGAGTGGGGGAGGAGCAGAGATCGAGGGGACAGAATCCCAAGCCGATCTCACGCTGTCAGTGCAGGGGTCCCATGTGGGGCTCGAACTCACAAACCGGGAAGTCAGGACCAGAGCGGAAATCAAGAGGCAGACACTTAACCGACTGAGCCACCCAGGTGTCCGGATTTCTGTAGGAAAGGAATTCTTTAGTCTTCGACAGGGAATTGGGATTGGTAGAGAGCTGAATTCTTTATAATCCCGGGTGCTAATGTTTTGCATTATCTGGGAATATCATGTCATTTCCTGTAGGTTTTCATTAAATTCCCTGCCCTTGCCATTTCTGGTAGATAGTCCACCCGCGGCTGTGCCTGCAGACTTAGAATTTGTCCTTTACAAAGAGGACAATCCCATGTTCCACTAAGGTTAGAAAGATGCAGTGCCTCAGATTCTGTGTCTCCCTCTCTCTCTGCCCCTCCCCCACTCATGCTCTGTCTCTGTCTCTCTCTCTCTCTCAAATAAACATCAAAAAAAATTAAAAAAAAGAAAGAGGCGGTTGCCAGGCTTATCAAAGTGGGAGAAGGGTTCTGGGGGTCTAAATACCTATTATACAACATTTTCCAAACAACATCATCATCTCAGCCCCCACCTCCAGTCCTTGGTTTTGTAAATGCTTGTTTCCTCCATATCCTGAGCTCCTGGGATTGTAAGAAATGAATTTGCTTCCGCTGGGTTTTTGGGGTTGCTACCTCGGATTGCAACCTGTGCAGGCCTGCTACATTGGTTTCCTCTCGTCCATTACCACTTTAAAATGTTACTTCTGGGGGCGGGGGGCGGGCTCAGTCTGTTAATCTTCTGACTCTTGATTTCGGCTCAGGTCATGATCTCGCGGTTCATGAGTTCAAGCCCTGCATCAGGCTCTGTTTCTCCCTCCCTCTGTCTCTATGCCCCCCCCCCAATAAATAAATAAGCATTTTAAAAATTTATAAAATGCCACTTCTATGTCTTATCACCTGTTCTCTCTGACCTTGGGGGTACATGCCTTTTAAAAATCGGTTTTCCCATCATTATGGTGATATTTCAGGAGGAAACTGGTAAGCCTACGGCTTCACTCACTGTTCAGGAACCATTTACTAAATCTGTCAAGTCAGTTCACCTCTCTGTGACTCAGATTCCTTCCCTCTCAAATGGGTATCACAACTTCATGAGGTCATTTTAGGGATTTGGGGGATATTCCCTATGAAGTGCTCAAACAGGAAGTTAGGTAAACCCAGGCACGAGGGGAGAAGTGTGGGTCAATCCTTCCAAACCATAGCAGGCGGTTAAAAAGAACCCGCCCAAGGGGTACCTGAGGTGCTCAGTCAGTTAAGCATCTGACTTCTGCTCAGGTCATGGCCTCACCATTCATGAGTTCGAGCCCCGCATCGGGCTCTGTGCTGACAGCTCAGAGCCTGGAGCCTGCTTCCGATTCTGTGTCTCCTTCTCTCTCTGTCCCTCCCCTGCTCATGCTCTGTCTCTCTGTCTCTCTCTCAAAAATAAATAAACTTTAAAAAAGAAATTTTTTTCAAGTGGTTGTCAAACTGCCTCCCCAGGGGCACAGTGTTTTCTGAGCTGCTCAGAATTGTCCCGCCCCCGGAATGCAGTAGTAGAATTCTTACAACTGAATCTCATGACTCCACGGACCAAATCATCCTACCCTTAATTTTCAAGTATTTTGTCCACTAATATATAAAAAACATCCAGTGCCTACTCCTGTTTCTGGACTCTGGCCCTTCTGAACACACGTCCAGAGCAAAAACTGAAACGCCCAGAGTCTAAGAGACCCCCAAAAAACGAACCACCAGAGTCCAGAGTCAAAGCTAAGCAGCAAGGGTCATTTATTGCAGGTTCGAACCTGGACCTCTGCGCCCCTGTTGCCAGTGACACCAAGAGGCCCTGAGAGAGGTTTTTACACCCCTTTTATAGACAGGTACAAACAAGTCATGGGGAAATCAGGAATTTTCCACAGTTACAGAGCTGCGATTGGTTGGTGTTTAAAGTTGGACACTTAACAGTATTCGATTGGTTCCTGCCTTTAGGTCAGACCACAACCGGGGGTACGGGTATCACAATGATTGATCAGGAATACACGGATGTGCCAGGCAACAATGATTGATCAGGAGTACACGGATGTGCCAAGTAACAGTGGTTGATCAGGAATATACGGATGTGCCAGGCAACAATGATTGATCAGGAATACATGGGCACACCAAGCAATTGTACAGAAGCGGAACAAGCTGGTTAAGCTTGGTTAGGTTTCAGTTTCCCGTAACTTAAGCTTTTAAGTTTTAATTTTCTCAGGCCTCTCAAAACCAAGCAAAATGCCTCTGAGCCCCCGACACTGTTTGCAGCCCTGGTTCTTTCCACAGACACCATGGCCAGAATCTTGTTAACCCCCATGTCTTCGGGTCACCCTCCCTCTCATCGCACCAGGATGGGAAGCCAGCCCGACTCAGGTATCTCTTAGCTGTTTGGTCACGCTTCAAGCTGGAGCTTTCTCTTTTCACATTCTTCCGTATTTCTTAGCATCCGAAAAGCGACACGTTGCTGTGTTGGAAATATGGAAAGTATAGAGAAGCGCAAAGAAGAATTTAAATCACCTCCAGAGACAGCCGCATTCGATAATATCTAACTTGCTGGGAGTCGTTGTGCATATTTTTATAAAAATGGGGTCGTGCTTTTTTGAAAAGAGGGAGTACTTACCCTATGGTGAACATTTGCCTGTGTTTATCCTTCCATCATGTAGTTTCCACCCGCCACTGTGGATTCTTTTACACACGCCACAATGTAGCGAACGAATCTCTCTAAGTGGGGATTCGGTATGTTTCAAATATCTCATCGCTACAAATAATGCCAAAGACATTCCAGAGTCTCCTTTCATGGGGAGACATGTTTCCTTAGGATTACCCGATATTCTATGTTAGTGGAATTTTTTAAAAAATGCAAAAACAACCAATATGCTGAACATTGGGAGACAGAGAGCTACATCTTTAGGAAGACTTTATGAAAGAATTTAGGAAGGTTATTACTTTACCTTTTCATGTTTATTTATTTATTTTGAGAGAGAGAGAGAGAGAGAGAAAGAGAGCACAAACAGGGAAGAGGCAGACAGAGAGTGAGAGAGAGAATCCCAAGCAGGCTTCATGCTGTCAGCGCAGAGCCCGACGCGGGGCTCAATCTTACAAACCGGGAGATCACGACCTGAGCGGAAACCAAGAGTCAGATGCTTAACTGACTGAGCCACCCAGGCGCCCCAGAAGGTTATTATTTTAAATGGTTAATATTTTTATAGGGTAAGCTTTCTTCATCTACATGGAAATAGCACTTCAGCGTACGGCCTCGTTCCCCCAAAATGTCAAGGAATATAACCTTTCACTGGACAGAATCCAATATAGATAAAGTTAGTAACGGCTAACAGATAACTGTCCTTTCCCTCCGTTTTGACTATGACTTTCACTCTCCAGAAAGAGCTTGGAAACAGAAGAGGGTCGACACAGACCTAAGGACGTAGCGACACTGGCAGGGCCGATTTTGTTCATGATTCGTACGATGACGCTGAGGTTCAAAGAAAGCAAACGACTCACCCAAGGTCACACAAGGTCACAGTAGAGCTTGGAGCTCCAGATACCCGTGTCCTGGACAAAGTTTTATTCTCGATAACATTGGTTTGGTCAAAGCCACGTGCGCCGTTGCCCGCCCGAAAGGTGGATTGTTCAATTCCTCAAGGAAAGGCAAGGTTTCCAGTGTAGAACAATGCCGCCTTGCCAGTAACTTAAAGGTGTCTCAGAGGAAGCCCTCAGGAGAGGGTATTTCTAGGTATTTGGGGTTTGGCCTCAAGGGGTCCAGGTGGGTCTTGAAGATGGGGAGCTGATTGGCTATGGCGTGGCTCGTGATTTAGGATTGGTAAATGCAGTGAAGGGTGCATCGTCAGCCCCTCTTGAAAAGTAAACTGTGATGTGATGGGTAGTCTGTCTGCTCAATAGTTCTTGCGAGAAGAGCTGTCCACCCACAGAAACTGGTTTACAGGAAAGTCCTAAGGCAGACATCGAATCATGGGTTGGCTCACAGCCTTATCTTTGCAGGATTTCCAGGAATCTCCCGGCAGAGAGTTAAGTCCTGATGGTCGAAGCTCTCCACCCTGAGAGTCCAATTCTGTGACTGCAGGTGATTTCAACTCTCGGTCACTACACGAAGGAGCCTGTGGTAAAGACGCAGCTAGTTGCTTGGCCCTCTTAGGAGGTGACTAGGGAGTCTGTCGCAGGCATTGATGAATCGGCAAGATGCAGAGTGTCATAGACACTCATCCGGTCATCGTCACCGTTAACAATTCCTATCGCGTCAGAGATTTTTAAGAATGCAAGGCATGGGAACGCCCATACTTACAGCTGAATTTCCCTAAAGTGATTATTCTGGTCCGGAGGTCAGGGTTGGGGCTGAGCCAGTCAGGACCACTCAGGAGCAGTCAGAGCTAGTCAGGATCATCTTTAATCCAACCCCTGTTACGTTTTTGAACTTCTGATTAAGTATCCGCTGAACACCCAGCACTGAGCTAAGTATCAGTTGCATCTTAAGGGGTTTGGGGCCCATGAAGAATACGGACGAATATATGAATATCTCCATTTTTATGGAGTGAAGTGGTGAGGAAAAGTCACGCAAAGAAAATGGCATTCATTGTGGGCTATACATTTATGTCCTCTCAAAATTCCCATGTGGAAGCCCTAAGTCTCAAGCGATTGTGTATGGACGTGGGGACTTTAGGAGGTGATTAGGGTTGGAGAGGTCATGATGGGTTCATGAGGGTGGGACGCTCATTATGGGATTAGCGCCCTTATAAGAAGAGGAAGAGACCTCCTCTCTCTCTCTCTCCCTCTCTCTCTCTCTCTCTCTCCTTTGACATTTGCTGAGGAAAGCCAACATGAATATACAGTATGAGGTCCGTGGGGTACAAGCCGGGAATCAGGTCCCCACAGACACCAGATCTGATGGTGTCTTGATCTTGGACTTCCCAGCCTCCAGAACTATGGGCAGTAAATGTCTGCTGTGTAAGCCATCTGTCTGTGGTTCTTTGCTATAAATGGCACGAGCTGACTAAGATATCATTCAAACTGGGTCATGAAGGCAATGGATTTTGCCAGGTAAAGTTGGGAGGGAAGGTCATTTCACAAAGAGCACATCAAGTGACCTCCAGAAATGACCTAGTCTGAAAACATTGGAGGGGTTGACTGGGTAGCTCAGCCGGTTAAGCATCCAACTCCTGATTTCGGCTCAGGTCATGATCTCATGATCGGCCATGAGGTCAAGCCCCGTGTCAGACTCCACACTGAGCATGGAGCCTGCTTGAAATTCTCTGTCTCTTTCCCTCCGCCCCTCCCCACCCCCATTAATGCACACATGTTCTTTCTCTGTCTCTCTAAAAAATAAATAAATAAATAAATAAATAAATAAATGAAAACATTGGAGGACACAAGCTACGTGACGAGGGTCCATGAAGGAAGACAGACGTGGGCCATGTCTTTGAGGGACTTTTATGTTCTTCTAAAGAGCTTACTCCTTAAGCAGATACGAGATCGTGACAATTTCTAAATCAAGACTTTTATTTCAAATCAAGATTTGATCTGAATGTCATTCAGATGTATCTTGCACTTTGGTGGAGGATTGATTGAAAGGGGAGACAGAGAAATTGGCCAGAGGTCCATTGGCCAGGGGGCAAAGTCGCTCCCCACGTAAGACTAGAAGGGAGCTGCTATGGGCAGCCGAAGCAGGGGAACATCCCAGGACCCCCAGCCTCCATTGTGTGACTGCAATTTGCTGGCACCACACATGAGGCACATGGGAAAGTGTGAGTTTCTGACTCGGAGGTTGGGGAGACACAGGCTTTGTTCAAATGCCCCCTCAGCCTGGTAAATGAGAAAATTAAGAATGAAAGCAAACTTTTTCTTATGGGACTGGTGAATTATCGATCATTCCTTGCAGAATCCCTCACCAAGTTACTGTGTAGGTCAACCCGACCTTGGGCAAGAATGGTGCAAAAGTGGACGCTCCTCTTGGTAGTAAGCAGGAGTTCTTTGCATGTAGAGCTGGGTACTGTTTGCAGTCATTGGGGTTTGGCTCTGGGAATGGGATGGGCTCTCCTAAACCCCAAATTCAAGAATGGCATCTTCCAATCAGCTTGGGACCACTTACACTCTTGCAGGAGAATGCAGGGCATTGGGAAATCATGAGAGATTTCAGGCAAGGACTGCCATAATCGGGGACCACTGGTCTAAGGGAGAGAGTCTTCAGTCACCCCTTCTTGACCTACATTCTTGCCTTTGGATCTCCTGGATCCTTTAATTCTGCTTCTGAAAGAAGAATATGACACACTCTTCCCATTTTCGTTTGTGATCAGGGTCTAGTAAGACCACAGTGACATGCCTGAGCCTGATGTCGTCTTGAAAACGTGGCAACATCCATCAAGACACATCTGTAGAGGGGGCTCTTCCGAAGTCTCCCCAGACAAGTACACTGCACACTAGTGATGGGAAATCTGGTCTGCTCAGACGTCTCCATCCGAAGGCTTCTGGGACACCCAGTGGGTCAGGCGTTCCCAATGTTAATGGACAGTTGCTCCGCACCACGAGATGTCAAGGACCCACAAAAAGACAACCAGCTAAGATTTCTGAGGACACACAAATTCTAGAGAAAGCAAGGTCACATTTTGAGTCTCAGATATCCCATTTCTCATCAAGGTGCCCAACTGCTCATGACAGGCTGAGGATTGTTAAAATAGGAGAGAATTACTGAGCTGTCCTAAAAGATGAACTAATTCTAACTTTGAGCATTTGACTTAATGCATGTCAGTCTCAGTTTACCCACCTGTAAGACGGGAATAATAATATCTTTCGAAGTCTTAGAAGACTGGGGCACCTGGGTGGCTCCGTCAGTTAAGCGTCCGACTTCAGCTCAGGTCATGATCTCAAGGTTCGTGAGTTCGAGCCCCGTGTCGGGCTCTGTGCTGACAGTTCACAGCTTGGAGCCTGCTTCGGATTCTGTGTCTCCTTCTCTCTCTTCCTCTCCCCCAGTTGTGCTCTGTTTCTCCCTATCTCTCAAAAATAAATAAATGTAAAAACAAAAATTTAAAAAGAAGTCTTAGAAGACTTATCTATAATACACATCAAGCACCTCAAAAAATACCAAGGGTTAGTATTTATTATGTTAATTCTGGGCCAGAGGACTTAGCTGAATAATCTGGAGAAACCAATTCAAAGAGGTGAAGATAGTTTCTGTTTTACGACTTTTTAAAGCTTAATAGTTTTTTTTAATATTTTATTTATTTTTAAGAGAAAGAGAGAGCACGCACAAGCTGGGGTGGGGGAGGGGGGCGGTTATAGAGGATCGGAAGCAGGCTCCATGCTGACAGCAGAGGCCAATGCGGGACTCAAACTCATGAACCATGAGATCATGACTTGAGCTGAAGTCAGACGCTTAACCAACTGAGCCACTCAGGTGCCCCAAGATGACTTTTCAAACGTGTCTTTAAACGCTCAGTCTGGCACTCCGAAAAACAATGAAGTTAGGGGCATCTGGGTGGCTCAGTCAGTTGAGCTACTGACTCGATTTCGGCTCAGGTCATGATCTCACAGTTCGTGAGATCAAGCCCCGCATCTGGCTCTACACTGACAACAGGGAGCCTACTCGGGATTCTCTCTCTCTCTCTCTCTCTCTCTCCCCCCCCCTCCTTTGTCCCTCCCTCACTTGCTCTCTCTCCCTCTCTCTTTCTCTCTCAAAATAACTAAAAATAAACTTTAAAAAAATGCAGTTAACTTCAATACACATCAACGACTTATTTGCAGACCACCCTGTGGTCATTGCCCCACCAAGATCACTCCTTTTTCCCTTAGTGAGCATGTGCAGGTAAAATGGGCAGACGCGGCTGGCGTCAGGGCGGCCACTGCAGGTTCCAGGTCGCACGGCTCTGTAAATACTCTGAATGGCCACGCGAGGATTGCTATCAAGTGTCGGTCTGAATATTCGAGTGTATGACTTCTGTAAGTCAGCAAAAATGAAACTATAAATCAAAGTCCCTGGGGTAGAAATGTCACTTCTTGCTAAGCCCTCAGCACACGGGGGACGGTCAGCCATCTTGGTAATAAATGGGTCCGCCCGAAACCCCGAGCAGGAGGTTTTACTTCAAAGGAAATATATTCACTTCTGCCTCCTGCCTTTCCAAATAGCATTCTATTGGAAATGTGCAAATAATCTTTTATAAATTAGGCACTTGGTCACTGAATTTAAATTGAGATGTAGCTGTGAGGTTCACATCCACTAGCTTCAATGCATCTTGAGAAATCTGCATTCAGAAACCCATAGTTGCAGCCTTCCCTGGCATACAAATAATTTAAATTATGGCTTTTTTCTCACTACTCTTGCCGTATGTATTCTCTATCACCAGGGAGAAGACAGAACTATGAAGGAAGGAGAGAGGCATCTAATCCTGGCCCCAGACAGAGGTCAGACCTTCTCACAACCACAGCAGACTCAATGCTTTAAAATTCACAAAGCAGGGGCGCCTGGGTAGCTCAGTGGGTTAAGCATCTGACTTCAGCTCAGATCGTGATCTCACGAAGCGTGGGTTCGAGTCCCGTGGCGGGCTCTGTGCTGACAGCTGGGAGCCTGGAGCCCGCTTTGGATTCTGTGTCTCCCTCTCTCTCTGCCCTTCCCACACTCACACTCTGTCTCTCTCTTTCTTTCAAAAAAAAAAAAAGAAAGAAAGAAAGAAACATAAAAAAAATTGTTTTTTAATGCAATAGTCTAGCTCCATACTGAAGCTGGCTGCATGCAGGAACCACTGACCCCACCTCCCCCACCCCCGACCCAGTGGATCTCAAGTCTGGACCGGGAATGGGTCCCAGGGCACACTCATGCTTTCCAAAGCCGTTCATCCTGATATCATGGGGAGAATGCAGCCTCCAACACACTGGCCTTCCAATTTCGATGGAGAAACAGGAAGGGAAACGGTGCTCTCTTTCCAACGGTCTCAATCCTGAGCTACCCTAGGTGCCATTCTAGAAACCACTGCATCCATTCGGCTTAATCACCTCCCCACCCACCCCCCTGCTGGGTTATCTACAGATGGGAGAGAGTTTCTCTCCGAGGTCAGAGGGTATCAGACGTTTCGAAATTTTGCCAAGAAGAAACCAGCAGAATATTTTTCCTAATTACCAAAATTACTGTAATTCACAGAATAATCTGAAACAGCTGGTCACCCATGTGGGAGACAATTTCACATCATCGCATAAAAATAAACGGGTGCCGGGATCACTGCACTCGCCTATTCTTGCCTGCATTAACTCACAGTCTAGAATGAATGATTGAATCGTGGGTCGCCGTGAATCACGAGCCGCAGCCTTCCCGTGCCATCCAGCGTATTTCCCAGCACGAGATTTTCAGCAACTTGTAGTCAGTAAGACAGCCAAGTCATTTCAAGACTTGAAACGGGAGAATATCCACTTCTGATAACTACGAAAGAAGACAGTTAGCAACTGCTCTCAATTGCTTGACATGAAGGCATGCATGCGTTGAAAATCTCGCATCGAGAGGGATCGTGAGTCTTTGCAAAGCAACCCAGATCCTACACGTCTGAGGCTCCCAGACGCTCCTCACACCTGCCTGAAGGCCAAGTCCTTTGAACGAGGAGATCTGTGTTTCCATGTTCTGCCGATTTAGCTGGGAACCATAAAAGCATGTCTGGACAAACTTCTCCATTGTAGTCAACGGCTTTGTTCATGACGCCAATTAAAGATGTCAAGGAACATAGTAGAAACTTCTGCCGGGATCACACAGGCAGTTAACGCGAGCTCAGCCTAGCGGAGGCAACGCGGCAGAATTACAATTGCAAATACCTCATGGGAGCGATGAAGCTTGAAACATACCAATGTGAAAGGTGTCACATAAGCCTCGGGAGAGGACTTAGGGTGCGGGGTGGGGGGAAGAAACAGGGTTTGAAACCCAAGGGAACACTGGAGAGCCTGGCTGGGATCACAGGGTAACAAAAGAACAATCACGCCCCGTGGGTGCAAGCCACCAAAGGCTTAGGAATTGAACCCCAGAACGTCTGGTACATTCGCCTTCTCCATCCAGATAAGTCAGCCTCATCCTGGCCCCGGGCCTGGTCACCTCCTACATGCCACCTGCCCCCTGAAGAGCAGAAGGTTGTGTGATCGTTGATTTTAAATCCTTCTCTTACACAAGTACGTTCTGAGACGCTCTAGTGGTCACTGTGTATTTATACTTGGCCCATGAAATAACAAAGCGATAAATTGACCTTGCAACCCCTAATCCGTAGAAAGTGAGATCTTGCCTCTGATTTAGTTGTTCACCCCACCAAGACCGCGGCCGAACGGCTGCATAAGGTGGTCGTCACCAGCTGCCGTGAACAAGGCAGCACCGAACTTAATGGCAGAGAGAATTCACAAGATCCATCAGTCCCCTGAAATCTAGGCTTCTAGGGTAATGAAAAACGTCTAGGGGGTTCCCAGAGCATCGGTAACAATGGGTCCAAGGCAGTAATGTCACACTTTGTAAATCAAAACACAGGACGCCCAGATCACTTTTACTCTCAGGACACACAAATCCTTTGCTAGTGTAAGTATGTCCCAAATAATCATGGAGCTAAGTATAACCACGCAGTGATCGGCAGAGCCAAGGTATGCTGGCGTTTAATCTGGTAAGCCAACTCCAAGGTGAAGGGTTTGGAACTAAGGAGAACGTGCATCCCCCTACCGCCCCCAAGACGTGACTGCTTCAGGGCTAACCTGTCTGTGACAGCTCGGCCATCAGCGGGGTCATCAGCCGCAGCAGCATTCCTGCAAACGCGGCCAGTCCACGGAGAGCAGTTTCAGGGATATATATGATCCACTGATTCAGATACGACCCTCACCAACCACTGCAGACTTGACAGCCAACTGGAGGGTCCCAAACGGTTCATGTTGGTGGCTGCCAGTCTCACCGGCCCAACGCACCAGCCTGATGCCTGCAGGGCTTGAACAAAAATCAAGCACACACATAACTATCTTTGTATTCCCTTCAGATTCAAGTCAAGGAGCTCCCTTTCAAATATCAAGCCTTACATTCCCCTTTTTTTAAAAAGGAAGGGGAGCCTGGGTGGCCCCGCCGGCTAAGCATCCCACTTGGGCTCAGGTCAGGATCCTGCGGTTCGTGGGTTCGAGTCCCGCGTCGGGCTCTGGGCTGACCGCTCAGAGCCTGGAGCCTGTTTCAGATTCTGTGTCTCCCTCTCTCTGTGCCCCTCCACCTGCTCGCACTCTGTCTCTGTCTCTCCCAAAAATAAATAAACGTTGAAAAAATATATATATAAAAACTGTTCTAAGCTTGAGCTGAGGGAACGGTGGCTCTTGTGACAACCCGTTACAATGTCCCTGAATAAAACACAGGAGTTGCCACCGGCTTTATGCCTCCATCTTGACACAAACTGCCAGGAAAATAAAGGGTTAAGTGGCCCCTTGCTCTGCTCTCCTCTCAAATGGCTTCTTCCCTCCTTGCCTCCTGGGGGAAGGAGTTCTTCGCTATAACTTGCCTCAGCTCCTTTGTTCTAAGGGCTCTGGTATAAATACTCATGATCTTTTACAAAGCTCGGGCTCCTTTTAAACATATTCCTTTGATAAGTCAAGAGTTTTTCAAGGAGACCCTTAAATAAACTGGTGACCCTGGCGGTACCAACAAAGTTCTCTTCTCTGCTGGTAGGAACCTTCGTAAGGCTGAGGGTCCCAACCCAGAAATCAGGGCCAGCCTAGCAGAGGCAGGAACATGGATGAGGATATACAGAAAGCAGGGCAACCTTCGCAAACGTTATTAACTGACCTTTAAAGAAGAACCCAGGTGACTAAGGACGATTTGCGTTGAAAGCCTCTGTGCCAGGAAACACCGAATTCCATGATCTGATTTCATTCCCAGCAGGTGCACGCGGGGCCTGAGTGCTAATGGACCCAGACAGCGGTGAGAATGTCAATTCTGGCTCGCGGGAGAGCACTTTAGGAAGGGGCCCTCACCACCAGCCAGGGCTTAAAAATGAGCACAAGGGGAGTCTGTAGAGCCCCTGTTCTTCCGGCGGGGGTGGGGGTGGGGGCTCTGGACGGACATATGTGGGAATTCTAGAACTCTGCGGAGAAGAGCCACAGCTGGAACAGACCCCAGACCAAATGCTGCTTTCCAGTTCCGGAGAGAGGCCAGCAGACGTTGTGTCCCCAGGCTGCCAGTGCTGCCTGCCACATTCACCCCCAACCCACCTCAAACCAGGATCCTCCCCCAAGATGCAGCCTCTGGTCTGGCCGAGAGACATCCTGTCTTTGGAGTTTTTTTTTTTGTTTGTTTTAATGTTTGTTTGTTTATTTATTTATATTTTTGAGAGCGAGCACAAATGGAGGTGGGCCAGAGGGAGAGGATCCCAAGCAGGCTCTGCACTGTCAGCACAGAGCCCGACACGGGGCTCGAACCCACGAACCACGAGATCGTGACCACAGCCGAAGGCAGACACTTAACTAACTGAGCCACCCAGGCATCCCTGGAGTCTTAAACAATAACAGAGAGGATAAAAGAGAAAGAAAATTCAGAAGATACCGCCATATTTACACACACATGCCTTAGATGTTCATGAACTCACTAAGAAATCTGCGCATAATTTTTTGAAGCCTTTGTCCTCTTGCACAGACCCTGTATTCTCACTTACTCACTCTCGCACCTCCATCGCCCTCCTATTCTTCTCGGCTCTCAAAGTGCAGTCCTTGGTCTACAACCCGTCAGAAACGGCAAGTCCGTGGCCTCGGTCCAGACTTCCTGGCTCAGGAACTCTGGATGTTGGGGCCAGAAACCAGGACCCTTGTGTCCTCTAGGAGACGCCGAGGCAAACTCCCCCCGGAGGATTTCTGCCGCAGGAAAACCAGTTCTCTGCCTTCTATTCCTGCAGGATATCCAACGCCATCCACAGGCGCTGGGCCTTCCGCCAGCACTCATGCATCCCAGAATGAGCCCTTCCAGAATTTAGCGGTGCCCTGCACAGGGGTAGGTTTCGGGGGAGACAGCAGTGTGAGCACCTTCCTAGCTGGCAGCCCCCGCTTCCAGCTCAGGGACTTGGGGCAAATATCTCCCATATCTGGCGGTCAGTTCCTCGGAGGGTAATGGTAATAGCGAGACTCTCCTCGTAGGATTGACAGTGAGGTGACATCAAACTAATATACACAAAGCCCATTGCGTAGAATAGAGGCTCAGTTGATGACAGTTATTTCTTTCCACCTGCAAGAGCTACTCACCCCCTCCCGTTCTGTCTTTTTTTTTTTAATATGAAATTTATTGTCACATTGGTTTCCATACAACACTCGGGGCTCATCCCAACAGGTGCCCTCCTCAGTGCCCATCACCCACTGTCCCCTCCCTCCTACCCCCCATCAACCCTCAGTTTATTCTCAGTATTTAAGAGTCTCTTATGGTTTGCCTCCCTCCCTCTCTAACTTTTCTTTTCTTCCCCTCCCCCACGGTCTTCTGTTAAGTTTCTCAGGATCCACATAAGAGTGAAAACATACGGAATCTGTCCTTCTCTGTATGACTTCTTTCACTTAGCATAACACTCTCCAGTTCCATCCACGTTGCTACAAAAGGCAAGATTTCAATCTTTCACATTGCCACATAGTATTCCATTGTGTATATAAACCATAATTTCTTTATCCACTCATCAGTTGATGGACATTTAGGCCCTTTCCATAATTTGGCTATTGTTGAGAGTGCTGCTATAAACATTGGGGTACAAGTGCCCCTATGCATCAGTACTCCTGTATCCCTTGGGTAAATTCCTAGCAGTGCTATTGCTGGGTCATAGGGTAGCTCTATTTTTAATTTTTTGAGGAACCTCCACACTGGTTTCCCCCCTTCTATCTTAATTGTACTTAGTTGTCTATCTTAACTGTACTTTGCACCATTCGATACCTGTCACAAAATCGGGAGGGAGGGGACGGTTTTTAGGAAGATTTCTTAATGCCCAGCAGCCGATTCTTAGCTTCTACTAAATCCTGTTTGGTCCCATTGTCGAGGTGATTCTCCTATTCCACGGCTCAGTCGAAGTACTTCGGGGACAGGGGACACACGCTCAGGTCTGTGTTGACTCGACGCCTTGTGTGGAGCACACAGCACGGGGTTGGCAATGTCTGTGGTACCATCCAAGGTCCAGTCTGATGCCCGACTTGGGCTTCGATCACCCTCCTTCTGGTCTCTGATTCAGTACAGCTGCTCCCACGTGAATCTTTTCCATGCCCTCCTCAAGACTTGGGGGTGTGGTCTAGTGGACGCAGGTCACTCTACTGAGTGGAGCATCTCTACGGGCTCGATGGTGTCCCCCGCAGAGGTAGAGACTGGGGTTTGACCCCCAGGACCTCAGAACGTGACTGGGAACATAGGACCTTACAGAGGTGATGAAGCTAAATTGAGGTCTCTGCAGTGGCCCTATAGTCCACCGTGACGGGGGTCCTTATAAGAAGAGGAGTTTGGGACATACACGCACAGAGGGAGGACCATATGAAAACACTGGGAAAAGAGGCTCGTCTACACACCAAGGAGAGAGGGCTTCAAGAGGAGCCAACTCTGCCAACATCCGGGTCTTGGACTTCAGCCTAGAGGACTTGGAGGAAATATAAGCCTGTGGTGTAAGTCCCCAGCCTGTGGGACTTTGTCATGGCGGCCCCAGGACCCTCATGCAGCTCCAACCACCTTCTTCCACTCCAGCCCAACACACAGAGTGGGACACAGAGACCATGAAACAGGCTCAAATCTCTCCAGGAGGGAGCGTGGAAGTGAAGGAGGTGGGTCCTTCCGATCCCACAGGGAGAAGGAAGAGGAGACAGAGAGCAAAACCACCCGTGGTCCAGCGGGCCAGCAGGTCCGGGACTGTAGCATATAGTGGTGATGCACTGGAGGGTGCTCCCACCAGCCCCCGACTGGCCTCCTAACCCTTCACCTCACACGGCCACCCAGCTTGGATGTTCGTGCCTCTCCACACATGTGTGTGCGCGCGCACGCGCGCACACACACACACACACACACACACACACACTTCAACAGAGGCTCCGTAAGTTTCTGACACTTTCTGAGGAAAGCCCTGGGTGCTGCGGTGCTCCCTGAGGTCCATATTTTCCGTGTGCTGGCAGCCGGCTGTCCCTTCTCTCATCCCTGAGACTCCGAGGGAATGTTCTAACGTTCTCTGCCCTTCTGCTTGTGGAGAGCCTGGGGCAACCCCATGGTGTGCTTCAGGGGCAGCACAGTAGGTGTGGGGCAGAGGCCCCCTGGAGTAGTTCACCTCCCAATAGTGGCCTGAGGGGAAGGAAGGGACCCTCACCCAACCCACACTCACTCTTTATTAGGGGCTGTGTATGGGGGCACCCCAAAATTCATATATCCGAGCCCCAGCCCCCGTGGGATGGCATTTGGAGGTGGAGACCTTGGAGGGAATGAGATTTAGATTAGGTCAAGAGGGTGGGGCCCCCAGGATGGAATTAGTGCCCTTAGAAGGAGAGGAAGGGACCAGAGCTCTCTCCCTGCCCTGTGAGGACACAGGGGTAGGGTGGCATCTATGAAGCAGGAAGCAGGGCCTCACAGACCTTGATCTTGGACTTCCAGCCTCCAGAACCGTGAGAAATAAGTGTGCTGCTCGCACAACAGACCTGTGCTGTTACAGCAGCCTGAGTTGACTGAGACGACTCTCAGACGGGGCTTCATCCAGCATTGTCCTGCTCTCTCTCCTGGAGGTGTTAAAAAATATCTCCCTCACTCTTGCCCATCCTCGTTGACCTGCCACGGGCACAGGCATGGGCAGGTGGTGCTGGGGAGGAGGGACATTCAACGCTCAAAGTCACCCCTTCCCCTGGTCTTTAAATCTTGACGTGTATGATGTCAAAGCCCTGAAGCCCCAGTTGGGAGCCCCCGTTACCTTCCTTCTACATTTAATATGCTTTTCTGTGGGCCTGTGACTAAGTTATTTGGGGGAGGTTAGATTTAACAAGTTCTAGGGGAGAAAACTTCTTAAATAACCCTGCCAGCGAGACCTAATATTGTTACTCTGCATTACCTGAGAGGAAGGATGTTGTTAAGAAATCTGAGGCGCCTGGGTGGCTCAGTCAGTTGAGCGTCCGACTTCGGCTCAGGTCATGATCTCGCGGTTCGTGAGTTCGAGCCCCGCGTCAGGCTCTGTGCTGACAGCTCGGAGCCTGGAGCCTGCTTCGGATTCTGTGTCTCCCTCTCTCTCTGCCCCTCCCCCGCTCACATTCTGTCTCTCTCTCTCTCTCTCTCTCTCTCTCTCTCTCTCTCTCAAAAATAAATAAACATTAAATGAAAGAAAGAAAGAAAGAAAGAAAGAAAGAAAGAAAGAGAAACTGGAAAGAACCATGAGGTCCTATCTCCGCCATCAAAAACTGCCCCAGATTTGGCAATATTTTATTCCATATTCTTATCCATGTATTATGCAGAACGGGAGGAAAAATTCAAGCCAAACATGCATCCCACCTCCATTTATCTGTCTGTGGCCTTAAAAAGGCACCAATCGTCTTGTCCCCAGCCACACGGTCCCCCTTCCCAGCTGAAGGAAGGTTTTCGCCTATGGTTTCCTGGGGGGGTCCCCATTTATGACCACAAGCATCGTGGATTTTCAGGGGGAGCTGACACCAGCTGCATTAGGGTGCAGGTGGTCTGGGCTCCTCCTTCCTCGCCCTTCCTGGCCTCGTCCCCACTGGCTTCCACCATGTCCTCCACTGTTCCTTGCTGGACCCAGCACCTGGTCCTTGGTTGATGCTTGCCCTGTCCAGGTCCAATGTCAACTCGAGCTCTTTTCTTGAGGTTTCCCCCCGACACTGTGTTCCCACAGAGCTTCAGACCCAACAGTAGAACCTCCCACATTTTGGACTTGCTGATTTCCACACCTCTGTCCCGTTGGTAGACACAGGTACGCTCTTGAAGGGACTCTGTCTCCTCCCCCCTCGCATGGGACACCAGCCCACCTGCTGCAGTGCTCTGTAATAGTGCGTCCCTTTAGGAGGGATGCGATGTGACTTCAGTCCTGGACAAGACGCCCCAAATAGACCCCCATTCCCGGTTGCTCTCTACAGAGATCGAATCAACTTGGTTCACTCACAGTTGTTAGTTTCCAGCCGAAGTAAAAGGATGGTTTTGGAGAACTCCATGTTTGGTGATGTGGATATAGGAACGTCTAAGTATTATCACCTTTGGTTATGAAAGAGGCGATGCTCCTGACAAACCCCGGGGGGGAGCAGACCCACTGCCCAGGGCAGAGCAAAGCCCATGGATACCAGTGTGACTGTCACTTCCCCGCGGGGAAGTGGGGGTGGGCGCACCGGGGGGTCTGCACTGAGCTCGGGGCACAGGGGAGCCCATTCATTCCATGCCCGGTGAGTCTGGCAGAAGAGGTAGCATGCGGGAGGTACTCTGTCCTGTGTGTGCACCACAAATTCAGGACCCAGGGGCACTCGCTTCGTCTCCGTCCTCCCCACATGCCTGTGAAGGAGGCCCACAGGGGCTGCAGTCGGGATCGGAGAGAGGAGAGACCTCTCCAGGAGCCACAGCTCTAGGGCCCCGTCACTGCTGGCCCAGTCTCCGTGCCGCCAGGGTCGCTCTATTTCAGCTCACACACCCAGCCATTCTCTACAAATGAGGGAAGGAAGGAAGGTTGTTAGGGTTTCACTCCCATGTTTTTGAGCTTCCCCATTGAAGAAATGCAAGTGTGGCTGGTTTTCCAATCTAGCCTAAGCCTGTCTCCTTTATGACTCAGACGCGTGTGGGCATCAACACAAGGCACTCACGGGAGATTCCGCACAAACACACACAGAAACAGATATAACAGGGAGACACGTATGTATACGTATGCGTCGCGGGGCTGGAACCTATCAGGCAGGTGACCCGACTAGTGCTGCTCAGACGATTCCTGATTGCTTGGTCAGAGACTGATTTCTGGGAGAGAGGAAATCATGAGCGGGTCTGGGTTTGGTGACACGGGGCTTAGCATAAGCGACTCCATGTTGGGGAGCCATGCTGGGGCCTGTTGTCTGGTTTTTAGCAGGGGGTGTTCAGGAGAGAAGTCAGGGCTGGGGGTAGCACGTGGAGGCTTGGTGAGGAAAGGGCTTGAGGCCTGGATGAGGTGATGTGGGGGTAGTTGAGGGGTAAGAAGAGAAGTGAGGAACGGGCCTGAGACACACAACTTTGTCAACATTTCAAGAGACCGAGGCGGCCGCCTGGGTGGCTCCGTTGGTTGAGCTGTCCGACTCTTAATTTCAGCTCAGATCATGATCCCGGGGCTGTGGGATCAACCCCTGTGTCGTCCCCGCATTGAGCGTGGAGCCTGCTTAAGATTCTTGGGGTGCTAGGGTGGCTTAGTCAATTAAGCATCCAACTCTGTATTTAGGCTCAGGCTGTGATCTCACAGTTCGTGGGCTGAATCCCCATGTCGGGCCCTGCTTGGGATTCTCTCTCTTTCTCCATCTCTCTCCTCCTCCCTCCCCGTGCTTGTGCTCTCTCGCTCTCTCTCAAAATAATAAATAAACATTAAGAAGAAACAAACTTTCTCTCTCTCCCTCTCCCTCTCCCTCCGCCCCTCTCTGTTGCCCTCTCTCTCTCTCTGTAACTATAAAATAAAATAAAAAATAAAATATTAAAGAGAGCAAGGAGCAGAAGGAAGGTTCTGGAGTCTGAGACAGGCACTCGGGCAAAGCCACAAGAAGAAAGCTCTCCGAGAGCCAAGCCGGGAAAACAAGCCGTCCTGAGCGCTCGCGGGAGACCATGAATAGATCGCTGGGTTAGGGGATGCTGGTGTCCTTAGCAACAGGGTGACGGGGACAAGGCAGGAGCCCTGTAGCTTCAAGAAAGAAACAGCAGTTAAGGAGAATCCAGAATCGTGGGTCCTGGGAACTGCAGAATGGGAAGGGAGGGAAAAGGCAGGCGAGTTTACAGCTCATGTGCGCCCGTGGGAAAGGGGGAATTTGCTGACACAGGCACAAGAGCAGGGGTATCAGCAGAGCCAAATTCTCACTTAGGCCAGAGGACCAGGGAGCCAGCACATCAGGACGGTGTCTGTCGTGGGGAGGGACCCCGGCGGTCACTGGAGCCAGAGTGAAGCAGGGCCAGAGGCGAGCACAGATCTGATGGTATAGAAACATCCAGTTGATTTCATTTTCTCAGTGAATCAAGGGGCAAGGGCATTGAGTGAGGGGCGGGAGGGCTGGGGGGAGGGGTCAACGAGAGGAGGGGTGAAGCAGTGTCCTCGGAGCAAGCGGGACAGGGGACTTCAGCGGGGAGGGACGGAGGGTGGCCGGGCCGCGCTGAGCCCACTGACCCTTCTGGAAGAAAGGGAACACATCACACGTCTCTCGATGACCCCATAAGCATCTTTACCCTGAAGACACAAAACGCAGCCTGGAAAGATCATGAGGACAAAACATTCGAGTCAGTGGCCTGGAACATAAACTCTTTTCGGGCACATCTCCAATAGGAGCCCCCAGGGGAAACAGAAAACAAGAGCAGCAAATATTTGACCTATGGAGAGACAGCCTAATCCTCTTTGGGTCTTAAGAGCCTCCCATTCGTTCTGCATTCCTTTGTCTTTTTCAAGCATTTTGCAACATGAGCCTCAAAGCCAGGCACCCTTGTGTTCTGACTACAGGGATTCCAGGGTGAGCCTGCACTGAGCCAGCCGGGCATCCCAAACATTTCAAGACATGCATCTGTGCCAAGTGGAAAGATCCCCTTGGTGAAGAGGGTCACTCGACTGCCAAGGAAACAGGAGCCTCAGAGTTTCAGAAAAAATAACCCTTCGGTTCTGGTTCGGATGCACACGTCCCCCGCCGCCTTCCCAGGGGCTCTCGGCGCTCACCCACCCTGGCTGGCGTGTCAGTGCCAGAAAAGGCAGGACTGGGAGTCTCACGTCTGTTTTGCAGATGGCAAAGGCATCATGCAGAAGGGCTGGTATAATTCAAGGGCATGTGACTCCCCAGCAGCAGGTCGTCAACTAGACATAATTGTCTGCAGCGGTGAGACTTCGAAGGAATAACAAACACACAATGAAATGCGTCCTTAGCTGGAATCCCATCTCTCAGCAGCCCTATAGAACACACATTTCTGGGCTTTTGTTGTTGCTGTTGTTTTCCTACCCAGGTAAGTATTCATATTTACAGAGTAATTTTATTTCCTTAGCCATCACAGTTCTGAATTTCACATTTCAGAATTTCCTTGCAGTGATATTCCGGCATCAGAGAGGAAAATTGATCGCGATATGCTGGAAAGAATTAGGTCCCCAATTTAAAAAGCAATTATTCTCTTTGACATCTCATTTGGCAGGAAGCCTGGAGACGGGGTCCTGGGCTGCAGTGAGAGAGTCCCGGTGAGGACAGGGCAGAGCACGGGAGGGGAAGGTCCCTGGGCCTGGGGACGGCCAGCCGTGACTTCAGACGAGTCTGGAGGGTCTACACCCGGGGCTCCTGAGTGTAGACTAAACCTATGCCCGTTCTGATCAGATCTGCTGGTTCTTTAAGAGAAAAGGGAAGTTTGCATCACCGGGTGGGAAATCTCCACACATGCAAATACCACCAACTATTTCAATTCCTTTTCGGTTCATGGTGTGGACCAGACTGACCACTTGGGGTCTCTACTTTTCAAACCGTGTGTTCGATCGATTCTCAGTCGTAAGGATCTTCGGTTTTTGTTGTTACCGGCATTGTGTTCTAAGCGCCGGATGTCGGCGTCGGGGGCCCGAGGGCCACCCTCCTGTGGGGGGAGGGGGCTGGGGAGCCCCAGGTGTTGGCTCCACTGGTGAAGCGGGGCCATTCGCGTTACCTGCCACGCTGTCCCCTGTGCTGGGGGCGAGAGAACCGAGCACACGAGGAGCCTTTCCGTTCCCTGATGCTTTCATTGGGCTCTACCTCCGGCTCACTCGTGGACCACAAACTTCCTGTCAACTCTGTTCCACACCCGTCTTCCAACGACAAGCCACGGAACTCCCAGGGAAGCAGAAAAGGTCTATGGCCAGAAGCCAGGACTAAATAAACATTAAAAAAAAATGATAAAATAAATAACGTCCCTCCTGATGGCGCAAAGCAGATGACGGGAGCCGCAGACTCATCGTTGCAACTTAGACTTGGAACAGTCCTTGACTTGGACTCCTTGAGTCCAGCTTGCCGGCCGCCCACGGGGCCTGGCACCAGCTACACCTGAGGACTCTCTACGTTCCTTCCCTCACGCAGAAAGCCAGTGCCGGCCTCGCAGGCCTGCGCGCAGAAGGACCCACAGCGTGCGATGCTCTGCGGGCCCCGTCTGGAAATACTTAACAATTTTACCTTTGAATTGGTCTTTTTGTAAGTGAAATCTGCGGGGGGGGGGGGGGGGAGGAAATAGGTTTATGAGCAGAGGAGGTATTATGTTTATATCATATCATCGTCTAGTCTAGCATGGTACATTAATATGACAATCCAGCACCTTCCACGGCTCTTTTCCCCTTCCTGAGAGCAGGAGGGCCCACATTTCCATGTTGTACTGGCTCAAAATGAGCTCCCAGGTCCAGCCTGCAGAAACTGTCTCTTGATCTCCGCCTGCAGCAGGAAGCTGTGAACGAAGGATGAAAACACCAACCATGGAAAATACAACTTTCTACCTGGAAGGTTGTGTCTTTCTTTCTTTTTTTTTTTTTAATTTTTTTCATGTTTATTTATTTTTGAGATACAGAGAGAGACAGAGCATGAGTGGGGCAAGGACAGAGAGAGAGAGAGGGAGACACAGACTCTGAAGCAGGCACAAGGCTCCAAGCTGTGAGCACAGAGCTCAACACAGGGCTCGAACCCACAAACCGTGTGATCATGACCTGAGCCATAGTCCGACACTGAACCGACTGAGCCATCCAGTCACCCCCAGGTTATGTCTTTCTAATGGCACTTCTGTACCCAGGCTCCCTTAAGCTGTGTTTGACCTAAGCTCAGAAGGCCGTGGCAGGCCTGGGCAGTGGGCCTCCTTCCCTGCCTCCTCCCTCACCCGGATCAGCAGAATTCAGCACCAAGAGAACGAAGAAGGGGAGGGTACCCCGGAAAAACCTCAGGAAGAGGACCGATTTTGCCTGCGGTGGGATCCAGCGAGTCCCTGGAGGTGCTTCTCTTCAGAACCCAAGTCCCAAGCCAGCTGGTGTGGACACCTCTCAAAGCGAATCACAGCAGACCTTTGTTCTGTATGAAACTCTCGGATGCTTCCTCTGGCACCCTCCCGAGGACTTTGTGGTGATAATTCTTACCTTCTCCGGCACCCCCCTGTACCGTGTCCCCTGCGTGCAGCACGGCCTGGGTTATCTCTCTTTCCTTTGGATCTCCCCTGAGCTCTGCTACAAAGCCCAACGTAAGCAGACATCTGGCCTGGGCTGGGCCCGAGGGACAACCTTCTGGCTGTCTTGACTTTTGTCATCTGTAGTTGAGACAGCACACCATTGGTCAAGAGCCCAACTCAACTACTGCATTAATTAATTACTTTAAAAAAAATTATTATTGGGGCACCTGGGTGGCTTAGTCAGTTGAGCCTCCGCCTCTTGATTTGTGCACAGGTCATGATCTCATGGTTCGTGGGATCAAGCCTCACATGGGGCTCCATGCTGACAGTGCAAAGCCTGCCCGAGATTCTCTCTCTCCCTCTCTCTCTCTTCCCCTCACCCAGTCATGTGCTCTCTCTCTCTCTCTCTGTCTCTCTTTCTCAAAATAAATAAAATAGGAACACCTGGGGTGCTCAGTCTGTTGAGCATTTGACTTCAGCCCAGGTCATGATCCCACTGCTTGTGGGTTTGAGCCCTGCATCGGGCTCTGTACTGACAGCTCAGAGCCTAGAGTCTGTTTCGGATTCTATGTCTCCCTCTCTCTCTCTGCCCCTCTCCCACTCGTGCTCTCTCCCTCTCTCTCTCTCTATCAAAAATAAGTAAACACTTTTTAAATTTTAAAATAAATAAAATTTTTGAAAATCTGTTGTCGACGTCTAGTTGACTACGAGAATACGACCAGAGCTGAAGGCGGACGCTTCACCGAGTGAGCCACCCAGGTGACCCTGGGTTTTTTTAGGTTTTAAATTTGTATTTCCTCCTGGCCTTAGAAAGCAGAAAGAATGCCTAAAATATTTAAAATACAGTCCTTCAGTCTTTTATTTTCATCACAACAAGTGCCCTCCTTAATCCCCATCACTTATTTCCCCACCCCCCACCCACCTCCCCTCTGGTGACCATCGGTATGTTCTCTGGAGTTAAGAGTCTGTTTCTTGCTTTGTCTCTCTTTTTTCCCCTTTGCTTGTTGGTTTCTTAAATTCCACATATGAGTGAAATCATATGGCATTTGTCTTTCTCTGACTGATTTACTTCATTTAGCATAATACTGTCTGGCTCCATCCATGTTGTTGCCAATGGCACGATTTCATTCATTCTTTTTGATGGTTGAGTAATATTCCAGTGTGTGTGTGTGTGTGTGTGTGTGTGTGTGTGTGTATACCACATCTTCCTTATCCATTCATCAGTCAGTGGACACTTGGGCTGCTTCCATAGCTTGGCTACTGCAAACATAGGGGTGCGTGCACCCGTTTGAATTAGTGTTTTTATACTTTGGGGATAAATACCCAGTAGCGCAATTGCTAGATTGTAGGGTAGCTCTATTTTTAACTTTGTGAAGAACCTGCACACTGTTTTCCAGACTGACTACGCCAGATGGCATTCCCACCAACAGTGCAGGAGGGTTCCCCTTTCTCCACATCCCGGCCAACACCTGTCGCTTCTTGTGCTTTTCATTTTAGCCATTTTAACGGGCATGAGGTCATATCTCATTGGAGTTTTGATTTGTATTTCCCTGATGATGAATCATGTTGAGCATCTTTCCATGTGGCTCTTAGCCATCTGAATGTCTTCGGAGAAATGTCTGTTCGTGTCTTCTGGGCGTCTTTTAATTGGATTCTTTGTTTTCTGGTGTTAAGTTTTAGAAGTTCTTCATGCACCTTGGATACTAAACCCTTTATCAGATACGCCGTTTGCAAATATCTTCTCCCCTTGTAGCGGTCGCCTTTTAGATTTATTGATTGTTCCCTTCACTGTGCAGAAGCTTTTGTTTTGATAGAGCCCCAATAGTTTATTTTTGCTTTTGTTTCGTGTGCCTCAGGACGCCTACCTAGAAAAATGTTGCTATGGCCGATGTCAGAAAAATGACTGCCTGTGCCCTCTTCAAGCATTTTTATGGTTTCAGGTGTCGCCTTTAGGTCTTCAATCCATTTTGAGTTTATTTTGGGGTATCATGTACAAAAGTGGCCCAGTTCCATTGTTTCGCACGTGGTCATCCAGTTTTCCCAACTTTCCTTTCCCAAAGGAAAAGATTACTCTCTTCCCGTTGTATATTCGTTCCTCCTTTGTCAAAGATCAGTTTGGGCACCTGGGTGGCTCAGTCAGGCAACCGACTCTGGATTTCAGCTCCGGTCATGGTCTCACGGTTTGTGGAGTTCGAGCCCCACATCAGGCTGTGCTGACAGCAAGGAGCCTGCTTGGGGTTTCTTTCCCTCTCTCTCTGATCCTCCCCTGCTCACGCTCATGCTCCCTCTCTCACGAAATAAATAAACATTAAAAGGGAAGATCAATTGACCATACAATTGTGGATTTCTTTCTGGGTTTTCTGTTCCATTCTAGTGATCTATGTGTCTACTTTTATGCTGGTTTCACACTCTTAATTATTACCGCTGTGTGACAGAACGTGAAATCTGGGATTGTGTTGCCTCCAGTTCTGTGTTTCTTTTTCAGGATTGCTTTGGCTCCTGGGCGTCTTCTGCGTTTCCATACAAATTTTAGGATTATTTGTTCCAGTTCTGTGTAAAATGCTGGCGGTATTTTGGTAGGGATTGAATTAAATGTGTAGATTGCTTTAGGAAGTATAGACACTGTAACAATATTGTTTCTTCCAACCCACAGCATGGAATGTCTTCCCACTTCTTTGGGTCGTCTTCAGTCTCTTTCATCAGTGGTTTACAGTTTGCAGAGGACAGGTTTTTCACTCTTTGGTTACATTTATTCCTAGATATTTTATTGCTTTGGGTACAATTGTAAATGAGATTGGTTTCTTGATTTCACGTTCTGCTACCTCATTATTAATGTGTAAGAATGCAACAGATTCCTGTACATGGACTTTGTGTCCTGTGGCTTTACTGATTTTATTTATCAGTTCTAGTCGTTCTTTGGTGGAGCCTTTCAGGTTTTCTGTATATAGAATCGTGTCATCTGCAAATAGTGAGAATTTTATTTCTTCTTTACCAATCTGGATGCCTTTTATTTCTTTTTGTTGACTGATTGCTGAGTTTAGAACTTCTAGTATTCTGTTGAATAAAAGTGATGAGAGTGGGCATCCTTGTCTTGTTCCTGACCTTAGGGGAAAAGATCTGTCTTTCACCACTGAGTGTGAGGTTGGCTGTGGGCTTTTCATATATGGCCTTCATTATGTAGAGGTATGTTCCCCTCTAAACCTCCTTTGTTGAGGCGTCTATCATGAATTGATGTTGTCCTTTTTCAAATGCTTTTTCTGCATCTACTGAAATGATCATATGGCTCTTGTCCTTTCTTTCATTAATAGGATGTATCATGTTGATTGATTTGTGGATATTGAACCACTCACATCCCGGAATAAATCTGACTAGATCATGGAC
The DNA here is from genome assembly GCF_028018385.1 of Neofelis nebulosa. NCBI lineage: Eukaryota > Metazoa > Chordata > Mammalia > Carnivora > Felidae > Neofelis > Neofelis nebulosa. The sequence continues at coordinate 103,712,955 of NC_080785.1, forward strand.
AATTATCTTTTTAATGTGTTGTTGGAATCGGCTTGCTAATATTTTGATGAGGATTTTTGCATCTGTATTCATGAAAGATATTGGCCTGTAGTTCTCTTTTTTGAGGGGTGCCTTTATTTAGTTTCGGTATCTGGGTATTGCTGGCCTCATAGAATAAATCTGGAAGTTTTCCTTCCTCTTCTATTTTGTGGAGTAGTTTGAGAAGATAGGTATTAACCCTTCTTTAAATGTTTAGTAGAATTCACCTGTGAAGTCGTCTGGTCTTGGATTTTTGTTTGTCAGGAGTTTTTTGGTTACTTGGTAGGTTGTACTTTTCTAAGAATTCATCCATTTCTTCTAAGTTGTCCAATTTGTTGCCATATAGGTTTTTGTAATGTTTTGTTACAATTGTTTGTATTAGTTGTTACTCCTCCTCTGTTGCTTATTTGGGTTCTCTCTCTCTGTCTCTGTCTCTCTCTCTTTCAGTCTCTCTGTCTCTCTCTGAGTCTGGCTAGAGATTTATCAATTTTGTTGATCTTTTCAAAGAACCAGCTCCTTGTTGCGTTGATATGTCTCTTGTTTTTATTTTAGTTTATAGCATTTATTTCTGCTCTAATCTTTATTATATTCTTCCTTTTTCTGGGTTTAGGTTTTGTTTTTTTCTTCTTTTTCTACTCCTTTAGGTGCAAGGTTAGGTTGTGTATTTCAGATTTTTCTGCTTCTTGATGTAAGACTGTGTTGCTACAAACTTCCCTCTTAGAACCACTTTGGCTGCATCCCAAGGGTTTTAGACTGTTGTGTTTTCGTTTTCATTTGTTTCCATCTCCTTTTTGATTTTATCTTTGACTTATAGGTTGACCCATCATTATTTAGTAGCATGTTATTTAAAAATCTATATATTTGTGGTCTTTGCAATTTTTTTTTCTTATGATTGACTTCTGTCACAGAGTATGACTTTGATCTTTTTGAATTTGTTGAGACTTGTTTTGTGGCTTAATGTGTGATCTGTTCTGGAAAATGTTTCATGTGAACTTGAAAAGAATCCATATTCTGCTGTTTTAGGATGGAATGTTCTGGATATGTCTGTACTACACAACATTATTACAACATTATTGACGATATTCTCTATGCTTGTACTTTTCATCTTCGTGACTTATTTAATTTATAACTGGAAATTTGTACCTCTTAACCCCCTTCACTTATTTTTTTTCCATCTCCCCAACCCTCTCCCCCCTGGCAACCAGCAGTGTGTTCTCTGTATTTATGATCTGTTTCTGGTTGTTGCTTGCTTGTTAATTTTTAAAAATTAAATGGAAGAAGAGTAAAAAAAGAAAAAGACACAAGTCCCAGAAATGACCCCTGTCCCCACAGGTATAACCATTTAAGGTGGGAGTATTTATCCTACAGTACATAGAGCTTGAGACCCGCTGAATGTGTTCCTGTAATTTATTTAGAATCTAATATTTACTGAACACCAGGAATGCTCCAGGCACAAGGCTGGGTGTTTTCCAGAAACAGAAAGTAAATAAATATTTAAACAGAAAGTAAATAAATAAATGAGTCCGAATAAGTCCCCACTGGCTCAGCTGGGAGTAGGGAGCTGGGGACAGGAAGCTGTGCAGTGTTCAGAGCATGTTGTCTTCAGGAATATCCTAGCATCTGAAGAGTTTTCAGGAAGACTTCTATCTGCTACCCTGTGGCTGTAGGAAAGTTAGATTACCTGTCTCAGGCTGTTTTCCCATCCATAAAATGGGGATGTTAACACATACCGCAGGGGCTGCTGTGGACATTCAAGGAGATAATATGGGCAAACCCCCCAGCTCAGAGCTGGGGCCACAACTGCCCCCTTGCCGTGTCCACAGCACTCCTCCTCCTGGTGAGCAATCCGCACCGCCCATGCTCTCCATGCCCCTGAGCTCTGTGATTTACGGCAGTCTCAGAACGTGACCTTCCAGCCCAGAGATAAGACATCACCGGGATTACCTCTATTATTCTCTACTACTCTCTGCTACTCGGATCCTTAGTTTCCACTTGATGCATTGCCCACTTGCCAACAATGATTCTTATCCACATCCTGGCCTCATCTTGCAGCAGCCAGGGGCTCCACACAGCTCTGTTCCCTCCTGGCCTCAACATTAACATGTGTTAATGGGGTCAGATTATACTCCATGAGAAATCGATAAATCATCCACAAAATAGACCATGGCCTTTAAGTCATCGAGAATAATTCTTACCATCGCTGGCCATTGTGCGAAGCTAGACTCCAGTCTCCCCGCCTACAAGTTCTGCCTCCTGGTGTCCTTGGCCTTCTCCTCATCTCAGTGCTGCCTTTGCACCCCTTGCACTTGCTCGAGCCTGCTCACAGGGTACACGCATTATGGGATACCCTCAGGTCCCAGTTCCCATTCTGTCCCCTTAGGACCACGGGCTTCTAGCCCATCCATACAGAGTTCACCCTTTCCCTTCAATGGATAATTACTCTTAAGGGTCTTTACCTTCACTCTCCAACGAAAAGTTAGCATGTCCAAAACCAGGTCCCCTAACTATATTGTTTGTGGTCTCTACTTTCCTACTTGGTCAGGGTGGTTCAAGGGTTTCGGCTTGTCTCAGGCATCATAACCTACATGGAAACTTCAATTAGATAATGCATCACTTTGTGGAATCTGCAGTGTAATGTTACTGACCAAGAGTCTACCCACTTCATTCATTCATTCATTCATTCATTCAATAGCCATTGAGTGCTTTCTGTATTACAGGCATGTGAGAGTACAGTTCAGACTTCTCACGATGTAACATCTCCTATTTGAACTAAGTGAAATTAATCAGTCAGTTGGCGGGGCACCTGAGTGGCTGAGTTGGTTGAGCGTCTGACTTCCGCTCAGGTCATGATCTTGCAGTTTGGGAGTTCAAGCCGCCCATTGGGCTCTCTGCTTTCAGCACAGAGCCTGCTTTGGAGCCTCTGTCCCCTTCTCCCTCTACCCCTCCCCTGGTTCGTGTTTGTGTTCTTTCAAAAATAAATAAACATTTCAAAAAAGAAAAAAAAAATCAGTCAGTTGGATCAAACTGATGTCATCTATTTTTACCATAAAAACCTTCTTGGGGGCGCCTGGGTGGCGCAGTCGGTTAAGCGTCCGACTTCAGCCAGGTCACGATCTCGCGGTCCGTGAGTTCGAGCCCCGCGTCAGGCTCTGGGCTGATGGCTCGGAGCCTGGAGCCTGTTTCCGATTCTGTGTCTCCCTCTCTCTCTGCCCCTCCCCCGTTCATGCTTTGTCTCTCTCTGTCCCAAAAATAAATAAAAAACGTTGAAAAAAAAATTTTTAAAAAAAAACCTTCTTGGATCAGGTCTTTATGTGGTTACTTCCATAAAGAAAAGAAAAAAGAGAGAGATTATTTGAGAAAGGGTAAAATATATTTTGAATCCAATCAGCTGGAGTGAACATTCCAAATAAGCACGTGACATCTATACAGTGTTAGGCAGGGTTGGTGGCCAATGAGGAGTATCCACATGCAAGTACCCCACGTCTCAACCTTGTCTCAAGTTCTGTGGGGTCAACTGATGTCTACTTCTCTACCTTTCCGTATACATGGGTGTTGTTTCTACTTTTTTAAAAAAAAATTTTAACATTTATTTATTTTTGAGAGACAGAGCATGAATGGGGGAGGGGCAGAGAGAGAGGGAGACACAGAACCCGAAACAGGCTCCAGGTTCCCAGCTGTCAGCACAGAGCCCGACGCGGGGCTCGAACCCACAAACTGCGAGATCACGACCTGAGCGGAAGTCGGATGCTCAATCAACTGAGCCACCCAGGCGCCTTTGTGTTATTTTTCCTTTGAACACGTCTTGCAATGGGCTTACAAAACCCTTCTGAATTTACTTCACATCTAGTCTTAATTTAATAAGGGTTCTGCCCCTGTGATTGCATAACAGTCCTCTCAAGACCATCAAGGACTTTGCTGCCTACATTCTCGAATTTTCCCTTCTATCCCCTGTCCTGGTGTCTGGGCTCACACTCATTCCCATGCTCTTTTCTGCATCTGCATTCAGGGTCACCCCATCACCTTGTTTGTGGAGACACTGACACTGTGGTAAAGAGCAAAGGGCTAGAAGCTGGTACCTCGATCATGACTAGTTCCTCCACTGAATTTGTTGAAGCTGCTCGTTCTCTTGGGGCCCGCGGGATTCTGTCAGTGTGCAAAGAGACGACATCATCACACCTGGCCACGGGCTCCCTCAGGACAAATCTAAGTTCTACATAAGCCAACAGAGTTACGTGCCATACTGGCCTCGGCTGCAGACATTTCTCATGCGGTGACATTCACAGTTCCTTCTGTGTCTGGTGGGAAATGCCATCGGCCCCCCTGTGTCGGGTCTTCCCCAAGTCAGTGGCGGACAGTGTCTCCAGCACACGTACGGAATGTCCCCATGCTCTGTCCTATTCTCGACTCAAAATGCTTCCTTGGCCAGAGCTGCAGAGGAAAAGACTCCCTCGCACCCCTCAAAGCGACTGCTTTGCTCTCGTTCCTGAGAACCAAGCATGGAAAAATGCTCTGTGCTTTTAAACTGCATTATGCCCGTGGTCTGGGGACCACAGGTGCAGCTTGGCCCTCATATATTTTGTTTCCACTTACACACCTCACCTTAATTCAGAAAGGATTCGACACAGCTTACAACGATGTCTGTAATAAACACGAAAATACAGGTTAAAAATCAGGCACCAGCAATAAGACCGACAGGAGACTGACTGAGCAACCGTTAGTGTCTGACCGCTGCAGCCAGTAGGAGCGGCCACAAATGCTTGGTTTTCATCTCCTGGCAAACCCCTGGTGTTCCTCTGGCATAAGGAAGGACATAGCAACGAGATTCCCAGAGACAGTCAGATGAAAACCCTGACGGATGCTGACATTTTGGGAGAATTTCTTCTGTGTGCTCTCAGGAGAAGCTGTCACGCAAAATAACTCATACCTCCTGCTCCTACTCTGTACCCATTGCATATGTATTGATCGTGGTCTTTCGTTCTCCCATCTAAAAATATGAAAATGAGAATAACGGAATGAGTGGAGTTTTTTTCTCCGGCTTCTTCGTAATTACTCTATCTCCTTTGATAAACATCAGGTTTTAATCTGGAGGTATGTTTTTTTTAAATATGCTTCTTGGGCCACATCTTTTCAGGTTGAGTCCAGGCTCAAAGTCTAGACAGCAGAGTCTAGTTTGGCTTTTGATGAGAAGGGTTTCAGGATTTATGCTGTATAAGTAAGATGTCCTTTTATTTTTAACATATGTGAGCCTTTTTCTCCAAGGACGCTGTAAAGAGAAAAATAATGAAACCACACAGATGAAATAGACACTCTAGGAAGCTCAGTATTAAATTTGGATCTTTCTGTAAGTGGATTCTGTCAGAATTCTGCATTTCCAATGCATCGGAGCCGTAAATCCCCCAAGGTTCCTTTGAGGTAACTCTACCCAAGCATTGCAGAACATCTATCAAGTTTGCAGAAAATAGATAATAAATTATCGAAGGAAATCACTAGTAAAGGACTATTAATGCCTATGGCTTCGAATTATTTCCTTTTATTTGGGGCTGCTTAAACCCCTTTGTTTTTAGCCCCCAAAGTTCAGTCAGCCCAGCAAGATGTGTACTCAGAGCACAAGGCTGAAAAAGAGAAAAGTGGAAATCGCTTTCATTCTCAGTCTATTTGAGAATCTATATTCCAAAAACTAAAGAAAAGAAAAGAATAAAAGGAAAGGAAAGAGAAGAAAAGACAGGACAAGACTAATCTTTTCTGAAGTTGTGTCAGAATACCGGCCTCCACATGGAAAACCACGGCCCGGTGAACACATGTCCCCCCGAGTGCCCTTCATACATTCGGACTCGCAATCCTCGGGGTTTAGGAGTAGATATTTTTGTTGAACAAGCGATTAAGTATTTCCAAGTGAAAACACTTTTGGAAAACAGGATGGTGAGGTTTTCGGTGCGGGGATTTCTGTGATCCAGCAGTGACACCCAGTGGCCACTGTCACTGGCAAGGTTACAGAAATGTCCCCTTTACCTGAATTTATTGATTTATTTATTTTATTAAACATAATGTTTTTCATGTTTATTTTTGAAAGACAGAGACACACAGACTGCGGGCAGGGGAGGGGTAGAGAGAGAGGGAGACACAGAATCGGAAGCAGGCTCCAGGCTCTGAACTGTCAACACAGAGCCCAAGGCGGGGCTTGAACTCACAGACCCTAAGATCATGACCTGAGCTGAAGTCAGACGCTTAACCGACCGAGCCACCCAGGCGGCTCTCCTTTACCTGGATTTAGTAGAGGGAATCGGGACGACTCTTTGAGGACCAAGTGTTGAGAAAGAATCCATGGAAAAGAAGGTAACAGCGTGACAGGCAACGTTTGTGGAGGCCTCGGCCAGTGCCCACCCCTCCCCCCAGCAAAATCCAGGGAACATGAACCCCCAAGAATGATGCTTACGGACAGGGTGTAGATCAGACAATGACAGGTCGTGAACGCTGGACCAAACCGCAGAGGTCAGCGAGGCAAAGACAGATCCCATGACATGCACGCGACATCAGCCAATGACTCTGCAGCTTGGACACAACCGTGGGCCTCCTAGGTCGGCCATTTTTTTTCTTCACCACATCAAATCACAAGGCGTTGAGTTTGAGGGAACATAGTAAGTATACGGGAAGAAGTAAGAATATGCTTCTGATCCTTATAGGACTTTTAAAAAATTTTTTTAACATTTATTTATTTTTGAGACAGAGAGAGAGAGAGCATGAACAGGGGAGGGTCAGAGAAAGAGGGAGACACAGAATCTGAAACAGGCTCCAGGCTCTGAACTGTCAGCACAGAGCCCGATGCGGGGCTCAAACCCACGGACCGTGAGATCATGACCTGAGCCGAAGTCAGACGCTTAACCGACTGAGCCACCCAGGCGCCCCAATCCTTATAAGATTTTAAACTAACATTGAAATACTTGGCATGGAGTATCCTCCCAGTGCTGTACATCACAGCAGGTTGAAGATAAACTTTAGCGCCAAGAATGGTTCATTTCTACTCTGAAAGAGGATGGAGGCGTAAATATGGGGCAAGAGCTATTGGCCTTCGGGAAATCCTCAGAGGCTGCTGTTGTCTAAGGGGAAGCTGTTCTTTCTGAAGGAAGACGGCACCCCTGTAACCAGAGTCAGGGGCTCAGAGCTGTTTCCCCAATCGTAGGACGTGTTGGCTTCACCACACCTTTCCTCAACGCTCTAAAGATGGCTTGTTTTTCAATTGATAAAAGGTGAGGTAGTACAATGGAAAAACCATCAAACTCAGACTCAGATGACGTGGGTGTGAATGGGTGTCTATGACGCATTAAGTACGTATGTTTGGTCAGCTTCCTTAGACATTCTGAAACCCAGTTTCCTAATATATATATAGTATGTGTATTTATTTACTTCGAGAGAGAGAGAAAGAGAGAGAAAGATTGTGCCAAGCAGGGGAGGGGCACAGAGAGAGGGAGAGAGAGAGTCCCAAGCAGGCTCTATACATGTCAGCATAGAGCCCAACACGGGGCTTGAACTCACGAACTATGAGTTCATGACCTGAGCTGAAACCAAGAGTCGGATGCATAACCCACTGAGCCACCGAGGCGCCTAAAGGTACACTTTTAAATAATGACAATACTCCCCTGAGAGCACGATGCTAAAACGGGTGACATAAGCACACTTAGAGTGCCCATGACTTAACATGGAAATATTTGTATCCTGACAGTTTCTTGCAAAACTTTTCAAACACACAGAAAAGCTGGAAGCATTTCACGGCGAACACCCGTATACCCACCGTCCAGATTCTACCATCCACGTGTTACTGCACTGCCTTTATCATTGGTCTCTCCCATCTCTCGGTCCGCTACCCATTCATCAATCCATCTTATTATTTGTTGGTGCACTTCAAGTTCATTTCCAAGGGTCATTAGCGAGAGCGCGGTATTTGTGGCTCTATGCTATTCCTTGGAGTAGAGTTCGCAGACAATGAAATGCACAAACCCGAAGTATGGCATCCGACCCAAAGGGACCCAGAATCTATGTCACATGACTGGAGCTCTTGCTTCAAGTAGACTTTTCCAACTAACCAGCAGTCCTAGCCCCACACCCATGCATTCTGCATTATTGTCTGCGTCTCGGTTTCTAAGAAGAGCGGCCGTTGAGAGAGGAGAAGACAGGCGCATGCGCATATGCATCCCAAGCCCCTCTCAGAGGCGGTCACAATAGGCCGAAGCAGCGTCCGCACCTGCAGTGAGCAGCGCCACCACCAGATGGCAGCAGTCCCCCACCGTCCTTCCCAGAGACCGGTTTTCCCATCTATTCACGAAGTTCACTTTTTGTTAGGAGCAAGACGCTAACAACTGAAGAATCTGTATTTAGGGGTGGAATTTGTTAAGCAGGTAAACTAGCTGCTCGTTGCATGTCGTGCTCACAGCCCCGCGAGGGACGGGAGCTGGCTCCCTCCTTGCAGATGAGGAAATTGAGCCTGGGAAGTTTCCAAAACTTGCCTGGAGTGGCTCCTTCTGCCAGTGGCCCTGAACCTCCGCCCCTCCCGGTGCCCCCCACAGACCTGGTGGGACATCTCTGATCCTCACTACTAAGAAAGCCAAGCTGAGTGGGAACGTGACTTTTCTAAAACCTCACAGCCTCCCCACCCCCCCCCCCGGAAGTGACCCTGGACTCCAGATCCCATCCTTGTATCTGTTCCACGAGGCAGCACCAGCCTTAAATACACCTTTTTCCACTTCTCCCTTTCCATGTGGCACTTCTCATTTGCAGAATATTCTACAGTAAAACCTTGGCTTGCGAGCATACTGCATTCCGGAAGCAGGCTTGTAATCCAAAACACTCGTCCATCAGAGCGAATGTCCCCGTAAGGAACAATGGAAACTCAGACGATTCCTTCCCCAACCCAAAAAACATTCATATACAAATGATTACAATGCTGTAATATAATACAAAATAATAAAGAAAATACAAAATATGAAAGTAAACGAGTTAACCCCGCACTTACCTTTGAAAACCCTCGTGGCTGGTGTGAGGGAGACGAGAGAGAGGAGGGTTACTGTGCAGGACGACTTTCACGATCACTAATGGAATCACTTCTGTCTATTGGTCCCATGGGATCTTTTTCTGCGTGGGGGCCATTGTATACGTTCGCGTGGAAGTTGACTACGGTACAGTATTAATAAATTCTTGTCATAGACTGTATTTACTGCAACTGGCAATATGGCAACAGAGGAAAGGGTCTCTATCCGCAGGCAGCCTGATGTAGAAGGAAGCAAAGCATTCCTAAGCTCACTCTTGGACGGAAAAGCAAAGGACCGTCCAGAGGTGCTTTGAATTGACAAAAATACACCAGTTCCAGTTGTGGGCACCTTCCAACGTGGTTTAAAAATATCACTCATTTCTCCCAAATACCACGGCCTGAGACCGAGCATCCAAGTATGGGAGATGATTACCCACAATCCCACAGCAAGAGAGAGAGAGAGAAGAACCACTGGCTCAGTGGCGATCATGTGACGTTCGGCGTCACGTACGCCTCGTATTGCAAGCCATCGCTCGTGTATCAAGTTAAAATTTATTAGAAATGTTTGCTCCTCCTGCGGAAGACTCGCAGAACAAGTTCCTCGCAATCCAAGGTTTTACTGTACTATTATAATAAGTGGACTTCATCTGTTAGAGCGTTTGTCACAAATGCCCCATTTTCCTTCTGTCCCTCTTACCCTTCCCTGGTACCTTTAGCTACTCCCCCTTTTCCTGACTCTTACAAGCTCTGCTGCTCGTAAGCCCACCCCCTTTGCTTCCAACTGTCACTGCACCGCACCCAGTCCTTCCAGAAACACGTTCTCCATCCATCAGCAGGACCACCCTGAAGTCTGTTCTCTCTCTGTTCCTCAGCCCCCACTCCGTCCCGATGTCTGCGCATTTCTGCCCTGGCGGACTGGCCCAGCAAGCCTGGGTCCTCCTTCTGGGCACACCCAGGCTACTTTTCTCGTCCGCCTTGCATCTGGGGGGTCAGGGGTCCTGTGCCCAGCTGGCCAGGAGCACGACACTGCGTCCCTTCAGAACTTGGCAGTGAAAAGTGGCACATCCTTCCCGCGCGCCCCTGTCCCTCTCAGACTGGGCACAGGGCAGGACTGTGAGCCCCACCCCGTGGCACTAGGAGGGTGGAGCCATGGGGCTGGGGGTGCTGACTCTGGCCATTAACCCATTAACCGCTACTGTGTCTTTTCTCTCCCCTCCCTATCGACTCTGCTTCCTGCCATACACATCTGTCAAGCATCTTTTCTCCCGGACGGACAATATCTTCGCAGACTCTTGTTTTCCCTCCAAGTGTCTGACTCACTTTTTCTCCGTCGCCGCGGCGAATAATTTGCTGGGAAATACCCTTACCGCCTCCTTCTGTATGCTCCTTAACCTTTGGCCATCTGGCCTCCATCCAGTCCCCTGACAGAACCCCTACAGCTGTCGGTCTTCCAAGGGTCTTCAGGGAGCCACAAGCATCATCCAGCCCTGATCCACCCTGACCCCCCAGACATATTGTCCAGCCTTCCCCCAAAACTCATGCCATTTTCCTCCGTGCTCCATCCTTTCCTCTCTCCGTGACCACTTTTCTTCTATCTCATTTTCTTTTTTGTTTGTCTCTGTGCTCCCATCCCCCCCTCCACCAGTTAGAGCTTGGATTTCAGACACCCCAGGTTCAAGTTCTGGATCCTCCAGGATTTGTTTGACCTCCAGCAAGTTACTTAAATCCTCAGAGCCTCTGTTTCTGTAAACAGGACGAGATAAGGGAACAATGAATCATAAAGGCCTAAGCGAGAAAATGGGCAAAATTGCAGAGCGGAGGGGAGGTAGCATTCGACGTTAATTTCCTGACCACCCGTTCCATGTTCACCTCTAGATCCCACAGAGATCCTGGTGTAGAGAACACTTCCTAAATATTTGTGAACGCGCATAAGGTCGGTAGTCATACAGGATGACCAGCTTCTGGCATGAGGGCTAGGTTAGCTAAGACTGGAGAGTCAGAAGACCGCTAGAGGAGTCAAGCTTCTTGCCCAGCAAATTCCATGCAGATTTCTCACCTAACACCCCTCTTCCTTTGCACCCCCCCTCTCACACCCCCGGACAGTATCTGCAAACCCCCTTGTCGGCAGCCAGCGGAACCCACAGATGGGAGAGGTTAGCTGAGCTTTTCAAAAATAGCTCAGATGTGGACACCTGGACTAAAGAGAGAACATATTTTTGTCCTGCTTGCAAAAACCAAACAAACAAAAATCCTTATTTTTCATGAATGTTGTGTTCTTGTGTAAATGGCATAAAACTGATGATATTGTCCTATTCGATTCAGAATTCGTACGCTGTTTTCCTTTGACACAGAGTTTATACTTCTGTGTTTATATTTTGTGTGTTTCAAAGTTTTATTTAAATTCTAGGTAGTGAGCACATAGGGTATAATATTGGTTTCTGAAGTAGAATTCAGTGATTCATCACTTACATACAACACCCAGTGCTCATCCCAAAAAGCACCCTCCTTAATGCCCATCACCCATCTAGCCCATCCCCCACCCACCTCCCCCCATCAACCCTTAGTTGGTTCTCTATACTTAGAGTCTCTTATAGTTTGTTTCCCTGTCTTTTTTTTCCTTCCTTCCCCTATATTCATCTGCTTTCTTTCTTAAATTCCACATATTAGTAAAATCATGTGATATTTGTCTTTCTCTGACTTACTTCACTTAGCACAATACACTCCAGTTCCATCTACGTCATTGCAAATGGAAAGATTTCATTCTTTAAATAATAAAACAATAAAAAAAATAAAAACTTTTTTTAATGTTTATTTATTTTTGAGACAGAGCGAGACAGTGCGCGAGTGGGGGAGGGGCAGAGAGAGAGAGGGGAGGGGAGACACAGAATCCGAAACAGGCTCCAGGCTCTGAGCTGTCAGCACAGAGCCCGACGCGGGGCTCGAACCCATGAACCGTGAGATCGTGACCTGAGCCAAAGTCGGACGCTCAAGCGACTGAACCACCCAGGCGCCCCAAGATTTCATTCTTTTTGATCGCCGAGTAATATTCCCATTGGATGTATATACCACCTGTTCTTTACCCTTCATCAGTCATTGGACATTTGGGCTCTCTCCACAGTTTAGCTATTGTGGATAGCACTGCCATAAACATCACGATGCATGCGACCCTTCAAATCAGCATTGTTGTATCCTTTGGACACTCCTGTGTTTAAACCGCTGAACCGCCCTGACTCTGTTCAGGCTCACAGTACACTTTTAGAATGAAGGCAGCATCACAAATTCTTAGAAATCATGACTACAAGATTTTTTTCACAGCACATTCTGGAGGAAAGAGGATTCATTCCAAGATCCAACATTCATGTTTATCAAATTCCCACACTGGCTTCACGGCGCTTTTAATGCAACGAGAAATGTGTTCATTCCCAATAAATGTCACTACTCTCCGCTGGAATTGGCACTCTTTAAAGTCCTTTTTAAGTTTTATTACTCGCCAGAAGTAAAAGCACCCTGGGGCACTAATGAAAATAATTGGTAACAGCTTTATTGAAACATAATTCCCATATCATAAACTTCCTCATTTGAAGGGTGTAGTTCAATGGTCTTTCTTATCTTCACAGAAATGTGCAACCATCAACATAGTCTAATTTTAGAACATCTCACTCACCCAAGAATGAGACCCAGTAGCATTCAGTCCCTGAACGGGTTGAATTGTGTTCCCCCGCAAAATCACATGGGGGAGCGCCAGCTCCCGGCACCCTAGAATGCGACCTTACTGGGGAGTAGGGTCTTTGCAGTTGTAATTAATTAAAGATGAGGTCACTGGGGTGGGCTCCAATCCGATATGCCTGGTGTCCGTATACAAAGGGGAAATTTGGACACAGACACGCACAGGCACAGAGAAGACCATGTGAAGGTGAAGGCAGAGATTGGGGTGGCGCGTCCCCAAGTCAAGGGACACTAAAGACTGCCGGCAAGTTACCAGAGGGCAGGGAAGAGGCATGGAAGAGATTCTCAGAAGGAGCCAATGAGGCTGACACCTTGATTTCAGGCTTCCAGCCTGCGGAACTGGGGGAGCAGACATTTTTTTCTGCACGTGTCAACCATTCCACCTGTGCCCCCGCTCCCCACCCCAACCCCTGGCAACCGCTAACCTGCTTTCTGCCTATAGGTTTGCTTACTTTGGACATTTTCTATAAATGGGCTCACGCAATACGCAGTCTTTTGGGACTGACTTCTTTAGCATATGATTCATATTATTTACGGTATAATGTTTGTAACATCCATCCATGCTGCAACACTTCTTTCTTCCTATTGCCAAATTACATTCCATTGCATGGGTATACCTGCTGTGGTTATGCATTTATCAGTTAGATATTCGGTCCTTTTCCCACGTGAGCCATTATGAATAATACTGCTCTGACCATTCACGTACAAGTTTGGCGTGGGCAGGTTTTCATTTCTCTTGAGTGTACACCTAGGACAGAAGCTACTGGGTCATCTGCTGACTGTCGATACTTTGAGGAACTTCCACACCATTTTCCCAAGTGGCCGGACCATTTTACATTCTCACCAGCCAAGCACGAATTTCCAATTCCTTCACATCCCCATCAACACCTGTGACTGTCTTTCTCATATCTTAGCCATCCTGGTGCATGTGAAGCGGCATCCTTGTGTTTTTTATGTGCATTTCCCAGACGACCGATGTTGCCCGGCATCTTTCATTATGCTTGCTGGCCATTTAAATATCTTCTTTGGAGAAACGTCTGTTACAATTCCCCACCACAAATTTTATCTGGGTCACTTGTCGTTTCATCTTTGAGTTTTGAAAACACTTTTTATATTCCGGACATCAGTATTCTCTCAGAATTCAATCAGTATTTTCTCAGGTATTAGTTAAAATATTTTCTCCTAGTCTGTGGGGGGTCTTTTCACTTTCTGGATGGTTTTTACATGTTGGTCTGTAAATCACTTACAACTAATTTTTGTGTGTGGTGTAAAGAAGGGGTTGAAATTCATTCTTTTGCACACGGACATTCAGTTGTCCCATCATTGTTTTTTTTTTTTTTTGAAACAACCATCCTTTCTCCAGTGAATTTTAACCATGTTAAAATTCAGTTGGTCACAAATAGTTATAAATCATGTATAGGTGGACTCATAATTCTATTCTGTTGATCTATATACCTACATTTAATGCCACCACGGCACAATCTTACGGTAGCTTTATTGTAAGTTTTGAAATTGACAAGTGTGAGTCCTTTAACATTTTTATTCTTTTCAAGATTTTTTTTTTGAGAGAGAGAGAGAGAGAGAGAAAGAGAGAGAGAATCCCAAGCAGGCTCCATGCTCAGCACACAGCCCAAAACACGGCTCAATCTCACAACTGTGAGATCATGACCTGAGCCGAAATCAAGAGTTGGAGTCCGACGCTTAACCAACTAAGCCACCCGGTCCACCACGGTTTGGGCTATTTGCTATACCAGCATTTTGCTATGAATTTTAGAATCAGTTTCCCGTTTTCTGCAGGAAAGCAGGTGGAATTTTGACGCTGATTGCATCGAATCTGTAGATCAACTTGGGAAGCATTGCCATGTTAAAAATAATTAAGTTCTTTTATTTTTTTAATGTTTATTTTGAGAGAGTGGGGGGAGAGGCAGAGAAAAAGAGGGAGAGAGAGAATCCCAAGCAGGCTCCACGCTGCCACTGCAGAACCTGACATGTGTCTCGATCTCGTGAACCTCAGCGGAAATCCAGAGTGGGACGCTTAACAGACTGAGCCACCCAAGCGCCCCCAAAATAATTCAGTTCTGATTCATGTTTTGTAATTTTTGTGTACAAGTTTTACACTTCCTTGGTTGGATTTCTATGCATGTTTTTACGCTATTGTAGATGGAATTGTTTTCTTCATTTAATCTTCAGATTGTTCATTTCTAGTGTATAGAAATATAATCGATTTTTGTATTGATCTTATATCCTGCCACCTTGCTCAGTTTGGGTATTTGTTCTAATAATTTTATATTGGGCTCCTGAGGATTTTCTAGATACAAGATCATGTCATCTGCCATAAAGGTAATTTCACTGTTTCCTTTCCAATCTGAATGCTTTTTTTTTTCATTCATGGAATGAATCCCAACTGATTATGATGTGTCTTCTTTTCAAACTGGATTTAGGTGACTTGTATTTTGCACAAGTTGAGGATTTTTCGTGCCTGTGTTCAGAAAAGGTATTGATCTGGGGGCACCTGGGTGGCTCGGTCGGTTAAGCGTCCGACTTCGGCTCTGGTCATGATCTCATGGTCCGTGAGTTCGAGCCCCGCGTCGGGCTCTGGGCTGACTGCTCAGAGCCTGGAGCCTGTTTCAGATTCTGTGTCTCCCTCTCTCTCTGCCCCTCCCCTGTTCATGTTCTGTCTCTCTCTGTCTCAAAAATAAATAAACGTTAAAAAAAAATTAAGAAAAAAAAAAGAAAAGGTATTGATCTGTAGTTTCCTTGTGATGTATTTGTCTGGTTTGGGCATCAGGGAAATATTGCCCCATATAATGAATTGTGAAGTTTTTGCTCCTCTTCTGTGTGTCCAAATGGTTTGGGAAGGATTGGTATTTAGCATTATTAAAACATCTGATGGAACCCACCAATAAAACCACCTGCACCTGTGCTTCTATTTGTGAAAATCTGTTAAGTTACTAATTCAGGGGCACCCGGCTGGCTCATTCAGTTGAGCGTGCAACTTCAGCTTGGGTCATGACCTGGCGGTTTGTGGGTTCGAGCTCCGGGCTCTGGGCTGACAGCTCAGAGCCTGAAGCCTGCTTCAGACTCTGTGTCTCCCTCTCTCTCCGCCCCTCCCCCACCCACAATCTGTCCCTCCCTCTGTCAAAAAAAAAATAAACATTTAAAAAAATAATAAATAAATAAATAAATAAATAAATAAATAAATCGATCTATGCACCTGTTGGGAGTATTTTTCAAATACTCTATTTCTTCTTCTGTCGGTTTTGGTAAGTGGTGTCTTTCTAAGGATTTGTCTATAGGTCTCCATTATCTAATGTGTTGGGACACTAGTAAAAATTATTTAATGATATATTCTATGAGCAAGTATCTATTGAGCCTTATCGTATACCAGGGCATTTGCGAGATGTTGCATTTCCAAGATTTTGAGACACTGTGCGCTTGCCTTTAAGGAAACCCCAATCTAAGGAGGGAGATAAAGACAAACAGGTGTGACCCCGTAGAGTGAGAAGTGCCAGGTCAGAGTGTGAGAAAAGTTCGGAGCTTAGGGTAGAAGAGTGATAAACTCTGCCTGAATAACCGGGAAAAGAAGAGAAGAGAACGTGAGCTGGAGTTTGGTGAAGAGGCATCTGCCTGAGTACAAGAAGCCAGGCCATTCCAGAAGGGAGAAGACATTTCCATGCTAGCACCCTTCGGGAGCTGTCCTCCAGCATGTTGAAGCAAGACATTCATTCCGGGCGGCCCTTGCAACACCAGCCCCCCCATAGATCTTACAGCACAGGGATGCCTCAGTGGTATCCAAATAACTGACAACGCTTGGATTCAACCTGCTTCCCCCTCTCCTCATCTTAGTAGATCATCCCCAACCCAGTTACTTCATAAGCAGGGGTGTAAATGGAGGCTCATGTACCCTGTGTCTAAAATGTCAACACTCAGAGGGGCGCCTGGGTGACTCAGTCGGTTAAACGTCTGGCTCTTGATTTTGGCTCAGGTCATGATCTCATGGTTCGTGAGTTCGAGCCCCATGTCGGGCTCTGTGTCGACAGCGTGGAGCCTGCTTGGGCTTCTCTCTCTCTCTTTCTCTCTCTCTCTCTCTCTCAAATTAAATAAATAAACTTTAAAAAATAAATAAAATGCCAATGCTTACAAATTAGGCTAAACCACTGTTAAACAAAATGCACTTTTTTTAATGTTTTTATTTATTTTTGAGACAGAGAGAGAGAGAGAGACGGCATGAGCAGGGGAGAGGCAGAGAGAGACAGAGACACAGGATCTGAAGCAGGCTCCAGGCTCCAAGCTGTCAGCACAGAGCCTGAAACGGGACTCAAACCCATGAACTGTGAAATCATGACCTGAGCCGAAGTCAGACGCCTAACCAACTAAACCATCCAGGTGCCCTAAAATGCACTTTCTACCCCCTTACTTTTATAAAGGTAGCTTGGTAAGGACCTCAAAGGTCTTAGGGCTTATCAGATGTCAGGTCACTTCACATCAGAATGTGAGTCACAGGTAGGTCAACCCCCCCATGCCCGGCCCTCAGCCAGACTATCTCCCTTCTCGTCCCACCCCTGGTCCCTCCCATACCGGGAGGAGACTTGAATACCGCTGTGTAGACATCACAGCTGGGGAGTCCAGATTCCGTCCACAGTTCCTGAAATCACCCGTTCTTTGGTTTTGATCCATCCGTGTATATCTCATCCCTGGATCTCTGCTGATGTGTCTTCTCCTCTGTGCTGACATACACTGTGGGTCTTCTCGTCTCCGGCGGCCTCCACAGACCACACACACTGCCTCTCTGTCAGCGCCCTGCATCTCTGCTCTGACGCCCAGGTATGTAAGAAGCGCGGGCCTCGTCTCAGGCCACCTGACAGAGTGCTGTGTAGGCCTTCTCTGCCCACACACACTTTCGGCTAACTGTACTCCCCGCCCCTGGGCATCACTGGGCATCAGAAGATGGGCCCAGATCCTCTCCTCTGGAGCAGTCAGAAGAGTCATTTTGACCCCTTAGTAAGTACGGGAGGTGGGGGGGGGGGGGGGAAGGGGAGGGGCGGGAAATAACTTACTCAACAAGTAATTCTTAATAATTTGTCTCCGGTTACACCGTAGCAGGTGAGCATTAAGAACCAAGAATCTGATGTGCATGTTCTCTGGTTCACCAACTCTTGGGAACGGCAGACCTCCAATCTGGCACTGGGAAATTAATCAATAGGCTAGGTTTAGTCTCCGGTAACAAGCGAAACTCAGTGGCTCAAAACACAAGAGTCTGTTTCTCACGCACGCAGTGTCTGCTGTCAGTAAGACAACTGTCCTGGATGTTCCACACGGTCCCGCGGCGTCTCCGGTGTCACGCAAGAGCCGTGCGCGCCAGCTTGCAACGACCAACTGTTGGCATCTGCTTCCCGCTCTGTGTTCAGAGACAGCACAGGGGCAGCGTGAAATCGGCCTTGGTGGCAACGCACCACGACATTGGCCAATGCCACGTTCGTGTTGACCTCGTTCCCCCAAAGGACCACGTGTCGTGCAACATTTACCAGCACGCCGTTGGCCATCTATCTCAACACGTGGCCTCCGAGGTGACCAGTGCAGAGGGGGCTTCATCTTGAAAGGTGTGCACCAGTTCTCAAATGATTTCACCTGGAAAAGACACGGAGTGCTTCTGATAACAGCCTACTGGCCAGAACAAGCCACGTGACCCTGCCTCACCACCAGCCAGCAGGGGACCATGGGGATGCCGAGAGGAGTAAGGGTCTCTGTCATGTCCACTGACGACAGGCAATCCCGTTCTACCCACACGGTCTCTATGGATTTCCATGAAAGCACAGAGGGAGAGGCACGTTATAAAGAGGCTTAGAAGGGACATCAGCTATTTGGAATAGAGAATAAAAATATATTTATTTATTTTTTATTTATTTTAATTTTTTTTTGCCCTCCTTAATATCCATCACCTATTTTTTTAATATGCAATGTATTGTCAAATTGGTTTCCATACAACACCCAGTGTTCATGCCAACAGGTGCCCTCCTCCGTGCCCCTCACCCACCCACCTCTCCCTCCCACCCCTCATCAACCCTCAGATTGTTCTCAGTTTTTAAGAGTCTCTTATGGTTTGGCTCCCTCCCTCTCTAACTTTTTTTTTTTCCCTTCCCCTCCCCCATGGTCTTCTGTTAAGTTTCTGAGGATCCACATAAGCGTGAAAACATATCGGACAAAGGGCTAGTATCCAAAATCTATAAAGAACTCACCAAACTCCACACCCGAAAAACAAATAATCCAGTGGAGAAATGGGCATAAAACAGGAATAAATTATTCTTAATGTTTATTTATTTTTGGGACAGAGGGAGACATAGCACAAGTGGGGGAAGAGCAGAGAGGGAGACGCAGAATCCGAAACAGGCTCCAGGCTCTGAGCTGTCAGCACAGAGCCCTATGGCGGGCTCGAACCCATGAACCGTCAGATCATGACCTGAGCCGAAGTCAGACGCTCAACCGATTGAGCCACCCAGGCGCCCCGAGAATAAAACAATATTTAGAGGCTGCTTACGGTGATTGCTTTTAAAGGTTTAAAGAGATTCCGTTTGTATGAAGGATTCTACCTATTGTGGGGTACCGGGTAACAGAGTGAACAGGGGCTCTTCAAGGCTACCTTGACTGTGGGGGCGGAGCAAAGTCCTGTATGGAAATAGAACAGAAACAGGGCATTGTCTTGGGGATGGACCGGAGGAATTCTAATTCAGATCAGCCGGAACAAGAAGGCCTTAACGCACTGGCACTTGAATGGTAGGAAAGAACCAGTCAGGAGGGGAAAACTCATACGCGTGGGGGATCCCGTGGGTGGATGTTCTAAAACAAATTCCGTCTCTATGAAATAAATAGCACTGTCATGATTCCCGGATTAGGGGATTTCCGGCAGTGCAGGTGTGAAGGGGACTCATCATGTAGTTCAGGACAGGGACCTGGGAGTCCTGAGAAGTCCCCGTTGACCCTAAGACTCAACAACTCCACAATGGTCATTAAGGGGACAACAGGGACTGGGGGATGGAGACAGTTCTTGGAGATTGGAAAATAGGACGTGGAACAGAGAATGGTTGATCTTCCAGTCAATAAAAAGGCAAAGGGATCTTGAAGCCACCGCCCTGTCCCCAGATTCTGGGGTGGAGGTGGCTCCCTGTGGCTGTAGCGGCATGTGTGTGGCAGAGAATGGCAAGCTAGAGCCGCAGCCGCACTGTGTCCTGGTGGGATGGGGTTAAGAAACACCCCTGCCTGTCCTTAGGGACCTTCCCCCAGCAACAGCAAAGTAACCAGACGAATTACTTCCTCTACTCGGATACAGCAAAACCTTGGACTGCGAGTAACGTGTTCCGCGAGGGTTCCGCAAGACGAGCCAACATTTTAACTTGATAATCTCGCAACACGAGTCGTCCCTGACGCCAAATGTCACATGATCACGACTGAGCCAATGGTTCTTGAGTTCGCTTTGATACACGAGTGCTTTGGATGACAAGCACGTTTCCAGAATGAATTATGGCGGCAAGCCAAGGTTTCACTGTACTCCAATTACGCAGACATCATCCCGAGGACACATGGTACGTTCGTGTCCGCGGAGAGGTCAAAACAAATGGTCATATTATTCAGTAGGTTTTCTTGAATTACTTATGATTCATTCACTACCAAATCCCAAAGAAATGGGAGGCCACTCACAGTTTGCTTATTCATTCGTCTGTCTGTTGCTTCTCTACTAGTGCCTCGGTTATTAACTTGGCTGGGGTGTCTGGGGACATTCGACCCTTCCCCTCTCTCTGGGTCTGGAGCTGCCCCTTCTATTCCCACCAGGGAACCCCAGTGTCTGCGTGACCCCCAAGAGTTTGCATACTGAGAAGGTGGCTTTCCTCCTTGAGCCCCGCTGAAAGCCATGAAGCCAGGGAAAGGCGACCAGGGAAGCACTTGCTGTGCTGTGAGTACTGTACCTGAAGGACCCAGTTCTGGTCCCCGGGCTTGCGGTTCGCCAGAGTGACCACCAGATGGCAGTGTCCGCCGCCCAAATGTGTCTCCTGGGTTCCCAGAGGGGTGTGCCTGTGCCAGCCCCATTCCTGCAGATCGAGGTCGAGGCCCGGCCACTTAGCCAGTGCTGGGCGAGCAATTTCACCTGCCCTTCTTCACAAGCTCCCTCTGGAGCCGCTGTACGACTGGCCCCGCTTTGCCCAGAGAGAACCTCCGGAAAGTGCTCGGGCCCGGGTTCTGGCTGCCATGTGGGTTGCACACGGACCAGGACTGCCTCGGCCATGCAGGTGAGACTCGCGGGCAAAGACTCGCCCAGCCTCACCCAGCCCTGCCCGCCTGCGGGATGGGACTCCAGCCCTTCACCACCGCCTTCACCAGCTGGGGCTCCCACGGGGGGAGGGGGGCCGGGGCTCTGTCAGTTAAGCCTCCAACTCTTGGTTTCTGCTCAGGTCATGAGCTCAGAATTTTGTGAGTTCGAGCCCCGCGTTGGGCTCTCTGCTGACAGCCTGGGGCCTGCTTGGGATTCTCTCTCTCCTTCTCTCTCTGCCCCTCCCCAACTCGCGCTGTCTCTGTCTCTCTCAAAATAAATAAATACGCTTTAAATTTTTTTTCTAATAAATACTTCATTGCTAAGAGATGCTAACGATCATCCGAGCTTTCTGCGGGCTGTAACCACTGATCACAGATCACCAAAATAACCATGATAATAACGAAAAGTCTGAAATATCGTGAGCATTACCAAAATGTGACAAAGAGCCCCGAAGCGAGCAAATGTTGTTGGAAACATGGCGTGGACAGACTTGCTCGACGCAGGGTTGCCACGAAATTTTACTTTGTAAAAACTCATGGTGTCTGTGAGGCACAAGAAAGCAAAGCCTAATAACATGAAGTTTGCCTGTATTGCTTTTCCCGTCATCTGGAATCAATGTCATTACCTCTTAGATGATGCTGCTGTTGTACAATGTGCTCCTCACGATGTCACCATCACTAACAGAGGCAAGCATCTCTCCCCCAGGGAAGTTTGGTAAAAATGTTCTGTTCTCGGTGACTCCCACTAGGGACCCAGCACATCTTAATTGACTGGATCGGTAAACTCCCTCCCTCCACCTAGACACGTGGAAAGTAGGTCAGAGACGTCCCCAGAAATGACAAGCTGCTAGGTCAGGAAATGCAGAGATGGGCCACCAGGTTTCTGCCACTGTGGTCTTTGAAAGGAGCCCAGGACACGGACGAGGGTTTCTCCTCCTTGGACGTCCCCCCAGCCGCCTGCCAAAACCCCGGTGACTGTTACTGTTTTCTTCTTTTGCTCACAAGTGTGGAATCCTATTGTCTGTAAATGCAAAGGAATATACGGCCCCTTTCTGTGAGTGAAACTGTACCACGTGATTCATTATGTTGGTTTCAAGCAGGAACTTTTGACTTACTTATTTGGGGTTGTCTTTCATCACCGAATTAGTCTCTGTTCAATCTGGTTGTGGCTATAATCTTCATCTAGCTGCCCTTTCTTTTTAAAAAAATTTTTTAGAGTTTATTTATTTTGACAGAGACAGAGACGGCGTGAGCAGGTGAGGGGTAGAAAGAGAGAGAGAGAGAGAGAGAGAGAGAGAGAGAGAGATTCCCAAGTAGACTCCATACGGTCAGCTCAGAGCCTGACGCAAGGCTCAGACTCACGGAACCCTGAGATCACGATCTGAGCCGAGATTGAGAGTCGGACACTTAAGCACTGAGCTGCAGGGGTGACTCTAATTTTTTTTTTAACGTTTACATATTTGTTTGGAGAGAGAACAAGAGAGATAGCAAGTGAGGTAGGGACAGAGAGAGAGGGAGGGAGAGAATCCCAAGCAGGCTCCCAGCTGTCAGCACAGAGTGCGATGCGGGGCTCAAGCCCGCAAACCGTGAGATCGTGACCTGAGCAGAAATAACAGTCAGATGCTTAACCGACTGAGCCCCCCAGACGCCCCTCTTCCTTTCTTTTTTTAACCCGAACGTTTCTAAACAGATACAAAAATAGAGAAAAATCATAACGTGAACCCCCATTGCCCATCCCCCACGTCAGCAACTCACAGCCAGCGTGAACCTTCCCTCCCATCCATCCTCTGTGCTCCAGGTGACACCAAATAGTCCTCAACACGGGGTCGCTTCATCCACGTCCATATCGCAGCATGTGTCTCTAACAGACAAGCTCTCCTTAAAAGAAAATTATCACGTCGCTCCCCCCAAGTTAACACCGATTCATTCGTGCCAGCCCGCCAAGATCTGGGCAGCATTTAAATGTCTCTGAATGTGGCTTTTGTTTCTAGGATTCTTTTTAGAATCAGCTCCTAAAAATGTCGGCACTTTTGCAGTTGGTTGATATGGCTCCTAAAGATCTCTTTGTCTTTGCCTTGACATGAATTTGTTGACGGACCGGGGTCATCTCTCTGGTGCAGTTTCTGCACGTTGCTGACCCCCCATATCCTACAAGGGTGTCTGTCATGTCCCCTGACCGTGCATTTTCTGGGTCTTCCTCTAATTCAGAAGGGTTTTTTAATTAATTTTTTTTAATGTTTATATCTATTTTTGAGACAGAGACAGAGTGTGAGCGGGAGAGGGGCAGAGAGAGGAGGGAGACACAGAATCCGAAGCGGGCTCCAGGCTCCGAGCCGTCAGCACGGAGCCCGACGCGGGGCTCAAACTCATCAACTGCAAGATCATGACCTGAGCTAAAGTCAGACGCTCAACCGACTGAGCCACCCAGGAGCCCCTCTAATGCAGGGTTTTGTGATAAAAATACACAGATAGTTTGTATACTTCCCTCAAGTCTGACTGTCTCTCCTTTGATGATGTTAGTAGCCATTTAAAGATTAGGGCCCAGGGACGCCTGGGTGGATCAGATGGTCAGGTGTCCTACTTCAGCTCAAGTCATGATCTCACAGTTTGTGAGTTTGAGCCCCACATCAGCCTCACTGCTGTCAGCCCAGAGCCCACTTCAAATCCTCTGTCTCCCTCTCTCCCTGCCCGTCTTCTGCTCGTGTTCTCTCTCTCTCCTCTCTCTCTCTCTCTCTCTTTCTGTCTCTCTCAAATAAATAACACATTTAAAAAAAAAAAAAAGATTAGGGCCCAGACTTAGTCATTCGTAAGTAAGCAATTGCTTCTCAATTCTTAAATACTAAAAACTAAAAATTAATAATAGTAAAAAAAATTAATGTATTTCAATCCACTCTCCAAGTTCCAAAAGGATCTGAGGCAAAGAAAACTTCGAGGTCCCCTCAGGAGGCCCACCAGCCAGCCCGCAACCCTGGGATCCCCATTTTATCCTTGGAGGCAGAAAAAGCTAGCAGCCAGAAAACTAGTTCTTGGCCCTAACAGATTTTAGTGACTAACATTTGTTCCCAAGCAGCAGGGCATCTGTGGCTCCGCCCATGCTGGGACCTGGGGGACCAGGGTTGAGATGGAGGTGGGCATAGTGGAAATGCCTCTGTGGGTGGGACAAGGGGCAGATGGAGAGAAGCGTGGCCAGCCTGTCAAGTGCAAGAAACTTGGAAGAGAGAGGACGAGGCTGGCACAGTGAATCTTCGTGGGCAGGTAGCCCGCGTGGCTGGGTGATGTCCGAGGAAAGGAGCGCCTCTCCCAGGACCCCTGAGTGGAGACTTCTTGTTGCGTCTACTTGGGACATGTGAGTAGCTTTCACAGCCCCAAGTCCCCGGCTCCTCCCACGGTGGACCTAGATGTCCACTGGTTGGATTGTTTCAGCTCAGTCAGTCATAGTCCACACGTGGGATGTGGATTTCCACCACACCCCCCTTCCCCTGCCATCGCAGACTCCGCCTTTCCAGGGGACTGCCCTGGAACTGGCCACTGTATTCCGACTTCCCATGCCGAAGCCTACCCACCCACAGTCGGGGCGGGCCACTGGAGCCTGATTTGGATGCAGGGTCCTAGAAGACCGAACAAAGCATCGAACGCGAGACAAATGGACTTTTATCAAGGGAAGCGACTGGAAATAAAAAGCTACGGTGTTGATGACCTACAGCTTTGAAAGACCACGTGGAATGGTCCCTGTGCTTCAGCCTCCCAACAAGCAGTAGGTAGAGAGGAGGAGGAGAAGAGCCTCAGGCCATCTCCCAAAGGGTTGTCTGGTGGCCTAACGTTGACTAGAATAATGATGGTGATGATAATGACAATGGTGATGATGACAGTGGTGGAGGTGATGACGGCCATGAGGTCTATTGGGCACTGACCACGTACAGTCACTGTTTTAAATGCTTTGAATGTTTTACCCGCTGAACCCTCACAGTAACTCACTCTCTGGCCTGGTGAGTGTCCTAAGTGAACTCCTCTGGGCTCATCAATAAGGCCAGGATCCCAATCAGGGATCTGAAGAGGCAAAGAAGTGACAGGGATGGCAAAGTTGTCATCAGTTTTATGTTTATGTATTTATTTGGAGAAAAAGAGAGAACGCATGAGGGGGAGTCGGGGAGCAGAGAGAGAGAGGGAGAGAGAGAAAGAATCCCAAGCGGGCTCTGGGCTGCCAGCACAGAGCCCGATGTGGGACTCGAACTCCCAAACCCAGAGATCATGACCTGAGCCGAAATCAAGGTCGGACACTTACCCAAATGAGCCACGCGGGTGCCCCTGAAAGCCGTCGTTGTTATTCAGTAAGGTGCTGTGGGTGGAAAGTGTTATAAGTTCCCCTTGTATTATCATGAAATGTGGGTGCTTTTCAAGTGTCTGGTGGATTTCCCCCACTTGACATTCTGTCTACACCAGGGGTGCAGCGGACAAGCAAGCAGGATTCCAGAAAGTCTCCACCACCCACAGGAAGACCAGGAGACTCACGGAGGGCCATAGGTGAGGGTGAAGAAGCATTTGCTATGCTGGAAACTGTTTCGCTTAACCACAATGTCTGCAACTTGGTCAGGAGAGCTGGTCCTTCTGTGAGCGCCTGTGCTAACACGGACACGTGTGCCCGTCACCCGCGCCAGGCTTTCCGAGGTCCCAGACGGGTGAAAAGACCTGCCGAAGACACAGACCGTCTCCACACCATTTTTATGGTGTACCTTCTTGTTTGATCCAATGAAACATGCTTCTTCTTACAGAGCAGAATGATGGAATAATTGTTCGTATTTTCAGAAATGCGTGGAGGTGAAAATAAAATGTATGGCTCACGGTGAGGACCCGGTGACTCAGACCCTGACCAGGTCCCAGCCCACCAGCCCCAGCCCAGCCTTCGGATGGGCAGGTAAGGGGTGTGGAGATCACAGCTAATGCCACAATGGCCCCGGGGGCATCCACGTGTCGGAGATCTGTAGCCCCTGCGGGTGGAAGGCAGCATCACTGTACAGGGACACAATGACCAGGGCACTCTGGAACCCAATGGGTTGAACGAGGGTTGCGCTCTTGTCCTGGGGTCCATGGCGGACAGAGGGAGCAGGAATGACCCCTCGGGGCACTCAGGACCCTGGGACGGGTACCATCCTCCAATCTTAGTAGAAGAAGAAGGAGGAGGAGAGGAAGATACGTCAGATAATAATGAACACCAGGCAAAGAGTAAGCAAGGGAAGGGGATTAGGAAGGACAGTTTTAAGAGAAGAGAAGGTCTTCCTGGTAAGAGAAGGTCTCCCTGATAAGGCAACTGGGAGAACGAACAGGATTAACCCCGTAACTGCCAGCGGAAGAGCATCCCAAGCAGGAAGACGAGCCAGGACAAAGGCGGGAGGTGACAGCTCACCTGTGGTGCTCCAGGGTGAGCGAGGAGCCCGTGTGGCCCAGCTGGGGTTCCTGCAGTGGGGCTGACACCCACTGGACCAGCCAGCAAAGGCCCACTATTAAGCGTTTTAGGAATCTTGTGTGCAAGTTGACTTCACACCGGGAGCTTGAAATTGGCCATAAGGGGGAATTAACACCGCGGAAACTGACAGGTGCTACAAACCAGGGCGTTTTCCCCTCTGGGGAGCCAGTCCCTAAACAGGTGAAGGACAACAGCGGTTGACCCGGGAGACTATGAAGAGATGAGATCAGAGAAAATAGCCAGTGGTCAGCTCCTGGGGGCTGACAAACCATTGCAGGGACATTGGCTTTTGTTCCGCCTGACGTGAAGAGTCTCGGGAAGGCTTTGAGAGTAAAGAGGACATGACTGGATTTTTTTTTTTTAATTTTTATTTCAAAAGGATCACTCTGCAGCCATGTGGGAAACAGACTCTCAGCGGATGAGACCGGAAGCAGGCATGCCAGCAAGAGGATTCTCGCCAAGACCCGAGCAAGAGATGACAGTGCCTTGGGTCCGCAGCGGGACATGCAGTGGTGTTGAGCACAGACCGGATTCCAGTACGCTTACTTTGGAAGTGGGGACACCAGCGTTGGGTGCAGGATGTGGGAGAAAGAGACAGGTTGGGGAGATCTCGAGGATAGTAGCTAGAGCTACTCACAAGGAAAAGTGGGGAATGGTGTGGCAAGTGCAGGTTCATGGGGGGGGGCACCTGGGTGGCTCAGTCGGTTAAGCATCCGACTTCGGCTCAGGTCATGATCTCATGGTTTGTGGGTTCAAGCCCTGCATTGGGCTCTGTGCTGACAGCTCAGAGCCTGGAGCCTGCTTCGGATTCTGTGTCTCTCCATCGCTCAGCCCCTCCCCTGCTCATGCTTTGTGTCTCTCTGTCTCTCAATAATAAATAAACGTCAAAAAATAAAAAAAATTAAAAAAAAAGAGCAGGTTCATGGGGTACCTGGAGTTCAAGATGGGAGTGGAGGTCCACTCGGACTTGCAAGGTAGGCGTTTGGGTAAATAGTCCTAGTCCTGAATTTCAGAAGAGAGATTGCAGAAGAGAAATATGCTGTATGTCTCTTTCAAGTGTGCATTACCTTTATATGCAGACTGAAACCATGGGACTTTTAATACAACTTAACAGCCGTCAATGCTTTGCTGGTTAAGTGTTTGCAGTCGTTCATCACTAGAGGGCAATAACAATTATCTTTTCCCATTTAACAAGCTAAAAAGAGAGGATTAGAGCAAGCCTGACAAAATGATGGGTATTAGGCTAACGAGTCGGGTGTTCTAACCCAGAACCTTCTCTCGCTCAGAGAAGGGTCGTATGTCGTTGGCATTCTCCATCAGGGGATGGTTTATGTCAGGCCAGCCAAGCAGGGAGATTTGCAAATGGACAGGTTCAGAAAGAGTGAAAAAGTCATTCTTTCCTGGTGTTAGAGCCACTGTTATATAGCATTTTCCCAAATGGTAGGCAAAATAGTCCCTATGATTTCTCTGCCAGTTAACGTGCGTGTTTGTAGATATTAAAAAAAACTTTTTTAATGTTTTATTTATTTTTGACAGAGAGAGAGAGACAAAGCGTGAGCAGGGGAAGGGCAGAGAGAGAGGGAGACACAGCATCCGAAGCAGGATCCAGGCTCGGAGCTGTCAGCCCAGAGCCCGACGCGGGGCTCAAACGCATGAATCGTGAGATTATGACCTGAGCCAAAGTTGGATGCTCAACCAACTGAGCCACCCAGGCACCCCCGTATTTGTAGATATTAAGGAGAATGAGGCCAAGCACACACTTTCATCCTCAACGAAGGGCAGGCTGAGGTCATGGCACTACTAAGGGGCTCTCCCTTTGACTCTCTGCCCATCTCATCACAGTTTTCTAGAAGGAAGTTGGGGGCAGTGAAGGGATAACATGTTTCCCAAGAGTGCTGTCAGCTCCGAGGTCACAAGGAGGCAATGAATACCCTGGGTGGCACATTGAGGGAAGGTTAAATGTGAATGAGAAAGGAAGCAGTGATAGGGAGACAGTGTGGCTTTCTACTACACGGGGGGAAGGAAGGGGTGAGACTGATTTGGGCAAGATCCGGGACCAGGCACAAGTTCCCCAGAAGAGAGAGTCCCAATAGGGCAGGCCACCCTGCTCCTGAGACACTGCCCTCCAGCCGGTCCACGGTTACCTCCACGCATCACTGACACTCAAGACCGCCTCAGGGCCGGGCAAGGGGAAAGTCAGTTTCCCAGGCTGACAGTAGGACACCAGCATGCTTTTCTCCGTAACCTGGGAGGAATGTTATCTTCACGACATGGAAGGAAGCCACATGGTGATTGACACATTCCATCCAATCCATGGGTCTCCGTGCTCGGGACACAATGCTTGTAGTTATATCCCCATAAAAGATGCTAAAACCAAAGGATCCGTATAAAATACATAAAAACAGGGGCACCTGGCTGGCTCGGTCGGTTAAATGTCCTACTCTTGGTTTCAGCTCAAGTCATGATCTCACAGTTCGTGAGTTCGAGCCCCACATTGGGCTCAGGGCTGACAGTGTGGAGCCTGCGTGGGGTTCTCTCTCTCTCCCTGTCTCCCGCTCACTCTCTGTGCCTCTCTCAAAACAAATAAATAAACTTTAAAAAAATAATAAAACTCAGGGGCACCTGGGTGGCTCAGTTGGTTAAGCATCTGACTCTGGCTCAGGTCATGATCTCACAGTCTGTGAGTTGAGCCCCACATCAGGCTCTGGGCTAACAGCTCAGAGCCTGGAGCCCGCTTCAGATTCTATGTCTCTGTCTCTCTCTCTCTCTGCCCCTCCCCCACTTGTGCCCTGTTTCTCTCTCTCTCTCAAAAATAAATAAACATTAAAAAAATAGATAAATAATAAAAAATAAATAAAATACTTAAAAACATAAAATATGTGTTTTTTCGCAAATGTGAATCAAAATATATAACATATGTCCTTATCTTTCTCAAATACTCGAAAGGCCCCAGCAATACCATAAGACAAATACAATTTTTGGTTGCTTTTTCTGGAAGAATCAGAGACAGACACCTCCCTGGTGCTCTAAAAGAAACCCAACTTCAGGCGTCTGCTTGAATATTTCTCTCTCTCGGCATAGAAAAAGGTAAGGTTACTGCCAGTAGAAAAAAGCACTGTCAAAAAAAAAGAAAAGAAAAAAGCACTGTCAAAGTAGGGATGAGGCTTCTCCATCCAGGAAGATACAGAAGAAAAAAAGAAGCAGAAAGTCGTATACGGTTCACAGCTTAATACACATGATAACAAACTAGTCTGATTGTTTAAAACTGGTTTTCTAGTGGCAGGAAGCGTGTTTTCAAGCAAGATCTTGCCTGGACCCCCAGTGTATGAGTTCATAAAAGGGGCTGTGTTCCCACTGGAGTGGGGAGGGGCCCGAGCCCCTCAAGTTCAGAGCCATCACTCAGTGACCCACGTGCCGCTCTTGGAGGCTCTACCTTGCGAACAGTTTTGTCCCTTAGATACAACATGAATACTTTGGCTGAAAACCAAATCTGCTTCCTGGCCGAAGTAATTTTTTTTAAATTGAGTTTAATCTTGAAAAGTATACATATTTTTTAAAAATGTTTCTTTATTTATTTTTGAGAGAGGAGAGAGAGAGAGAACAAGCAGGGGAGGGGCAAGGAGAGAGAGGAGAGAGAGAGAGAGAGAGAGAGAGAATCCCAAACAGGCTCCGCACTGTCAGCGCAGAGCCCGACGCAGGGCTCAAACTGACGAACCGTGAGATCCTGGCCTGAGCCGAAACCAAGAGTCGGACGCTTCACCGATGGAGCCACCCGCAGGAGCCCCTCAGTGGTTGAAATTTAAAACAGTGACACCGCCAAGCACAGCGACAGTGCGGATCACCTGGGTGTCTCATCGCCTGCTGGTGGGGATGTGAACTGGTACAGCCACAGTGGAAAACCATGGGCAGCTTTCTCCAGCTTAATAGATGCCAAGTCTGTGGTCCAGTAATTTCACCCCCAGATGTAACACGAAGAGGAATGAACGCTCGGGTCCATAAAAACACACGTGCTAGAGTGGGCACAGCCCTCACTGATGCACTCATGCATAACAGCCAAATGCACAAATCAACGCAAATGTGAATCTAAAACAGACTAGGTAAATACATCAGGATGTAATCAGACAACAGAATACCGCGAACCAATGCAACGACAAAGGCTACTCACCGTATGCAGCTCCGTGGGTGATACATGTGCCTTCACAGATGAATCTCCCTGCAAACAGAAGCCACCCAGGGGGCACCTGGGTGGCTCAGTGGGTTGAGTGTCTGAGTTTTGATTTCGGCTCAGTTCATGATTCCAGGCTCATGGGATCGAGCCCCGCCTTGGGCTCTGTGCTGAGCACAGAGGCATTCTCCCTCGCTCCCTCTTCCCCTCTTCCCCACTCAAGCGCTCAAACTCTGTCTCTAAAATTAAAAAAGAAAGAATACACAGTGCTTCCTCTGGTGTGTTGACAGGGGAGAGTGGGGAGGCTTCCAGGGTACTAGAAATGTGCCTGTTCTACATTTGGCCTCACAAAGAACTTTAAGAACTATGTGCTCGTCAGGGCTCCTGGGAGGCTCAGTTGGTTGAGTGTCTGCCTTCGGCTCAAGTCATGATCTCGCGGTTTGTGGGTTCGAGCCCCGCGTCGGGCTCTGTGCTGACAGCTTGGAGCCTGGAGCCTGCTTCGGACTCTGTGTCTCCCTCTCTCTCTGCCCCTCCCCTGTGTCTCTCTGTCTCTCAAAAATAAGTAAATGTTAAAAAAAAAAAAAAAAAAAACAAGAGTGGAAACAGTAGCAAAATAGTACTTTGAAAGCTCACTCTGGCTCTCTCCTTCCCTCCAGACTTCTTTGTTTTTTAATGACTAAAATCCCTGGTGGTGGAATCCAGGCTCCTATTTGTGTCTCGAATACAATTTGTTTTAATTTTTTATAAATGTGATACATTTGGGAAACCTTGTAAACGACGTTTTCATTCAATGAGGGAATCCTGGATCTGTGCCCAAAAAGCGGTGAGCTCAAAAATGAACAAAGGTAAAGTGGAACTGATGGGGGTGACGGACAAAGGCTGTCTTTGTCAAACTTCTCCAACCGAGGGAAACCTGTCCGGCAGGGAAAGTGCAGGAACTTGGACGGCAAAGCCCCGCAAGCTGCCAGTGCTGGGCCCGGGACAGAAAATGGTTATGGAACACAGTCAAGGCGGAACAAAATCCGAAGTTCATTTTCCCGTGTGCTGCTCCCTCGAGAAACACTATCTCATCTTAGGACACGGTGTCACCCAACAGGCTGGGAAAGGTCGCCTGCTGAACCGAACGAGACCGCTCTATCATGTGCGACAGCTTCTCCTGAAATGTGTCTTCAATTTGTAGGCTCTGCGTTTTTACTCTTCAGCGTTCTGATTGTAAACACCCAGCGATGTACCGTACTGCTCGCTCGGGGATGCTAGGGACACAGTCTTCCACAGCAGGGAGGGAGTGTTAGTAGACAGGTCTCATCTCACGGGACCCACAGTGAGGGAGGCGTGAACATCCTATTGGTACTGGCTGCCGACAGTTCCCACTGTAGACTCATCTCAGTTCAGGGTCTTATCATCAGCCCTCGCCTGGAAGTTTCTGCGTTTTCATAAGCCCAACGTGGATTTGTTTAAAGGAAATGGCTCCCGTGAACCAAACGCACAAGAGGACGACATACAAACCAGACGTCAACTTCTTAAATTACGAAGAGGTGTGTCAATGCCAAGAAGAGATGTCAGTCATACCCAACAAGAGGTGTCTTTGCTCCTTTTGGGAAGACTACATGGAAAGCAAATCATAGCCGGAAACGTGGATTCAGAGGCAGTTGTCAGTCTGAAGGCAAAGGCTATGGAGCTGAGGCCACGATTTCTCCTGGGCATCTGGAGCCCGCTGGTCAGGACGCTGCCTCCTCTACACAGCTGGAGAAATCTGACCAAGTCTGACTCGTGGCATCCTTTTTCTAGACTCTACGAACTACCTGCCTGCCACTTTTATTAACTTTTTCTGCACAGATGATACCAAGCCCCAGATTCTCACACGCTCAGAAGTGTCCATTCTTCAGGGCAATTTCTGAGGACATTCAGGCTCATCCATTATGTGTCAGTTTTATTTGCCGAACTATTGGGGTCTGCCTGACGGTTCTCAGGAGTTCCTCATCGGAGCAAGCCGTACTCTGTATGCTGCCCACGATTCTGGGTTAGCCGGATACTAACTAGCTGTGTGACCTTGGGCAAGTCAATTCACCTTTATGGACCCAAAGCTGTGGAGTCCCTAAAACTGTATGTAGTGTATAGGGCAGTATTTGGACACTGGCTTTTTGAGATTACTTCCAAACTGAGATCAAAGTTTTCAAGGAGATGTGAGCCTGAAACTCTAGCATCCACGCACCACAGAGTGAAGATTTGCACAGAGACCGAAGAGTCGTGGCCGATCACGATTCCCTGTGAGCTTTCTTCTCCGACTACTTACTTTAGTGGTCAGTGAAATGGTCCATGAGGAAACACAGTTCTTGTCATACAGTCGTTCCTTAGGTGGGTTTGGCGATCTACAGCCTACCAAGCTTTGCTGCTTTGTAACAATTGTGTGACATGCTCATTATTCTTTGCCCCATTTTATAGACTGGGAAAAAGGAGCCTCAGAGGTGCTGAATGGTATGCCCCAGTTCCCATCCCTGGTAATTATAAGCTGTGTGTCTAACTTCAAATGCACCGCTGTTGGCAATAAACAAAGTGTCTGCCCTCTGGTTGTATTCGTATTATCACAGTTGACAGGGGATCACAATTGAGAGGGGATCACAGTTGACTGATGGGATCACAGTGGAGAGGGGATCACAGTGGAGAGGGGATCACAGTGGAGAGGGGACCACAGTTGACTGACGGGGGATCACAGTTGACTGATGGGATCACAGTGGAGAGGGGATCACAGTGGAGAGGGGATCACAGTTGACTGACGGGATCACAGTGGAGAAGGGATGACAGTGGAGAGGGGATGACAGTGGAGAGGGGACCACAGTTGACTGATAAGATCACAGTGGAGAGGGGATCACAGTTGAGAGGGGATCACAGTTGACTGACGGGATCACAGTGGAAAGGGGATCACAGTGGAGAGGGGATCACAGTGGAGAGGGGACCACAGTTGACTGACGGGGGATCACAGTTGACTGACGGGATCACAGTGGAGAGGGGATCACAGTGGACAGGGGATCACAGTTGACAGGGACTGCACTGAAATTCAGTCATGTCACCATCTGCTTCAAATCGGTGACCCCGGTATGCACTGCAGGCAGATTTAAATACAAGAAGATATAAAATACAGCTTAGCGTACAGTCCCCTGCATGTAGCCCAGAAGTGGGGCTGAGCCACCCTATGGAGAGATCCGCTCATGGAACAAGGAATTGCTGCCCAGGTCCCCGAGTGTCCGAAGTTTCCGGAAGGGAAAGGATGTCGAGGCCAACTTGACACCAGGGATCCCCTACGTCCTTCCTCAGGGATTGAAACTCAACACCTGCCTTCACAATGCACACCCCGCTATCCTCTGCCTTGGTTGGAAGGTGCCATCAGAGCTCAGACCTGAAATGTGAGCAGACTCGTATCGTGTGTCATGGGAACATCAGATCCCCAAGGAGACGCTGGGTGTGCATGTGAGCTCGCTGGTCTGCGTGGCTCCACGTCAATCTCCGACCTGCAGGCGACTGGCCTGAGGGTGTCCCAGCAGCTCCGGCTGAATCAAGAAGCGTGACAGGGAATGTTTATGTCTTTTGCCTCTTCATTTCGGTGTAAGCCCACTGGTTAATTAATAGCCACGGCCACCCAACCAAATCTATCCCTCTTTTCTTTGGAAATGTGCCTAAATTGCACATGAGTAAGAGGAATGGTGTGTAATTACTATATCTTGGAGCAGAGAAGCCAGAGATCCTCTGCCCTGTTACCTTCTCCAATTCCTTTCCAGCAAAAAGGAGAGAATCGTGTGTGGCATTGCCAAATGGATGTCTACAATAAAAACTGGTTTTAACAATTCATAACGGGTGGGGGGGGGGCACCTGCGTGACTGAGTCGGTTGAGCATCCGACTTCAGCTCAGGTCATGGTCTCACGGCTTGTGAGTTCGAGCCCCGCGTCGGGCTCTGTGCTGACAGCTCGGAGCGGGGAGCCTGCTTCGGATTCTGTGTCTCCCTCTCTCTGCCCCTCCCCCACTTGTGCGTGCGTGTGTGTGTGTGTGTGTGTGCGCACGCACTCTCTCTCTCTCTCTCTCTCTCAAAAATAAATACGTAAACATATATTAAAAATTCATAATGGAGCCACCTGGCTGGCTCAGTCGGTAGAGCATGTAACTCAGGGTCATGAGTTCAAGCCCCATGTTGGGCCCAGAGCTTACATTTTAAAAAGTTATAAAAACTCATGATGGAGCAGAACCCTTTTACCGCGATATCACCACTGTAATGTAACATATTTCCTAACACTCTGCATTTGGAGAGAATATGTAATCACAACATCCCACGGGTAAGGATCCCAATGCATCATTTCTTCTTATGTAATGGGAAGTGATGGCCCAAATCAAGAGTTCATGAGGTCTGTCATGGGAACACATTCCCACCAATTTGTAAGGAGCCAAGGACAGAAGCTGGGGGTGGAGATCAACAGCAGACATTCGTATGACCTTTCCTCTCCCACTTTCAAAATAAAATACTTGCCCAGTTTTTCAGTGATTGATATTCTCAGGGAAATATATTTTTCATAGTAATTTATATAAAGGAGTACAAAGAATACGTGTATTCTAGCCCAGTCTTCGTTATAACTGTAATTTTTTAATTACGCTGGCCAGCCAGAGTCTTGGCATCTGATTGACAGACTCATGTAGTAAGCCAAAGTCTGCGTCTGATATGTTTTCCATAAAATGAGGATTCTCTTTCTTCCTTTTTTTTTTTTTTTTTTTTGGTATTTTTCATTGCTGATTCCTTCATTGGCTGACGTAATCATCCACATAAACAATTCGTGTAGTTCCCAGGGTGGTCCATGACTGACACTTTTATTAGTTCATTGTAGAGATGCAATCTACAGCCACTTGAGGGCCCATGCTCAGATGTACATCCGATGGAAGCCTTTGACCCATGCCTCCCACTCTCCCACTGAGGTGACTGCTTGGAGCACAGCCTCCCCCTGGAGGATGTACTCAATCGTGCGATCCTTTAAGATTAATATACATATTTTTTATTTTTTTCAACATTTATTTATTTTTGAGAGAGAGAGAGACAGAGTGTGAGTGGGGGGAGGGGCAAAGAGAGAGGGAGACAGAGAATCGGAAGCAGGCTCCAGGCTCTGAGCTGTCAGCACTGAGCCCGACGCGGGGCTCGAATTCCAGGACCACGAGGTCATGACCTGAGCTGAAGTCGGACACGTAACTAACTGAGCCACCCAGGCACCCCTAAAGATTAATACTTTTTTAAGTTCTTTTTAAAATTTATTTTGAGAGAGAGAGCTCAAGTGAGCATGAGTCAGGGAAGGGCAGAGAGAGAGAGAGAGAGAGAGAGAGAGAGAGAAAATCCCAAGCAGACTCTGAGCTGTCAGTACAGAGCCCGATGTGGGGATCGAACTCACAAACCATGAGATCACGACCTGAGCTGAAACCAAGAATCAGACACTTAACCGACAGAGTCACCCAAGTGCCCCAAGATTCATATTTTAGAACATTATTAATTTGGGCATTCTGTATTATTGGCTGAGTAGCCCCAACTACACGCCCATTTTCTGACATGTAATGGAAACACAATGTGAAAGATCGAATGAATGATCTTGAAATGATGGAAAGGTGGATGAATGAATGAATCGTGTTGTTTTCTCAAGCTGATGGTTTGAAAATATCGCTCACCCCCTTAGTTTCATCACTGAGAAGCAAAGAAGGCTGAATCTACGTGGAGATTTTCAAGTAGTTGATTAAATCACCTTTTAATTTTGTAAAATAGTGATACTTATGCACAATACACATATCAAGCAATACCATAGCTTTTTCAAGTTTAAAATCACCATAAATCCCTTCCTCAGAAGTAAGCACTCTCCACATGTTGTTGAATTATTTTAACATCTATGTGTGTGTGTGTGCGTCACACGTATATATGTACATGCAGACGAATATACACAAATAGGACCATGTCCTTCCAAGTTATAGGAGAGGCATTATGGATGGATCTAAAATAATTCAATGGGAGAATTCTGTGTGCAAAAATGCTTTGTTAAACGTCCAAGACACCTGAGCAGTGCTCACAGATTAATGCTACCGTATTATTTCAGCTTGGATTCGACAGACATGTGCAAATTCTCTAATGGAGATTCACGTCGGTAAGGCCATAACAATGTAATCCAATTTTCAGCTGCTCGTTAAAGTTGCCTGGAAGTTAGACTGGATATTAAATATGTGCAGACGTTAAACTACGAAGCCCTGACCTAATATTCTTTAGAAATTTCAGGCATAACTGATCGGTATTGAAGGGTAGAGAAAACACCAGCCCTTTCTGGGGATGAAAACGTCCACATCAGGCTCCAAAGATCACCTTGTTTCCCTGGTACTGATATTTTGTGGTCAGAAAGCTTCCTTGGACATGTCTGAGCAGCCTACATCTTATGGCAATGCTTCCCGACTTCTTTTCTTAATTTTTCTTGCCTTTTGGTCGGGGGGGGGGGGGTAAGAAACACAGTGCTTTTATTTTTATTAATTTTTGCTGTGCTCAGTGGCATCTGTACTGGAGAGGAAATTTGGCGCGTTTTTGCTGGCTGGATGCCCGCAGCCCTTCAAGGCAGGAGGTGAAGGAGGCAGTCAGGCAGAGGGGGGTTGAATGCAGGTGGGAAAGGGAAATGACCCAAGGCTCCTTTGGTAGCCTACTCAGAGGTGAAACCTGTTTGCGTTTTTATCTGAGCTGATGGCCACTTTGGGAATCGCCTTTACCTGGGGAAACAGATCAAAGAGAACTCTGGGTTCTGATCGTTTGAAGTGGACAGCTAGCTGCCCATGGGAGCTGCCGGACCCCCTGGCTGTCCCCCACCCCCTCGACCGAGGTCTCTTCTCCCTTGAGGCAGTGTGCATCCGATCCACGCGCTTCATGGGGCATGGTAACCAGCTTGCAGACTGGTGAGTCCGCTGGACCGTCCACACCTGTCAGATGGCAGGGTACCTGAAAACAAAAGGCTTTTGTAGATGGGTTGGCATCTGTGAAATACCCCCACAGCTGCTGTCCATATCCCATTTGTTTCCCCTTCACAGCAAGTAGGAGAAAAGGGGACACTCAGATGTTATCACACAACCAAGGAGAGGGTTTTTCTCTCCTCTCTTCTCTCACACAACCAAGGGGAGGGAGGCAGGGGGTCCACAGCGGACAACAGCAGGACACATCGCCAGAAGGACAAGCCCATCACGGTGCCCCCAGGGAGATCATCCTTAGGGTTCCACCTGCCTGAGGGTTGACAACAGCACGCTCCTCGCCCTGCTGGTGGGAGAATGGATGTTCAACATTGTATCGTGTTATGCCATCTGGTCTCATGATGGCAGCTGATTAAAAACTCCAACATTGAGCTTTGCTGCTCAGGGAAGCACAGAAGAAACACTCAGCTGCTCATTTGACGATTTTGTCAGAGTCTGAGAAAATATTTACATTCTATGCCAGCCCAAATGGCTAATAGCGATTTATTTTCCAGCTTCTGGATTGCTCCTTTCTATGGGGTCACACTTTTCAAAGTAACAATCAGAGAGCTGACGAGTTACAACATAACCAAATAAAATCCACACAAATGCGTAAGATCTTAGGGTATAGTCTCCCTGTCGTGTAAGAGCACATTCGTGCCTTGCCATCAAAATCGGAATTTACCTGAATTTCAAGAGTCTTTACGGGAGAAACTTCATTACCCACTTTAGCAACCTTGACGGTCAGGAAATCAGTTGTTCCGCTCTGGAAATTCTGGGTCAGAATTCTTCTGCTCTTCGAGCTAACCGAATCCAGTTTGTTAATTATTTTTGGTGGTTTTCTGCTCGCTCGTTCACGGGCTAACAAGGGCTGTGGTCTACGCATAGGCTCAGGAGGACTCTGAAAGGGTGAATTTTGTGATATGTGAATCATAGCCCAATAAAAGAGTACTGGGGATCGCAGCCTATGCACACACCTTATGTATATAAATACGTACCTATTTATTTACTTCCTGGCTTCCTGTTTGTGTAGCCTTCAAAGGAAATATGATGAACATGTCAGGACTTTTGACTTTCTTCCATCTCCCAATGCAAGAGGTTGGGTTCTCTTACAAGCCCTAACCCCCAGCTATAGCTTTCTCTACTTTACAGGCAGTCCTGCACATTCTCTATTTACAATTTACTTTGTATCTCTCTTGGCATTTACTTTACATGACCTTAAGGAATTCATTTACTTCCTTCTGCTGGCTCTTGTCTTCATTTTCTGCGGAATCACAAAATCACGCCTTCTTGTTCAGCACCACTCTGAACAAGATTAATTTCGAGGTGACCCTTGCTTGGGTCAAGTTGCCACGCTGGGTGCCACCTCTCTCTCTTCAGCCCAATCCCTTCCCCGATCTCTGAGCCTGGTACAGCTGTAAGAAATTACTGTGTGGGCTACGCCTGGGTGGCTCGGTCGGTCGAGCGTCCGGCTCTTGATTTCAGCTCAGGTGATGATCCCGGGGTCATGGGATCGAGCCCCGAGTCGGGCTCTGTGCTGAGCGCAGATTCCGATTCCCTCTCTCTCTCCCTCTCTCTCTCTGTCTTCCTCCACCCCCTCTCCCCCATTCGTGGGCTCTCTCTTTCTCTCTGTCTCTCTCAAATAAAAATAAAAAAATAAAATTACGGCGTTGGCCACACACAGTAGACGCCACCTGCTGTCGCGGACTACCATCTTGCTGCGTTTGTGCCCTTGTCCGCCAACAGCTGGCAATGCTGCTAAGGAATAAAAGGTACCCTCTACTGTCTTTATAGTTCTTTCCCTTAACCGTCCTCCACTCGTGGCATGCCGTCTACGTGGGCTGCCGAATTGTGGGGGTCACTGTCTGCCAAGGTCAGTTTGCACTATCACCCTCTACTCTGGGGCCCGATTTGTCCCCCGTATCAGCTGCACACGTACAAAGCGTGCTTCCTGTTTCGTCTCGCCCAGGTGATGGATACAGACGTCAAACAACACAGGACCCCGGCCCAGCCACGGAGGGACACCTGTTCTGTTACCCCGCGTATCGCGGATCCACTGAGAACCACTCTCGGGGCAAAGACCTCTTGCCGGCTGTGCTGGAACGCTCACGGAGCGCTCCTCCCCTGGCAGCCTGGTCCGGCTCTCTGGAAATAATTGCTCGTCCAAGGTGCTTCGAAAGGGAGGAAGCACAAATGTGATCTAGGTCAACATCTAATGGAACGTGAAATCATTTTCTGTGTAAAAGAAAAGAACCATGAGGCTTCATTAACGTGCCCGGCGTGTGAGACAAAATACAGCAATTAATTCTTACGTAAGGGAGTTGAGTTGAGCAGCATTTACACTCCACTTGTTAACAAGCTCCAGAGCTGACTAACAGGTTATTTGTAACACGTCATAATTAACTTCCAAGGACACTACAGACCGATAGCTTTCACAACACTCTCCATTTTCCCCATGCGGGTTTTACTGATTTGATTCTCGCTGC
Organism: Neofelis nebulosa; assembly: GCF_028018385.1. Classification (NCBI taxonomy): domain Eukaryota; kingdom Metazoa; phylum Chordata; class Mammalia; order Carnivora; family Felidae; genus Neofelis; species Neofelis nebulosa. The sequence continues at coordinate 103,753,122 of NC_080785.1, forward strand.
TCATAATTTAACATTTTCCGACTCACTGTCATCCTTCTGGTTTATACTTTTCTCGCTTATAATAAAACTAGACTTAAGTAGACCATGGGGTTAAGTTGAAGAGAGTTAGGTCCCAAGAGTGAATAGGGCCTACACAGCATCATCTAGAATTTTATTTTGACTTTCCTTTTTTTTAAAAAAATTTTTGTAATGTTTATTTTTGAGAGAGAGAGAGAGAGAGAGAGAGAGCAGGGGAGGGGCAGAGAGAAAGGGAGACACAGAATCCGAAGCAGGCTTCAGGCTCTGAGCTGTCAGCCCAGAGCCCGACACAGGGCTCGAACTCACGGACCATGAGATCATGACCTGAGCTGAAGTTGGACATTTAACCCACTGAGCCACCCAGGAGCCCCTATTTTTACTTTCTGATCTACCCAAAGAGTCACACAGTGGGACGACATCTGTCAAGTGGTTATTTTGTCTTTTCTCAAAGCCCTGCTCTTGGACAGTGCCTTGGCCCCCATAGAAGAGCCCTTGTCAGTGTGTGTCCTCTGCACCCAGAGCTGCAGCCGCGAGGGTCTCATGGGAGGTGCCCAGCCTCCAGCCTGTCTCACTCAGCCACGGCTGAGTGGGGGCTGCTGAGTCAGAGAAAGAGGTTCAAGTCCCAGCTTCGTCCCTAGTAACTGTGTGAACCCAGTCAATGACTTAGTGCCCTGTTTCCTCATCTGTGAAATGGAGTAAATCATTACTTCCAGAGGGGTTTTGAGGATTTTAAGTAAGTTAATATGTTTAAAATAATAAAACACAATATTGTCTGTCTCTTTGTAACAGGCAGCTTAAAAATTCTAGAAGTCCATGGTATTCTTGCCAAAAATACTTTCGTCTAATTATGAGAAAATATCAGACGAACCTGAATTGAGGGGTGTTCTACCAAAAAACAGTAAAAGTTAATAATACTACTGAGGAACTCTTACAAAATTGGAAGGGGTTTATAGAGATAGGACTGAAAAATGGAGTGAGGGAAACTGGATTGGATTCTGGGGTAAAGAAAGAACATCAGAGGGGCGCCTTGGAGGGGGGTGCTCGGTCAGTTGAGCGTCTGACTCTCGATTTCAGCTCAGGTCTTGATCCCAGGGTCATGAGATCGAGCCCCGAGTCGGGCTCTGTGCTGAGTGTGGAGCCTGTATGAGATTCTCTCTCTCCTTCTCTCTCTGCCCCTCCCCTGCACACTCACACACACACTCTCTCTGTCTCTAAAATAAAAAGAAAAAAGAAAAAAAAAAGAACATCAGAGGGAAAACTAGTGAATTTCAGCTGACGTCTAGGATTTATTTATTTTTTTAAATATTTCTTTAATGTTTTTATTTATTTTTGAGACAGAGAGAGACAGAACATGTCTCGGCTTTAGTATGTTGGGCAAACGGCCGTGTTCTGATTTTGATAACAGTGCTATTGTTATTTTTTTATAAATTTTTTTAACGTTTATTTATTTTTGAGACAGAGAGAGACAGAGCATGAACGGGGGAGGGGCAGAGAGAGAGGGAGACACAGAATCCGAAGCAGGCTCCAGGCTCTGAGCTGTCAGCACAGAGCCCGACGCGGGGCTCGAACTCACGGACCGTGAGATCATGCCACCCAGGCGCCCCAGTGCTATTGTTATTTAACATGCTAGGTTCTGCGCTGTATTTTCACCTTCTCTGCAAGTCTAAAATCACTTGAAAACATTTCAAAGTGTTATTTTTTAGTGTCAAAAATATTAAAGTTCTGTGTGATTTTCTTAAGTTGCATTTTTTTTTTTTTTTGGTATAACTTCTTCCTCTTGACCGTTCTTCATGGCTTCTTTCCATGTTTATCATTTTAAATTTTTTAATGTTTTTTTCATTTTATTTTTGAGAGAGAGAGAGAGAGAGAGAGAGAGAGACAGAGCAGGAGCAGGGGAGGGGCAGAGAGAGAGGGAGACACAGAATCAGAAGCAGGCTCCAGGCTCTGTAACTGTCAGCGCAGAGCCCGACGTGGGGCTAGAACTCACAAACAGGGAGGTCATCACCTGAGCCAAACGGAAGCTTCACAGACTGAGCCACCCAGGTGGCCCTCGAGAGGGGCTATTTAAAGGAACCATCTTCCAGAACCTTGGTCTACAGCTGAGACCGATCGGGCACAGAGAGAAACGCAGTGATGGGGACAGGACCACAGAGTTGCTGGAGCAGTGCCCCCAGTGGCCGGCGGGGGGCGTCAGGAGCAGCCCCCTACCCTTCCGAACAAGATAAAGAGCAGCTTCCTGGGAACCCGCACAGGCTCAGGCTGACCAAGAGATTAGAGTACTGGAGAAATTGCTTTTCCTCTGACTTCTGTTTTCTCATGAGTGGATGAGCACGGTCATAAGGGAGGAGAGAGTGGTGGGGAAGGTGGTTTGGGGGGAGGGGTCTCAGGAGATGCCAAAGGATGTGGCACGGTCCCGTGGAGGGTGGTCAGAGAATCCCCCAGGGAAATGGGGCCCGCGGCTCCCTTCAGGTGCATGGTCCTCAACTCAAGGAAGCGAATTCTCCCTGGTGATGAGCCCGGTCTGTTTCTCCAGCATGGCCCGGGCCAGGGGCCTGCAGGGGAGCTGGGGGGGGAGGGTGGGGAGCGATGGCGGTGGATTGGGAATGCCTCGGTCTCCACCGGTCGGAGGACACCACCTAGAGATTCGGTTTTGTTTCGGTTTTCACTGCAGAGGGTTTCACAACCTATGACTTCAGCTTGGCAAAGAGCTTAGAATCTGAAAACTGATTCACCTCTGTTAAAATGTAAGCCCTTAAAAAAGAACAAAAGAACGTGTCTGTGTGTACTGAGCCATATGTGTAAGGAATTAGATAACCTTTGAAGCAGCCTTAGTGTTTCCCTTCAGTCTGTCTTGAAATGACCATAGGGCCAGCTTCACCGAAAGGATTAGCCAAGCATCTTGGTCTAAGGCTCCCATGGTGATCGTTTGTCTGAGGCTGGACAGGTACCAACAGGATGTGACGTGAACCATAAGGAGAGAAGGAGAAGGTGAGGGCTTTTCCTGGCAGTTGCGGGCTAACATTCAAGGGATTCTTAGAAAATGCCACAATGGCGGTCTTCCTGTCTTTTTTCTTTCCGTGGCAGTCCTGGTGAAGGAGGACATGCCTGCTCTTGAAATCCGCCTAAACCCGGGCAAGTTCACGGGAACCTTGATCTACGTGTTAACTGCGGTCCTGGGTGACCTGTTTTTGAGGCCCTGGATCTGCTTTCTTACCAGTGCCCGCTGTCACTCTACATAGACACAGGAGGCGTTTCGGTTTTTATGTGAATGTTTGCCGATCTCCAAAAATTTTGATGTCAACTTTACCCTGAAATACACTGAACTGAATCCACAAAAGTAAGACATCTCAGGCCTTTACTGATGCTACAGTCTTGGTGTCCAGTGGTCCAAATACCCAAATGCCTGTTGTATTTATAGATTAAAAACTGCATATATAGGGGCGCCTGGGTGGCTCAGTCGGTTAAGCCTCTGACTTTGGCTCAGGTCATGATCTCGTGGTCCGTGAGTTCAAGCCCCGCGTTGGGCTCTGTGCCGACAGCTCAGAACCTGGAGCCTGCCTTGGATTCTGTGTCTCCCTCTCTCTCTGGCCCTCCCCCACTCATGCTCTGTCTCTCAAAATTAAATAAAACATTTAAAAAAAGAAAAAGAAAACCTCAGACCCCAAAATGGTATCACTTAGGGTAAGGCTCCAAGTCAGAAAACCGAGACTTAATACCTAACCTAAGTGCAGTTTCAACCCCCAGGAATGCAGCCTTTAACCAGCCAACATGGAAGTTCCAGGTCAATCCTAGGATATTTACTAATAGCTGCCTTCTACTCCCCTTAGGAGGGCAATTTTGCTTAAACAATGCATTCCTTGCTAAAATGTGTCTTTCTCCTTCTTTTTAATGCCTTCTCTCTGCCCTCAGAAAAGTGTCTTTTTAAAATTTTTTTAATGTTTTTATTTATTTTTGAGAGAGAGAGAGAAAGAGAGAGCACAAGCAAGGGAAGGGCAGAGAGAGAGGGAGACAGAGAATCTGAAGCAGGCTCCAAGCTCTGAGCAGTCAGCACAGAGCCCGACGTGGGCTCGAACTTGTGAACTGTGAGATCATAACCTGAGCCGAAATCGGACGCTTAACCGACTGAGCCACCCAGGCACCCCCAGAAACCTGCACTGGGGTGCCTGGGTGGCTCAGTCGGTTAAGCATCCGGCTCTTGACTTCAGGTCATGATCTCTCAGCTCGTGGGTTCGAGCCCCGCGTCAGGCTCTGCATTGACAGCACGGAGTCTGCTTAGCGTTCTCTGTCTCCCTCTCTCTCTGCCCCTTCCTGAGTCGCGCTTTCTCCCTCTCAAAAGTAAATAAATAAAATTTATTTATTTATTTATTTATTTATGCTGCCCTGCTCCATCCCTAGATGACAATGGCTGAGTTCCTCACCCACCTGGCTCTAATGCCACCACGGGTAGGTCATGCCCCTCGGGGTGGCCCGGTAGATCGGGGCCACCTACCCCGTGAGTGGGTTTGCTGTTCCTTCCCCTTCAGAGCAGGGATGGCTGTCACAAGGCAGGGCGGAATCACATCCGCTTCATTCTTCCCAGGATCACTTGGTGCTTTCGTTGCTTATGACACTATAAGACAAGCAGGTTCCTTCACCCTTAGAGGGGTGACTGCATGACAGTGGCTGTGCTGTGTGGGACCTCAGTCCACTGTCTGGCCCTAGTTGGAGCAGAGATGGAGATAAGCCTCTTCTATTCTCAACTCCAGGAATCCACCTGTGCCCCGGGGCCCGGGCTCTGGTATGTGCTGGGCAGATGCCTTGCAGGTCACTAGCAAAAGCTGTGACCTAGAACGTGCAAACGCCAGGAGAGTCCTCCAAGGAAACCTTGCAGCCCAGCAGGAATCAGCCTGGCTCAGAGAGCCTGGCGCCCAGGGGCTCTGGATCATTCTCACTTCTGCCCAAGTTCATAATAACCTATCAAGCCATCGATGGGCTCTAGCTTCCGGTGAGGGACCCGTTTACCCCATTTACTCCATTCTTGGATAAGGCACCAGGAGTGAGGACCTCAAGATGAAGAGAAGTGACTGCCAACAAGGCATGTGACGGTCAGGTGACAAACTGGAAAAACAAAAGCGATATTCGCAGAGGCGTAAACATTCCAGAGGTTACCTGCATTTGAGAGATTTGTTGACTCAGGCGAATTTTTAACCAGGCAGTGGGGGAAGGAACAATTTCAGCACCATTTCAGCCGGCCTGTCTGTGTTGGCACCTGTCGTACCTGAGAACTGCCTCCTCACTTGGTTTTCCTTTCCACCAGAGAAACAAAAGAAAAAAGGGGATTGCAAAATGGAGCACAATAGTCCTGAGGCATTTCGGGGGTCTGATATCCCATTCCGCTTTTTCATTAAAAACAAAAAACCAAACACAAAACCAAAACATCCACAAGTCCTTGGCACAGAGGAAGTGAGATGCCGCTGAGCTCAGAAAAGAGGTTCGCCAGGGAATCCCTGGCTGGCAGGGACGCCCCGTTCCTCTGGGACGTGACGTCTCGACTCTCAGTTCAGCCATGGTGTCTCCGACTCAGCGGGCAGTAAGTGGCAGCTCGCGGGGGTAATGAAAGTTGCAGACGCATCTGCTGTTCGTGTGTGGAAAAGTGTCCGTTAAATAGTGAAGCTTTGCATAAAGACACGCATGGAAGCAGAGATCTCCCTTCTGAAACACCATTCTAGAAAAAGCCAGCAGTTTGTAACAACATCTCCATCGTTATCAACCTGCAGATTCTCTGAAAACACGCCTGGAGAATGTTTGTTATATAACTAGGGTTTCCTAGGCTGCGATAGCCTGAAAGCAAGAATAACGCTCAACTAGGCATATGTGAATATGGTGAAATACTATGCAGCCATAAAAAAGGACACGATCGTGCCATTCGTGACAACATGGATGGTCCTGGAGGGCTTTAGGCCAAGTGAAATAAATCAGACAGAGAAAGACAAACACCCTATTATTGCACTAATAGGTGGAATCTGGGGCGCCTGGGTGGCTCAGTCGGTCAAGCCTCGGACTTAGGCTCAGGCCATGCTCTCGCAGTTCATGAGTTTGAGCCCCGTGTCCGGCTCTGTGCTGACAGCTCAGACAGAGCCTGGAGCCAGCTTTGGATTCTGTGTCTCCCTCTCTCTCTGCCCCTCCCCCACTAGTGCTCTGTCTCTCTCTCTCTCAAAAATAAATAAACATTAAAAAAATTTAATATGCGGAATCTAAAAAAATGGAATAAACATAAAAAGCATACGTACAAATACAGAGAACAAACTGACGATTGTGGGGTGGGGTAGGAGACGGGCAAAATGGGCAAAAGGAAGCAGAAGACGCAGGCCTCCGGTTACAAAACGAACGGATCGCAGGAATAAAAGGCACAGCTTAAGGAATATAGTCAGTGATATCGGAACATCGATATACCGTGACAGATGGTGGCTACCCTTGGGGTGAGCACAGCACCATGCGTAAACGTGTTGAACCACCATGTCGCCCACCTGAAACTAACGTGACATTGAGGGCCAACTATACTCAAGTACAAAAGAGTAAAGCTCAAAGAGCACCCAACATCATAGCACCTAAATACGGAGAGCAAATAGTGACAGAACCAAAAGGGGAAATAAATAGCAATACAACAATATGGTTGGGGACTTTAACACCCCACTCTCAAGAAAGCGTCCCTCATCCAGATGGAGAATCAATAAGGAAACAGTAGATGTAAACGATACCATCGACCCGACGCACATACCAGGCACATACGGAACGTTCCATCCGACGGCGGTGGAACACACGTTCTACTCAAGGGCGCCTGGAGCCTTCTCCAAGACAGACCACATGGCAGGACATAAGACCAGTCTCAACCCATTCAAGGAGGTAGAAATTATACCAAATGTCTTTTCTGACCACAATGGAAGGGAAGTATAAATCCATAGCAGGAGGAAAGCCAGAGAATAGGAAGATATATGGAAATGCAACACGCTCCTGAGCAACCAACGGCTCAGAGACTAAAGCAAGAGGGAAAATTAAAAAGCATATCTTGAGAAAAATGAAAATGAAAACACAGTGTAGGAAAGCTTAGAGGGCGCATCAAAAGAAGTGCCAGCAGGGAAGTTTCCAGTGATAAGTGCACACGTCAAGGAGAGCGAGAGCTCTCAGACAAATGGCTTCACCGTATGCCACACGGAACTAGAAACAAAAAAAGTGGACTCAGCCCAAATTTAGCAGAAGAAAGGGACATACTACAAATTGGAGCATAAATAAACAAACAAAAAAAAAAGATAAAAGGAAAACAATAGAAAAGATGAACAAAGCCAAGAGTTGGTCTTTTGAAAACAGAAACAAAATTGACAACACGTTGGCTAGACTAATCAAGGTAAGAGTACATTTAAGCGAGGAGGTGAAATACCTGTACACTGAAAGCTATGAGACATTGAGGAAAGAAACTGAAGAAGACACGGATAAATGAAAAGATAATCCTGTGTGCATGGATTGAAAGAATTAATATCATTAAAATGTCTATACTTCCCAGGGCGCCTGGGCGGCTCAGTCGGTTAAGCATCCAACTTTGGCTCAGGTCATGATCTCGTAGTTTGTGGGTTCGAGCCCTCCGTTGGGTTCTGTGCTGACATCTCAGAGCTTGGAAACTGCTTCGGATTCTGTGTCTCCCTCTCTCTCTGCTCCTCCCTGTTGGTGCGTGCACTCTCTCTCTCTCTCTCTCAAAAACAAATAAACACTTTTTAAATGTCTATACTTCCCCAAGTGATCAACAGATACCTATCAATATTTCAATGGCATTTTTACAGAAATAAAAAACAAATCCTAAAATTCGTATGGAACCACAAAAGACCCCAGAGAGCCAAAGCCATCCTGAGAAAGAAGAACAAAGCTGGAGGCATCACACTTTCTGACTTCAAATTATACCACAAAGCAACGGTAATCAAAACAGTATGGTATTGGCACCATAACAGACACCTAGATCAATAAGGTCAGAATCAGAAGCTCAGAAATAAACCCGTGCATATATAGTCAATTGATATTTATCGCAGGAGCCAGGAATACTCGGTGGAGAAAAGACAGTCTCTTTAATACATGGTGCTGAGAAAATTGCATATTTACACATACAAGAAGGACATCGGACCCTCACCTTACAGCACTCACAAAAATCAACTTGACGAGAATTAAAAACTTGCATGTAAGACTTGGACCATAAAACTCCTACAATAAAACACACGGAAAAACTCCTTGACATTGGGTTTGACAGTGACACCAAAAACACTGCAACAGGGGCGCCCAGATGGCTCAGTCGGTTGAGCATCTGACTTCGACTCAGGTCATGATCTCGCATGGGTTCAAGACCCACGTCGAGCTCTGCACCAACAGCTCAGAGCCTGCTTGGGATTCTCTCTCTCTCTCCCTCTCTCTCTGCCCCTCCCCTACCTGCGTGCTCATTTGTGCGCACTCTCTCTCTCTCTCTCTCTCTCTCTCTCTCTCTCTCTCTCAAAAATAGATACACATTAAATAAAAAAGCACAGCAACAAAAGCAAAATTCAACGAGTGGGACTACATCAGACTAAAAATCTTCTGAAGAGCGAAAGAAACAATCAACATAATGGAAAGGCACCGGCAGAATGGGAGAAGATATTTGCAAACCACATACCTGGTGGCTAAGGGGTGAAGTGAATCTCCGAAACATATAAGAAACTCATACAACTCAAAAGCAAACAAACAGAAAACAAAGAATCCAATTTCTAAACAGACAAAGGAGCTGAAGAGACGTTTTTTCAACGGCGACAACTGAATAGCCCACAGGCACGAAAAATTGCTCAACATCACTCATCATCAGGGCAAGGCAAATGGAAACCGCAATGAGGTGTCACCTCACACCTGTCAGAATGGCCAGTATCGAAACGAGATAACCAGATCGGGTGAGAATGCAGAGTGAAGGGAACCCTGTATCTGAACCTGCTGCAGCCACCGTGGAAAATGGTGTGGAGGATCCTCAAAACATTAAAAATAGAACCACCGTATGATCCAGCAATTCCTAAAGGAAATTAAATCACCACCTTGGAGAGAGAACTGCTCCGTGCCATTGTGCCATTATTTACAATAGCCGAGACCTGGAGACAAGAGAATGTGATATACAGATGGAGATATGGGTTTGCAATGGGATATTATTCAGCTATAAAAAAAAAAAAAAAAGAAGGTGGGGCACCTGGGGAGCTCAGTCGGCTGAGCGTCCGACTTCGGCTCAGGTCATGATCTCGCGGTCCATGAGTTCAAGCCCCGCGTTGGGCTCTGTGCTGACAGCTCGGAGCCTGGCGCCTGCTTCGGATTCTGTGTCTCCCTCTCTCTCTGCCCCTCCCCCACTCATGCTCTGTCTCTCTCTCTCTGTCAAAAATAAATAAACATTTTTAAAAAATTACAAAAAAGAAGGAAATTCTGCCATGGGAGACAGCATGGATGGACCTTGAGGCCATTACGCTGAGTGAAATAAGTCAGACAGAGACGAATGCTGTGTGTTCTCACTTATATGTGGAATCTAAAAAAAACCCAAGCTTGGGGCACCTGGATGGCTCAGTTGCTTAAGTGTCCGACTCTTGATTTCGGCTCAGATCACGATCTCAGGGGTCATGAGTTTGAGCCCTGCATCGGGCTTTGCACTGGCAGTGCGGAGCCTGCTTGGGATTCTCTCTCTCTCCTTCTCTGCCCCTCCCCACTCAGGCTCTCTTTCTCTCTCTCTCAAAATTAATAAATAAAACTTAAAAACCAAAACCAAAACCTCATAGATACACAGAAAAGACTGGTGGCTGCCAGATGCTGGATGGGGTGGGGGGGTGAAGGGGGGGAATGGAGAAAGATGTTTAAAAGGGTACAAATTCCCACTTATAAGATGAGTAGGTCCCAGAAATGTCATGTACAGCATGGTGCCTAGAGTTAACAATACTGTATTGTATATCTGAAAATCACTGAGAGCAGATCTTGAAAGTTCTTGGCAAAAACAAAGCAAAAGAGTTACGAGAGGTAATGGGCGTGTGAATTAACATTATTTTGGTCATCATGTCGCCACATACACGTACGTCAAGTCATTTTGTCGTACGCCTTAAATGTTCACTGTGATAGCTCAGTCCTAGCTCAATAAAGCAGGAAAATAAAAAAATAATAATAACAATGCCCCATGACAGTAACAAATGGGCATGCTCCTGCCTCTAGTCCTCCACCCTTCAGAAAGTTCCAGCTGCTGACAGCTCTGGGATTCTCCCAAGGGTGCTGTTCCACTGCATAGATCAGTACTCCTTGCTTCTGCACAACTGCTGGTAAGCCCAACCCATCTCCTGCATCTCTCTGTCCCTCATTGCTGCTGGGACCCTGTCTGGTGCCGACCCTCGGCCTGATGCTAGTGCCTGCCCTCACCACAGAGTGCTGTGGCTCAGAGGCCACTGCCCCTTGGGCCTGCCAGAAGAAAGAACCCCTGGGGGTGTAGACCCAGTCACAATCTGGAGAGGGACACGGCGTGAGGCTCAAAAGCCCCCACCCCTGCTGATGACAAAAGCCTTGTCTCCTCTGGCCTTATGATGAGCCCCTCCCGGGAGGCTGCTCAGCTCCTCCCGAGATGTGACCCCTGGCAGATTACCCCTCTGTCCACCCCCGCATGCCCAGACTGGCCTGATGCCAAAGGGAGACACAGAGTGAGCATCAGCTGGGAGGCATCCGGAATAGTAAATATCTGGGAACAGAAGAACGCAGAACCCGTTCCCCCCTCTTTCTCCTCCTTGGGAAATACGGCCCATAAACTCACTACAAAGAGGAGATTGTCACTTTGGGAAGGAGGCCACACGTTGATACAACAAGCCACCAATACTTGAAACTGTACATCGAAAACTTGGGAACGCTTCTGTCAGCGGGATCCCTCCATTCTTGAACCACGTTACAGAACAGAGTTTTAGCAGGCAGGGCGGGGTCGGAAAGGTAATACGGAGTGCTGGTGATTCCAGCGTTGGCTTCTGGAATAACACCAGAATTGAATGAAACCAAGCAAGCGTGAAAGATAGCATCTTTTGCGTAGACCAGCGTGTGCCGAATCTTTAGCCCTCCCCCAAACCGGGCAAGCTCTCGAAGGCAAAATCATTTATAAAGACGGAACACACCACAGCCCAGGTCAGAATATCCTATTTAGTCAAAACGCCAAGAATGCGAGGTCTGAAGAGGCTCGTGTTTCCAGAAAACACCACGAGGAATCCTAAACCCTGTTGCGTAATCCTTGCGTGGGTTGACGGTGTAGGTGCAATGTTACATAAGTTCACAGGCCCCACATCTCCGCAGAAAGGCGGAAAGATGCTTCCTCTTGATAGCACATGCTGGGAAAGCACACAGCTCTTAGTATGATCTCAGCAGAAGAATCGTGACAGCTGGTGGCTAAAATAAAAGCTTCATGACAGAGTGGCAGGACAACCAAACCTACACATTCTCTCCATTTGCTGCTCTACAGTGAGCTCGGCACACGCTTGCTGACAAATCCTAAGTGCCGGAAGTGCCTCTGTGTTGAAATGGTTCGCAGGAGAAAACGGGTCCTGGGCGCAGATGAAAGCAACTGTGTTTGCATAATGGCCAAGAATATAAGATCCCGGGTAATGCTGTCTGGGCACAAATCCTTGCTCTGTGCAGCCTTGGGCGGTTTAGTTAATCTCCCTCTTAGTTTTTCCGCTGCTAAACTGGGGACGACAATAGTACCTATCTTTAGGGTTGCCCTAAATGTTAAATGATTCGAATTATTAAGAGTTTAACGCCGTGCTTGGCATCTAGGAACTGTCCTTCAATGTTAACTACAAATATAGTTATTGATTTAGCCAACACATGCCGTACCCAAAGTTGGTTATTATAAGCATTGTTCAAGCCAGAAAGGAAAAGAGGTGCGCATTTCCTGGTGGATGCTGGAGGGCGGACCAAGGAAATGAGCCAGGGATGGGGGTGGGGGGGCTGATTTAGCCACAGACTTGTGCTTTTCAGACCCAGCATCCGTGAACCGCTCCCAGTGGCCTCAGCCAGGACCAGCCCCCTCGTGCCTGATTCTGGCATGGTCCTATCCCCTCTCTCTTGTGGTTCCTGTTCCAGGTCCTTTTCTGCCAGAGGACTCTAGGTTTGGAGGGAGTACGGTCCTGACACTCCTCGGTCCGATCCCTGATGATATTTTCAGGATTCCTGGGAATCAGAACCCCTCCCGACGCCACTTTGCAGGTTCCATCCCCTGGATTTATGCCTGATGGCTATTCAAATGGCATGAGCCAAGACAAGGAGAAAGAGGTTACGCTACAACCAATTATGTTTAAGAGGTCCTAATAATCAAAGCCCAAGGTGCAGAACAACAGGGCTTGAATCAGAGGACAAGCTACCACCGATTCCCAAAGTTTTCTGTGCTTGACCCTATCCATAAATAGGAAATTGGAAATTGGAAAAAACATACTGTAATAATCATAGAAAAGGATTAATTATGTACAACGCTCTACGCAATATGCCTTTGAAAAGCAAACGGCTTCCTAGATGGAACACTAAAGTACGAGCAACCTAGGAGAAAACAGATTAATCAAACTTCGTCAACGGTAAGAAATTTTGCGCCTCAAAACACACCATTAAAAGTGTGAAAGAGTAACTCACGGTATGGGAGAAAATATTTGCAAATCTTATCTGTGCACAGAGCTCGCACCTCAAAAATATATAGAGCAATGACCTGATTTCCAAAACGGGCAAAAGACTTGAATCACGCTTCTTCAAAGAAGACGCACAAAAAGTCATGAAGCCCACGGAAAGTCGTTTGGCATCACTGGTCATTGGGGAAATGCAGACCCAGATCACACAGAGATACCACCTTGCACCCATCAGGATGGCCGTAACCGAAGACAGACAGTAACAAGAGTTGGCAAGGACGTTGACATTGCCGGCGTCAGTTGCGAAATGATACGACCACTTTGCAGAGACAGCGTGGTAGTTTCTCCCAGGGTGAAACGTGACATTGGCACACGACCCGGGAATTCCACTGTTAAATACGCACGGAAGGGAAGTGAAAACAACGTCCACACATTTGTATGAAATGTCTTGAATCGGTGAACCCAGAAAGATTCGTGGTTGCCACGGGCTGGAGCGAGGGAGGAGTAGGCACTGAGTGTCAATGGAAGTAAGGTTTATTTGGGATGGGGGGATAATAAAGAATGTTCTGAAATGAAACAGTGGTGATGGTGACACAAGTCCGTGTATAACCATGGAAGTATAATACCGCTGAACCATAGACTTGAAACAGGTGAATTTTACAGTATTTGAATGATATCTCAGTAAAAATAAAAGACTCTATGTAAACGTTTCTTTAAATCACTACCGTCAGTTAATGGTCTCACATAAAATTCGTCCTGTTTAAATCATTCACCACTCTAAAAAAAAAAAAAAATTCTCACCCAAGGCAAACTCAAGAGCGTAATGAGGAGGGAGTGAGCTCCGGTGTCTTTTCCTGTTCTAATAAGGACACCCGTCCCATAGAAATAGGGCCCCCTTCTTATGACCTCATCAAACCTTAATTACCTATTTCCAAATACAGTCCCAGGGAGGGGTAGGGCTTCAACCTTTGAATTTTGTGGGGGTCCTAATTCAGTGCACGGTATATTCGAGATAAATATCCACTTTGGTATTCAAGTTTGTACGGATCTCCAGGATGCTTGTTTCTTTTTTGAAGGTACTTAAATTGGATACTCACGCCCAGCAAAACCTCCCTTTGCCCGGGATTGTTCCCTTTTGCAGAGGAGAAAACGAAAGCTTTGGACAGAAGTGCTCGGCCCTCAGTCATTCTGCTGGTGACTGGAGGACCGGTCAGGGTCCCTCGGTGGTCAGGACATTAGTCTCCAAGTTGGTGGGTGTTGGCTTGAAATGTGGAGTCTCCGGTCCTACCCTGGACCCACTGTGCCAGAATCTGCATTTTAAGAAGCTCACAGAAGCATCTCGTGCGTATTCAAGTAGGCTAGGGTGTCCCCACCAGCGGGCAGCTTTGAAGTGAATTCCTCCTTTCATTGTTTTCCCATGGGGGAAGCCCGAGTGACTCTGGGGGTGACCCAGGTACTCCATCAGGCTGCAAGGGGGCTGAGTGCTCAAGGGGCCTGGAGTGTCCCCAGGCTGCTGCTGTCCCAGGTGGGCCCACACAGAGGAAGGATGGGGTCTGGGAGGAGAGGTAGCAGCCAAGGTGGGGCATGGGGCAGAGCAAGGGAAGACTGTCCCTAAAAGGGACTCACTCTGGGACTCAGCAACAGTGACACCCCTTATTTTGGGTCAAGTGCTGACAGCATGGCAGCCCAGAGGCATAGTCGGTGACCAGGCCTGTGACCCAGCCTGGTGCCCTGGGACACCACAGGCTCAGCCGTGCTTTGTGGATGAAAGGGACAAAGGTTCAGCTTTCGGGCAGTGCGTGCGTGGGTGGGCAGGACATGTGTCACCATGGCTGTGTGCCGGAGCCAGGCAGCCCGTCTCTAACCTGGTGTTCATGACGGCCGCCAGAAACCGGCTGATGTGGGGGCATTTATAGCACAAAACCTGGCAAATTCTACAAATCAGGGCTTTTTCTTCTGTTTTTCTTTCTTTCTTTTTTTTTTTTTTAAGAGCCATTTTAAAACATTTGTCAGGGGCGCCTGGGTGGCTCAGTAGGTTGAGCATCTAACTTTGGCTCAGGTCATGATCTCGTGGTTTGTGGGTTCAAGCCCCCCGTCGGGTTCCCTGCCGGCAGATGGGCAGCTTCCCAACTGGTATCTGCACTTCCCATCCTCTGTCCCCCTCTCTCTGCCCCTCCCCCGCTGGTGCTCCCCCAAAATAAATCAATATTTAAAAAAACCCAAAAACTTGTCCACACATTCTTAGATATTTCCAACCGCTGAAATCAATAGTTTAGTAGTAGTGCCTGAAAAGGTGCAAGTTTATCAAGGAAATCCAAAAGCGTGCAGGGAAGAAGCAGTGAGGAACACCTTTCCTTGAAATTACTGCCCTTGTGTGTGACTGGACCGTGTGCTCTAAAAGATCCCTAGGACTCCCTCTCTCTTGGCCCCTCCCCCACGTGTGTGTGTGTGTGTGTGTGTGTGTGTGTGTGTGTGTATTCTCTCTCAAAAATAAATAAACTTTAAAACAAAATAAATAAGATCAGAGGTTGGAGGAAAGCCAACAAAGGAAAGCGTCCTACCGGAAGACTCTACAACCGTCAAGGTGGTCTTGGGGACCGCCCCCCCCCAGCCTTCTGCTGCTCAGCCTACACCCATTCCTGTTTCTCACCCTCTGTCTGGAAGAGCGAAGCCCCTGCCTGTCCCCTCTGCTCCCCTTCTCGGGCCCCATCTTCAAGATGGCTGCCGGTGTCCACACTGCCCACAGAGCCTGGCATGGGACAGGTGTTCCAGAGTACGTGAACTGCACCATTTTGAAAAGACCTCCGTCCCGGTAGATCTCCTGGGACCCTCACCAGTAAGGGACACACAGGGAAATAGGGTCCGATGTCCGCCTGCCTCCCGGGCTCTGCCTCGTGCTCCACCATGGGGTTGCCAGGCCGAACCCGTGTGGACTCTCCACCGGAGGCCTTGGGAGCTCAGCCCCGCTCTGGTGGCAAGTCTGGCTCAATCCTCTGCCCCGTTGTGACATCTCTTTCCAGGGCTCACCTTCCACCCCGGTCCTGGCCAGTGGTGCCTGTTGGGTGTTGAGGTCTGAGACGCCGGGTGGCCTTCTGAAATCGGTAGTTGAGGCCTGAGATCCTTCCAGGCCTTCATCTCAGGAGAGCAACTTGAGCCTCCTGGGACATTGCCTCCTTGTCATCATTTTCCGCCGACAGTAACTGTCCTGCTGAGAAACTCTACAACAGCCCTGATACCAGTTTCAGGGGCCACCTGCCCCCGATGCCCCCAGCTGCCGTCACCAGGCCTGCGGTGGTCTATGAGCTGGATTTCCTCCCCAGGGACCTTGGTCGGGTATAGGCCCACCGCCCCTGATCCACTTCTGGGCTCTGGCCCTTCCCAGGTTGCCCTTTCCCACATGGTGTCCAGAACCTTGGGGTGGGGGAGGGGTCCTGATCTCGGCGAAGGATCCTCTGACCCGAAAGCCTGGAGGTGGAAGGCATTGTAGGGATTCTTTCATTCAGTGAACCCTCTGTTTTTTGTTTGTTTAAGTTTATTTATTTATTTATTTACAGAGTGAGAGAGCACAAGCAGGGAGGGGCAGTGAGAGAGAGGGAGAGAGAGAGAGAGAGAGAGAGAGAGAGAGAGAGAATTCCAAGCAGGCTCTACACTGCTCTCGCAGAGGCTGACGCAGGGCTGGAATTCACCAACCGTGAGATCATGACCTGAGCCAAAATCAAGAGTCAGATGCTTAACAGACTGAGCCACCCAGGCGCCCCAGTGCAGCCTCTGTTTATGCAGCACGACTCCACCTGCCTGGCACTGGTCCAGAGGCTGGGGGATTCAGTGACCCATAAAAGAGGCTCAAGGCCCAATGCTCATTGAGATCACATTTTGGGGAGGGGACAGATGACAAGCAGAAGGGCAAACTGTGTGCTGAATATGACACGTACTTATTATGTATATTCTGTTGATATATAGCGTATAAACCCACATTTATTTGCATATTTACATTAAGGTTAATAAAATTTATATATACACCTATAAGTAACATTTTATTTTTAAATGTAAACAAACATAAACATCTTTAGATGTAAACAAACAGCAAATATGTATATAAAATATATTATATATAAAATATATATAGGCATACACACACACACACACACACACACACACAGAGTGATAAATGCACAGAAGGAAAATAAAGGAGGGGGGGCAGAGCAATGAGTTTGGGCTTTTCACACAGAGGGCTGAGGGGAGGCATCTCTTCCGCATGGGGAACCGGGTGCAGGGAACAGACAGCAGGGAGCAGGGGGCAGCCTGCAGCCTGGAGAACATTCCAGGCAGAGGCCCGAGGCGGGAAAGTTTTCAGGCATTTGGAGAACAACCGGAGGCTGAGGTCCAGAGCCAGGTGCACAGGAAGGAACTGGGTTCTGCCGGGGGGGGGGGAACCACCAACCTCTGAGCAGCCAAGGCCTTGGGGGTCATGGCAAAGACTTTGCTTTCTGGGTCTAGACCGGTCTCCTCCCTTTGTTAATGAGAAAGCTGAGGCCCAGCTGGAGAAAGGCTCAGGCAGGCGTGGGAATACCGCCCCCAAGTACAAGCTTTGAGGGGGTCACCTCCTCCAGGGCTCATCATTCTGCGCGCTCACTTGAGCCTGCGTCTTTTCCACCTGGAAAAGTTGGTTGGTCGGAACCACATGAAAGTGTCCGTTTTGGAGGTCAGACTTGCACCCCGGTCCAAATGTTGTTTGTTGCTTTGGGCGGGTTAGGAGGAGTGTGACGTGAAGCTGGGCTAGATCAGGGACCTGGCGCTGCCCTGCCCTGGGCCCAGGCGGGGCTGCCTCTGCCGGGCACTCCAGCCTACTACTTGCCCTGGGACCCAGCACGCGGCGCCCCACAGAGCAGCTGGGTAAACTTGAGCACGCTTCCAACCCAATTCCTGCTCCCCCCACCATTGTTTCCGATTCTCTAGGTCGGGGCAGGGGCCACGAATCTGCATTTGTACCCCGTTCCCAGGCGCTGTTGGCCAGGGACCCACGCTGAGGCCCGCCGCCTCAGATAGCCCGGCACGGAGGAAGGTTCGGTGAGGTTCCAGGGCAGAGACAGAGACACCGGTCACTCGCTTCTCATCCTCCAACCTCAGTCCTTCCCCGGCTGGTCCGCCCACGTCGCCCTCGAGGGCCTCGCCGGGGCCAGGTGGTTCCCCCTGCCGCAACTCCTCCCCGCCGGGGCGCGGCCCGCGCCTCCGGATCCCCCGCGCCGCCCAGCCCGGGGCGCGCTCCGTCGCGGAGTGGAGGAGCCGGGGAGAGGCCCGGGAGGGGCGCTGCGGCGGGCGGGGTGTCGCCCCCGGGGCCCAGGCGCGGCCCACCCCGTCTCGGGACGCGCGCGGGCGGGCGGGGGCGGCGCTCCGGTGGGCGCGGCGCACCTTGCTCCCGGCGCCCCCGCCCCGCGCCAGCCCCTCCCCGCCCGCGACCGTCCCAGCCCCTTCCGTCCGCTCGCCCCGCCGCTGTCCTCCGCCGGCCCGCGTGGGAGGACGATGGGTCAGCGCGGAAAAAGTGAATGAGGGCGGCGGCGGCGGCAGCGAGCGCCTGACTCGGCCGGGCCCGGGCACCGCGCGCGCCCCCCGCCCCGCCGGCTCCATGGACGCGCCGCGCGCCTTGGCGGCCAAGCCCCCCACCGGGTAAGTGGCCGGGCGGCCGGGCGGCGCGCGGGCCGGGGCCCCGCTCGGACCGGACGCCCGCGCCGCGCGCACTCGGGGAAGAGGGAGGGGGGCGCGGGCGCCGTGAGGGGCGGGGGGGGGGGGCGCGCTCGGGGCGGGGGGCGCCCCCTCTCCGGCCCGCGGGTCCGCGCCCCTCGCCGCGGAAGGGGCTTGTGTACTTAGTGCGCCCGGGTCGTTGCCCAGGTAACAAGTGTCAGGACGAGGCCGGGGCACGCTCGGCGCGGCGGTGTTTGTGTGCGCGCGCCCTTTTTGGGGGGTCCCCGCGGGCAGAGCCCTCGGCCACCTCCCGAGCGATCGCCCCAGGCGCCGGGAGGGCGGTGGGAGACCCGGCCTGGGACTCCCGCCCCGCCACCCGCTTGCTCGGCGTCTGCCCCGGGTTCCCGTGGTCGCCGCTCGCCCCGCCGCGGTCGGCGGGTTACGGTCCGCTCCTCCCCGCGATGAAGGGGACGCTCCAGGACCTCGCAGACGCCTGGGTCCGCCCTCAGGAGCGCGGTCGTGCAGAGGACACTGTCCTTGCGCTCTGCGGACGTCTGCGCCCCTTCCCCCGGCTTGCTTCTCCGCGGTTCCCCGGGACAGTGTGCAGGGCACGGACCCGAGGAGGAGACCCCGACTTCGCAGCTGAGGTCGGGGCGTGCATCCTGCCTGCGCGGATCTGCGGCTGCCCAGACCCGTCCGAGTGTCCGCTTCCATCCCCGCACACCTTGTGTGTAGCGATTGCTCGCCACATTCGGGTTTTGCTCGCAGAGTACCTGCCCCAGTGCGGGAAACGCTAGCAGGACCCTGAGCCGGAGTTTGAACGGCGCACCCCCAGACCAGGCCGCGAGGTCACGCGAGGCCCGTGCGGACACTGCGGCGGCGCCCTGCGACCCGCGCACCCGCTCGCTGGCCTGGGGCGAGTGTGCCATGAGTCTTGCGAATGGAATGAGCGGTTGGGTGGGTCCTGCACCTGCTTACAAATGGGCCCACTTTCCGCTGTGGGGACAACTAATCTCTTCTCTTTGCACTTGTGTCCCACTGACTCACCCTGCCCGAGTGCCCATGGCCGCTGTGTGGCCCAAGTCTGCAAAAGGTTTTCGAACGTGTTCTTTTTGTTGTTGTTTTTTTAACTCTCTTTAATGCCAGGAAAAAGTGAGCCAGGTTAGCAAATCAAATAATCCCGGAGCCGAGGAATGTTAAAAAGAACTTTTTCTTCTCTTTCTTTCTTTTTCTTTTTTTTTTTTTTCAGTGCACTTAGTGGTGGTTATGTAATTGCATTTGAACAAACATTTCCCCAAAAGAAAATAAAGTGGGGAATCCCTTTTCACAGAAACGGGCCTCCCGAATGGCATGATTCAGAATTACTTTTAAACCTGTCGCTTTGGGAACCTGTTTAATAAGCCTGTTTAAGGAGAGGGAATCTTTTTCTCACTATCACATAACAGGAGGGGAAGTATGAAGGGGAGAGCTAATTGTAAGAGGCCAGCAGAACTGAATTTAGAGATTATTTGTGAAGGCCGGGAAGGGAATCTGATTATGGAAGGGAAGTGGCGAATCCTGACCTGGGCACACGCTCCCCGGTGCTGTATGGGCAAGAGGGGACTCCACAGCCATTCTTGTCTGAGCTCTGGTTGGACTTCACATCTCAGTCTTCCCCTGGGGAACCAAGGGCTTTTGCTGTGGATACAATGACAACATAGGCAGTGGTCACTACCCATACATTTAGTTCTTTCCCTCTGATCTGCTTGCTTGAACGTCTTTGTCCGAGAGATGTAGACACGCAGCTTTTAGCTTCTGTAATTCCTAGTTATTTTATCGTCCGCCATTTGTTTCCGTCCCTGTAGTGAAGAAGCTTCTAGAAAATATCCATGTGTTTGGATTTCCCAGGTAGGAATTACATGATTAATTAAGCTGTTGTGTGTTAAAATCGGAGGAAAGAAATGGTCTTGGGCTTTTTGAATATTTTATATAATTTAGGTGCTTTGTCTGCCTACCGGAGAGGGTGGATATGGATATGAAATTTCTGGCTTTGGTAGATTATTGGTAGCGGTCAGGTGCCATTGGTTCTTCCCTGATCTGCTCCTCTGTTGCTGCAGGATAAGGCAGTGCTTGTCATGTGCTCTGGGGAAATTTGTTTTCTGCCTGATACTGCAAGCGATGACTATCAGATCAAACTTGGAGCAAGCTCTCGTTTTCCCACATGATCCAAGTGAGTGATGTGGTGAATTTGTTGTTGACTGAATCATTCGCCGTCCTGCAGTATGTAGAAAGGGGCTGACCAGGGACCGGTGACATAAAAAGATTTCATACCACAAACCAAGAAGCCCTTCTTGAGGGGACCTGAAGGGATAATCTGTTCGTGGCTGTAGATTGTAAATGCCACTAAATTATAAATAAGTGGTTACTAATTCTCTTTATTCAACCCAATTAGTTGGGTTGAAATTGTATTTTTTTACTAGTAATTTCATGAAAACAAGGACTTGTGACTAACTTAACTGGGAAAAAAAACTGACTCCTTTAAGAAGAGGCAAAAAGTGGCAAGTCGACTTGATGTGACTTCTAAGGAATTTTAGAGCACAGTTGAGGTGTCAGAATGTTCTGGAATTACCAGGAAAAACAAATTTCCTTTCAGTGAAGTTTTTAAATATACTTAAGTCCATTTAAGATTAACTTTGAATTTATCTGTTTACTTTTAGTCTCTTTTTGTTTTGAGTGTTTATGAGATCCCTGCCACTGGCGGGTGGTCACGGAACCCAGGGTGAACCTTCCCTCTCAGCCCTCTGTGAATGGGACAGTGTGCTGGGGGTTGGCAGGGTACTGGTTAATTTTTTTCTATGGAGGAAACATGGAGTTCTGTAGAATAGAATAGTCCCCAGTGACATGAAATGTCAAAACAGCCGGGGCATTCGCTCAATGGCCGCATTCAAGGACATAAAAACCAGTGGAAGTTTGCTAATCAATTTCGTCAGGATCCGAGCTTCACGAAGGCATAGCTGATGCTCGTTTCTCCGAATCAGTTTGTGTGGATTCCATCAAGTTATTAGAACAAGAAAATAATTTTTTTTTTAATTAATGGAAGTGGGTAACTTGTGCTGCTTCTGCCCTGTCACCACCACCCCCCCCCCCCCCAACAAAAAATAAAGTATAGGAGCTGCTGTCTTGACAGTGACCATGGACCATGGCAGTGAGGTCTTCCATACAAGCATACAGATGTTAATGAATATTAATGAATGTATACTAAAATAAGAAAGAAGGTTAGGTTTCTAGCCTTTTCTAAAAGACAGGTTTCTGTGGGGTGCCTGGGTGGCTCAGTTGGTTAAGCGTCGGAATCTTGGGTTTCCGCCCAGGTCATGATCTGATCTCATGGTTCGTGAGTTCGAGCCCCGCGTCAGGTTCTGTGCTGACAATGTGGAGCCTGCTTGGGATTATCTCCCTCTCCTTCTCTCTCTTCTCCTCCCCTGCTTGCTTCTCTCTCTCTCTCTCTCTCTCTCTCTCTCTCTCTCTCCTTCAAAATAAAATAAACATTAAAATCATTAAAAAATGAAAATAAAAAAATAAAAAAAGCATTCTAGACTTTTGGGCATGTTTACGTTCTTTAAAATGATAGTCTAATGATTTGCTACATTGAACATTTCGCATTTCACTTCAAAGATGTTACTTCTTTTTTTATTTATTTTTTTTTTTTTAATTTTTTTTTTTCAACGTTTTTTATTTATTTTTGGGACAGAGAGAGACAGAGCATGAACGGGGGAGGGGCAGAGAGAGAGGGAGACACAGAATCGGAAACAGGCTCCAGGCTCCGAGCCATCAGCCCAGAGCCTGACGCGGGGCTCGAACTCACGGACCGCAAGATCGTGACCTGGCTGAAGTCAGACGCTTAACCGACTGCGCCACCCAGGCGCCCCCAAAGATGTTACTTCTTAACCATACTTTTGGGAGGCAGTTCACTTAAGGCTGTAATGTTAGATATTGTTTGATGGGATGTGGAAAGCAGGCCTAAGGAATCTTATTCTTTTGCGATTATAGTTTTTCTGAATAAGTTCCAGGAGTTGGACATTCCCCTGTGACACTATCAAATGACCTTAGGGCACTTTTAATATTTCCTCAGTGCCTGTGTAAGGTTGATGGAGCTCAATTATGATTTAAATTGGATGTGTGGATATTCGTACAATGTCGCCTCTCTCCTGCGTCCTGGACCTCCTCTGTTCTTCCCTGGACGGCCTTTCCCCGGATCAGGGGCCTGGCAGAGCCGGTTGTCACTGAGCACAAGTGGCTGACCGCACTGGACACGTGCATGTCTGTGTTTCAGTGGTCTTTTTCGCTTGGGACCTGGAAAGAGAAGTCATAACTTGTGTGCACCCAAGAGCGCGTCCATGCTTATTTAGAAAGCAATGATCATAGGCTATGTCTGCACACCATAATAAGTGGTTTGGGTTTCCAGGCGTTTCATGCTTTGTTCTTAATCAGTAACCCCAATTTTATAAGTGGTCGGAGGTTTTGAACAGTGAGCGGAAAAGTATTTGATGCCAAAGTAGCCTGCAGGGTCGAGGATGTGCGCATTTATAGTATAGAAACACTTGGTTGCGATTTGGTCTTGAACTAAGTGAAAACATCTAGGACACACGTAGCATATTTATTAGGTGACGTTTCCCTAAATCCCGTCCATTCATCTCCGTGTCAATTTTCTGCGTTGGTTAATTATACTTAATGATTTTTTTTCCCTTCGCTTACTTTGAACTATAACAGTACATCTGAACTCCTGACTCGCTGAGAGCTTTTATGACATCCCTTTTTACTGTTTTTATGATTTTCATTGATTTAAGCGCATTTTAAATGTTAGCGCTCTCCCCCCACCTGCATTTTATACCTTTGTTTTCTCATTTTACTGTGTCCCGAGAGTGTTTACCCCAGTGTTCTCTTATGTCACTTTTCCTTTATGTTTCCACACTGCTTTATTTTGTGCCAGTCTCTTCCCATAGTAACATTACGCTTTTTTCTCATGCACCTTTATTTGGTTTCATTTGCTTTATGCCAAGCTGATGATTCTTTCTAAAGGCCTAACGGTATTTGTTCGAGACTAGATTTTGCTGTGTACTCTGGGGTGACAATGACAGTGGGTCCCCGACAACGTCCGTACTCCCTCCTGCCTGTCTCCAGAACGTCCCAGGCTTCTGAGAAAATCCCTCTGGAGAGAGCCCACCTCCCCAGCTGGGCGATGCTTCGTGGCCTCTAGCGGTTTTTACACGCTTGCATCTGGATTCCCTAATTAGGCGGGGAGCTGCTCCCTTGCCAAGACCCTATTTTCTACAGGTAAGTCCGATTAGAATAAGGTCCATGGCGAAAACCATTTCTTTTAGAAAAAGGGAAAAGAGGAAAAAGCTTTTCAACCATCAACATGTATTTCATTTATGTGCTTTTGATTAGACAGATTCCCAGACCCCGAACACTTTTGCACAGACACTCCTGTAAGATTCCTACACCACCTTCACCAAAGCGAGCAGTGCCTTTTGAAGAGACATTGATTGGCTTAGGGAAATCGTCAAAGTCCTTGTCCCTTTTCCCCAAAAAAATGACACAAATCCCCAAAGATGAGCCCAGTAAGTCAGGAGTCGTGACTCATGGATCTCCGCCCCCCCACCCCTTTCCTTCTCACTGTTACCCAAGAACCCAGATGAGGAACCATTGTCTTAGGGGCACTTCCCTTGGGGACAACGAGCTGTCCTTGTTCCGGGGACACACGTGGACGTGCTCGTACTCTCACTGGGCACAGAGGACAGGGTAGTGACCACCGTGGCCCTAGTCCATGATGCCTGTGCCTGGGCAGGAATTATGTTTGACTTCCTCCTACCAAAGCCTGACAGGCAGGCCCAGGGAAAAGGAAGACCTGGGTCTTGGGGTCAATCGTGCGGGATTCAGTTTAGCCTTCTTAGCCGGGCCTGCAGGGAGCCGTCCCGAGGTGGCTTCTGCCCGTCCCCCAGCCCAGCACTAACAAAACTGCCAGGCCGATGATGTTATGTGTCTGTGTCCAGTACGGCAGCCATGGAGCCCTTGGAGTGAGGAACTGAATTTCTCCCTTTTAAATTTTTCATTAATTTATGGGCGCCTGGGTGGTTCAGTCAGTTGTGTCCCGACTTCAGCTCAGGTCATGATCTCCCCAGTTTGTGGGTTCGAGCCCCCTGTCAGGCTCTGTGCTGACAGCTTCGGAGCCAGGAGCCTGCTTCAGATGCTGTGTCTCCCTCTCTCTCTGCCCCCCCCCCCGCCCCCCCCCACTCACACTCTGTCTCTCTCGCTCTCATAAATAATAAACATTAAGAAAAAAAATTAAGAAAACATTTAAAAACATAAAACATAAAAACCATTAAGAAAAATATTTTTTTTTAATTTTCATTAATTTAAACATAAAGAATTGCACGTGGCCAGTGGTGCCTCAGTGGCCTGAGCAGATCCGCTGCTGTTTTGCTGCTGTCCCTCTGTCCTTCCTGAACTGGAACATCCCCTGCTTTCTCAAACTTCCCCTCTCCTCTTGGCCTCCCCTTGGCTTCTCGTCTCCCGGCCCGGAAGATTCCTGTTCATTCTTCCAGCTGCTGTCCTGCCACCGTCCATTCCCCCTTTCAGAAAGCCTTCCATGGGGGGCAGCATCTCTTACCTGCTTGTCTCTGACCCACTGAATTCTGAGCTCCTCCGAGGCAGGGATGTCACCCCGTGAGTGTCGTGGCAGGGACCTCTGGCATGGGACAACTGTTAGGATGGTCTCAAGCCTCGTGTGAGCTCTAAAGTCCTGGGATTCCAGGTGTTCCCAGAAATTATCAATCCCTTCTTGAAAAAAAAAATTGAATTTTTTCCTTAAACTGACCCGGTGTGCCAGCTGTGCAGACTTATTCTTTGCAGACCCAGGAGGTGTCAGGTGTCCTATTTTGAGGGACGTAAAGTATTAGACAACCCGCAGCGATAGCGTCTGAAAGAGGAGATGATTTTCCGTCACCCTTACGTGAAAGTCTGCCTCGCTTGCTCCAGGCTGGCGTCGAGGTGTGGCTGGGATCTGGATGTTTATGTCCACCCCCCCCCCAATTAATATGTAGAAACCCTGACCTCCAAGGGGGTGGTACTGGGCAGTGGGGCTGTGGGAGGTGCTCAGGTCATGAAGGGGGAGCCCTCCTGATGGGGACTGTTGCCTGCGAAGAGACCCATGAGCTCTGTCGGCCCCTCCACCACGTGAGGACCTGGGGAGAAGTCTGCAGCCCAGAAGAGGGGCCCCACCAGACCTCACTGGCACCTTGACCTTGGACTTCTAGCCTCCAGAACTGTGAGCAGTAAACTTCCCCTGTTTACAAGCTGCCCAGTCTGTGGCCTTTGGTTGTGGCAGCCTGAACAGGCCGAGGGGGGTGCCAGATCCTCGGGGACCTGCTTCTTCCTATCTTGATGCTCTGCCACGGCCAGGGTGCCCCATGAACTTGCCCTGGCCCAGCCCGAGGAGGGGTGAGGGATGGAGGTCACGGCCTCTGCTCTCGCGTCTGAGCTGAATGTTCCATCACGTATCCCTTCCCTTCTTTCCACCAACCCAATCTGTCTTTTGGTTTGTTTGTTTTTTAAAAAATCGTGGCAAACTATACATAACATAGCATTTACCAGTCTCACAGTTTGGTGGCATTAGGTACGTTCACACTGTGGTGCGGTCGTCCATCTTCGGAACTTTCTCCGGAACTTTCTTCCATTAAACGCTACCTGCCCATCCGCCTTCCCCCAGCCTCTTTAAATCTCTTGCCTCCTTTCTACTTGGGGTGCCTGAGACTGTGACACCCCCCTAGGGACCTCACAGGGGTGGGATCACACAGTGGCATTTGGGGACTGGCTCATTCATGTTGTGGTGTCTGTCAGGATGTCCTTTCTTTAGCTTTTTTTTTTTTTTTAATGTTTATTTACTTATTTTGAGAAAGACAGCAAGAGAGAGCATGAGCAGAGGAAGGGCAGAGAGAGAGAGAGAGAGAGAGAGAGAGAGGATCCCAAGCAGGCTCAGCACTGTCAGCACAGAGCCCAATGTGGGGCTCGAACTTACGAATGGTTAGGTCATGACCTGGGCTGAGATCAAGAGTCAGACACGTATCTGACTGAGCCACCCGGGTGCCCCAAGTTGCCCTTCCTTTTTAAGGCTGAGTGAGTCTCCGTGATGTCTATTTCCCGCTCGTTCCTCCTTGCTGAGACTGGTAGATGTTTTTGCTTCCACGTTTTGGCTGTCATGACTAACGCCGCTGTGAACGTGGGTTTGCAAGCAACAGTCCCCGCTTTTGCTGGTCTTGCGTCCTCCCGGGAAATGGGATCGTGGGGCCAGATGGCAGTTCTCGGCTGCATGTTTGAAGACCCTCCATGCTGTATTCCGCAGCAGTTGCACCATCGCACATTCCCACCCACGGTGCATGAGGGTCCCAGGGTCTCCACATCCTCGCCATGGCCCCGTGTCAGTCACCTGGCCATTTAAAATCTTGGAGGATGAGGGGACAGGAACCAGGGAGCATTTCCCACTCCCCAGGCAGGCAGGGGGGAGCTTTGGCACCGGTGGGCAGACAGGGTGGGTGACGTGCCCCTCCGCCTTCCTCCAGGATCCTGAGAGGCCCCAAGCTGTCTCAGAATGGGTGCCCCGGCAGTTCCTCGGCCCCTGCTGAAAAACGTGTCCTTCGTTTGCTGTGAGCGTTAAGTCACAGAAAATGGTGCAGGGCTCCCTGCGGTGGCCATGGGTCCACCTGACGTGGGCCCGATTGGCAGCTGGCATCCTTGGGCAGCAGTCTCCCTGCACGTGCTGTCCTCAGCACTGAGAAGGTGGAAACGCCTGCACCCCGGCCCCATCCATCCGAGAGAGCGCTCTGACACACAAGGCCAGTGTGGACCCGGCTTTTTGTCTGCAGCACAGCAGGGCGCTAACAGTTTTTCTGTCTCTGAGGTCTCCGCTCTTGTCATGCACGCCACACCCACTTTTGCGTGTTCAGGATGGTGCCAGCCTGCTAGGGTGGGAGGAAGGAGGATCTCAGAGCGTGGGGGTGGCCCAGGAGGGACAGTCAGGGCTTCCCACCTCCCCGCTGGCCTGGGCATCGGGTGGGATGGGGAAACCGTGCCTGCATTTTCCACAGTGTGTGTGCTGCTGTGTGGCCCTAGGAGTCAAAGGGTGGAAGAAGGAAATACCTTGACCCTACAATCACGTGTAAAGAGCTTGGACAGTTTTAGCAAAGTGAGGTCAGAAACTTGATGGGAAAACGGGCTGTGAATGCATGCGCGAGAGAGTGTGTGTGCCTGTGCGTATGTGTGTGTGCATGTATTTGTGTGCATGTGGGTATTGTGTGTGTGTGCGTGTAGCCACGTGTGAGTGAGTGTGTGTGTGCGCATGTGTGCATGTGTGCACATGCATGAGGGTGTGCGTGTGCGTGCCTGGGTATGTGGGGATCAATGTCAAGTTTAAAATCACTTGCAGCACTTGGCAGAGAAGCAGATTCCCAAATCAGATCCTGGAAGTTTTTTCATGCCCAGTGTTTTGGGAGCTGAGTTGTAAAAATAGCTCGGGCGAGAGGGATAATATGGCAGAAGTGTATACTTTTGTTCATGTGGCTGATGTTTGAGACTTAAATGTAGTTTTGTTGGCTGGAGCCCTCTTCATTGAAAGCACAATCCGCTGATGTGCAGTAAACAAACCGTTAGGTGGGAAGGAGACAGGGTCCCTGTGGCAAAAAGTGGGACATCGGCCACGGAGGCTAGCTGCTGGCTGAGACCCCCGTCCACCCACCTGTCTTCCCTTCCCGCTGTCTGCAATTCTCATGGACGCTCAGTTCGGGGTGGGATTGAAAACTTGCTCCTCCTCTGCTTCCAAATGACCATCGTAAAGGTTACCCGTGTCCTGACAACGCCTGCAGAAAGGATGACGTAGAAGTGGTTTGCTTTAAAAACCGTTCATGAGGGGCGCCTGGGTGGCTCAGTCGGTTAAGCATCTGACTTTGGCTCAGGTCACAATCTCACAGTTTGGGAGTTCGAGCCCCGCGTTGGGCTCTGTGCTGACAGCTCAGAGCCCGGAACCTGCTTCGGATTCTGTGTCTTCTTCTCTCCCTGCCCCTCCCCTGCTCATGCTCTGTCTCTCTCAGTCTCAGAAATAAATGTTTAAAAAAAACAAGCGTTCATGAAAAAAATAAATAAAATAAATAAAAAGCATTGATGAGGGGGTCATGAGGTATGAGTGTTTCTCTTGTCCAGCTGCCGTAGATCAGTCCCCTTTACCACTTCCCAGATGTGTCTACACCGATCCACAGTGGAAAAACACGTCCTACGTGGTGAGGTTAGCATGTATCACGTCTCCAACATTCACAGAGCAGCAAAAGTTAGTTTGGAAACTTCGCTACTTTACTTTCTTTAATTAAAAAAAATTTTTTTGTTGTTTTATTTTTGAGAGAGAGACAGAGTACGAGAGGGGGAGGGGCAGAGAGAGAGAGGGAGACACAGAATCCGAAGCAGACTCCAGGGTCCGAGCTGTCAGCGCAGAGCCTGACGCGGGGCTCGAACCCACGGACCGCGAGATCGTGACCCGAGCCGAAGTCGGACGCTCAACCGACTGAGCCACCCAGGCACCCCCATTCTTTTTCTTTTCTTTTTAAGTTTATTTATTTTGATGGGGGGAGGGGCAGAGAGCGGGAGAGACAGAATCTCAAGCTCGACGACGTGGGGCTCGACCTCATGAACCGAGAGATCACGACCTGAGCCGAAATCAAGAGTCATCCCCTCAACTGACTGAGTCACTGAGGCGCCCCTGTGCTCATCTGTTCTGACACCAGGGGACCTTGAAGGAGCTGATGGTTAACCCCCCCACCTGGCATCCAGCTGGGGGCTAAAAAAGTGTCGCAAAGCACCCCCCCCCCCCGCCACGTCCTCAGCTCATTTGGGGCCTACGCAAGCTAAACATCCCTCAATCTGTTTTCTTCTGATAGTTTTAAAACTTGTTTGAGTCTGTCTCACAAAAATAGTTGAGCCCTCTTGATGATGTTTTACTTAACCTGTGCGGAACCCTCCCCCTGCCCCCACCCTGTCAGTTACAACCAACCATTAGAACTGACATCCGCAAAGTTGGAAAAACAGGGCTTTTGTGGAAAACATTGCTCTGGAGAGGGCACATCTGAGTGGGAGTCGCCGGGGGAAAATTCCATGTTTGAAATGTTTCCTTGATGTTTACCGCTCGTTTTGTGACTTTAAAATGATATGGTATCTATGTGTCAGTCAGGGTTTGGACTTTAACTGGCGAGGTTGGTGGGAAGCAATGAATGAGCTGTTTTGTTTTGTTTTGTTGTTTAGCTTTTAAAATTTTATTTAGAGAGAGCAAGTAGGCGGGGAGGGGCAGAGGAAGAGAGCGAGAGAATTCCAGGCAGGCTCCACGCTCAGTGTGGAGCCCGACACAGGGCTCGATCCCATGACTCTGGCATCATGACCTGAGCCGAAATCAAGAGTTGGACTCTCCACTGACTGAGCCACGCAGGCGCCCCGACCAACTTCCTCTTAAAATGACTCTATTTTTAGCTAAGGGAAGGTCATGACGCTGAACAGGCTGACCCCACCTCTGTTTCTGCCTCTCCTTCAGCCCACGAGGCTTGGGGGGGTGCCACCCACCGCCTCCTACCCCACATTGCACCCTTGCTGGTCACATCAGGGCACATGTGCATGTTGACCTGTCACTGGATTTGGATGACAGGCTTTCCCACCCATATTCAACCCACATCCAGATTTTTATAAAGGGCGTAGCATGTTTCTGCACCTCTGTCCATGCAAGTGGGTGTAGGAGCACAGCCCTGAAATTACCGTGTGTTGTATTAACTTTGTAACCAGGCTCCGGTGGCCATCCCTTTATTGTATTTTCAAACACGGCAGCTCCAGAGTAGAAGTTTCTATGGCGGTGATGGCAACATCCATAGCTCAGTTCCGAGA
This sequence comes from Neofelis nebulosa, assembly GCF_028018385.1. Lineage (NCBI taxonomy): Eukaryota > Metazoa > Chordata > Mammalia > Carnivora > Felidae > Neofelis > Neofelis nebulosa. The sequence goes on from NC_080785.1 coordinate 103,783,409, forward strand.
ACGCGGCTTCGAGGGATGCACGGTCACTGTCACAGACCGGCTTTGGGAAGACAGAGCCAGCGAGTTAGCTCGTGCTTGACGCGGGTCAAGTCCTATGTTTCGAAAGCACGACCATCACCAGCATTGTGACTCTTCGGGAAATAACGGATGGTCTGCTCCCTTTGTCTTAGCAGCAGAATGTCTTCCGGCGGGATTTCCCATCCAGGTTGACCTCTAAGAAGTGATGGCGCCCTTGCTTTATTTCTGTGGCGCCTCCACATTGATTATCCTGGGGGTGAGGCCAGACGCCCGCCCCTTGTTAGCCAGCCAGCCCGTCCACGATTATTCCGTAAGCATCTCCTAGCCCCAGGGAGAATCCAGAGAGGGACCAGGCCAAGACGAGACATAAAAGATCCCTTAAAACCAACCTAAAGGAAGGTCTTCTGGCCATGACTGTGGACAGGGGGAGATGAGGAAAAGCTTACCACGCTTTGCGCTGAGGCTGACAATTAGATAAAATGCGTAGGTGGGGAGGCAGAGACCCAGCACTGTGGGAGGGGCCGCTGTGAGAAGAGGGCGTGAGGATCCAGGATCCTTCCTTCGTAGGACGCTGGGCGGACAGACCTCCGGCTGACTAAAGGGCGGAGACTGCGGGGCTGTGCAGCTTTACTTATTCATTTATTAATGTATTATTTATTAATTTACTTAAAAGCGTATTTATTTTTGAGAGAGAGAGGGAGACACAGAATGCGAAGCAGGCTCCAGGCTCTGAGCTGTCAGCACGGAGCCTGATGTGGGGCTCGAACTCACGAACCGTGAGATGGTGACCTGGGCCGAAGTCGGACGCTCAACTGACTGGGCCACCCAGGTGCCCCTATTTTTTTATTCATTTTTATAATGTTTTATTTATTTTTGAAAGAGAGAAAGAGAGCGCAGAGGAGGGGCAGAGAGAGGGGGGGAAACAGAGGATCGGTTCAAAGTGGGCTCTGAGCGGACAGCAGAGAGACCGATGTGGGCCTCGAACTCACACTGTGAGGTCATGACCTGAACAGCACGTCTTTAGATGCCCAATGTGGTGGTGCCAGGAGTGGAGGGCCAGCCTGGGAGTCTGGATTTCGTCTTAAAGACGTAAGGGATCAGACAGTGTTGAGCAGAAGAGTGCCATCCTCACGGACAGAGTGTGTTCTTAGGAGTTTAGCCTGAAGCCAGGATGTGAGAGGCCCAGAGAGGAAAAGGGAGTGTCTGGGAACCAGCCGGGACAGCCAGCGTTCCAGTAGCCCAGGCGCTGACCTTGCCTCCACCGAGGTGAATGGAAAGGAAGGGATGGTGTTAGAGACGCCAGGTGCGCAACTCTGGGAGCCACAGGTCACAGAGTGGCTCAACTCCAAACATGGGTAACTGGGAGAGGTCTGTGGCCTTCGGGGCTACGATGGTGGGAGCTGGGAGGAGGGAAATGAGGAAGTTTGGAAGAAAGCTCTTCACTTACTCATAATGAGTGTGAGGCAGGTGAAGGAGAGGCTAAGAGATAATCAGGCAGGACTCCTGTCTTCCAGGTGCTTAAATCCAGCGGAGGACAGGGGGACAGAGCAGGCTTGACACGCACAGCCAGGGAACTCAGAGTGGGGTGCCCTGGGTCAGGGCAGAAGAGAGGAGGAGGCCTCACGGAGAGAGCCACGAACAGCTCTGTGAGGACTTGGGCGGCATGGGTCCCGTGTCCTGTCCCACGCCCAGGTCCCACACAGCAACCACAGCCAGTGTTGTTGGGTGCTTACCGAGCACTGTTGAAAGTGCTTGCATGGGTCCCCTCACTGTATTCCTTAAAACAGTCCAGGAAGCGTGTGCTACTGTTTCTCCCATTTGTGAATGAGGAACGTGGGACATAGAGAGGTTAATCAGTGATAGCAGGGTCAGCGTGGTGACGCAGTTAACCTGGCAAAGTTCTTAACCCCTCCACATAGTCTTTAGATATTGGCAGTAAGGTCGCTCTGGGCCACAAAGACAGTTCTAGGTTGAAGTCTGAGACATGGAGAGGGTTTTCTAGGAGACATGAAGTGGGAACAAAGTCAGGTCCTTGGGGAGGTGCAGATTTTGTGGGAGAAAAGTGAACGTTTGTAGAGCGTGGGGTAGAGCTCAGGGTGGGGCCAGGCTTCTGGTTTATTCCTTCATTTCACTTCCAGCACTTCCGAAGAAAAGGCCATTATCCATTTTCTTTAGGAGGCAGTGGGCCTCATCCACCATTCCTGCATCGGGTGGTGGTAAAAGGATGCAGGGATTCAGGCCCAGACCTACCATGCACATACTGCTGTTTCAATTTCCATGGGACACATTTAGTACCAACTCTCAGGGGACCCTGGTCGGATATGGCAGCCCTCTGTGCTTTAATAAGCGTAGTTTGAGTCTGAAACCAAAGGCAACCATTAACACTTGTAATAATAAAATCAGAAAGAAGCAATGAATCAGGTTTTCAGGGTCAGGTCTGCAAAGTCTGTGTTTGCAGTGGGCCTGGAGGCCAGTTCTATTCAAAGTATGGTCTGTGGACCTGTGTGCAGTGAGATACGTATGTAGCTGAGATGGCTGACCAGAAAGCAGCACTTAAAACAGCTTGACATGGCTGTGACATCCAAGTGCCCAGTCTGAGTAGCGATGTGGTTGAACAGAGTATGCACAGTTCTGGTCTTGCAGAACAGGTGTGGGAGAGCCTGTGGGGTGAGTGCTTTCTGTGCAGTGTTATTTATCCCCCTCACTAGACCTTTATGTAGTACTGTTACTGTCACCATTTGGGGGATGAGGACACTGAACCCCAGAGAGGTAACTAACTTACTCAGGCTTTCTGTGGCCAGCAGTGGCCCTTCTTACGTGCCTTTTCAATTGTGGATATGTTCTCTCATTCTCTGAGCACGACTGCCAGCTTCCTGTTGCCCCAGTCCCATCAGTAGGGTGCAGGCACATGGTGCTGGTCCTGCCTAGAATGTTCTAGTTGGGTCTGAGACCTTCCTGGCATGCTATTGGTCAGTCCCCACCGGAACCTGGGCCCATGTGCTGGGGGTTATTAACCCTGTAGCCAGTTTGAATCTTGTGACCCTAGGCGGAAAGAGACAGATAGGGGAAGATAAGCAGAATCATGATTTCTGTGGTCTCGGCCTGATTTACCTCCTTTCAGTGCTTTGGAAGCTAGGGATTTGCAGAAGTTCTTTGGAACAGAGTACTTTCTTGACAGCCAGCTGTGAAACTCCCAGTCTGAAAGCGGTGGCATACGTTTGCTGGGGGCACTTGTTGGCAGCCTCACTAAATCCCTCGGGGTCTTCACAAGGCCCTGTGACCTGAGAGGGGCATGTGCAGGTGTGCTCACGTTCGTGTACATGGACCTTGGAGGTTGTCCACTCATTTCCGGGGAGGGTGTGCCAGGCTCCCGTCTGGCCTCAAAGCCTGGCGGGAAGGCACTAGGTGCGTGCCAGCAACATCTCCTTGTGACTCTCCTGTCCTAGACTGCTGTGGCTCCGGGGGTGTCGTACAGGTAGCGCTTCCTTTATTCCACAAGCGAGTGTGGTCAGGGGATGGAGGTAGGGAGGTGGGGAGGAGCCTGGTCCGGTAGTGTTTGACAGAGCTGAGCCGGGAAAAAGGAATTACTGTCACATGAGCGCCATCCTGGGCCAGGTGGGTTTGGCCCCAGAGCCTGGCGTCCTCTGTACGCAACTCGAAACAGTCAGCTCAAGGCTTCGCTTCAGTTTTAAATTGTATAGAGTCACATTTGCTGCACAGAGACGCTCCGTCCATGTGGGCAAAGGTAGTCCCTGCTCTTGCCTAGTGAGTTAGGCCAACACCACGGTATGTGAAGTGAGGGGGTCTATTTAACGGTAATTTACACGCACGCTCGGTTGGGCGGCTTTCGCAGCACCCACACCCGCATCCCGTGAGCCTGCAGGGTGGGCCTTTTTTTCCCCACTTTCCAGATGGAGGACGGTCCCATGGGTTAATTAAGAGCGATGCAGAGGCCTGCCTTGCGTGCGTGGCCCCAGCGTCTGTGCGTGGTTAGTGCTGGTGGGTGACGCAGCCCATGCCCACAGGAGCATGCTCGTCAACCAGCTGCGCAGTGACCGCACCCCCATGGCCCTCCGCCTGGGAAAGCGTGGCCCAATCACACAGGTGGCCGGCTGGAAGACCGTAGGTGTAGTACTTATCTTGCTGAACACAGATTACCCCAAACTTAGCAGCGTAAAGTGTGATGGTGCCCCTGGACAGTTGTGACTCGGGCTGTCCCCTGAGGTTGCGGCCGTGCTTACAGAGTGGCCAGAAGCTGGCTCGTTCCATTTTTGCTCATTTTTGGCGGGACATCTCAGATCTTTGCTACGTGGTCCTCTCCATGTGGCTCCCAGCTTCCCGTTGAGCCGGGGATTCGAGAAGGAACTCGAGGAGGCTGCACTGCCTTTATGACCGAGCCTTCCACTGTCACGCAGCCTCTTATCGCATTCCTCAGAAGCAGGTCGGCAAGTCCAGCCCACTCCCAAGGGGGTGGAATGAGGCTCCTAGTGAGGAAACTAGTGTAAAACACATGTTCTCACGTTTCAAAACCACCACGAGGCAATCTGAGCTTGATGGCCTTTTCCCAAAGCATCTTGGTTAAACCACTTGTGATAGTATTTAAAACCCACACTGGGGGTGCCTGGGTGGCTCAGTCGGGTAAGTGTCTGACTTGGGCCCAGGTCATGATCTTGAGGTTTGTGGGTTCAAGTCCCATGTTGAGCTCTGTGCTGACAGCTCAGAGCCTGGAGCCTGCTTCGGCTTCTGTGTCTCCCTCTCTCTCTCTCTCTCTGCCCCTCCCAACTCATGCTCTGTCTCTCAAACAATGAATACACATTAAAAAATATTTTTTTTAATGCCACTGGAATTTTGATAGGGATTGCATTGAATCTGTAGATTGCTGTGGGTAGTATAGACATTTTATCAGCGTTAATTCTTCCAGCCCATGAACATAGGATATCTTTCCATGTATTTGTGTCTTCTACTTGGGGGGCTTTTGAATAAAGACACCTCAGCTTCTCCCCAAGAGAAATCAAGCGTCGGGTTCTAATTCAGCCTGCCGGCACCGGGTGGGGTTCAGTGGGAGTGGTCTGAGGAGCCCCCAGGTGGTTCAGAGGTCCCATCCTGGCTAAAGATTATCCGTCCACTTGTTCATTCACCCATCAAGCCCTTAAATGAAATTGAATAAAAATACTGTTCCCGCTCTCAAGGAGGCCGGCCTAGGAGTTCTGTTTAGTCTGCAAGAACCTTTTACTTAGCGCACGATTGTTCTGTGTCAACAGAAATTTCCTCTTCACGGGCCCTTTTGTGTATGTTTTAATGCACTTCACGTGGTCTAACCAGGTTGCTTTGGAAAAAGACACCGAGCCCAGATTGCAAGCAAGCACTCCTGCTATACTTAGCGCCTCGCTGTGAGTAATCACCAACACGGAAATGCTTCTGAAGCCTTGACAGGCATCCACCACGAGACAGAAACGGCTGTGCAAAACACTTGCGGCGACATTTATGTAATTGTCTTCCCGCAGAATTATTTGTCTGAAAAGGAAATCGTTGATCAAAAAAAGACATGAAGTGTTTAACTTGTTTAAAATCATGCTCTGGCAAAACAAAACAAACGAACGAACAAACAAATCCCCCCCACACACACACACACACAAAACTAAAACAAAGAAAGAAAGTAAAGCCAAGACTAATTTCTAATTTTTGATTGTCCTGATATAATCAAACATCTCCCAGCACCTTTGGGTAACTTTGAATTAAAGTCATGTATATGATAGTCTGTATGTTAATTTTTTCTCAGGTTTCTCTCCATATTATGGGTGTTTAAAAGTGAAATGATGGGGCGCCTGGGTGGCTCAGTCGGTTAAGCGGCCGACTTCGGCTCAGGTCATGATCTCGTGGTCCGTGAGTTCGAGCCCTGCGTCGGGCTCTGTGCTGACAGCTCAGAGCCTGGAGCCTGTTTCAGATTCTGTGTCTCTCTCTCTGACCCTCCCCTGTTCATGCTCTGTCTCTCCCTGTCTCAAAAATAAATAAAACGTTAAAAAAAAAATTAAAAAAAAAAAGTGAAATGATAGGGGCGCCTGGGTGGCTCACTCAGTTAAACATCTGACTTCGGCTCAGGTTGTGATCTCACAAGTTCTTGAGTTCAAGCCCCACATCGGGCTCTGTGCTGACATCTTGGAACCTGGAGCCTGCTTCGGATTCTGTGTCTCTTCTCCCTCTGCCCCTTCCCCGCTCGTACTTTGACTCTCTCTCAGAAAAAAAAATAATAAACATTAAAAAATTTTTTAAAAAAGTGAAATCCATTTTTACTGATGTAGAATAATTTTAAAACTTATCCATTTGGTTAGCTGTGATTTTCTTTTAAATATGAATTAATTAAAACTCCTCCGTGTGCCGCCATGTTGGGTGTGGATAATTGTCCCTGACCTGATAGAGCCCACAGGATAGAAACAGGGACAGATCTCTAAACAAGGAGTTAGGACACATGCTGTAAGCGAGATGTGCACAAAGTGCTTTCGGAACACCCAGAAAAGACGGCGCATTTAGTCCTCCTCGTAGGGCGGGGTGGAGATAAGTCAGGTTTATTTTTATGAAAGGCCTTCTCATAAAATGGATCTGCTGAAGCAGTTCTTAAATATAACACTCCTTCCAGACACACACAGCAGCCAGGCGGGAGGGGCTGTAAATATCGCACCAAGATTAGCTCGCGTAAATGGACACTTAGAACCTTATTCAGCGGGGATTTTTCCCCCCCCGATGATCAGAAAGGAGAGTGAAGAGGTGTAGAAAAGTGCAGACAACTGAGAGACTGTCAGGATTGGACCCTTTTCAGCCAAGTTAAAGTTAAGATTAGCAAAATCACAATGAGATACCACCTCACACCTGTCAGAATGGCTAAAATCAACAACTCGGGAAACAACAGGTGTTGGTGAGGATGCGAAGGGAGAACCCCCTTGTGCTGTTGGTGGGGATGGCAGACTGGTGCACCTGCCCTGGACAACAGTATGGAAGTTCCTCAAAAAATTAAAAATGGAACTACCCTACAACCCAGCAATTGCACTACTAGGTATTTACCCAAGGGATACACGTGTGCTGTTTTCAAGGGGCACATGCACCCCAATGTTTATAGCAGCACTGTCATCAATAGCCAAAGTATGGAAAGAGCCCAAATGTCCATCGGCTGATGAATGGATAAACAGGATGTCGTATGGATATACAATGGAATATTACATGGAGATCGAGAAGAGGAAACTCTTGCCATTTGCAACAGCGTGGATGGAACTGGAGTGTATTATGCTAAGCTAAATAAGCCAGAGAAAGGTAAATATCCTATGAGTTCACTCATATGTGGAATTTAAGAAATACAACAGATGAACATAGAGTAAGGGAAGGAAAAATAATGTAAAATCAGAGGGGGAGACAAACCATAAGAGACTCTTAAATACAAAGAGAACAATCTGAGGGTTGCTGGAGGGGAGGTAGGGGAGGGGATGGGCATTAAGGAGGGCACCTGGAATGAGCCCTGGGTGTTACATGTGACTGATGAATCGCTAAATCCTACTCCCGAAACCTATACTACACCGTATGTTAACTAACTAGAATGTAAATTAAAAAACAAAAAATCGAGAGTAGGTTGTACCCTAGATCCTGCAGCTTTGGTCGCAGTTCTCGGACACGTGATCTGTGCAGACCTGCAGACGTGAGCAGCGTGTGCACTTAAGACACAGTGTGGTCTGATGGACCCGAGAGTGTCCTGTGTGCCGTCTGGTCACCGGGCTGTCCCATCTGCTTGGCTGGGTGGCTGGAAGTTCCTGGCAGCAGTGGTGTGGCAGGGCAGACCTAGGGCATGACCACATGCAAGGCCAGGCACTCACGGGATTGTGTCTTTGGTTCCACCGAATTGGATAATGAACCGGTTTTGAGAACTTTGATTGGGCAGGTGATACAGGTGAGAATTCTACATAAATTAAGTGCCATGTTCGAGGACGACGCTAGATCTCCAGGGGATTCAAACTTACACATATATTCCCGGACTAGCGAGGTCAAATAAAAAATGTGAAATGTTTATTTAGACAAAGTTCTTGTCTGATGAAAATCTTAGGAGGCAAATCGCTAGAGTTGGGAGTATAGTAACACCTTGGATCGTGAGGAACGTGTTCTGCGCGTGTTCCACAAGACGAGCGGACATTTCTAATAAATTTTAACTTGATAAACGAGCGACGTCTTGCCGTACGAGTCATAAGTGATGCCGAATGTCACATGATCACACCTGAGCCGACGCCTCTTGAAATTCTCTTTGATATACGAGTGCTTTGGATGACAAGCATGTTTCTGGAACGAATTATGCTCAGAAACCAAGGTTTGACTGTTGCGTTTATGTGTGGAGAACAATGTGTATTCTGGGTGTGATCTCGCACCTTGAGGCGCTACAGCCAGGATGGAGTCTTGTACCAAGGTTGTTGGTCCTCAGTTAACGAGTGACCTCCCTCACACAATTATTCTTCGTATTTTGAAGATTAGGATTATTTTTGCCTGGAGTTTATTCTTTTTGCTCTTTGTGACCGAGAGTGTGTACTACGTGTTGGAACTACGGATCGAGATATATTTATGTACAGTGAACGGCACGCCGTTCACAACCTTGAAACCATTGTCGCGTTCGGGGCTCAGGCTTGTCCGTCACTACCGACAGCTTCCTGGTGTCTTTTTGCCACCTGTTTCTCCCTGCACCGGCAACTGCTGATCAGCTTTCAGTCACATAGGGCAAGTGTGCGTTTTCTAGAACCTTCTATAAACGGTATTGTTTAGTGCCCTCTCTTCTTGGTCTAGTTCCTTCACTGAGCGTAATGAGTTTGGCTTCATCCTTCTTTAATGACGGCAGCGTTCCGCTTGTTAATTTCCGACAACGTGTTGCAGATAAAGCTTTTGTGCACATTTATAGTCTCTGCGTGGACATATGGTCCCATTCTTTTCGGTAAGCACTGGGGGTAGAACGGCTGAGTCACAGGATTCGTGTCTTTTTACCCATTAGGAGCCTAGTGGCTCTACCGCGTTAGGTGCCTTAGCCATGGAGGGTGAGGGACAGTAGCTGGGTCTCTCATTGGTTTTCACCGTCATAATGGGCGCAGGTTCATCGGACGGTAATGTAAACTTGTGTACTGTTTAGTAGCTTACTTCTGTGGTTCAGTGATTGAATTCAGGCCAAGGAGGAGCCAGGGCCCCCGGGCTGGCGTGTGATCGAGAGCGTATCCAGGGCCAACAAGCCACAGGGCCCCCCAGAGGGTGGCTGGATTTCCCCAGCTTCTGACTGAGCAGTGGTTTTTTTTTTTTTCTTTTCTTTATTATTATTTTTTTTGCATTATCATGCATAAAAGTAACTTTTAACAGTAACTCTTAATTTGGGGACAGGTCATTTTTCAGGAGACTTACTTACATTTGATAATAAACCACCATTGATTTGAAGATTCAGCTGACTCCATTCAGTGCCTTTATTTATTTATTTTTTAATGTTTCTTTTTGAGAGAGAGAGACCGAGCATGAACAGGAGAGGAACAGAGAGATAGGGAGACAGAATCTGAAGCAGGTTCCAGGCTCTGAGCTGTCAGCGCAGAGCCCGACACGGGGCTTGAACTCACAAACTGTGAGATCATGACCTGAGCCGAAGTCAGACGCTCAACCGACTGAGCCACCCAGGCGCCCCTCCATTCAGTGACTTTACATGACAAAAAATAGAATTTTGTTCCTTTAAAAGTATACGATGGAAAATTTCAAACATACACAAAGTAGAGATTCTAGTGCGGGAACTCCCGTGTGCCCATTATCAAGCATACACTTTTTTTAAAAGTTTATTTATTTTAAGAGACAGAGAGCAAGTGAGGAAAGGGTGGAGAGAGAGAATTCCATGAAGGCTCTGTGTTGTCTGTGCAGAGCCTGACGTGGGACTCGACCTCACAAACCGTGAGATCATGACCTGAGCCGAAATCAAGAGTCAGGTGCTTAACCAAATGAGCCATCCAGGTGCCCCTCCCACCCCCGCAAGCGTATGATTTTCTAACATTTTCTTTGGCGTGGTTATGTTATGGGAAAAGCCCACACAGTTGTTTCCTTTCGAAACGCTCCCATATTCACCACTCACTCCCAAGGCTCTTCCCCGGACATCCTCTCGTTACCTGGAACCAAACTAACAGTGAGTCCACAGCACCAGCTTCCCTGCACATATGGGGACTTCTTCCCGGGTCGTCTTCCCAGGCTGGCTTTCAAGGTTGTAAAAATGAGTCCTAAGCCGCAGCCACTGGTGAGGACAACTGGTGAGGCAAGGCATTTGGCCCCGGTTATTTTCCTTCTAGCAAATCTCCTGTTGGCTCCTGTCACCTCCTTTCCTTCCTGTGTCTTCCTGTCACCCCAGCGACCTCCAAGTGCGTCAGGGTCTCAGCCTTGCTCACATGCGTCTTGGGCTCCTTGGCCTGTCATCGAGGGCTGTGTGCTGTGCACCCGCGTGCACAGGTGACTCATGGGTCTTCTGCCGACTCACAGCGGCTGATGGAGGGACTGCGTACCCTGTAGACAGGGTGAGCATCTGGGTCACCATCCAGGCAGTGCAGGGCAATGAGGATGCCCGGAGTCTGGCAGTTATCTCTGAGTTTGAGAGAAATGACTCACTCCTGCGTGCTTTGTCTCTGCATCCTGTGTTTATGCGGGGGTCACCTGACCTCAGGATTGAGATTTAGAGGAAGACAAGCACACACCGCTCTGGGACACAGACACGGTTTTCTCCAGCAGACCACCTGAGTTGTGGCATCTCAGGTCTGCCATCACCTCTGCTGGGTGCCGACCGTCCGCTTTGCCCGTGACGTCAGAACCCACATTCCCAGCGGTTAGCCGTGGATCCCCAGGTTAGATCATTGAGATGTGCTGGTGGCACTCGGTGGCCCTGGTGGCCAGCAGCACGTGGCTGATATGACAGGCGCCGTGACCTGCCCATCTGGTGCGTCTCCCTGACTGCGGGTGCGCGCTCGATTCTGTTTGCTCCGGAGCGCACACCGCCTCTCCGATTCCACTGGAAAACGTGGCCAACGCAGGGTTGCCTCTGCCTGTGAGCACGTCTTCCTCCTTCCTGTGCTGCCGATCTCCTCTGTGTCCTGCTTCCACAAGGCCGTGGTGGAGGGCCTGTCTGCAGGAACGGTAGTGAAGATAGAAACCAAAACCAGGGATGGCGGAGGGAGGAGAGATTCAGCCCTGAAAGCAGGTCTCCGTGCCACGATGGGGCATCAGCTTGGTCTCCGTGTTTCGGACAAGCCGGGCAGAGTGGGAAGCGCTGATTTCCACAGTTGTGGTCGGTGAACGTGGGACAAGGTCCGGTTCCCCACAGGACGCGGCGTTTTCCTGGCACAGGGGGTAATTCATTACTCTCGGTGGTTTGTGCTGGTCCCTGCCGCCCACCCACACTCTGTGGCCTCCCGGAAACGCTCGCTTGTAGGGGACAGACACTGTGAGTGCACCTGCTATGCGCATCGGAGAGCCTGGGCAGTCGCTGGCTGGGGAATGAATGGTCAGCTTTTCCACGTCGGGGCTCGGCAGGAGCCAGGACAGGTGTGCAGCGCACGGCCTGGATTGGGACGATGAGGGGGTTGGTTTTCCAGGAAGGGAGGCCAGCCGAGAGAACATGTGGCCGGACAGCCTTGCAGATCATCTGTGCCATGGGGTGGAGCCTGTCCGTGGCCTCGGAGGACCCATGCCAGCTCATCAGCTCTCTTTGGAAAACACGTTCCGGGAGCCGTGGGAGAACAAGGCTGCAGCTGGGGAAGCCTCGCTGGAAGGCTACTGTAGGGACCCAGGGGAAAGGGGGGAGGTCGTGAGCCTCTGGGGCCAAGCCGTGGGTGGGAGCGAAACAGGAGGGATCTCAGGAGGGGGTCAGAGATAGGACTGATGGACTGGGGACCAGTTGCAGGTGCAGGATGAGGAGAAACATGATTTGGAGTTTCTAGGGATGTGACCTGGTTGACAACGAAGGCAAGAACAGTTAACCTTTGAAGGGCACTTGGCAAATCCCGTTTGCCAGCGCTGAGAGTCTGTTGTCCTCGGAGCCACGTGCAGAGGGCAGGACAGGTCCCTACTGGGATTGCTGCACGTGTGGCTTGGCAAGACTCACGGACTTATTCAAAGTCACGCAGCCGGAAGCGGCAGAAACCTCCCGGGCCCAGTGTCTGACCCTGCGTGCCCTTGGGTGGCCGGCAGAGCAGGATCTGGAATCTGGAGCCATCTGTTTGAAGTGAAGAGCAAAAATGACAGCTTTCGCTTTGCATGTGGGTAGAACGAGGGCCTGTGGAGGGCAGCCGGCCTGGGATGCACAGATGTGGGGCTCTGCACCCTGGCAGCGAGGCCGGGCTTCGGGGCCAGCCTGAGAATTTACAATGTGGCGTAGGACCTGACTTAGATCAGGTGCTTGCTAACTCCACCATGACGGCCCCATCTGAAGGGTCCCACTGTCCTGTGTTCCTGAGGATGCCAGGGCCTGGCTGGTTCAAGGTTGGCCAAGAAAATACACGATGCCAACTTACACGTGAATTGTAGATAAACAACAAATGTGTTTTAGCGTAAGTATGTCCCACGTAGTCACTGTTTATATGAAGTTCACATGTAACTGGGCCTCCTGTATTTTTCTGTCATCCTACCCAACTCAGGGAACCAAGATTGCAATATATGACACCAAACTGATTTGGTTTCCCAGTGTCCTGGGTGCTGCTGTCACCATGGTCCAAGAGTGAGCGAGTACCCAGGGGAAGTGTGTGAGGTGAGGGTGGATGAGAGCACCAACACCTGAAGGCTGCCGGCCCAGGGTGTCAACATCTGAGGGCTGCTGGCCCAGAGAGTCAACATCTGAGGGCTGCTGGCTCAGGGCATCAATATCTGAGGGCTGCCGGCCGAGGACGTCAACACCTGAGGGCTGCTGGCCCAGAGAGTCAACATCTGAGGGCTGCTGGCTCAGGGCATCAATATCTGAGGGCTGCCGGCCGAGGACATCAACACCTGAGGGCTGCTGGCCCAGAGAGTCAACACCTGAGGGCTGCTGGTCCAGGGCACCAACACCCGAGGGCTGCTGGCCTGGGACTCTCAGGCAGCAAAGGACTGAGGTGGGTTTAGCAAGGCAGGTAGTGAGAGAGGATGGTGGGGCAGCTACTGATTTTCCTGAAGGTGTCTGGTAGTAAAGGAGAGGAGAAAAGTAGGGGAGAATAGCTTGCAAAATAACCAAATGGTGGACTGTCATTATTTGGGACCAAAGGCCGTGAACCAGTCAGTTGCTATCCATCGCTCACCAGAATGTGCTGACCTGCAGAAGTTGCTGGGCCCCGAATGCGGGGGGCACGCCAGGAGTCGCCTCTGCTAACACAGACATTTCTCTGCCCTCTTGCTCACCCAGGCTGTATCTCTGTGCTATCATTATTCACGAGTGAAAATAATAAGTTCTGACTGCTAATGACTCTTTCCCATTATTCTTTAAAAGGGCAACAAGGATTCATCACTGTATATACTTTAGGTGGGGAGGGAGGATTTTCCGTGGACATCTGTCTTGAAGATTGGCACTTGAATCTAGTTATTTTCTTTTTGTATCTTTTTGAAAAATGTTTAATGTTTACCTATTTCTGAGAAAGAGAGAGCAACAGAGGACCAGTGGGGTGGGAGCGGGGCACGGGGAGGAGCAGAGAGAGAGGGAGACACAGAATCTGAAGCAGGCTTCAGGCTCCGAGCCATCAGCACAGAGCCCGACGCAGGGCTTGAACCCACAAACCACGAGATCATGACCTGAGCCGAAGTTGGACACTCAAGCAGCTGAGCCACCCAGGCGCCCCTTCTCTTTGTATTTCTAAATCTTATTTATTTATTTTTAAATGTTTATTTATTTTGAAAGACAGAGAGAGAGAGTACAGGGGAGGGGCAGAGAGAGTGGGAGACAGAGAATCCCGAGCAGGCTAAGTGCTTTCAGTGCAGAGCCCGACACGGGGCTCGATCTCACCAACGATGAGATCACGACTTGAGCTGAAACCAAGAGTTGGACGCTTAACCAACTGACCCACCCAGGCACTCCTAAATTTTATTTTTTAGTTGACACAGAGTCACATCGACTCCTTAGGTGTAGAGTTGTGTGCACTTTCATGCACATACAGGTCTGTGCCACCGCCACCACAATCAGGATACGGAACAGGTGTATCACCCCCAAGATTCTTGCTCACTCCATCCCGTTCTAGTCTTCAAGCAGCCGCTGATTTTTATAGCTACCATTTTGTGTGTCTGAGCATCCATAGAGATGTCATCAGTCAGTACGTATCTTCTGAGATGGACTGTTTCACTGAGTGTCCATCTCTGAGATTCAACTTCTTGCGTCTATCACTTCCTCATCTGTTTTATTGCTGTAGCATTCCGTTGTGTGGATCCTCGCCACTTGGCTTATCCGTCCACTCCGTTGAGATCATCGTCTGTGTTGTTTTCAGCGTTCTTGTGATTTGTGTGTCGACTAGAAAGAAACAGTCTTTTACAGGTGTTTGTGTGGACTTCAGTTTTCATTTTTCTGGGGTAGATACCCAGGCATGGGATTGCTTGGGTCACGGGGTGTGCGTTTCTGTGAAACTGCCAAACTGTTTCCCAGAGTGGCTGTACCATTGTACATTCCCACCAGCAACGTTGGAGAGTTCAGACTGCTTCGTACACTCGTCAGCACTCAGTACGTCCAAAACTTTTTCTTTTAGCCAATCTTAAATGTCTGAAGGGAGGGTGCACTGTGGTTTTAATTTGCATTTGCCTGATGGCTAATGACGTCCAGTGCTTCTCTTGTGTTTATCTGGCATCCATGTATCTTCTCTGGGGCAATCTTTGTTCAAGTCTTTTGCCTAATTAGATTATTTGTTTTCATAGGTTGTACTTTGAAGGTTCTTCTGTAATATGGATACAACTCCTTGGTCATATATGTGATTTACAAGTATTAGTCTTCCAGTCCGTGGGTTGTCTTTTTGGTTTTTAACAGTTTTCTCAGAAGATTAGAACCCCAATTTTTTTGTTGTCATTGTTCACTTCATGCCTTAGACACGCTTTGGGTGCCATGTCTGAGAACCCTGGCCCAAGTAACCCCGGGCCGTGGAGATTCTCTCCTGTGGTTTGACTTTCCCGTTTGGCTCTGTGATTCATTTCGATTTCGTTTTTGTTTAAGGTGTGGGATTTGCATCAAAGTTCTTCTTCCTTTTCATTGTTGTTCTGTTGTCCTATTGGGTCCAGTTGTTCCAATACCATTGTTGAAAACACTGTCATTTGTCCATTGATTTGCCTTTCCACCTTCATCAAAAATCAGTTGATTATATTTCTGTGGACCTATTGCTTGAGTCTCTAATTTTTTTTTTGACTGATCTGTTCCTTCACCACCATTTCGTCGTGTACCTTTATAGTTAGTCTTATAACAGGGCAGCACGATTCTTCCAACTTTCTTGCTTTTTTCCCCGAAATTGTTTCAGTTATTCTCATTTCTTTGCCTTTTCTTATAAATTTTGGAATCTGTTTGTATCGCCAAAAAAAAAAAAAATCACGCTGGACATTGGATTAAAATTTTGTTGAATCTAGAAATCAATTTGCATCTTCTAGTTCATGAACTATTTAGATCTTTTCATTTACGCAAAGTCTTCTTAAATTTCTTTTATTAGTGTTTTGTCATTTTCAGCATATGGATTCTGTCCATTTTGGACACACTGATAATTAAATATTTTACTTTTTTAGAGCCATCCTACATGGTACCTTAACGTTTCAGTGTCCAGTTCATTGTTGCACAGAGATATAATTGATTTGCGTGTTGACCTTGTCTCTTCTGACCTGCTAAATAAATTCATTCGTTAATTCTAGGAGGTTTTGGTCTTGTTTTGTTGCAGATTCTTTGGGACTGTCTATATATGTCTAGAAAATATGTATGGTTTTACTCCATTCTTCCCAATATTTTATTTCTTTTTCTCTTCTGACTTCACAGCAAAGGCTGAATAGGAGGAATGAGGGTCTCTACATCCTTGTCTTGCTCACAGTCTTAAAAGCATTCAGTCTTTCACCATTTAGTATGAAATTGGCTGAAGGTGTTTCGTAGAGGAAGCTCTGTCCTATTCTGGTTTAATGAGAGTTGTTGGTGTTAAATTAAGCCAAACGCTTTTCTTCATTTCATATGTCCATGTGCACATGGTCGATATGGGCACCTTATGTACTCACCTATTTAAATTTTTTTTTTCAACGTTTTTTATTTATTTTTGGGACAGAGAGAGACAGAGCATGAACGGGGGAGGGGCAGAGAGAGAGGGAGACACAGAATCGGAAACAGGCTCCAGGCTCCGAGCCATCAGCCCAGAGCCTGACGCAGGGCTCGAACTCACGGACCGGACCGCAAGATAGTGACCTGGCTGAAGTCGGATGCTTAACCGACTGCACCACCCAGGCGCCCCGTTTACTCACCTATTTAAAAAGCAAACTGGCCTGTCCTTCCTTTATGCTCTAATGATGGGAGAGACATCACATTGATAAAATTTTAATTCAGAAGAACAGATTTTGACTTAAATACCCTGTAACTCAATTTGTCAATCTTTTAAAAAATAAATCATTTTTGGGGCGCCTGGGTGGCTCTGCCGGTTAAGCGTCCAACTTCACCCTAGGTCGTGACCTCGCCGTTTCTGAGTCTGAGCCCCACATCGGGCTCTGCGCTGACAGCTCAGAGCCTGGAGCCTGTTTCAGATTCTGTTTCCCTCTCTTTCCGCCCCTCCCCCATTCATGCGCTCTCTCCTGTCTCTCAAAAATAAATAAACGTTAAAAAATTTTTTTCAATAAATTATTTTTTTTTATTGAAGTATATTTGACATCCAGCATTCCATTCATTTCAGGTGTATAACACAGCGATTCAACAACTCCATTCATTTTGTGGTGCTTACCATCCATAACCACCATCTGTCACCATGCATCACTACTACGATATCATTAACTATATTCCCTGTGCTGTTTCCTTTATTCGGTGACTTGTCATTCCATAACTGGAAGTACGTTTACTGCTTTTCAAATATTGAACCAGCCTTGCATTCCTGAAATAAAACCCGCTCACCTGTGGGTTCTTCTTCTCATATATCATTGGATTCTATTTGCTAATGTTTTTTTAGGATTTTTGCATCTGTGTCCATGAGGGATATTGGTATATAGTTTTCTTTTCTTAAGATGTAGTTGTCTGGTTTTGGCATCATGGTAATACCGGCCTTATACGAGGATTTGAGAAGTATCCCCTCCTCCTCCATTTTTCAGAAAAGGCTATGTAAAATTGGTATGGTTTATTTATGTTTCTTAAATGTTTTGTAGAATTTTCCGACGAAACCATATGGGTCTGAAGATTTCTTTTCCATAGTATTCTTAAGCACAAATTCACATTTTTAAGTACATGTATTTGGGTTATCCGTTTTACCTTCAGGGAGTTTGCATAGTTTGTGATTTGGGGGGAATAAGTTTATTTCATGTAAGTTGTTGAATTTGTGGTTTCTATAGTGATCTCTTCTTTTTCATTCTTCATGTTACTAATCGGTGTCTTCTCTCTTTTCTGTCATGCTTGTTATAAGCTTATCAACCTGATTGATCTTTACAAAGAACCACATTTTGTCCTCAATTCCTTTTTGTTTTCTCTGGTCTTACCTTTATCATCGCCTGCCTTCTCATGATTTAGGTGATTTGTTCTTTTTTAAATTTGATTGGTGGAGCTTGGACTATCTATTTAAGACATTTCTTTCCTAATATAAGTATTTGATACTCTACATTTCCTTCTGAGGACTTTTTTATCATCTCACCAATTACCAACTTCGATTTTTTTTTTCATTTATGTTCAAGTTTTTGAGACTTCCTCTTTAACCAATCAAATATGTAGAAATATGTTTTTTTTTTTACTTTCCAAGTACTTATAGATTTTATGGTTGCCTTTCTTCTGTTACTGATTTACAGTCTAATTTTAGTACGGTTAGAGAACCTGCTTTGTGTGCCTTTCATTCTTTTTACATTTGACAAGATTTGTTTTATGACCCAGGAGATCATCTATTTTGGTGAATGTTCTACATGCACTAGAAAACCATGTGTTTTCTGCTACATATGGGTGGGGTCATAGAAATATCAGTTAGATCTGGGTGGCTGATGTAGAGTTCTTGAGTTCTTTCATATCCTTGTTGATGGTGTACTAGTTACATTGATGAGCAAGAGAGGAGTGTTGTCTCAAAATTTAATTGTGGATTTGTCTATTTCTCTGATCACATTTGTCAGTTTTTGTGTCATGTATTTCAAAGCTTCATTGTTTGGTGCATTTAAATGTAGGATGATTAAATCTTCTTGGTGAATTGACCTTTTTATTGTTATGAAATGTCCCTTTTTATTTCTGGTCATTTTTCTTCACTTGGCTAACATTTCGTCCTTGTCTGATCTCGATTCAAGGCCACTCCAGCTTTCTTTTTTTCTTTTTTCTTTTACTGGATTTTTAAAAATTTTTATTTAAATTCTAGTTAGTTAACATTTTTTATTTTTAAAAAAATTTTATTTTTGTTTTTAATTTTTTTATTTTTAATGTTCTAATCTTTCTTTTTACTTTTTATTTATTTGTATTCATTTTTATTTTTATTTATTTTTAATTTTTATTTAACTCCCAATTTTGTTTTGGTTAATATTTTCATGGTATATTTTTTCCATCATTTTACTTTTTTTTTTTCAATATATGAAGTTTATTGTCAAATTGGTTTCCATACAACACCCAGTGCTCATCCCAAAAGGTGCCCTCCTCAATACCCATCACCCACCCTCCCCTCCCTCCCACCCCCCATCAACCCTCAGTTTGTTCTCAGTTTTTTTTTTTTTTTTTTTTTTTAAATTTTTTTTTCAACATTTTTTATTTATTTTTGGGACAGAGAGAGACAGAGCATGAACGGGGGAGGGGCAGAGAGAGAGGGAGACACAGAATCGGAAACAGGCTCCAGGCTCCGAGCCATCAGCCCAGAGCCTGACGCGGGGCTCAAACTCACGGACCGTGAGATCGTGACCTGGCTGAAGTCGTACGTTTAACCGACTGCGCCACCCAGGCGCCCCTGTTCTCAGTTTTTAACAGTCTCTTATGCTTTGGCTCTCTCCCACTCTAAACTCTTTTTTTTTTCCTTCCCCTCCCCCATGGGTTTCTGTTAAGTTTCTCAGGATCCACATAAGAATGAAAAAATATGGTATCTGTCTGTCTCTGTAGGACTTATTTCACTTAGCATAACACTCTCCAGTTCCATCCACGTTGCTACAAAAGGCCATATTTCATTCTTTCTCATTGCCACGTAGTATTCCATTGTGTATATAAACTACAATTTCTTTATCCATTTCCATCATTTTACTTTTAAAGTGAATTTCTTGGGGCGCCTGGGTGGCTCAGTCAGTTAAATGTCCAACTTGGGCTGAGGTCATAATCTCACAGATTGTAAGTCTGAGCCCTGCATCACACTCTGCTGATGGCTCAGAGCCTGGAGCCTGCTTTGCATTCTGTGTCTCCCTCTCTCTGCCCCTCCCCTGTGTGTGCTCTCTTTCTCTCTCAAAAATAAAAAAAAACATTAATTTTTTTAAAATAGTGAGTTTCTTGAAAATAGCATGTACATATCTTCCTTGACTTCTGATGAGGTTACATCCTGATGAATCCATCGTAAGTTGAAAATGCTGTAAGTTGGAAATGCATTTGATACACTTAACCTACTGAACTTCAGCATAGCCTAGCCTACCTTACATGTGCTCAGACAGCTTACATTAGCCTACAGTTGGGAAAAATCATCTAATAGAAAGCCTGTGTTATCATAAAGTGTTGAATGTCTCATGTAACTTACTGAATGCTGTATCAAAAGTAAAAAACAGAATGCTCATATGGGTACAGCATGGTTGTAAGTGTATTGGTTGTTCATCCTAATGATTTCAGGCTGCAGCTCCCTGCCACTGTCCAGCATCGTGAGAGTATCCTACCACCATCACTAGCCCAGGAAAAAAACCAAAAATCAAAATTAGAAATACGGTTTCTATTGGATGAGTATTCCTTTCACATTATCATAAAGTCAAAAACTTGAACCATTGTAAGTCGAACCATTGTAAGTCAGGGACTGTCTATATTTGAGTAATCTGTCCTTTAGTTGAAGTGTTTAGAACATTTACAGCAAATCATTATATCATATCATTATATTAAACCATCAATATGAATGAAATATATTGACCTGTGGTTTTTATGGTATTTTTGGAATTAGGTCAATCATTTAATCATTGTTTTCTTTCTTACCTGTTTCCCCTTTCCTGTCTTATTTTTTGAAAATTTTTATATCTTATTTTAATTTTTCTGTTGTGGTTGTTAGTATAGCCTTTGTTTATTTTTATGGTTTTCCTAGGGTTAAAATACACATACTTCTCACAACCTCCTTGGAGGTTTATTCATGCAGAATATAGCTTATTATCGTATAAGAACCCTCCTTGGTTGTTTGCTACCTCTGTATTTTTAAGAGGAGAATAGCCTATCATGCTTATTATTTCTCTCATCCTCATGTTCCAGATGTCCTTCTTGCATCATTTCCATTCTATCAGAAGAACTTACTTGAGCAATTTTTTTAAGCCAGATCTGCTGGCAGTGAATTGCCTTTGTTTGCCTTCAGTTGAGAATGCCTTTATTTCACCTTCATGCAGGAAGGATATATTTGCTGGGTATAGAAATCTGTACTTATGGTTCTTTTCTTTCCACTTCATTCTAGCTACAAGTTTTTTCAGGTTTCTTTGTATTTATCCTCTTTGGGATTTATTGAACTTCTTAAATCTGTAGGTTTATGAGTCTTACCAAATTTGGGGGTTTTCTGCCATTATTTCTTGACATTTTTTTTTCTCACACACATTCTTTCTCCCCTCCTCCTAGGAGTCTGTTGACATGCATTGTAGACTTTTCAGTATTGTCCCATTGGTTCCTTAGTCTGTGTTCATTTTTCATCAGTCATTTCTCTTTCTGTCATTCAGATTGTATAATTTCTATGGACATATACTCAAAATCGGTGAGTCTGCTATTGGCCCATCCAATGAAGTTTTTTTTTTTTAATTCAGTTATTGTATTTTCCAATCTAAAATTTACTTTTGGTTCTTGTTTATATCTTCTGTTACTTTGCTGAAACTTCCCATGTTTCTATTTATTTCAGGTGTGTTAGCACTTACTTCTTGGAGTGCTTTTGTAATAGTTGATTTGAAGCCTTTACTAGATAGCCCCAGTATGTGGTCATCTTGTGGCCTCTGTGGCTTCTCTTTCCCTGTGAGTTGAGTAGGTCTTCATATGAAGAGTAAATTTGGATTCTCCTAGACATTTTGAATTGTACTTTATGATACCCTGGCTTTCATTTAAATCTTAAAACAGTGTGAATACTGCATTTTTGTCTCATCAGACACTTGACTCATTTGGGTGCAAGCTTCTGTTTCTGCCAAGCTTTGTGTGGTTGTTGTTTTCATGTTGGTTCTGTGTCCAAAGCCTTCACAGTGCATTCAGATGTTCCCATGTTCATGTCACCAGTGGCCAGTCTTGGACCTGGGTGGTGGTCCATCTCATGGAGCAGTTCTCAAAGCCTTTTGTGGTGATACTATGGGACAGGTCCACACATGAGGAGTTAAGAGATTTCACCATGAGTCTGTAAATAACTTTCTGGAGCATCCTGAGCTCCACCTTCTCTCCAGTCTCTTCTGTACTGTCTGGTTCTCTAGGCTTCCCCTTTTTGTCTTATTGCCAGAAAACTGGGGCTTTATTTAGCCTGCTTTGAGGTGCACTTCCTGTGACTGCCTACTTCTCGGGCAAAGCAGCAGAGCAGAGATTGGGAAAAGCAATGAGGTTTAGTCTGCCCTCTTGGGACCTTAGCCCCTCTGGTGAGAGAGAAAAGAGTTCCCCTTCAGAGTTTCTGGCTCCGTTGGGACCCCGCTGCTGCGACTGTTGCCATAGGTGCCTCCGCTACTGAAGGACCGCTTAGGGACTGGATCTTGAGAAGGGAGGCAAGAATACAGGAGGATCCCCCATTCTCTCTGAGCATCAGGGCACCCCTTTCTCTCTCTTGGAGTCTGGAACTAGAGGGTTCCTCCTGCAGTGCACTCCATCCTTGCCTTTGCCCTCTGTGGGCTCAGGCCGCGTGGAGTCCAGGCTAGGGCACAAGAGTGGCCAACTTAGCACCAGTTTGGAAGTATGGGAATTCTGGTCTTCGTCCTCAATTCACCTGGTAGAGTTTAGTGCTCAGCATCCTCCAACAGCCGTGCCGTGCACTCTGGCCAGGTTTGCTAGCTGCCCGGAGCGGGAGACAGAGCATGGCGTGTTCATCCCATTGGAACCACTAACTTTTTTCTTTTAACATATCTGTGCTGGGTACAGCACAATGATCCAGCACAATATGATCCAGACAATGGGTCATATTTAGCACTAAAAGGTAATGAGCTGTCAAAACATGAAAAGACCTAGCAGAACCTTGAATGCATATTACTAAATGAAAGAAGCCCATCCGAGAAGGCTACAGATGGTATGATTCCAACTCTATGAAGTTCTAGAAAAGACGGAACTGTGAAAACAATGAAAAGGTCAGTGGATTAGGGTGGAGGGGAGACATGAATAGGCAGAGCACAAAGGATTTTTGGGGCTCAGGGCACCTGGGTGGCTCAGTCGGTTAAGCGTTGGGCTCTTGATTTCGGCTCAGGTCATGATCTCGCACATGAGCCCGAGCCCCGCATCAGGCTGTGTGCTGACAGTGCAGAGTCTGCTTGGATTCTCTTTCTCTCCTTCTCTCTTGCTCTGCCTCTCCCACCCCCCTCTCAAAATAAATAAACTTTAATCAAAAAGAAAAGAAAAGAAAAGAAAAAAGACAAGGCTTTTTAGGGCAGTGAAACTGGTCTATATGATGCTAAAATGGTAGAGACATGTGATTCTCCTTTCGTCCAAGCCCATAGCACGGACGACGCCAAGAGCGAATCCTCATGTGGACTGTGGTTTCTGAGTGACAGTGATGTTAACATGGGTTCATCAGTTGTACCACTCTGTTGTGGGATGTGCTGAACACAGATTACCAGCAAAGCAGATTACTGGGTGGTTGTGACTCGGGCTGTCCCCTCAGGTTGCAGCCGTGCTTACAGAGTGGCCAGAAGCTGGCTCATTCCACTTTTGCTCACTTTTGGCAGGACATCTCAGTTCTTTGCTACGTGGACCTCTCCACATGGCGTCCAGCTTCCTGTCGAGCCGGGGATTCGAGAAGGACCTCGAGGAGGCTGCACTGCCTTTATGACTGAGCCTTCCAAATCACACACTGTCACTTAGCCTCGCATTGCGTTCCAGAAGCAGGTCACCAAGCCCAGCCCTCTTAGCTGGGGAGGCTGTGCATGTGCGAGGGCAGGAAGTATATTCAGTACCTCCTGAATTTGCTGTGAGATTCCGCTGTGAAATTTTGTTGTAAAACTGCTCAAAAAAAAAAAAAGTCTATTTAAAAAAATTCATGTGCCAAAGTATCTCACATTAAAAAAATTGAAGGGGGGGGGGTGCGCCTGTTGGTGAAGCATCTAATTCTTGATCTCAGCCCGGGTCATGATCTCACGGTTCGTGAGTTCGAGCCTCCACATCGGGCTCTGTGCTGACAGCTCGGAGCCTGTTTTGGGATTCTGTCTCTCCCTCTCTCTCTGCCCTTCCCCTCAGCTCACTCTCTGTCTCTCTCTCAATATAAATAAATAAACTTGAAAAAAAATTTAAAAATGTAGCATTTGGTAAATACGCTTGAAAATTGTAGGCCCTTTATTTAAAGACAGAAAGGAAATAAAACGATCAAAAGCAGTATAATACACTTTTGGAAGTACACAGGGTAAACATAGCACATTCTGTTTTCTTCTTAGTAGTTCCGACAGGCCTGTTACTTTGTTCCATACGTTTCATTTTCTGGGCCATGTCCCTCGTTAGAACTATCTGAATGTCAGTAGATAACTTTCAGAGACGTTCAAACTTCAGTTTTTCACTTAGAATTTAAAATGGGTACATAAATGTGTCATGTGGCCTGTCAATAAATCATTGAGTTTTTTAAAAGCTAAGCCCCACATTATTAGCCTGTAGGTGCCGGGCTGGTACACAGGGCGGGACCTGCTGGTAATTCGAGAGGGACGACAGCTGTGCTGATCCTCATGGGGCCACAAGTGTCTGGGAGAGGAGTGTTCCCCGCAGGCCGCCTGTCGCCTGGACGCAGGGACTGGTCAAGAAGGAGGTGCACGAAGGGTCATTACACTCAGCGTGTGTGGCAGCCTGGCTCTTTCCGTACTTGCCAGCTCGCTCCAAATTGAAATCATCTAGAAAAATCACAGCACACATCGAGGGTCGAGGGATTCCCCCACCCCCACCCCACCCTCGTTCTGTAGATTATGGTTGTCATTTTACTACTGGTTCCGTTTACTATTTTTGTTGTTGTGGCCTTCGGAAGATGAGCACAGGGTTCACGGGCCGCAGCGTGCGGAGTCACGGACCTGCCTAAATATAGCGCCGCTGTCTGATGGCAAGGCGGCAAGGAGGGGACACAGGTGGCCCTAAACGGGAGTGCTCTTCCTGCGCGGACCTCCCTTGGGCCGCGTGCTCCATTCGGTTAAGCTCCGGATCAAATTTAGCCTGTTTGGTGTGCATGCGTGTGGGAGTTTCTGTGAATGTGGAGCTTCTAAATTTATGCACCATTTGATACGGGTGTTTAGGAGTCGTAGCATCCGTGGCACTGGCACTCGAGGCTGGCCGCTGTGTTGTTAGTACAGAGATAAGGCTTGTCCTCCAGGACTTGCCCGGGGCCGTGCTTCTTATTCTGGGTGTCCCTCTGTCCTGTCTTCACGTAGGCACACAGAGTTCGGTAAATAACATGAAACTCACCTGCTCTGTAAGGGGGACGAGGGCGTCCGCCCTCACCTTCCGGGTTCCTCAGAAGCAGCTTTGGAATATGGCTGGGAGTCCCCAACCCGCTTGGAGAGCCTAGGGACAGGGAGACCATCTGTGTACCCACCGTTGACCGTCCCCTGATCGCTTCTGGATCAGCCTTGCGCTTGGTGTGTTCACCGGGGGTCACGGACTGGGTTTCCAGAGCAACCCAGGAAGGGTGGCACTGTTGGGGTCATCTCCGTCTGGGAGCGCAAAAACTGCGACGGAGAAAGAACGTCCCGTCATCACGTTTGTCCAACGACCCCTCCGTTGGTCCGTTGTCTGTCTGTCCATGCCTGTTCCTAGTGAGTGGTCATATACACGCAGGTCACTGAGGTCAGTTACTCGGAGCCACAGAATCTTTTTATTTATTTATTTATTTATTTATTTATTTATTTATTTAATAAGTTTATTTACTTCTTTTGAGAGAGAGAGAGACAGGCAGAGAGAGAGGGAGAGAAAGAGAATCCCAACCAGGCTTTACACTGTCAGCACAGAACCCCACGCAGGGCTCGATCTCAGGGACTGAGATCGCGACCAGAGCCAAAATCAAGAGTCGGATGCTCAACCGACTGAGCCACGCAGGCTTCCTGAATCTCTCTCTCTTTTTTTTTTTTTTTAATTAAGAATGATTTACCCACAGAAGAAGAAAGGACCGCATACACAGTAAAACATGATAATAATAATAATAATATTTTAATACAGAGGGAAATTTAGAAGAAAAAGTCTTTTCAGCCATGAACTTTCTAAAATTAAAAATGTAGCCACGACTTTTATTTGGAAAAAAAAATTGTTTTAAATAGTTTCTCAAATTCTTCTTAGCCGTTTATATCTTGTACGGAGAATCTCACGCACACTCGTGCAGATTCCCCAGTTACTAACATCTACATTGGCTCTGCACTTCTCCCTCTTCCCCCCCTTAAGTTCACGTATGCAGGTTCACACACACACACACACACACACACACACTCCTGTTTCTGGGCAGGACACACTCTGGGCTCACGCCCGTACCTCCCAGCCTCACAGACGGTGTGTCCATCTGGACCCCGACTCCTAGGGTCCCTGATGTACTTGCTTTTCAGTTTGATCCCCTGCCTTTAACCAGCCTCTTTGCTGTACCAGCCACCATCACCTAAGTCAACGCTTTTTCAAGAAAAGAAAAGGAAAAGAAAAGAAAAGAAAAGAAAAGAAAAGAAAAGAAAAGAAAAAAGAAAAGAAAAGGGGAGGGGAGGGGAGGGGGAGGGAAGGGAAGGGAAGGGAAGGGAAGAAAAAAGAAAAGAAAAGAGAAGAGAAAAGAGAGAAGAGAAGAGAAAAGAAAAGAAAAGAAAAGAAAGGAAAGGAAAAGAAAAGAAAAGAAAAGAAAAGAAAAGAAAAGAAAAGAAAAGAAAAGAAAAGAAAAGAAAAGAAAAGTAGAGGGAGGAGTGTCTTGTAAAGAAGCAATGAAAGTTGTACCCAACAATGAAGGCTAGAGGGAGTTTAGAAATTTTCTTTCGAGGGGCACCTGGGTGGCTCAGTCGGTTGGGGGTCAGGTCATGATCTCACAGTTCCTGGGATCAAGCCCTGCGTGGGGCTCTGCACTGGTGACACGGAACCTGCTTGGGATTCTCTCTCTGCCCCTCCCCTGTTCGCGTGTGCGTTTTCTCTCTCTCTCAAAATGAATAAACTTAAAAAAAAATTTAAAGAAAAAATTTCCTTTGGGACTTCAGAACTTTAAGAGGGAGAAATGTTTACATTGAAAATAAACATTTTGTTCCCGTAATGTTGAAAAAATAATAGCTTTTTTGGGATGTAATTCATACACCATGCAATTTCCTTGAATTTTTAAGACCCAAGGAGCCTCTGGAGGATTTCAGGCCAGAGACGTGCCATTATCAGCTCAGTTAGGGACGCTTCCCTCACCAGTGTCCTTAGCGGGGGGTGGGGGGGGGGGTGAGGGCGTAACAGTCTCTCCTTGTGGGGATTTGACCAGCGTCATTTTCCAGGGGAGTGGGTAATGAGGGTGGCCGGGGAGGGGGCCTCGGGGGGCATGTGCTGGCCGGGCCAGGACCACGTGTGCCAGAATGTGGGCCCGGGGAGCCACGTGCTACAAGCCGAGGGAGAGTCTGGCAGGTCTTGGGGGTGGGAGGAGCGGAGCCTCACAAATGCAGACCTGGCAGTTTTGGGCTTCGCCTGATGTTTGCTTGGATCCCAGAGCACCCCTGGCGACAGAGACGGCCTTGCCCCTGAGCCTCGGGCACAGGAAGCCCGTCCTGGCGTGGCTTGTGGTCCAGCCCCTGGAGGCTGCCCCTGCAGAGGTCGATGGTGGCACCTCAGGGGAGCCAGGACCAGGGGGCTCAGGTTGTGTCTTCTGCGACCATCGGGGCATGATCATTGCCCCTAGACGGGGTCCCTGACCTTGGTGCTCCATCACTCACCCTCTGCACCCTCTGCTCCATCGTGTGACTCCTACCTGGCCAGCCTTCCAATTTTTATGACTTTCCGATGACTCCCTCCTCACTGTCTGCTGAGGGCCAGACTCTCCAGGGCCGGGGACCCCTCCCCACTGGCCGATCAGCACCTTTGCTCCAGCTACGCAGAATGTCTGAGGGAATAGGGCCTGAGAGGTGGCCATGGCATGAGTCACCGCAGGTGGTAGCCACTCACCTGTGACCCTTTCCCCAAAGTGCTGCCAGATTGCCCTTTCCCAGAAGGAACCAGGCTTTTGGGCTCCACGGTGGCCACAGCGGGACAAATTGCCACGGCCACCCCGTCCTGCCCAGCGAGGCTCCTGCCTCCGGGGACACCGGCTTAGAAGCAGTGAAAGGGCATCGTATCACAGGTTGCGATGGCCTGATGACACGTGCTGGCCACGCAGCCCGGAATCTGCGGGCACTCATTGCACGGATTCCCGAGGATTCCTGTTTTCTTGTAACCAAAAGGAGGGGCGTCTCTTCCGGCGCCTGGAGCCTGAGCGCACATCTTCCTTTACAGACTTCACCAGGGTGTTTGTTTCCTCCAACAAGGAGCCCCCAGTGTTTAGAGCAGTGGCTTTTGTTTGGGGAAGCCGGAGGGCGTTCCCCAGGAAAAAAGAGCTGAGCTCACTTCCATTGAAGGGCAAATAAGGGCCTGATAAGGGCGTCTTTATTAAAACCCTAGCTGGGCAGATGGGAGGAAACAGAGAACCCAACTGGGGAGAGACGCGGGACTGCAAAATGTAGTCAGTCTTCAAAGACACGTGTCGGAAAAAATGGAGACAGTTGCCTTTTGATTTTCCACTGCGAGGCAACAGCTGGAATTTCTGACCTTCTGGATGATTCTTTGTCCTGGCCTGGTGGAGCCGCCTGAGGAATTCAGAGAGTTCCCAGTGGGGGAGGGCCTCCCACCCCTCCCCCCCCACCCCGCCCCGCGTCCCCCGGGGAGGGGGGGACTCTGGGTCCCCGCTGCCTGGGCCTCTGTGTATCTTCCAAGTTGTCCAAGTGACAGCAGCAACATATGGTTGGGGACATCTCTGTCCCTGCCACGGCGTCTCCCAGGCCTCGACCTGCCAGTCTGCTGCTGGATGGTGGTGAGGACCTTCATTTCTGTTTTCTCTGGGCATGTCCTCGCATAAAGGGGTGCCTCCCTTCCCTGCTGGAGCCTCGCTCCCCTGTTCCCTGCCCCACAGGTGGGTTCTGGCAAGTGGGGGGGCCCATCGGCATGGCGGGGGCGGGGGCTGCAGGGGCCAGACGCCAGAGCGGCCTGGTCCTGTGACCCAAATCTGGAAGCGGGATTCCCGGCAATCTCAAAAGAAGTCTCATTGCGAAAGTGCACTCTCAGCCGACACTCAGGACTTTCGTTAACGTCACATAGCATCACTGGTAGAGAGAGACACAGAAGTCTCCAGGGCAGCCCTGGGCTTCAGGATTTGGGTACAGACCTTGTCCCTGCCTCTCTCTAGTGCCCCACCTGCCTGTCCCTGCAGCTGGGGGAGGCCCGGGTCCTGGGGCAGACTTGTTGTCTGCAGCCAGCCCTCTGGTCCCTCTCCCTCTGCGGGCTGGCCCTGGGTCCCCCCCTTGCTCTGATGCATCCTGAGGGGAGCAGACATCTACTGTCTCACTCGCTTCCCTGCTCCCCCTGTCCTGGATCCCTTTGCCTTCCCCACCCCACCTCCCTCCTGCATCACTTCTCAGGGTGCTCAGGAAGCTGGGCTTTCCAGGCAGTAGAGAGTTGAAGACCAGGCCCAGATCGTTTTGACATTAATGTGATAATACTGTGTTTCCCACGTCAGCCAAAACCAGTGTCTATAAAACGCAGACCTGGGGCATCTGGGAGGTTCAGTCCGTTAAGGTCTGACTTCAGCTCATGAGTTCGAGCCCTGCGTCGGGCTCTGTGCTGACAGCTCGGAGCCTGGAGCCTGCTTCGGATTCTGTGTCCCAATCTCATTGCCCACCCCCCACTCACGCTCCCATCTCTCTCCGTCTCTCAAAAGTAAATAAACATTTTAAAAGTCTTAAAAAAAATAATAAAAACACAGGCATGAAAATCAAGTCAAAGTATTTGCATCAGAGAAGAATTCACCCTAATAAGAGTATCTCAGAAGTCCCTTCAAAACCTGACGTGAGAGTGGCAGTGGTGACCGTGGACAAGAGGGGCAATAGTGGAGGCTCCTGCAAAGGTGTGGCCCGCGGGCTGTGGCCGGCTTTTGGATGTGGGGATGAGACGAGACCATTGAAACTGAATGATGCTCTTTGCCCGGCAGACAGCAAGGATGGTGATGACCTTGCAGGCACAGGTGTGTGTGTGGGAGGGGAGATGTGGACACAGGCTGGTGTGAGTTTGAGTACGTGGGGGGAGGGTGGCAGCCGTGGACACACGCGGCAGGTGATGGGGGCCCTGGGCAGGAGAAGAGGTGGGTGCCCCAGCCTGAGGCCCAGGCTGCATTTGGGAAGGAGGCGGAGTCTGAGGCCGGGGCACCGTCCGCTACAAGGAGAGAGTACGGGTGGGGGACCAGAACAGTGACGCTGGGGAGACCACCCTTAATGGGGCGATGGTGCAGCTGACCTCACCAAAGGGAACGCCGGGTGGGTGCCTGAGCCTGGGAGCGGTTCGGTGACACTTTAAATATAAACACCTCAAATAAGCCGTAGGAGGTGTGGGAATCCTAAAACCACTGCAGTGTCTATGTATTTTTGGAGTTGTGTGTGATGAGTGAAATATTTAGGCAAGTTAACTGTTTTCAGATAGGTAAAATTAGTTTGCCTGGTGAAACTTAGGGTTTATTTTTAGAATCTTGACTTTAAATGCCAAATAAGCCCGGTCACTATAAATATGCCAGGAAAGGGCCCCCCGGGCACTTGGGAGGCGAGAGCTGCCTGCAGGGCGGGGGGATAGTTTCCCTTCCCACCCGCGGAAGCTCCTTGCGGAAGGTAAGTCCACCTCGGCACTTGCTCCC
Source organism: Neofelis nebulosa (assembly GCF_028018385.1). Taxonomy (NCBI): domain Eukaryota; kingdom Metazoa; phylum Chordata; class Mammalia; order Carnivora; family Felidae; genus Neofelis; species Neofelis nebulosa. The sequence goes on from NC_080785.1 coordinate 103,813,783, forward strand.
CTGCTCTCTAGAATGTTTTTTTCAGGAACGCCCCTTTCTTTTTTGGCAAGTGGGGAATTGTAAGTAGAGGCGCCTGCCGTATTGCCCCGAGCATTTTTGTGACAGGCTAGGACGCAGATTGAAAATTCACAGCACATACAGCTTTATGTTTTGGGGTTGCTTTGCAGTGGAGGATGATTGGACTGTAGTCCCAGGAGAGAGAAGGCGGGTATTTGTGGGGTTGTTGCTGCGGGTTCCATAGATGAGCGCCCAGACACAGAGATGCAGAGGTGGCTGGCCAGCCCTGTGCTTGCGTGAGCGGTCAGGGGTCTGGGTGCTCTGCGTGGATGCTGAGGATCTCGGGAGGAGCTCTGCTCAGTCTCCTTCCTGACCGCGTTTATTCTCAGTACTCTGGATTTTCCCTTTAAAGGTTCCATATTTAAGTGAGTTATTTTTCTTGCACGGCCCATGGTGGAGTGTTAAATAGCAAAACTGTCTATAGTTCTTGCAATGTTAAATGTTTATTTATATGTGTGTGTGTTTGTGTGTGTGTGTGTGTATTTTTAAGAGAGAGAAAGATTGAGTGAGGGGCAGAGAGAGAGAGAGAGAGAGAGAGAATCCCAACGCAGGGCTTGAACTCATGAACCCTGAAACCATGACCTGAGCTAAAGTCAGATGCTTAACCGACTGAGCCACCCAGGAGCCCCTGTTTAATGTCTTTTGACTGTGGCTTCTCTGGGGTCGAATCACAGAGTGGTTGAGGCAGGCTGTCCCGGGGTTGAAGGTTCCCATACCCTGTGCAGCTCTCTCAGATGTGCGGTAGGGGACATCATGGGGACATCATGGGGACTTCATGGGGGACATCATGCGGACATCCATCACACGTGAACAGCAGGGAGCGTGGGGACAGCGACCACGTGATGGCAGAAACCATTCCTCTGCCCTGGGTGGGATTAAGGATGGGTCACATGGTCAGTACCTTAGTTTAACAGGCCAAGTGTTTCTACAAAAAGCCTTGACGTGTTTTTGCAGTCCTCTGGTGCACACGCACCCAGGAGTCATTGCCTGCAGCTTTTCAACCGCAGATTCCCTAAAAAGTCAATCAAGAATTTGAAAAGAATTTTGATAAAATCTGAGTGCAGGACCTTCCCGTTGCTGACCAATTTGTTTTTTCCTCCTGTTCAGTTGTCTTTCCGTCACCCAAGTAAACGTTCGTTCGTTCGTTAATTTCAGCCGCCCCTCTTCTGTTCCTTGAATGCTTAACTTAGGTTCTGTGAAAATCATCCTGTTCCTCCTCTTTACGTCCTTTATGTTCTGTAACGTTCTATTTAAGTGACGGGATTATAGTTAGGTACCACAGGCATAAACTGTTTGGGAATAACACAGTGGCCTCTTGGGAAGAACATCCTCAGACGGGTTGGAGCTACAGAGATCCGCTTTACTAGCTAGCCACCCACCAGCTCCAAGGATCAATCTGTGCGTTTTCCAGAAAGGATCAAAGAAAGCATGGAATGAGAGGGTCCAGATTCCGGAGGGTCTGTGTGTCTGGCAAGGCTCTACGGGTGGGGAGTCCCCCAACTTGTCAGTAAAAGGCCAGATGGCAGGTATTTCCTGCCGCGGGGGTGGGGCATGTGTCTCTGTGGGGACCCCTCAACTCTGACATCTTTTGGCAAAAGCAGCCTCAGATCTTATCTAAATGAACAGGCATGGCTGGGTTCCAATAAAGCTTTATTTATGGACGCTGAAATTTGAATTTCTTGTGAATCCACGTGTCATGACCGATCATTCCTCGTTTGCTTTGTCCCCCTCAACCATTTTCAAATTGTAAAAACATTCTTAGCTTGCTGGCCATACAAAAACACAGTGGGTGGAAGCTTGTGGACCCCTGAGATAGACTGTCCCTGTCTTATACCCCACGCATTCGAGCCAGAGAAATCAACAGAGAATCCACTCTTCATGCCTACTATACTTGGACATACTTCCCGGCCCCTTAATCTTAGTCTGTCCTTTTTAAGTACCTGGGGGTAAGTTTACAGAAAGTAGGTGGAGGCTAATGGAGTCGGTGGGACCTATAATCAATCAAGAGCTGTTTTTCTCTCTCCTCGACCCTTGCTTCGCCATGGTCGGCTTTACACCAGTGGTCCTCAGCTGCGCTGAGCATCAACCAGGATGCTCTGTAAATATTCAGGAATCAGAATCTACAAGGGAATCGTCAGAAGCCCTCCAGCTGGCTCTTTTGTATACCAAAGCTTGTAAACCAGTGCATTGACCACCAGCATGGATGTGTACCAGGCTGCTGGGCCATCCCAAAGGGGTTCCCAGGTGGAGGACTGGTTAGACCGCAAAGGATGAATACAATTTGGGCGGCCGCCAAGGAAGCGCGTCCACGTTCCTTAGCTAAGGAGCTCCCATAGTATCTCTGTACAAATAATTAAATTTACCAAAAAGTTAATAAGACGTCAGTACCGTGTCTTGGGAGCACACATACACCCTTGCAGATTTCTGAACCCTGATCTTCCCGCATGCGTGTGTGTGATGTGTGTGTGTGTTTAAGTTGAACGACAGGACGTATTTTAGGCACATAGTAAATATAAGGAAATGATTATCAAACCAACATTGAGGAAAAAAATAAACCTTCGGATGTCCCGGGTCTCCACGTGTAAAATTTGTGCCTCTCGTTTTTTCCCCTGGAGATATTCTCTTATTAAACTCCAGTCTCAGGATAGGATCTGACCACAGTTACTACATTTATGCCACTGTGAATATTTGTGCTGGCATTACCTCTGTTTAATGAAGAGTGTTGTCTCTTTTTAAAGCGAGTCGAGTGTCAGCCATCAGCCAGATGGTTTTGTCTGATGCCAAAATGCACTGAGTTCCCGGGCCCTGTCTTCCCCCACGAGGCTCCAGAGAACAGTGCCTGGCACATAGTAGGCACATAATAAACATGTGAATGAATGAGCGTATTGAGGAAATTCAGGACTCTACCCAAGAATCAGCGTCTTTGGAGGAAACCTTGTTTTGAACGGAACTAGGGCTATTCACCACATCACAGCCAGGGCTGGCTCGGAGTTTTGCGGTGTTTGGGCTGCATAAAGGAACCTTTCGAGAGTAAGTGTTTTCTCTTCCCCTTTTCCTAAAGGGGTGCATTTTATTTTGTCCAACTCAGCCGTGTGCTCAGGCGGGTGTCCAGAGTCGGCCGCTGTCCACAGGTTACGCTTGGCAGGAAGTGTTTCTAAGACAACACAGGTGCCTTCAGACCCAAGTTCATTTCAGAGGGTGTAAAAATAGACTTCAGATGGAAATGTGCGTGTTGGAGACATTTGGGTTTCTCTTTTCCTAATTTGCTGACTCAATCATAGGGCAGAGGGGGGCCAGAAGCCGCGCACACAGAGCACTTCTGATGAACCACTGTCTTGTGTAAATAGAATGGTCAACTGCTTTCTGATATTCTTTGGTGCTCGATCCTGCCACGTCTTCAATCAGGGTGACAGAGCGTCTCTTGTTTCTTGACCAAAGATTCTTCATCAGGAGGATCGGTATAACTGTGCACATCAATTTTCTTTTTAAAAAGTTTTTTAAGCTTATTTGTTTTTGAGAGAGACAGAGAGAGCAGGGGAGGGGCAGAGAGAAGGAGAGAGAGACTCCCAAGCAGGTTCCGCGCTGTCCATGCAGATCTGGATGCAGGGCTTGAACCCACAAACCGTGAGATTGTGACCTGAGCCGAAATTGAGAGTTGGACACTCAACCGGCTGAGCCACCCAGGCGCCCCACAAACATCAATTTTCCAATTGAAACTCTAAACAAAGTGTCTATAAAGAAACTGTAGAATACTCGTTCCCTTTCCTAACTCTGGCTTTCGCAGAATCAAGGGTTATTATGACGAACCAGAGTCACGGTTGGATTTGCTTTGGTTTGAGCTAAGGGTCATCTGTTCCGCTGGAGGAAATGAGAAGGAGAGGAGTGGCGGAGCCCTGGGGAAGGAAGCCAGGACTCCTGAGCCTGAACCTGACCTGCCTCATGCGGGCCCGCAAGCGTCGGCAGGTTCCGAATGCACCTGTCCAGATCTGCATACGTGCTCCGCTCTCTGGCCAGACTGGTCAGACAGGAGACCCGGTGTGGTGGCCGCATCTTGTTCCTTGTGTCACTTATGAGCACGTTGTGACAACTCCAGGCCTCTCTCCAGTGCCAAGCAGCTCTCTCCTCCTGTCTTGAGGTCACTGAAGTGTGACGTGACTTAGGACCCAGTTGCTGCGAGGGTAAACTCATTTGAAAAGAGACAGTAAACTGTGGCTTTGGAGGACAGGCCTCAGGTGACACTGAGCAGTGATCTGGCCACAGAGCTGTCAGCAGCTGGGCACCTGTGATCTGTTGTCCGCTCCCTGCCCCCCCCACCCCCCCCGCCTCACTCTTGCTTCCCCGGGATTGCACGAGCTATGAAAGGGTCAGCACAGAAACTCAGGCTCTCTTTTCCAGGGAACCTGCTTGAGACGCTCCGTGTTTGTAACCCGTCTGTAACACCTGCTTTGTGGAGCCGTGAAGATGAAATCATGGAAGCATGTATATAACCCGTCCCATAGTGAACACTTACTACTTGGGGTATTATTATTTCTTGTTTTTTTTTTTAAGTTTGTTTATTATTTATTTATTTATTTATTGGTGTGTATTTATTTTTGAGACAGAGAGAGACAGAGCATGAGCAGGGGAGGGGCAGAGAGAGCGGGAGACACAGAATCCGAAGCAGGCTCCAGGCTCTGAGCTGTCAGCACGGCTTGCCACATGGATACATGTCAAACGCTGGCCCAAGTGTGGCCTCTGCGTTCGTGTGCAGGGAGAATTGGGGGCAGATGGAGGTGTTTGCAAAGTGCCAAGTGTGTTTAGGGAAACTTTTGGGTTTCTCACAAGGCCTTCTGGAAATTTTGACCACTGTACAACTTCCCATGCTTTTTTGTCTGTAATCTCATGACTTCAGCTCCATAGTGCATTGCAGGTTAAAAGTAAGCAGCAGAGGAGTCTGACCTTGAACAGGTAATAAAGATGGGGCTCACTTTGCCAATGTGCCTTTGGATTCTCCTCCCGAGACCCCTAAGCTGTGTATCTGAGTAAAAAAGTTAATTTCCTGGGTTAGGTGTCCTGAAATCTCTTCATTCTTCCTTTGCCGGACACACAGCATGTTGTTTGTGCTGATGTACCTGCCCCATACCTCACTTTGCATTTAAAATAGCCAGTCAAGGAGTGCCTGGGGGGGCGCAGTCTGTTAAGCCTCTGTCCCACTTTCCCTCAGGTCATGATCTTGTGGTTCTTGGGTTTGAGCCCTGTGTCGGGCTCTGGGCTGACAGCTCAGAGCCTGGAGCCTGTTTCTGATTCTGTGTCTCCCTCTATCTCTTCCCCTCCCCTGCCCACGCTCTGTCTCTCTCTCTCTCTTTCCCTCTCTCTCTCAAAAAATAAACACTAAAAAAAATGTTAATAGCCAGTCGATTTTTAAAAAAAATTTTTTTTAACGTTTTATTTATTTTTGAGACAGAGAGAGACAGAGCATGAACGGGGGAGGGGCAGAGAGAGAGGGAGACACAGAATCAGAAGCAGGCTCCAGGCCCTGAGCCATCAGCCCAGAGCCCAACGCGGGGCTCGAACTCACGGACCGCGAGATCGTGACCTGAGCCGAAGTCAGACACCCAACCGAATGAGCCACCCAGGCGCCCCAATAGCCAGTCGATTTTTAAAGCAAAACAAACAAATAAAAAAAGCCCATTTCCCTGTACATTTGGTTTCCGTCCAGAAAATGAAATCCTGTATCACTTTGCAATTCATTTGCCCACATATAAGGTTGTTTCTTAGAAATGAAGGTATGTTAACAGCGTGCACCCCTAGTTAACATACAAAGTCAAGATTTGTCTTCGTATCTAATGAATATTATTAACTATCATGGGAGATGATTCCCGAGGGAGCACGTACGGCGATAGATATATGTACCGTGTACATATATTCTCCCCTTTGGAGAACCGAGAAACCTCCACGCACCGAGGCGCATTTAACTCTGACCCGTGTCGTAAACTCTGACGTGTGTTCTCACGCAGAGTAGACGTGTCCCGATGGCTGCTGGTTTGGGATGTGTCGGTGGATGTACAGTCTCTCACATGGGCAAACACCTGCTAATCCACGTGGACGGCCGACCCATCTGACCTGCAACTCCTGATGGGACACACAGAGCCATGCTGTGGGGATCACGGACCGGTGGCGACAGAGCGAGGCTGTGGGTGGGCCACACGTTCCTGTCCCCGGGGTTCCATGAGCCGGGTCTCTTCCAGGGGCTGTGGCCGGGTGCCACACGGACTGCTTCCTCTTTGAGCACTCGTGTTTGGATCTTTGGACTGAGATGGGTTGTGTACCCAGGGCTGGAAAGTAAGCTAATTTGCCTCCTCCTTCTTGGAGCCCAGGGGCATTTGACCTCAGCTGTGCCTGTCCGGCCTCCGTCTGGGGATTCTTCTGTCACCACCCTCACAGCCACCTGCTGTTTGCCGCCTCCCTGGGGGTTTCCCTGTTGGGCAGGGGTCAGTGCGCTGGGGTCTGCCCTGGGGCTGGGCTCTCTGGGCCAGTTCCTTGGGTCTCCTCTGTTTGCAGAGCTTCGTGACCCTTGATTCCTCCTGCCCCTGACTTCCGAGGGGAGTGCAAACACGGCTAGCCTCAGAAAACCACCGTGAAGCTGAAACAGGAAGTGTGGGACTGTCCGGGGTTGGGGGGGTGGGGGATGCAGAGAAGGGTAAGAGCTTTCCTAACGCTTTGTGGATGACCCAAGCGGGCGTTACAAGGGCTGCTGTTCATTGCACAGCACTGGGCCACTTCTCCTGCCTTCCCAGGAGGACTTTACATTAGAAGCAAAAGCTGTGATCTGCCCCACACCCTGGAACCTGGAGGAAGGTAGCACCTGGCATCCAGAGCCCCTTGCGTCCTCTCTCTTAAAAATTAGCATTTGCAGGGGCGCCTGGGGGGCTCCGTCCATGAAGCGTCTGACTTCAGCTCAGGTCATGATCTCACAGTTCGTGAGTTCGAGCCCCGCGTCGGGCTCTGTGGGCTCTGCAGTGACAGAACCTGCTTGGGATTTTCTCTCTCTCCCTCCCCCCACCCCCCACCCCACTTGCACTCTCTTTCTTTGTTTCAAAATAAATAAATAAACTTGAAAAAATAGCATTTCACACGGACATTCAATACACTTATTCACACGAAATTTACTTTTGCAAGTGTGGGCATGCATGCGTGCACACACACAGACACACACACACACACACACACACCCCTCTATCTATTTGTTTACCTGTCTGTCAGAGGGACATGATAACGGGCTCTCCACATACCCCACTGCCTCCCACCCACTGGAGTCCCCCGGATGTTACAAGATTAATGTACAGGTAAAAGTATTTGGCTCATTTTGCTTCAAGCTTTGTGGATGGCTTGTTATTTTTATTCTTATTTTATTATTATTATTTATCGTTATTATTATTTGAGCAGTGACGTAAAACAGCTACCTTTACACAGTGTCCTCGTTTCTTTGTGCGGCTGCACAGGTTCATCCCCCACCCCCCCAACCGCCAACCCACCAGTGTCCTCATCAGGGTCTATTTAGACAGCCTGCGATGGATGGACGGAGGTACTTGGCGATGTCCCTGTGTCGCGGTAACGAGCAGATCCCCTCAAAACTCCTCGTGCGTCTGGCCTCCCCGGCCCTGCGGTTTGATCCGGCAGTTCTGGGAATCCGGGAAGGCTGCAGTCTGGACCGGGAACACATCTCCTGGCGGTCAGGCTTGCACAGACGTGGACGGGGGTCCTGGCTCCGCTCCATCCTAGTCTCGTTGCCGTTTGACAGTCACTTAATGGAGAAGTTGGGGTGATAGCCCCTCCCTTGTGCAGCGTGCTGTCACCAGAATTAATGAGACGCTGTGTCGGGATATCCCTCACAGTCAGCGGGATATCCCTCACAGTCAGCGTTGTCCCCTCTCCCTTGTTTGCAGTGGGGACAGTTGTCCTTCTGTCACACTGCTTTGTTGAGAGGATCCTTGCGAAATGTCTGGCAATTGTCTGGATGACATTAGGATTGTGTCACGGTCCCAAGCGGGTCCGACCAAACCGGTCTGGCCTGTTCCCTCTCCCAGCCAGAAGCCCTTGAACCTGCAGGCGGCTGGGATCAGAACCCACCCCTTAGCCCAGCGGCCACACCGGGGATCCCCACGCCCTCAAAAGGGCTGGAAAGCACCGAGGCGTGGACCCCAATGTAGCACTAGAGTGGGGCCCTCCAGCACCGGTTTGCCTGCAAAAACGAGGTTTTTCTTCTTGCCCCTGAGGAAGTTACAGATGCCATTATGAATAGTTTCTCCCAATTCGTTTCTGTCACCGCTCCCTGGTCCCTAGCCCCCCCAGGAAATCGGTGAACATGCAAGTCTCATGACTAATCTGAGATCCCATGTAGGGTGGCCAGCTGGGCCGGTCTCAGGGGGCGGGGGGCTCCGCTGTCCTTGGGGATCTGCAGATCCACAGCAGGTAGGAATCCAAGCCGAGATTTCGGGGGGAACTTGGAGATCCACCCTGCCCCCCTCCTTGGATGGGACACTGACTTGATCTGAGGCACAGAATCTGGGAAGCTGAATCACAACGGTGGGTTAGAAGGCCTGGGTGGGGAGGGTGTTGGCGGGGCAGGAGGTGGGTCTGTCCGAGTCCTCCCAGCCCACCTCCTGCAGCTTCTGGAGTCTGTGTAGACACATCACTGTGGTCTCCATCTTCCCTGTGTGGGGAGGTCCAGTGTCCCCCGAAACGCAGTTCTCAGTTCCTGCCTCAGGCCTCAGCCTTTCTCCTCCCCCCCTTCACGCTGCTGCCAAAAATCAGTTTTTTAATGTTCATTTATTGAGAGAGAGAGACAGAGAGAGAGAGCGAGAGAGTGCATGCAGGGGAGGGGCAGAGAGAGGGAGAGAGAATCCCGGGGATCAGCACTGTCCGCACAGAGCCCGACGCGGGGCTCGAACTCACGAACTGTGAGATCGTGACCTGAGCCGAAACCAAGAGTCGAATGCTTAACCGACTGAGCCCCCCAGGGGACATAATTTTTGAAACGTGCCCTTCTGACTTTGATCCTCTTGCTTAAAAAGCCAAGCCATTTGCTCCCTGGTTCTGGGATGGTGCTGCCCATGTGTCTCCCTGAAGCCCAGGGCAGGGACACTTTCTTTGTCCTCTTGCCAAAGGAGGGACAGCGTCTCCCTTCATCTTGTATACCTGGCGTGGCCCTTGGCAGGACGCCTCCCAGTCTCTCCTTAATGTGCTGATACATCTGAATGTACTTTTATCACTTAAATTATTTTCCTTCTTTGTTTTCTTTGTTTTCCTTCTTTGTTTCCTTCTGTGTGACAGTGAGTACAAGGACAGTCTGGGTCGCCCTGCCTTGGGGGTGCACAGGCCCAGGACTGGATGGCCTGCCACACTTCCTGGTGGAGGCGGTGGAGCCCAGCCCCGCCCTTTGTGACTGAGCCTTAGCTCGGTCAGTCGCCCTCCACTCACTCCTCAAGTTCAGAGGTCCTTTCCCGCAACCCCACCCCCTGATGCCCCCTCAGCCCTGACTTCACTGGCTCGGTCCCCAGCGCGTGACTTTGATGATTGCGTCTTCTGGAACCTCCTCTCTGGCCTTCTTGGACCAGGACCTATCCATTCATCCATTGAATAGATATTTATTGAGGACGTATTATTCACCAGTGTTTCACACCTGGGAATATAGGCATTAACATACACGTTGTGCTCCAGGCGGGGGGAGAGAAATACTTAAAGATGTAATTTCAGGCTGGTGTTTTGGGTGAACTGTCAGGGAAGCTTCTTGGAGGAGATGTCATTGTTCACAGACTTCCATGAGGAGAGGAGTGGGCCAGGCCAGGGTGTGGGACGGCATGTGCAAACGTCCTGGGGTGGGGCTGAGCTTGGTGTGCCCGTGGAGTGGGAAAGCAGTCCGTGTGGTTGGAGTAGCTGAGCTTGGGGAGACTGACAGGAGGGCAGGTGGGGAGAGCCGGCCTGTGGAGATGGATGTATCTTTTCCAAAGGTTACAGGATGCCCTCAGAAAGTTCTGGATCAAGGCAGGATGTGATCCAAACCCACTCTCCTCACACCTTTAGGGATGTCATGGCCAGATGCAGACACCACCTTGTTATTATGGCCCTGCCTGCAACCCTCCACGGGTTTCCTGTCACAAAAGGGATGATGTCCAGGCATCCAGCCGTGACCTCTCTACAATCTCAGTTCCTCACCTCTTAGCAATACCCGATCCCACTCTTTTTTTTTTTACTTTTTTTTTTACATTTATTTATTGTTGAGAGACAGAGTGAGACAGAGCACAAGAGGGGGAGGGACAGAGAAAGAAGGGGACACAGAATCCGAAGCAGGCTCCAGGCTCCGAGCAAGCCTTCAGCACAGAGCCTGACACGGGGCTTGAACCCACGAACCGTGAGATCATGACCTGAGCTGAAGTCAGACACTTAACCGACTGAGCCACCCAGGCGCCCCTTTTTTACTTTTTTAAAAAATATTTATTTGGTTTTGAGAGAGAGGGCGTGAGCTGGGGAAGGGCAAAGAAAGGGAGACACAGGATCCGAAGCAGGCTTCAGGCTCTGAGCTGTCAGCACAGAGCCCGATGAGGGGCTTGAACCCACGAACCGTGAGATCATGATCTGAGCCAAAGTCGAACGCTCAACGGACTGAGCCAGCCAGGAGCCCCTGCCCTCTCCCACTCTTAACACATAGCACAGCCTGCCTGGCTTGACACACCCTGCCCACTGCCCTCTCCTGGGGCTGAATCAACTGATACTCGTATCTTGAGCTCCAAGATCACTAGCCTGTTGACTCGTAGGTGTCTGTCTGTCTCTTTCTCACCAGCAGTGGACTTACACCAGGAAGGGACCTCACCATAAAATAAATAAATAAATAAATAAATAAATAAATAAATAAAACCTCAGTGTAAATTTTAGATGTTATGCAGTTCTATACAGCAGATATACGAGAGCCATTTCATAATTTGTTTTAGATATTTTAAGATACTATCTGCTTTTAACTGTTAAAGAATTACACTCTTCTTTAAAATTTTATTTTAGAGAGAGTGTGAGTGGGGAGAGGGCAGAGGGAAAGACAGGGAGAGAGAGAGAAAGAACCTTAAGGAGGCTCTTTGCTCAGCAGAGGCTGACATGGGGCTCGATCCCATGACCCTGGGATCATGACCTGAGCAGAAATGGTCAGACACTCAACCCACTGAGCCACCCAGGCACCCCATAATTATACTCTTAAACATAACATGCTCTCTTAATTTATTTAGGATAGTAAGTAGTAACTATCTTCATTAAGAGCAGTGGCTACAAGTCTTATTTCTAGTTACAAAAATGTACATTTCAAAAAAAGCTATCTTATTTCCAGGAAGAGTAATATCAAAATTAGCAAACAAGCATTATGGGTAAATAAATAATGCATTTCTTTTGTTGTATGAATACACAATGTCCTGAAAGCTTAGCTTTAACTTTTGATTCATTAAGCAAAACATTCCTCACTGATTACTGATGCCTAATTGAAGATCTTTTCTGACAGGAAGAGAGAAGGAAAATGTAATCAAATCTGAGTGAATTTCTAGTACTTTTGTTAATGTATCTGTTTTTCTTTACATCGAATTATTTTGCTAGACATTAAAATGGCTCTTCTTTCGTTTCATATTTTGGGTGATTGATGGCAAATGTTAATAATCTCAGAACACAATTTTTTTTAATGTTTTAGTGTTTTTCAAAAAATGGTTTATTTACTTTTGAGAGAGAGAGATTGCACGCACACAAGTGGGAGAGAGGCAGGGGGAGAGAGAGGGAGACACAGAATCCGAAGCAGGCTCCAGGCTCTGGGCTGTCAGCCCAGAGCTTGACGCAGGGCTCGAACCCACGAACCATGAGATCTCGACCTGAGCCCGCGTCAGACGTTTAGCCGACTGAGCCACCCAGGCGCCCCTTTTTAGAAAACAATTTTAACTGAATGTTTTACCTATACGTTTTATAGATCTGTGTACAATTTTATAGATTTATCTGTAGTAATCCCAGAGTAAATACCATGTTCTCCAACGAAAACATGCAACCGAAATACAAAGTTCAGAAGCGTCCCTTGCTTCACAGAATACACCTGTGCGTATTGTTCGACTGTATGCTGGACGTACCAAATTCATTGCCCGTTTCGCAAAACCCAGAAGGGTTTTACAGTTCAGTGCGTGCACCTGCTGTGCCCAACCCCTCTGCTTCCCTTAGATATGCCGTGTTTTATCCTCAGTCAGCCCGCCCAGGGGATAGTTGCGAATTTGACAGGACTGTGTGGACCCTGCACGGAATTGAGCCTTGCTGGTTTTGTTGGGGGAGGAGAGGCAGCTGTTGGAAAACTGTTACTATATATATATATGTAGTATATATATATATACTACATATACTACATATATATATATGTAGTATATGTAGTATATATATATATATATATACTATATATATATATGTAGTATATGTAGTATATATATATATATACTATATATATATATGTAGTATATGTAGTATATATATATATATACTATATATATATGTAGTATATATGTAGTATATATATATATACTACATATATACTATATATATTTTGTTTTTCGGCAGGCGTTGGGGCATAATTCGCTGTTTAACACTGTAACCTCGCTATGAAGTCTTGCGGGAAAGTAGTCTTTGGGGGCACTGACTTCTTTCATCTTGGGACACGGGCATGTGGACTCTGGTTAGGCTTCCTGTCCGTGCTGTGACCCCTGGGGAGCCCAGAGCCTTGGGCTGCTGCCGTAGGAGCTGAAGGTCAGTGGAGTCATGTGCTCAACTTACCTGGTTTGGGTCCTGTGCTTCATTCCCTGCTAAATTCTTGTCCGTTGTATTCAGCATAACAAGTGACTAGGTCACGGGTTTTGCACGGAACCGTCCCAGGTCTATGAAAAGCACCACTTTCTCCCTCCCCGCAAACCGAACTTAGGCAGCCGGGGTATGGGACAGGGAATGCCCTTGAGCTCAACAATGCGGCAAACTAATAAAACCTGTCATTGTTTTACCCATTGGCGACCTTGGTTGAGTCGCATGGCCTCTGTGAGCTCTGATTTCCTCACTAGTAAATGGTGATGATGGTACTGACCCCAGGGGATCCCTGTGGTGGGGGAAGAAGACGCCAGAAACAATGGACCGGGTGGAAAGAAGGCACGTGGAGGGTCTGACAGGAGGGGTTGAAAGTGAGTACTGATCCCGAGTGATGTGGTTGCTGGTGGGCCAGACGCCCCGGGGCCTTTTCCGCGGGAGGCCGACCTCCAAGTAGGAACCCGGAGGCACACTGGTGCGGTCACTGCCTTTCTGTGACGTTCTAAAGCAGGGGACTGGCTGCGAGCCACTGCGTGCGCTCTGAAAGTCCCCAACGGGGCGCTTTTCCGAGGCGTGGAGGCTTTGCCTGTGGCATGAGTTCGCTTCCAAGAGGCCCTGAGAAAATGTACGGCTGGACAGAGGCCCCCGCAGACAGTTTCAGGACCAGACCTTTCGTGTCCCAGCCCTCATTTCCCCCAAGGATCGGCAGACTGAGAATGCTGGCTTTTCTCCATCAGGGGACGTACCGGGTGGGAGGAAACAGAGAGCCCGTTCCAAGGGCTGCAGTTCAAGGCCGCGGCCTGGGAGCCCTCCCCTCCTCGGGCCTGGGGCTGCCCACCCAGCGGCCACCACCCACCGTGCGACCGGACGGCCCGGGCCTCTGGGCTGAGCCGCATAGCTTTCCAGAGCACGTGCCAGAACTGTTTTAACTGCATGTCAGAGCAAGGAGTAAAAATAGCCACCAGACCCTTGGTGGAGGGGGGCCGCGAGCCAGCGCCAGGGCCAGGAAACTGGCTTGTGTCCATACGGCCGTGTCTAAGCAGCGGGGGCTTCCCCCACCGTGCACGAGCTGGGGGGCAGAGTAGGGGCTGAGCTGGAACCGGGGCTGGTCGGCCCGGTGACCTTGGTTGGCCAAGTGAGGTCGCCTGGCTGGGCCCGGCGTGCCCGCCCACTTTCGTGGGCCGTTATCAGAGTTTCAGGAGATAACGTGGCTCCCTGGGGGCCAGGATTCACGATGAGCGCCCCTCTCCCCGCCCTGGACCTGTGGACCTTCTGTCCTTGCCAGGACACACTCAGCCTGCTTTTTTTTTCTTTTTTTTTTTTTTTAATTTGTTTCATGTTTATTTAATTTTGAGAGAGAAGAGAGAGCACGAACAGGGGAGGGGGTCAGAGAGAGGGAGACACAGAATCCGAAGCAAGCTCCGGGCTCCGAGCTGTCAGCAGAGAGCCCGACATGGGGCCCGAACTCACGAACCGTGAGATCGTGACCTGAGCCAAAGTCGGATGCTCAACCGACTGAGCCCCCCAGGCGCCCCATGCTCAGCCTTCTTGATTCTCTGCCGTGGGCCAGCCCTTGCCTGGCCATATTCCTGGCAGTGTTACCCCAGGCCTTCAGACATGAAGACCTTCTTTGGGGGGATCAACACAGCAGAAGGCTGTGGAAGGCTGCCGGTTCACCCACAAATAAACGACGTCCTGGACCATGCTGTTTGCTTTGATTTCTTTAGCGCAGTTATTTACTGGTGACTAACAAAGAGGAGATACAGGAAAGGCAGTGTGGCTGTCTGACTCTTCCCACGGAGAATGGCGTGTAAACGTCCGCATGAGTGGGTCAAATGTGGACGATGCATTTGTCAGTATCCCAGGCAACCTCACGGGTTTTTCCTCAATCCTCACATAAGAGGTGTGAGGTGGCTCTGAGCATTGCTCTTTTAATTACATTATGCATTTTAAACACTTATTTTTAGGCACAGGAATGCAGCCTCTTGGAAATAGCAGGGTCCAAAATAGGATAAAATTTGCAGATTGATTTCAGGCCTCGTGTAGAAGTTGTGCTTTAGTTTCTTACGAACCGGTTTCAAAACCACATGTTTGAGGGGTGCCTGGGCGGCTCAGTCTGTTAAGCATCCAACTTCGGCTCAGGTCACCATCTCACAGTTCGTGGGTTCGAGCCCCGTGTCCGGCTCTGTGCTGACAGCTCGGAGCCTGGAGCCTGCTTTGGATTCTGTGTCTCCTTCTCTCTCTGTTCCTCCCTCACTCATGCTCTGTCTCTGTCTCTCTCAAAAATAAAAAAAGGTTTTAAAAAAAAAAGAAAAGAAATACGCATTTGGCCCACAGCTCAAACTATTCACAAAGTACTGTTTATTTAGTTATTTACTTACTTATTTCTTTATTCTAGAGAGAGAGAGCATGAGTTGGGGGAGAGGGGCTGAGGGAGAGAGAGAGAGAATCTTTTTTTTTAAGTTTATTTATTTATTTTGAGAGAGAGAGAGAGAGTACAAGCAGTAAGGGGGAGAGAGAGAACCCCAAGCAGGCTCCATACTGTCAGCACAGACCCCGATGTGGGGCTCGAACTCAAGAACCATGAGATCGTGATCTGAGTCGAAGCAAGATGCTTAAGGACTGAGCCACCCAGGCGCCCCATGGTGTGATGATTTGATGCACGTATTGCAAAATGATTGCTACGAATGTAGTCAATGTTCATGGCTCCGCATATTGACAAATTGTGTGCGCTGTGGGCCCGATGAGAGAATGTTTCACATCTAGTCCCTTAGCAGCTGTGCTGGCTTTCCTCTGATGGCCTTGGGGGCCCCCTTCACCGTTTGCAGAGGGCGTGTGAGCGTCTGCACGGCGTGGCACAGGGTAGGTCCGCTGAGCTGGCAGCAGTGTGGGGAATCCCATCGTTAATGTTCTGAGGAGGTAAAGACCCGAAGCTGTGACAGCGGGAATACCAATTACGGCCTTCCTGAGGACCAAACGGAAGACCAAAGGACGGTCACGGAGCAAAGGAGAGGTTGAAGTGCATGTGGTCTGCTTCAAGAAGTTACAGGGGCGCCTGGGCGGCTCAGTTGGTTAGGCCTCCTACTCTTCACTTCGGCTCAGGTCATGGTCTCATAGTTTGTGAGTTCGAGCCCCACATCGGGCTCTGTGCTGACAGCATGGAGCCTGCTTGGGATTCTCTCTCTCTCTCTCTCTCTCTCTCTCTCTCTGCCCCTTCCCTGCTGTTGAACTCTCTCTGCCAAAATAAATAAACTTAGGGGCACCTGGGTGGCTCAGTCGGTTGAGTGTCCGACTTCAGCTCAGGTCATGATCTCACGGTCAGTGAGTTCGAGCCCCGCGTTGGGCTCTGTGCTGACAGCTTGGAGCCTGGAGCCTGCTTCAGATTCTGTCTTCTTCTCTCTCTGCCCCTCCCCTGCGTGCGCGCTCTCTCTCTCTCTCTCTCTCTCTCTCTCTCAAAAATAAACATTAAAACACAAAAAAATAAACAAACTTAAAAAAAGTTACAAACTCTTTATGAAAGACAGTTTAAAAGGAGAGACATGGGAATCTTTTAGGATAGAATTCGGATGATCTGTTGCCGAAAGATTTATGAAAAATTCATTTCAGGATCTCTCAATCCGCCCCCATTTCAAACGATTCCTTGAATGAAAATGGATCCACAGTTGTCCTTTCAGGCTTATGTGCATCCTGTGGGGAAGAAGCAGCAGAATGTCGAGGACACTCAGGCTTGCGAGTTAGCAATCGATTTCTCGTTTGTGTGCTCTTTTCAGTTCATGCCTTTCCCTAGCAAAGATTCTGCTTTCGGAGGCACTGCTCTTCCCTTGGATGCAAGTTTCAATGCAGGAGGCCCTGGGGCACCTCCTTCATGCCCCCTCCCTCCCTCCCTCCTCGCCCTCCCCCGCAGAAGTAACTTGGCCTTGTGTGTCTTTTATCTGGATCTGATTCAGGGCAGTCCACTGGGGATAAGAGATCCATCATTTAAATTTATTGGAGGGGCGCCTGGGGGGCTCAGTGAGCTAAGCGTCCGACTTCGGCTCAGGTCACCATCTCGCGGTTTGGTTCGTGGGTTCGAGCCCTGTGTGGGGCTCTGTGCTGACAGTTCAGTCTGGAGCCTGCTTCGTATTCTTTGTCTTCCTCTCTCTCTACCCATCCCTGCTCGTGCTCTGTCTCTGTCTCTCTCAAAAAATAAATGTTAAATAACATTTTTTGGATAGGTATAAAGGCATCCTCAGATAAATAAATACTCTATATTTCAGAAAAGGACACATTCTGACTGAGTCTTTATCAACTCAGTTTCTTCCAGTGTATCTTTCAAATCTTAGACCATTGGGGTATTGCTGAAATCAGCTTGGAAAATTGAGTTACTTCCAGGGGAGATAGAGGTTGTAAAATTTCTGTTAATTGAATTTTAATTTGAGGCACTTGTGTCACTTTTGAAATGAGTTCAATACTTTCCTGCTTCAACTCTAGCCTGATCACTGGGAGACGAGTTTGTGTCGGAGGCCATCATTGTTGCATGAGGCTTCTTTTATTTTTATTTTAAAAAATTGGCAATTAAAATTATTTTTTCTCATTCTTTTAAATTTAAACCCGTATTTAGATGCAGAAATTGGGTAAGTGAAGGATAAACGGATATACACCGAAGTGAAGAAATTTCGTATCATCAGAAAATAATCTTTAAAGAATTGCCTCTTCCCAATTTGTAAAACAGAACACTTTATCACATGTAGATTAGGTGCTTTCAAAATACACGCTTTTGGGAGCACCTGGGTGGCTCCGTCGGTTACATGTCCGACTCTTGATTTCAGCTCAGGTCTTGATCTGAGGGTTGTGAGTTAAAGCCCTGTGTTGGGCTCCGCATTGGGTTCCACACTGGGTGTGGAACCTACTTTAAAGAAAAAATCAAAATACACATTTTTAGATCTCTGCCCTCTGTCTCGCGCCATCCCGCTGAATGTAAGCGTGGATAAAAAGAGTAGATGGTTGTCCCGTAGTGCTTTTTTCAAGTGTTTATTTATTTTGAGAGAGAGAGAGAGAGAGAAAGAGCATATGCAGGGAAGGGGCAGGGAAGGGGCAGAGAGAGAGAGAGAGAGAGAGAGAGAGAGAGAGAGACAGAATCCCAAGCAGGCTCTGTGCCATCTGGGGATAAGAGATCCCAACACGGGGCTCAATCTGACAAACTGTGAGCCAAAATCATGAATCAGAGGCTCAACCTACTGAGCCACCCAGGCGTCCCATGGCCCAGAGTGTCTTGAGAGAGGCCGTGCAGCCCGGGTCTTCTGCAGGCCTCCATGGTGTCCGTGGAGGGGCCTCAAAGCCTGTGGGTCAGGGGTCCGCTGCTGCTTTTACATTCTCTATCCACATGGATGCAGATCCAGTGGTATTTCCCCCGTAAAATTAGGGGTCCTATTACATATCTATCCATATATATGTGTATAAATGAAATGCATATATCCGTAGTATATATCAAGGGGGTAGAGAAATACTGCTTTGTATGTATGTTTTGACAGATGTAACCACATCGTAAACAAAAGGTATACAGCAAAAGTGTATTCATTTTTCTTGACATTAAATTCTTGTCTGTCTGCCTCCGGGTTATAGTTCTGTGTGCAAAAGCCTTTACAAAAAAACGAAAAAACCAAGAACCTTTAAATCCAAAAACTCTTTTGGTCTTATCTCAACAGTTAGATGACCAGTGTGCCTTAGAGTGATTTCTATAGGGTCAATTATGGCCAGAGCTGACCTAGCCAGTCATTTACCAGAGTGACTCAGAACTCAAATGATCCAACACGAATGAGTCAAGGAGAAAGACATCCGTACTAGCCCCAGAAATGCCCCCATTTTATAGGAGACAGGGACAGCAATCCTCATCCACGGCCTAATTCACGGACGTTTCTGGAGGCCGCCTACCTCTACCTGTCCAGCTATTTCTCCAAAAGAAAGAAAAGGAAAAGGAAAAACCAAACAAAAACCTCACCATCTCTTCTAACCAGCCGAGGTTTTTTTCTTGTTTTTCAAAGTTGCGAATTTAAAAAATGAATTCCTATTTCCTTTCCGCTCCGCAGCTCTCCCAGGGGAGGTAGATCTTATCTGTCATGTATACCTTGCTAGAAAGAACCAGGGGAGATCCCGTACCAAAGGCTGGTTTTGATAGTTGAGAGGGAGGACAGAACACGATCCCGCGGGGTGAGAGGAAGAAGCGACGTCACAGAGAAGGCCAGGGCTCAGAAAGAGGAGGGACATCACAGCTCACCGTGCTTCTTGGGGCCCCACAGAGGCGGAGCTGTTTGGAAGGCTCACCTCCCGCTGATGGCCTTAGGTCTTTGGGGTGCAGGCCTGGGATTCAGCATGGCAGGCAGGGAAGCAGAAGGAAGGGGGTGCTCCCGCCTGCAGAATAGAGGCCATACCGGCTGTAAAACTCGGAAGATGTTCGCAGGTATCAGCTGGTCGCAAGGCACTGAGTTCCAGAGACCGGCTTGGTCGAGATGAGCTGGGGGAGGCCTGCTGCGCCCTGATGATTAGGACTCGCCAAGTTCATTCAAACACCCAGATAACTGTCCCCCCCTCCCCCGTGAATTGATGCTGATCATGAAGTCTCATTTCTAGTTTTAATTACTTGTCACTTGCACAGAAGCAGATGGCCACCAACGAAACATCACAGCATGCTGGTTGAGTCAGTTCAAGGGTTAAGAGCAAAACACTTACCTCCTGCAAATAACTGGCCAGGAGCCTGTCATGCCAGCTGAGTCTCTGGTCGGTTTTTATTTTGTCCCTGATTTCGGGACACGTTGTGCTGTCCTTCATCAGGTTACCTACTGGTAACTTATCAATATCAGTGCTCGCGAAAGGCTGTCAACTTTCCATGGGAACCTACCTTACAATAGAAACGTATGTTCTTGGGAGTGCAGTAAGATCCAGAAGGTTCCATGTGTCAAAGGTATGGGGGCACATAGGGGCACAGCGTATGTCCCCCGCCGGACTCCCATCCCCACCCCAAACCACTGGAAGGCCCAGCGTGTCAGAGGGAGCTGGCCTGGGGTATTGGTTTGGTCACCTAGCACTTGGGTAGGGACACTAGGGACACCCCTTGGCTGAATCAGAACAGCCAGCCCAGATCCTGAGCTGAGAGCCCAGATCCTTCACCCCGGGGGTGGTGAAGGTGGGCTTCCCCGATTGCAGCATCCTGCCCAGCTCTGGGGACGTCTGAGCCCTCGCTGGAGTGACCGGGCTCCTGTTCCTTTTAGGCACTTTGCCAGCAGTATCCTGACTCGTGGCTCTTAGCTCCTGGCTTGGCTTGTCCTTGGCGCCCCCCTGTCTCTCTTAGCTCCTTGGTTGTGACCGTCTAGGGTTGGATTTGGATTATCTCCGGGGGTCTGGTTTTGGGGTGTCCCAGTCCTCTGCTCACGCTGGGGCTCAATGCCATCCTTGTACAAGGCCGTAAAGAGTCCTGTCCCAGCTGGGCCACACGTAGTTCTGCACCTGTCCTAGATGTTTAGATCTTCAGAGAGTTTCTAATTTTTGTTATACTAATAGCCAGGCTTTATTTTTTTTTTTAATGTTTAATTATTTTGAGAGAGAGAGCCAGTCAGCATGGGGAGAGGCAGAGAGAAAGAGAGAGAGAGGGAGAGAGAGAGACTCCTAAGCAGGCTTCACGTTGTCAGTGCACAGCCTTACACAGGGCTTGATCTCATGAACCGTGAGATCATGACCTGAGCCGAAGTCAAGTGCTGGACGCTTAACTGACTGAGCCACCCAGGCATCCCTAAAACCCAGCCTTTAATTCGCAATCTCCAAGAAGGGGAAACAACCCGAGGGTCCCCCAAAGGGATGAATGGCTAAACAAGATGTGATCTATCCATAGAAGAGAGGGTTATTTAACTTAAAAAGGAAGGAAAATCTGACACATGCTATTAACAAGGATGAACCTTGAGGACAATATGCTGAGCACAAGAAGCCAGTCACAAAAAGACAAATACTCTGTGATTTCACTTGAAGTTCCTAAGGTCGTCAGACTCACAGACACAGAAAGTAGAATATGGAGGATGCTAGGAGCTGGGGGAGGGGAAACGGGGAGTTGTTTAATGGGTACAGATTACCGCAATTAAAAAAACGTTTAACAAACCTTGAGTAGCATATCCTGATTAAGTCACAGTGATCGGTAATATCCATGCAGGGCTCCTTATGGGCCAGGTGCTGTTTGGAGTGGGCTCCTTTTATTAGCTTTGGGAATCCTCAGCTCCAGACCCCACACGGAGAAAGGTCAGACCACTTACCCAAGGTCACGGGACTGCGTCATTTCATGCCCCAGACCTTGCCCTTTCCTCTCTGTAAGGCGGGAACCTAGCTAGCACTCTGCTTGCTAATTGCAGGATGCCTCGTTTGAAATGAACTCCCTCGTTCCCGCTGGGATTTTCAGGTGCACAACTGATCAGTGTCCAGTCTGCATTAGGAGGGCTACTCCGTGAGATGCGTCCCACCATTTAGGACAAATGGATGGTGAGGACAGAGGGATAAAGGACACCCTTTTGCATGGAAATGGAGAAAAACTCTCTTATGAAGGATGAACTAGTCTGTTTGCAAGAAATCAGTCTTTGTATGTTTCCCAAGGTATTGATGAGAATACCTTGGGGGAGAATACCCAAGGAGAGACATGGTTCTCTGGAATGTTCTACCAGGACTAGAGATACTCATCGGCCAGACGGTATCGTTTCAGGGACCAGAACTGTCCTGGAGCCCAGAAATGCTTCCTTTGCTCTAATGGCTTTGGCAGGGAGGCCAAACAGAGATAGTTGCCTGATGTGCTCAGTTAATGTACTCTCTGGGGCAAATTTCTTACCTCGGCTGAATCTCTCATTTCCAAATACCTCGCTCCCAGTCCTGGTGGGAGGATTCAATGAGGTGCCGGGGAAGGGAGAGCCTTGAGTAGCAGAGGCACCCAGTAAATGTGGGTGGGGAGCCTGAATCGCAGCCCAGCCTCCCTTCTCCAGGGTCATGGGCGTGGCGACCTTTTGCGTGGAAACCTGGGTAATCCCGAAAAAGCCACCTTCTCCGCCTACCAGCTAGTTTGGGAGCACACCCCGAATTTTCCTTTCAGCAATTCACCACGTAGTCCTGTATTTCTCAAGCAGATTTCACGGTGCTCGTCCGGAATGCAAATGAGCCATCTACATAAAAGAAGTCCGTTTGTTTGTGCCAAACTTTGGAAGAAATCCACAAGTAAGACGATCTGTTTATAAGCAACCGCAGCCCAGATCAGGTCAAGGATCTCGCAGAATAACAACCATGAGAACCGATTGTCTTTTCCCTCGTAAACATTTCATAGATCCAGGAGTTCCGTGACGGATCATGATCTCATGCCACGCCCTGGGCCAGGCAGGGTGCTTAAGGTCCTTGCCCTCTCCTGCCCCTCCTGGGGCTGGCAGTCAGGCAGCCTAGCCGGGCTTCGTGCCGGGGGTGAGGCTCACTCGTGGAGCTTTGGGGAGTGACCCGTGAATGGAAGTGGAAGGACAGGACCGGCCGGCAGCTCCAGGGAGGGACAGAAATGCTGTCAGGGAAGGGAGCTGTTTGCTACATGTGTCCTGTTGACAAGAGTGACATTTCCAGCGGGTGCTGGGACCCTGTGGTGCCGGGCACGGCTGCCTGGGCTCCCGAGCCGCCAAGGACAAAATGATGGTTTGTGGCCCCGCTGGGTGCAAGCACGTAGTGAGACGCTCTTCTCATGATGTGTTCCTTTTATTTCAAGTAGGAAATTTCGATGCTTACCTTACTTTATTTATGTATAAATTCACGGTGTGATAAAAAGAAGTGTGGGGGCACCTGGGGGGCTCCGTCGGTTAAGAGTCCAACTTCGGCTCAGGTCATGATCTCGCAGTTTGTGGGTTCAAGCCCCACGTTGGGTTCTGCACTGACAGCTCAGAGCCTGGAGCCTGTTTCCGATTCTGTGTCTCCCCCTCTCTCTGCCCCTCCCGTGCTCGTGCTCTGTCTCTCCCTCTCTTTCTCTCAAAAAAAAAAAAAATTAAAAAAAACTAATAAAAACAAGCACGAAATTGTTTCTAAATGCTGCTAGATATTTTGTCCTTTCTGTTTAAAAATCAGTGACACAAATGTGCCGCATGGTCTGCTTCATAGATGTCTATTTGCCATCTGTGGAGACCTTCGTCATCCTGAAAATTAGGTCTTTGGAAAATGTGCTGCTTCTAATGACGTCCTTGCGCAGTTGCAAGTTACTCTGCAGGCAGAATTTGTCCCTGTATCACTTCGTGTTCCGTGATTCAACAATGTCAATAATGATATCGTAGTTTAAACTTAGCAGCATTTGAAAAGGGCTTTATGATTTAGAGGGCGCTTGTTGTACATTTCCTATCCCTGTAAGCACGTGCGTTCGTTGATCATATATCTTGTTTCATCTAATAGACGGTGGGCTTGTTGAGATCGGGGGTCATAATGAAAGGATGATTTCGTCGCAGGGTCCCTAGAAAGCAGTAACTGATAACACGTTTACGGGACGTGTGACGTCGTCTCGAGCATTTCACATCCTTTGTATGTCATCCCTTCCGTGGGTGCAATTTACCCACTTGGCATGGATGACCTAAGCCCAGGTGTCGTCCAGCCCTGGCCACTGGTTGCTCGCGGTGATAACCGAGCATGAGAGATGAGAAGAGCTTACCCCATCGGGGAGGGGGTGAGGCCGGTGCAAAAGGCGGTAGGGCTTTGGAGAAAGCGTTTAGCACCCCCACACCGGAATCATAATGTAGAGGCTGCAGGGGTAGGGGCAGGGGGCAAGGAAGGCTATGAGACAGTTTTTAGGCGGAGCTAAAGTTTCAGCTGGGCTTTGAGGGCGTTGCAGGCAGAGGAATCTTCTCCCCGAGCGCCTCATGGTGTGGAAGCTGGTCATGGTGAGGGCAGAGGTAGGACAGGGCGGAAGGGAGGCAGGGGTTTCCTAGGAAGCCAGTGGAGCGGTCAGTCGGGGCCTGGAGGTGGAAGCTGGCTTTAGAGGTGTGGGTTCTGAGGACGCTGGGGCAGGAAGTGTCTGTATTTGAATGGAGGAGTGTGGCAAGAGGGGACAGGACAGCCCAGCTGGCGAGCCAAGGCAGGGTGAGACTGCGCATGGGAGGATGGAGAGGAAGGAGGCAGAGCCCCAAGGAGAAGGGAGCCTCGCCTTTTGGGGTGGGGTCTGCATTGCCCCTCCTGGCCTTCCTGGGGGGCACTGTGGACAGAGGGCACGGTGCAGTCTGACAGATGGCCTTGACTTGACAGGAACCGTCAGGTGAGGTGCAGGGGTAGGAGCCTCTGGGGGGCTGCTGGGGTTATGGAGCGTGGACAGGACAGGGCGACCGTCTCTGCCCAGCCCTGGAGGCTGTGATGGGCATGAGTGGCCGCGGGCAGGGCTGGGTCCCTGGGACCCAGAGAAGGCGTCGGCTGTGCCTCGGAGCAGGGTCCCCAGAAGCGAGGCTGGGGAAGCACAGACAAGGACCTGGTGGTAGAAAATGGGATTGCCAAATTCGGGAGGTTGGCTGTGTGAGTGGCTATTTCCAAGAACGCCCTGTGATGTGAACAAGTCAGGAAACTCAGAAACGTTTGGAAAAATCAAAGTTACGGGGCGCCTGGGCGGCTCGGTTGATTCAGTGTCCGACTCTTGGTTCCAGATCAGGTCGTGACTTCACGGTGTGTGGGTTTGAGCCCCGCGTCGGGCTCTGCGCTGACAGCTCGGAGCCAGCCTGGGATCCTCCCTCTCCCTCTCTCTCTGGGCCCCTCCCCTGCTCGCGTGTGCTCTCTCTCTCTCTCCAAATAAAATTAACTTTAAAAAATCAAAGTTACTGTTTATGTCTTAGCGGATGCTGTGAGGTGTGAAGCGAGGAGAGAGAGCAAAGAGACCAGGAGTGCAGGGGAAAGCCGGTCTGGAAATCTGTACGGTGACGCCCAGGATGTCCTCGGGGCTCGGCTTTTTCCTCGTTTTCTCTCTGCGCCAGCATATCGTTTACGGACCGAAGCATCCTTGACGGGCTTTGTGCCGGGGCGACATCCCGAGGCGGGAGCATCAGGGCCAGAGGCTCGTGGTCATCGGTGCCCGGGCCGGCCGTGCGGCGGGGACCCCGTGCCACCCCGTTGTCACATGACCCTTCTATTTCCCCCTAGTTTGTTCTTTTTAACGTTTGATAAAGAAGAATTCACAGGAAGTTTGAAAGGTGGTGCAGACAGGTCTTGAGTGTCCTTCACCCCTGATGAACCCATTGTATGTGGACATAGTGCAAAATCGCGACCTGGGAACGGGCGTTGGCATCGCATGAGCACAGCCTGCCTGTCAGCGGATCACGTGTCTGTGTAGACACCACCTCGTGAACATGCTGCAGGGCTGCTCCCCACCTCGGAGTTCTCCCACTTAAGAGTCCTCCCTCCTCAGAGTCCTCCCACTTTGGAATCCTCACTTGAGTCCTCCAACTTGGAGTCCTCCCCCCATGGAATGCTCCTACCTCAGAGACCTCCCTCCTCAGAGACCTTCCTCCTTATAGTCCTCCCTCCTAAGAGCCCTCCCTCCTCAGAATCTTCCCCCTTTGGAATCCTCCCTCGAGTCCTGTGACTTGGAGTCCTTCCTTTTTGGCATCCTCCTACCTCAGAGACCTCCCTCCTCCGAGACTTCCCTCCTCAAAGACTTCCCTCCTGAGAGTCCTCCCTTTTGGCAGTCCTCCCTCCTTAGAGTCCTCCCACTTTGGAATCCTCCCTCGAGTCCTCCTACTTGGAGTCCTCCCTCCATGGAATACTCCTACCTCAGAGACCTCCCTCCTCAGTGTCATCCTATCCCAGAGACTTTCCTCCTCGGATTCCTCCCTCCTAAGAGTCCTCCCTCCTCAAATATCTTCCTCCACCCATTTATAGCCCTGGCCCAACAATCACTTTATCTGTTCTTTATCTCCATCATTTTTTTCATTTTGAGAATATTTTCTAAGTGGAGTCATAGTGCATGCAACCTTTTAAGATTTTTCTTTCACTCAGTGAAACGCCCTTGAGATCCACCCAAGTTGGGGCATTTCTTGCCTTTCATTGCTGAGTAGTTTAATCATTTGTCAGAAACACAGGGCAGTATTTTTGCAGATATGTATACAAGATTATACATTGGTTTAGTTTTAATTGTAAGAATGCTCTAACGTCCTAAAAAAATTATAAGATAAAGAATATGATCACTCATAACCTCCTCCCTCTTGCACCATCCCTCTTAAAGTTTATTTTGTTTATTTTATTATTTGTTTACATTTTTACTAGTTAAGTTTTTTTCTGCATTCTGGTGTAGTTAACATACTGCGTTATTCATTTCGGGTGCATTGTATGGTGATTCTGCACTTTTACACATTTCTCACGGCTCATCAGGACAGGTGCACTTTGCACCACTGTTTTCATTCACCTCCTTCTGAGTCTTTCACACGTACATTCAGGTACAGTTAAAGTGAGTCATGCTTTTCCATTTTAACGTGATATTTGAAGCGTCCATGTTATCTCCAGACTACAGGCTGCATCGCAGCCCAGGCTGCTTTTAATTTTTCCAAGATGCTCAGCAAACAGTTCACACGCAGTGCAAACTTCTGCAGCCTTTCTATAAATTTTGTAAACACAGGTTGCACTTTTCTTCTGTTCCACTGTGATCTCGCTGGTTAAAACCAGCGTTTTCTTTCGCTTGGTGTGGAGTGCAGCGTCCACATGGTAAATGTTGTTTGGGGAAGACCCCACACCTGACTTTGAGGGTGCGTTCACGCATCCTGGCTCTCCCCGTCCTGAGTGGTAAGCCCGGGTGTCTGCACTGTTGGCATCAGGGGAACAGGAAATAGGGATGGGACCCCGTGCTGAAGGGGTCAAGCCCCATGACAGCCTCGCTCACATCTGTGCTTGTCTGCAGCCACATCAGGTGCTGGGACAGCCGAACCAGTGGGGGCACAGGAGTAGGGGCGCTGGGGTGCGAGCTGGCGGCTGGAGAAGGGCGAGCCCTGCACTGTGCTTTTCCCAAAGCTGGCAAATCCCACTGTCACAACCGATGGCTGGATGGAAGCCTGGCGGGGCCGGGGTGGGGACTGGTCACTGTCCCCTGCCACACTCTTGTCCCAAGGGCTGCTCCGTGCCTGTCCCAGCAGCTCACGAAGAGTCCCATCAGCAGCCTCTCGTGTGCCGTGTTTTACTGCATAGTGTACTCGGCGAGTGCAAGAACGCACACACACTCACACTCACGCGCACTCCTGTGGTCCCTTGGGAAGCCTGCAAGGGTAGCTGGCAGTCGACACTGGTTGTTTTTGGGGAAACGGTTTGAGCACAGTGACACTAGGACTGTATTCGTACTAATTTTATGGCATTCACTTACATACTGTTTTATGACAAACATACAGATTTCCAACAGATCCCCTGGATTGCAGCCGATATTTTTTTAAAATTTTTAAAAATTTTTTATGTTTACTTATTTTTGACAGAGAGAGAGAGAGACAGAGACAGAGAGACAGAGAGACAGAGAGACAGAGCATGAGCGGGGGAGGGGCAGAGAGAGAGGGAGGCACAGAATCTGAAGCGGGCTCCAGGCTCCGAGCTGTCAGCACAGAGCTCAATGTGGGGCTCGAACTCACAGACTGTTGGGCGCTTAACCGACTGAGCCACCCAGGTGCCCCTAATGTTGACTTCGTTTTTAAGAGAAAGAGACAGAGCGTGAGTGGGAAAGGGGCAGAGAGAGAGGGAGACACAGAATTGGAAGCAGGCTCCAGGCTCTGAACTGTCAGCACAGAGCCCGACACGGGGCTCGAACTCACAGACCGTGAGATCACCACCTGACCCGAAGTCAGATGCTCAACCCACTGAGCCACCCAGGTGCCCCAACAGCCAATATTAACGTTGAGCGGCTTGCAGACGTCACATGTGTGATCACGACTCTAGGAGGGAGGTGACGTCACTGTCATCCCACAGAGCCACCGGGAGCCCGAGACACCAAGCTGTGAGGTGACCCACGCAGGCCGTGAGCCGGTAGGACGGTCTGGGAGTAAGAGCGTAGCTGTGGGCTCCAGAGCCTGTGTCCTGTCACTCTGCCACCTCCCGGGTCCGTTCAACAGAGGGACTAGGTGTTTCAACCTCAGGGGACAGCTTTTACCCAGACCCCTCTAGGCCCTTCTCTCTGTCCTTACATCAGTTTTGTCCATCTGTCCTCTGTGGGATGGAAGGGAACAGTTTACCCACACAACGCACCCCAAATGTGGGCACTCGATCGGGCCCCAGTGCCCTCTGTCCTGCCCATCACTCCTGGCACCCGGTGAGTTCAGGCTGCTTCCTGTGGCCTGGACTCCCCTTCGTGGGGCTCACCCCACCCCCTCGAGTTAGTCCCCGTGGAGGTGTTAATATTGGCATCAGCATCAGACAAGGCCTCCTGGGGAGGAAGGTGCCTGGAAAGGACCCTGGGTGCAGGGTCGGTGTGGCCTCCTCCCCAGCCCAAGCTTGACGGTGGGGGCCTGCTCTTCGGACTCTGAGCAGGGGTGGCATGAAATCTAATCACCACTATCTACCCAACACACCAGCTTAGGTCCTGGAAAAGTTTCTAGCGGTGTTCAAAGCCCACGTTGATGTTTTTTTTGTCTGTGGATCTGAGGAACCTTAAGATCATCCGATTAAGTAGCAGCAGGTAGATGACCCTGAGACATCACCGAGTCATGGGTGAGGAATTGAAGGGGCAGAGGGGTCAGTGTCCAGCCCAGTTTCATACAGCTGCCCTGTTTAGAAAGTTCCGGAACTTTCTCGCACCTTCTTTGCACGGCCCGACGTGGACATGGATTCAGCCAGGACAGCCTGTCGCACCCAGAGCTACAGGACATGACAGGGTGGAATGCAGACAGTAAGGCTCCAGAGCGCTGTTATCTTCCTAGAAATGTGTGGAATGAGGACATATTTACACCTGGCAGTGGGACTGCCGGAGTAATTAGCCCGGAACTTCCTTTGCTTTTCGTACTTCTTGCTTTGCCCGGTATGCACACTTCCATTTCATAAAACGTCTCATCTGATAAAGGCACACATTTGTTTTTATGCAGTATTACATCATTTTTTTTATAATAGGAGATTAGTTCATTTCTCTGCCTCCCGCAGCAGGCGTCCCTTACTTAAAACACAAATCAGAAGGTGGGGCGCCCGGGTGGCTCAGTCGGTTAAGCATCCAGTTCTTGGTTTCGGCTCAGGTCGCGATCTCGCCGTTCGTGAGTTCAAGCCCCGCGTCGGGCTCTGTGCTGACAGCGCGGAGCCTGCTTGGAATTCTCTCTCTCTTTCTCTGTCTGCCCCTCCCCTGCTCATGCTCTCTCTCTGTCTCTCTCTGTCTCTCTCAAAAAATAAACAGACTTAAGGGGCGCCTGGGTGGCGCAGTCGGTTAAGCGTCCGACTTCAGCCAGGTCACGATCTCGCGGTCCGTGAGTTCGAGCCCCGCGTCAGGCTCTGGGCTGATGGCTCGGAGCCTGGAGCCTGTTTCCGATTCTGTGTCTCTCTCTCTCTCTGCCCCTCCTCCGTTCATGCTCTGTCTCTCTCTGTCCCAAAAAAAAAAAAAAAAAAAAAAAAAAGTTGGAAAAAAAAATTAAAAAAAAAAAAATAAACAGACTTAAAAAACTGCAAACAGAAGGGATGGAAATGCCACCGTGAGTGTGAGTTGTGCACAAAAAAACTGCAAAGCAGAAGGGATGGAAATACGGCCGTGAGTGTGAGTTGTGCACTGGCTGGGCACTCAGGGCTTCTGCAGGGGCAGAAGCTGTATGGAGTTGCACAGACCAGGGTGTGTTGACATCATTCATTCTCACCAGCACTGGGTTCA
Source organism: Neofelis nebulosa (assembly GCF_028018385.1). Lineage (NCBI taxonomy): Eukaryota > Metazoa > Chordata > Mammalia > Carnivora > Felidae > Neofelis > Neofelis nebulosa. The sequence continues at coordinate 103,843,478 of NC_080785.1, forward strand.
TTTATGTTTTGGTGGGTTCAGACACCACGTTGTCCTGGATGGTATCTGTAAGATATCATTAGGTTGCACAGGAAAACATAGGAAGTACCGATGGGTGGAATAATTTTTTTAAAGTTTGCCTGTTACATGCTTGCTTTTGTTGCTGAGTGGGTGTGTTGAGAATTCACTGACACATTGACAGAGCATGTTTTTCATGTTTGTTTATTTTTGAGAGAGAGACAGAGTGTGAGCAGGGGAGGGGCAGAGAGAGAGAGGGAGAATCCAAAGCAGGCTCCAGGCTGCGAGCTGACAGCACAGAGCCCGACGCAGGGCTCGAACTCACGAACCGCGAGATCATGACCTGAGTCGAAGTCAGACGTTTAACCGACTGAGCCACCCAGGCTCCCCCCACCTGCCTTTTTTTAATTTTTAAGTTTATATTTTGAGAGAGAGTGTGAGTGCAGGCAAGTAGGGGAGGGGCAGAGCGAGAGGGAGAGAGAGTGAGAGAGAGAGAGAGAGAGAGAGCCTTAAAGCAGGCTCCATGCAGTGTGGAATGCAACACGGGGCTCAAACCCATGAACCGTGAGATCACTGACCTGAGCCCAAACTGGACACTTAACTGATTGAGCCACCCAGGCGCCCCTCACTGAAACATTTTAAGTGTCACATTTGTGACCAGGTTTAGTTACCGGTGATTATTCCTTAAAGATGAGGGGGGGTGGTAAGAGGCTCGATGTCCTAGAGAAGACACAGACGGACATCCATTGGCTCATTCGTGTGTTTGTTTGCTGTGCAGGCTGAATACGAGGCAGACAAGTATAGGGCACTTTTCTGGGGCAGAAACACCCTCAGGCCCTCCTCTCTGAAACGCACGGGGCAGCAAAGTCCCTTCTCCGGAGCCAACAGTCAACGATGCTTTGGGATAAGGCAGTGGGTGCTGATAAATGGTTCACAGTGAGTTCTCTAAAGAGACGGTAGCTTCATTATAAATCTTATTTCGGGGGCGCCTGGGTGGCGTAGTCGGTTAAGCGTCCGACTTCAGCCAGGTCACGATCTCCCGGTCCGTGAGTTCGAGCCCCGCGTCGGGCTCTGGGCTGATGGCTCGGAGCCTGGAGCCTGCTTCCGATTCTGTGTCTCCCTCTCTCTCTGCCCCTCCCCCGTTCATGCTCTGTCTCTCTCTGTCCCAAAAAAAAAAAAAAAAAAAAAAAAAAAAAAAAACGTTGAAAAAAAAATAAAATAAATCTTATTTCGATACAGGGTGCATAATAGTGCATGGCTCAAGACGGTAATACAGCAGGGAACACTCTAATGTAAGTCTCAGAAAGTCAGCTGATGATCACAGGCGCTTTAGTCAACTCGCGAATCCGTGGACGCTCCCGTTGCCCTGATGGCAAGTGCAGGCCCGAGCGAATGCTGATGGATGTTTCACCAACAACCGGGAAGACAGAGGTGCCCCTCTGAATGTCCCTCCTTCCCTCTGTGATGTGAGACCTTCTCACGGAGCAGCGTGGAGTGTGTGGACACTCCTGCTTCCTTCGTTTTTTATGCCAGCCCCAAAGCAGTGACTACAGACAAGACACCCTCGTGAGTGCCGTGTGCATTCGGAAGATTGTCCCCATCCCTTCCTGAAGTCTAGACCAGGGGTTAGCACACTGTGCCTGACAGCGCAGGTCCCGTTTTGGTCCAGGCTGCAATCCAAGGATGGTTTTCGGGTGTTTAAGTTGGTTTCTTAAAGAAAACAATCTAAACATCGGGGCGCCTGCATGGCTCAGCCATTAAGCATTGACTCTGGAGCTCAGCTCAGGTTCGAGAGATCGAGCCTCACATCGGGCTCTGTGCTGACAGCGGGGAGCCTGCCTGGGATTCGCTCTCTCCTTCGCTCTCTGCCCCTCCCCCGCTGGCATGTGCACGCAGGTGCACATTCTCTCTGTGTCAAATAAACTTTAAGAAAAATCAAAAGGAGAGTAAAAAGTATATGAAATTCAGAGTTCGGTGTCCCCGAACGAGATTTTGTTGGAACACAAGTCCGTTCATTTACGAATTGTTATCCTGCTAGGAGAGCAAACCCGAGTCACTGTGACAGAGACCAGATGGCCCACAAGGCCACAAGGTAGCTCCTATCTCGCTGCCTATGGAAGATGTTTGCTGAGCCCTGATCTAGGCAGTCAACAAAACAAGAGAGTGTTCCCTGAATTACAGCATTCGCCCATTTCCATGGTTAAGGCAACACGGCCATTTCCCAGGGCCCAGAACGAGGTCTGAACGCAGGGTTGGAGGGACATCCTACCAGCCCCTCGTGTAGTGTTTCTACCCCACAGAAGCCATTGCTGGAAATAACCCCAAGGGCATAGACAGCAGTGAAATAAGTAGGAAGTGGTCAGTGCTGAGCGTGTATTGCTTTGATTTCTGCTGTCGTTCATTTAACTGTAACTTAATATAATTGTAATAATGAGCATGTTACTAACGTTCCTGCGAAATGAAGAGTTGGAGATAGATTCAGGGCATGCCTGGGTGGGGGCCCATAGGTGGGGGGATGCCCCTGGGTGGTAGGGTGCTCCTGTTCCTGAGTTTGAGCCCCGCCTGAGGTTCTGCACTGACAGCAAGGAACCTGCTTCGGATTCTGTCTGTCCTGGCCTCTCTGCCCCTCCCCCGCTCACTGTCTGTCTCTCAAAAATAAACATTAAAAAATGCTTTAATAACAAAGTGAGGAAATTAAAAAAGAGTGGCTTTCCTCGGAAGTTGTGACTGCTGAGAGCATCTTAGAGAAAACCCAGGTGAGGGAAGGGTCTTGCTTTCCTGGACCAGCCTGGGAAGGGGAGGTGGGGGAAGACTAAAGTTGTCCCTGCTCCCGAGAAGGCACTGTCCCCACCCAGTACCTTGCCAGCTATGAATGTTCCCCACACAGCTTCCATGTTCTGAGACACAGCAACCATAGGTGACCAAATGAGGCCAGGGGAGACTCCCAGAGCTGGCTGGGCAGGACCGTATACACTTGACCCTCTGGGGAAATCTGCCCACTGACCTGGGTGGGTAAAAGGGCCCTGGAGTCCTCCTCCAGTGACTATCCCCAGTCAGCTTGTTCAGACTCCGTTCGGATGGCATTCCCTTCTCTTGCTTTCTTCCCCTGTGGCACTAAAGAGCGGTGCCGTGGTCCCAGCACACCTGAGGGGTCAACAGAGCCACCTGTGACATCAGCCATCCCTCCCTGGGCTGCGTGTCCAGGTCTCAGCCGACCGCCCGTCTTTCCAACCAGAGGATGAACCTCGAAACTTCAAAGACGTATGTCCTTCTTGGGGACTGGGTCATTATCTAAAACACCATGTAAATATTGCTTTGTAACATTTGAGTCGCGTTCTGCCCTGGCACACCTCTTGTGCTCATTACCAACGAGTGACTGCTTCTGAGTTAAAGGCAGATCCTAGAATAGCTCCCTCGAAAGTATTTTGTTCGAGATGTCCTGGAATGGAGACAATAGGGCCATACTGTATTTTTTTGGTAATATCACATCTACGATTTCAAAAGCCAGTGACACAACTGTGCAGACTGTGTGGCATAATTTTGGTATTCTAGCCTCTTCTGCTTTCGAAGTTAAAAAAAAAAAAAAAAGAGCTCAGGGGACTTAATGAAATTCCAGAGTTTACATGTCTTGAGATCAGCCAAGCCTAAAAGTAAATTCAGCTGCTAGACTTCACTGAATATGTTTTCCACCATTATCATCCTTGCATTTTTGAAACTTATTTATGTTTATTTGTTTATTTATTTTTTAATTTTTTAATCTTTATTTATTTTTGAGAGAAAGTGGGAGAACAACAGAGAGAGAAGGAGACACAGGATCCGAGGCAGGTTCCAGGCTCCCAGACGTCAGCGCAGAGCCCGACGTGGGGCTGGAACTCACGATCAGTGAGGTCATGACCTGAGCCGAAATGGGAGGCTCAACCGACTGAGCCACCCAGGCGCCCCTCATCCTTGCATTTTTAAATGGTTTTCCTGTAACTTTGTCAAACATGGGGAGGAAATGGGTTGTTATACCGATGTAGAGCAGTGCACCACTTGGCTTAAAATGTTTATTTTTCTTGGGGTGCCTGGGTGGCTCAGTCTGTTAAGGGGCGGACTTCCACTCAGGTCACGATCTGGTGGTTTGTGAGTTCGAGCCCCGTGTCGGGCTCTGTGCTGACAGCTCGGAGTCTGGAGCCTGCTTCAGATTCTCTGTCTCCCCCTCTCTCTCTCTCTCTGCTCCTCCCCTGCTCGCACTCTGTCTCTCTCTCTCTCTCTCTCTCTCTCTCTCTCTCTCTCTCTCAAAAATAAACATTAAAAAAAAATAAAATGTTTGTTTTTCTTAGTGACAGGTTAGAAATAAGCTGACGAAAACATTTGAACTTTTAAGAGCCGTTAAGGGGTTGCAAGTCACTTTGCAGACACCGAAGAAGCCGATCAGGCTGCCAGGGGCGGATGGGGGCGATTCTGGAGCCCGGCAAGGGGTGCTCCGTGCGCATGCTCGTTGAAGGACCTCCCGGCGCCAGGCGGGACTTGCGCCATTTTGCTTTGTCACTTGTGTTTTGATTCGAAAGAAGCACGCGGCAAGGAACAGAGGCTGTCAGAGCTGCAAAGAAGCGGCTCTTCCCTGGGCTTCGCCAGGGGCAGCCAAGTGCAAGCCCAGGTTCTGGGTTGGGCATTGTGCACAGACTGGACCCCATGCGCGTGTGTAGCACGCAGACTGGGCTCCTCCTCCCCCCGCCCCACGCGCCTGCGCAGCACCGTCTTGGCAGGTTCGGGCTTCAAGAGGGACCTCGCTGCCCCCTGAGCCTGCTTAGAGGACACGCGGTGCGGCTCTGGCTGTCCTGGGGCCGGATGACACACAGGTGGGAGGGTAGCCTCAAAAGCAAGCTGCTGGCGCTTCTTTGGGAACAATGCTTGTTTCCTGAGGGCATCCGCCTGCAAGGGGCCCTCATCACTTTATGTTGTCCGCCCCTCCCCGGGGAGTAGTGTTCCCGGTCCATTTGAGTCCCAGGACCCAGGTGGCTCCCTCCTCTGCCACGTGTGGCCCTGAGGGCAGACTCACCCGAGGCACCCTGGTTGCGGACACTCCAGCAGCCGGGGAGGGTCGGTTGCCAGCCCTGAGTTGATGTGTTTATTCAGCAGGGAACCATCCCTGAGCTCTTAACCCAGCGCACCGGGAGGGAAGCATGAGGAACCCTCTGAGGCCACCCCCCCACCAGCAGCCTACTCCTCCTCATCACCACCACACGTCGGTCCCCCCAGCCACCCACCCAGGCTGGCCTTGAACCCGGATTCCTGCAAGAACTACTCGTCTGGTCCTCCGCAATGGCTCCCAAGACCTCTGGCTTTCCCGTGTGTCGTGTGCTGCAGTGTTCCATGACCAACCCCACCCCCGGAGCCTCTAAGTCACTCATGAGCAGGACCGGCTGCCTTGTGTTGAGATCTTGCCCCCACATGTTCCTCTTCTGTCCAGGACGGTAATTCCCAGCACGTCGCTGCAAGAGGTCGGGGGCTGGTCTGTTTGACTCTCCATGAGGGCCAGCTTGCTCCTGGAAGACAGAGGTGGGTCCTGCAGGGCAGGGAGGTTCTTGTCGAGGGAGGTAGTCCAGTTTTCATTCAGTTTTCGCTCCTGGTAGTTAGGAAGTGAATGCATTTTTTTTCCTCCGAATTGAAATGTTCTGAGTGGGGTAAGTAAGTAGAATGCAGACTGTGAGCCCAGGTAGGGCCAGGTAGGGGATCATGAACCCAGGTGAGGCTGGGCGGGGTGGGGGTGGGGGGATGGTGGGGCCTGGTGCAGGGCTGAGCAGGAAGAACTCAGAGCAGGGGGCAGCGGTGGAGGCTAGCTGGGTGGGAAGGCCGGCCTGCCCCTTCACTTTTCTTGGCTGTTGAGGCCAGAGAGTTAGGGCGACCTGTGTTTGGCCACATCCACACCTGACCTACTTTTCTGCTCTTGTGCTCTCTCTCTTAAAGAGGGACCCAGACTGCAGGGCCGCTGGGGGGCGGGTAGTTTGGTGCATAAATCCTGGGAGGGCCCCTACCCGCCACAAACAACCGGCTAAAGGAGCTGGGCGGCTGGCCCGCACAGGCCTCCTGTCCCACGAAGTGATCCGTGGACGGATCAGTGACATGCAGCATGGCCGTGGCCGGCCGCCCTGGCGTTTGCCCCGGCTCCTCCAGTCAGTGTTCTTTGTCTTGCACTCCCATATCGTGTGCTTGGGAAGTGTGTCTGGCTCGGCCGCTCCGCTCGGGCCCTGGGCGGACAGTGGTGGGCCCGGAGCACCAGCTAGAGCAGAGCCGCGGAAGCGCCCGGCTCAGATTTCGCCAGTCCAGGGATCCGCTGTGGGGCCCAGGCCCTATTTTGAGAAACGGCTCCTGAAGAGGTTATCAAGTGTCATATTTTCAAAGGAGAATTCAAGGCACCCCGCACCCGGCTCTCAGGCCGGCAAATGTCCATATCGACGCGGACTCACGCCCCTATTTCTGCGAGTGTTTTCACGCCTTCATTCCTCTGTGCTATTTTTGCTGGAGGTGTCTTTGGTAATAGCGTGACGTCAACCGAAAGAAAGTGCCATTCCCATTTATTTTAGGCAGTAAAAGTTCCATTTATCCACAGGCAGAGATATAATTGCAAGGTGATTACGTTTGAGATGGTAAATACATAGTTTGGCCGTTTTTACATCAAATCTGCATGAGTTTGCTCTCAGGAACTTCCTGATTGTGATGGAGTCGTGACAACACAGACCCTGAAATCAGACCTTCCCTAGGAGACAGCAGGCGACGGGGCATCGCCTGGACGGGGCCTTTCTCTGAACCGGGATTTTGTGAGTCTGTGGCCTCGGGGTTCATTTCTCTGAGAAATGCTCAGGGCTCCATTCTTTTCCCATCAGTTACTGGCTCTGTTGAAAGCTGGCTAGTCAGATTTCACTGCTTTTCAGTTATTTACAGAAGCAAATAGAAATAGAACGGGCTTATCAGCCAGCGGCAAGGTGCATTTCAGACTTTGTGGCATCCTTTCTGAGTTCTTGTTCTGCAGTTTTTATCTTGGAATTCCCATTCGGTTTCGTTCTCTTTTTTTCACACTTTGCTAGAAGGAACTTAATACGGTCTTATTCCCTTTTTTTTTTTCTTTTCCTGCCACTGAAGGAAAACAACAACAACAACAAAACCTAGTGTGTGTGTTGCTGAAAACAAAGCAGCAACCTTTGCAGTTTGCTTATGTCCCGGGTTTGGCATCTCGTCTGTGACGGGAGGCTGATGGGCATTTCTTGCCTCTAGCCAGATCCGTTAGTGAATCAGGAAGAAAACTACAGGTTTTGTCATAGGCCTTTGGAGCTAAAATCAATACTAATAGGCCAGCGTGTCTTCTTGGATGGTGATGTAAACCCAAGGATTGTCTGTCGCTGCAGATAATTTAGATGTGTGTTACGCTCCCCCAGAAGATGCTTCAACCAGAAAGAATGTCACTTGAATTAGTGTTGGCAAACTTTCATTCTGGCATATTCAGGGACATGATGTCTTTTCTGATATCTCCTGTGTGGTAGAGGGATTCACTATGTCCATAGTGATGTGTTGTGAAATTTATTCCTGGTTATTTCCATAATTTCCTATGATTTCTTTTTTTCATTAAATTTTTTTTTTATTTATTTTGGAGAGAGAGAGAGAGTGGGGGGGAGGGGAGATACAAAAAGATAGAGAATCTGAAACACGTTCTCAGCACAGAGCCTGACACGGGGCTCAATCCCACAACCCTGGGATCATGACCTGAGCCCACATCAAGAGACAGATGCTCAAAGGACTGAGCCACCTAGGTGCCCCTGATTTTCTATTATTTAACATCTTACTTGGTAAAGTCACAGGTTCCCTGGTAGTTTCATGGGGTGATTACTAATGGCCACACAGCCCAGGAAGAAATTCATCAGCGTTTTGGAGAAAGTCCTAGAACTCCCTGAGTGTTCTTTCCTTGGGGAATACGAGTATGCCGTGCTGCTAGATGTCAGTTTAGGGGGGCACTGGGGGCGCACGTCTTCTGTGTGGTTCGGCTTTCCCGGCCCCCAGTGTGGCTGCTTCCTAGTTCTCTTCCAGAACCACAGTCCAGGTGGATCCTGGGGATTCCAAAGTCTGCCCTCCCCTCACGGTCTCCCAGAGAAGGAGAAGAGGGGAGACGATAGATCTTGTGTGATGGTTCTTTTCTTTTCTACCGGTCTCTCTTCTTCTCTTGCGTGGGCCATTTCCACGTTTGACCGAGGGAATGTGGCGCGACGGAGAAGGGCAGCCCGTTTATGGAACGATGGTCCTGTCTCTGCCAGTGCTGTGCAAGCTGGGAATGTGTCGGGCAGGCCCCGTAGCCTTTGGTCCTTGTCAGCCACCGGAGTGGTCCCATTGCTCAGATGTTAGCAAGTTCACTTCCGTATCCGGCTGGAGCTGCCCCCTTCCCACCGGCCTCCACACTGGGGCCTCGTCACCACCGTGCAGACAGTACACTTGCCCTTCGTGGGCACTTTCTGTCCTTCCCTCGCTGCTGGTCAGCGTGCCCTCCGGTGCAGCGGACACTCCCTATGCTGCGTCCTCTTGTGTGGTTCCTGCCCCACGTGTCCCTCCACCTCAGCCCAGCCCCCCGCCTGGGCCCCGGCCACCAGCAGGCATCCCTGCCAAGACCCCTTTGAAGGTCCCTTGGTTCTGCCGAGGTCTGCAGCGTCCATCTGCCTTAGGAACTCGATGGCTTTGGGCTTCAACCCGTGGGCCTACAGGGTGCGCATCACTGACCCTCTCTGTCACCCAGCACACGTGGGAACTTGCAGCCAGTCTCCCTCCAAAATTCGTCGGGCAGGAAATGTACCGGTGTCTGTCCTGAACTGCCCCCAGCGCTCAGCCCCAGGGACCTGTATCATGGTCATGGTGCTCCTGCAGCTCTGGGGTCTTGACCAGACCTATGTGCGGTTCCCAGGAGCCCCCTGGCTGATCTGGGGGAGGACAGAGAAGCACCAGGTAAGGGAGAGGGCGCCAGGATGGCCGCACCAGCCTGCCTACTGGCCAGAGACCTCTGGTCTTCTCTTTAATACGTTGGTTGGAGGATGGGCAGCCAGTGGGGTTTCCTCCAGGCAAGGACTTGTGGGGGCACTTCTGGCATCTAGAGCACAAGATTCTCAGCTTTGTGGCTTCATGGAGGCGTGAGAACAGGACAGTCCCGTTCCACGCTGACAGTAGGTGCTAGCTGAAGCCTCAGATGCTAGGCATGGTCTGTGGATCTGAGAAGGGTGAGCTCACTTGATCTTTCCATGATGCTGTGGAGAAGGCGTGGGCATTGTCCCCATTGCACAGATGAGGAAAATGGAGGCTACTGGTGGTCGGCTACATTGTGTGAGGTTTTCACTGCTTGGCAGTGGTGCTGGGAGGTGATGAAGGGCTGAGAGCTGGCAAGGGAGCTACAGGTGGAGATGAGATGGAGGGGAGAGAGTCCCTCCTGCGTGTCACCGCAGCCTGGGTGATGTGGGAGGCGCGGTGGAAACAGCATTGGGATAAAGCATCTCAGGCAGGGAAGTTTGGGATTAACCGAGTGGGCTGTGGGGACCACCGAGGTGTTTGCGTCAGGGGCGTGGTTGAACGGAGCTGTCCTTCAGGAAGATTGATCCCAGCCTATGGAAATGGGACTCACAAGGGGCAGTGGCAGGGGACGGAGGAGATTCTGTAAGAGTCCGGCAGAGTGGAGACCAGGAGGAGGAGATGGGGTGGAGCCTGGCAGAGTTGGAACCAACTTGGCACAGACACTGGAGGAGGGGAAGGAAAGGGAGGGGGAGGAGGAAAAGAGAGGGAAGAAGAGAAGAAAGGGTAGGGGGAGGAGGGAGAGGGGGAGGAAGATGGGGAAGAGGGGGAAGAAGAGAAGAAAAGGTAGGGGGAGGAGGGAGAGGAGGAGGAAGATGGGGAGGAGGGAGAGGGGGAGGACAATGGGGAAGAGGGGGAAGAAGAGAAGAGAAGGTAGGGGGAGGAGGGAGAGGAGGAGGGAGAGGGGGAAGAAGAGAAGAGAAGGTAGGGGGAGGAGGGAGAGAGGGAGGACGATGGGGAGGAGGGAGAGGGGGAGGAAGATAGGGAAGAGGGGGAAGAAGAGAAGAAAGGGTAGGGGGAGGAGGGAGAGGGGGAGGAAGATGGGGAAGAGGGGGAAGAAGAGAAGAAAAGGTAGGGGGAGGAGGGGGAGGGGAGGAGGAAGGAGAGGAGGGAGAAGAAAGGGGGAGGGGGAGAGGGGCAAAGAGTAGAGGGAGAAGAAGAGGGTGGGGAGGAGGGAGAGGGGGAGGAAGATGGGGAAGAGGGGGAAGAAGAGAAGAAAAGGTAGGGGGAGGAGGGAGAGGAGGAGGAAGATGGGGAGGAGGGAGAGGGGGAGGAAGATGGGGAAGAGGGGGAAGAAGAGAAGAAAGGATAGGGGGAGGAGGGAGAGGGGGAGGAAGATGGGGAAGAGGGGGAAGAAGAGAAGAAAAGGTAGGGGGAGGAGGGAGAGGGGGAGGAAGATGGGGAGGAGGGAGAGGGGGAGGAAGATGGGGAAGAGGGGGAAGAAGAGAAGAAAAGGTAAGGGGAAGAGGGAGAGGGGGAGGAAGATGGGGAAGAGGGGGAAGAAGAGAAGAGAAGGTAGGGGGAGGAGGGGGAGGGGAGGAGGAAGGAGAGGAGGGAGAAGAAAGGGGGAGGGGGAGAGGGGCAAAGAGTAGAGGGAGAAGAAGAGGGTGGGGAGGAGGGAGAGGGGGAGGAAGATGGGGAAGAGGGGGAAGAAGAGTAGAAAAGGTAGGGGGAGGAGGGAGAGGAGGGGGAGGAGGGAGAGGAGGTGGGAGAGGGGGAAGAAGAGAAGAAAAGGTAGGGGGAGGAGGGAGAGGGGGAGGAAGATGGGGAAGAGGGGGAAGAAGAGAAGAGAAGGTAGGGGGAGGAGGGAGAGAGGGAGGAGGAAGGGGAGGAGGGAGAAGAAGGGGGGAGAGGGGCTAAGAGTAGAGGGAGAAGAAGAGGGTGGGGAGGAGGGGGAAGAAGAGAAGAAAGTGTACAGGGAGGAGGATGGTGGAGAGGAGGGGTAGGACGGGAGGAAGAGAAGGAAGGCAAGTGGAGGAGGAAAGCAGGGGGAGGAGGAGGAGTTGAAGGCCAGCGAACAGTGGAGGCCCTGACTGAAAGGAGAGGCAGCGAGCCCATCCGTGGACTTGAAACTGCCTATGAGCCGGGACTTCTACCGTCTCTGGAGCTATGGGAGGGAGGTGGGGCCAGGTGTGGGTGTGGCCTCTGTGCCCTGAGGCTGGTGTCTGGGGGCAGCTGGGCGCTCCTCGATTCCTCCAGGAGACTGTGCTGGACTGGCCCTGCCACCCCCAGCCCAAGAGGGAGGTTGACCGGAACTCTGGGGACTGCCTGCCTGGGAAGCAGGTAGCTTGGGTGACCTTGCAGCTCACAGGGAGCAGACTGGGGGGGGCAAGGGGGAAGGGTGTTGTCCTGGCCACCGGATCCCCTCCTGCTCAAACCCTCTGTGCCTTCACCGGGACCCCGGGCCCTTGGGCGGGCTGGGAACTGGGGCGCGCAGGGCCCGTGGGCATGTCTGCCTGTACACATTATCTGTTTGGCAGTGTCGTTTGTAATCCTGGGACAGTGGCATTTGGTGGAAACCGAATACGGGTTTCGAGCTTGAGAAACCACACTACTGCAAGACTGACTGGCTGCAAGGAAACAATGAGCCTCTTGTCGCATAGTTTTCTTGGGAGGGAGGCAAAGAAAAATAAAAACTCTTCAGGAAAAGAAGGTGCTAGGTCGTGCTTTTGCATGGCAAAAATCGCTTTCCACCGGTGCAGCAGATGCTTGGTTGTGTGGGCAGGCGGGTGGCAAAGCGAAAGGCCGGACTCGGTTCTGGAAGAATAATCAGACCTTCTCCCCAAGGGAGCGCCTGCGTGGACCTCACGGGCCTCCTTGGAGAAGGCAGCAGGGGCGCTTTGTGAGGAAGAGGCAGTTTTGGAGGAAGCTCAGCTCCTCTCCCCAATAGCTCCTCTTTAAAAATTTCTTAAATGTTTATTTATTTTTGATAGAGCGTGAGCAGGGGAGGGGCAGAGAGAGAGGGAGACGCAGAATCCGAAGCAGGCTTCAGGCTCCGAGCCATCAGCACAGAGCCCGACACGGGGCTTGAACTCGCGGACCGTGAGATCATGACCTGAGCCGAAGTCGGATGCTCAACCGACTGAGCCACCCAGGCACCCCCAGCTCCTCCTTTTAATATTTTATTTTCCAAGGTCTGAAGGTCTGTGACTTTGAACAGGCGTCTTGTGAGTCTTGGCTGGACGTGCACACAGCAGGGAGCTTGGGAACAAAGCCGTGCATCGGCGGCACCTTTATTAATAAGTCACTAGGCTGGGTCGGGTCCAAGGCCTCTGCCTGTTCTCACGGCACAGCTTCGCCTCCACACCGGCCCAGGGGAGCCTCCTTCATCTCCTGGGACCTGCGCTGGCCCAGCCTAGAGCCCCCTCCGCTCTCCTTGTAGGGGACAAAACCGGCTGCTCTGGTCAGGGACAGGGGACAGCCTGGGATGTGCGCACACATTGCCAGGTGGTTTGTGAATCAGTAAGTTTTCTCCTCTGATCTATTTCATTCCATTTGATAAGAACATTGCAACCTCAGAAAACAAACACTGCTTGTTACTAGTAACCTTCGCAGTAACATGCTGTTAACTCTTGGTTTGTATCATTGGACGATGAGGTTAACTCTTGTGTTGTATCAGTTGATTCTTGGTTTGTATCCGATCCTTGGAGCAGGAGCGGCTCCATCAGGGAGCACTTGCCGCTGGTTAAGTGATCCACACCTACGAAGCTTTCTTAACTGCATGGGGGTTGGGGAATGCTGGGGGACCCAGCTCTCGTGTGTTCCTCTTTGAATAGTTACTTGATGTGTGCAGAGATAACAGGGTTCCCACACAGGCAGGACCCAGTCTAGAGTTTGGCGAGTGTTACGGATATCTTCTGTCTTTATGTTTTTGAGAAACCTATCAAGAAAGCTAATCTTTTTACTCTCGATTGCTGAGAGCTTCCCCCAAACCTGGGTCAAAAGTGCTGAGTAGGATTTCGTGGTCGGTATTGACAGCGTCCGCTGCAGAAATGAGCCTTTTTGGAGCAGCCTGAGGAGTTAGCTTCTAGTCTACCCTCTTGGAGACAGAAGTCTGGTTTTCTGTGGGTTTTTGGTCCCACACAGTAAACCGGCTGATAACCGTAAAAATATTTGTAACAGCTACCCAACATTGAGCGCTGGCTCCATGGAAGCATTTAATCCCACGTTAACCACGTCAAATGAACATTGAAAGTGCTCTGTGATCAACTCGTGGGGAAACTGAGGCTTGCATGTTATTGTGACCTGCCCAAATAGTCATTTGCTGGAGCTCACACAGCTTGGAGGTATCTTTGCTAGATCTGAACTTGCATCTGTCTTTTATTTATTTTTTATTATGTTTTAATGTTTATTTATTTTTGAGGGAGACAGAGTGTGAGCAGGGGAGGGGCAGAGAGGGAGACACAGAATCAGAAGCAGGTTCCAGGCTCTGAGCTGTCAGCACAGAGCCCGACGCGGGGCTTGAACCCACAAACCTCGAGATTGTGACCTAAGCCGAAGTCAGATGCTCAACTGAGTGAGCCCCCCAGGCGCCCCTGGACTTGTGTCTTTCTGACTGCAGAACATTTCCCTGGGGCTGGTGGATGCTTTGTGGCTACAAAACTGTTCGGGGCAGGCTTGCCCTGAACTGCAGCATTTTTCTGGGGAAAGCCATTTCCCCCTGTTTTACTGGACCGGTGTTGTGTTACGGTCTTTCTGTTGCCCTTCTCCTTCAAGCTGCAGCTTGGAGATGGCCTCTTAATTTGAGAGCTTCGTAAATATATATGTTTAGCCCGTGTTACTTCTCTGCACCTTCTGTTCAGTGTTCCTCTGGGGTTAAGGTTTGTTTTCAAAGGCAGAGACGGCAGGGTAAGTGTCTGGGGGACCTTCCTCATTTGATTAGAAGGAACTGTTGTCTTCGAGGCAACATTGCCCTGATCCTGGGAGGTGCCCGACTCTGAGAAGAGTATCGCGGAGGTTCAGACCCAGGGTGTCTGATCGCCCATGGTGGTTCGTGAAGCTTATGTGTGCGTGAAGGTGGCATCCTGCCCGGAGAGAGGACCTCTAGGCCACATCGGATCCTTAGAGGAGTCCCTGGGCCTCCAGGCATCGAGAGCCCTGGGGGCTGACCCGGGGGCTGTCGCAGCCCTGGACATGAGCCCTGGACTGGTCTTCCCTTTCCCCTCGACACCACCTTTTCTCTGTTCCTTGGGTGTTGAACACAGTGCCTGTGATTCGTGGCATCTAAGAAGAATCTAGAGCCCCGATCTACTTAGAAGCGAGGCTTGTCCAGACCCCACATCACAGCAGAGGGCGTGTGCCCAGGACTGTGCCCGAAACTTCACCAAAGGGTGCTTCCTGACCTCCCCTCTCTCATCGATGGCCGATTGCCGCTGCCCCTGCAGGCTGCCCGAGACCCTGCGGGTTTTCTTTCAGGAGGTGACAGAGGGGCAGTGGCGCTGACGTCAGGCCCCGAGGAGCATCATGCACTCAGAAAGAGCTGCGCTGGCCTTCCAGTCTTTCCAGTCACCCCAAGTGTAAGTTGGGGAGAATAAACCTGTCCCGGGAGGCTGCTGTGAGTGGTGAACATACACAAAATGCCTGGCACGGGCTGGCTTGTAAGTGCTCAGAAACTGAGAGCCGAAAACCAGGTGAACGTTGTCCTTAGAGCCGCGAGAGCTGGTCACTGGCCATCGGGTGGCTGGGGGCTCCCTAAACAGCTCGGGGTGCCTTCAGCATGGCCTGCCGTCCTCTGGGTGTCTGGACATTCACCTTGTCTTAGTTTTTGACAAACTCGGCCAGTGACACGGCAGCTGAATCCCAGCGGAGAGAACTCGCTCGCTCATACAGCGGGTGGTTGCTGAGTGTTTGCTGGTGGTCAGTGGGAAAGTCTTGACCCCGTTGCCTTAGAGAGTGAGTCCAGGGCCACGGCTGGTCTTAAAACAGCCCAGCAAAGACCTGCGAGTGCAGGTTTGGAGAAGCACCAGAGAAGAAACCAGCCAAGACCCTGCTAGAGAACAACGGGGCCTCGTTAGGAATTGGGGGGGTGGCCTTTCTAGGAGTGGACCGAGGAGAGGGAACAGCATTCCCAGCAGAGGGAACAGCACGAACAAGTCCTCAACAAGGGAGAGCTTGCTTATTCCCGGTTTGGAGGAGGGGTTGCAGCTGGGACATGGTGGGCAGCAGGGCTGAGGCTGGCAGGAAGTGGAAGGGGGAAGGCTCGGGGGCCTTCAAGGCCATGCCCAGGTGCTGTACTTTGTCACAAGTACAAAGCAAAGTGCTGAAGGGACTTGATGGAGAATGATGGCGTGAGGGGCAGGATGGAGCCTGTGGAAATCAAGCAGAGATGAAGGCATTTTTTCTGACAGGGGCCTCCTGCTTCCAATGGTGCTTCCATCTAAGTCACTCCAGAACCTTCTAGAATACCCCTTTCCCTCCCCGTCCCTTGCTCCTGGCCTGGGTGGAGAGGGAAGATGTAACCCTCACTCTGTCCACTGTTGGCTCATTATTGGGATGGTTGTGAAGACGACTTTGCAACCCCGCTTGCCTCCACGGGATTTCCCCCCCACCCTCCTCATTTCTAACAACCAAGTTAGTTTAATCCTAATTTTGGCTTTTGGGGTCAGATGTCTTGGTTCCACTTTCTCCTGGACTTCTATTTTCCTGGAAGGACAAATGGAAGGATGTTATTGGCGCCCGCAGGAGACCCTTCATTCACCCGGCCTCCAGGTACCAAGCACTTGATATGTCTAAACTTCCATTGCATTTCTTTAGAAAATTGTACCTGTGTCTTGTGAAAGGGAAACTCTAGACCCTAGATAAGACACGTTCACAGAAGAAACCCGGTTGCTCTGAAATCCAAATCTCAAGGTGTGGTTTCCGAGTGGGCAGGGTGGATGGGAGTCGCAGGGGAAGGGACCGACGCTGCAGGGGCAGAGCCAGGGGCATGACGTGGCCAACCGGCCACACAGGCGCTGGATGTTAGCACCTGTCTGAGCAGGACAGGAGAGCGGGGAGAGAGAGCCCTGCTTCTCTCCGTAAGATGGGTGCGAGAGGGGGTCTGCCTTCTCGGTCTGGTCAGAGCTGAGCATCCACCACTCGCGTGGGTGCATCCTGAAAGGCTCTGGAGTGTTCTTAGAGTCTTGGCTGTTGCTCTGACCGTGCCCCAAGGAGCACACAGCTCTCTTCTTTTTGAAGGTATAAGTCTCTTCTGGAAGATAGACATGGCCCTCCCAGTCTGAGGCCCGACGGGCCTCCAGGACATGATTCAGGAGGCAGAGAAGAGGTCCTGGCCGGGCAGGCACTGCCCACCTCTTCCTTAGAAGGTGCCAGGCCCAGAAGTGCCTTCTCTTGAGGCACACAGTCGGCTTGGGAGACTGAATGTGACCGCGCACGGCTGGACATCAGTGGGGTGATGGCTCTCCTGCCCGGCTCCCTCCTGTTCTGCCCGTCCAGCTGGAGATGCTCTAAAATAGCTTTGGATGTGCAGCGGCAAATACCTGATGAGCCCCTGACTCCAGTCTGACTGCCCGTCTCAGAATTGATAGCATTTTGTTGTCACAGTGCTATTGACGTATTCCCTACGCTGTCCTTTCCATCCCTGTGACTTACTTCCTTTGTAACTGGAGGTCTGTTCCACTTGATGCCCTCCACCTGTTTTGCCCATCCCCCCATCTTCCTCCCCTCTGGCAAACCACCAGTCTGTTCTCTGTATGTGATCAGTCTGTGTCTGTTTTTCTTTGTTCATTTCTTTTGCTTTTTAAGATTGCACATATAGATGAAATCATATGAAATCTGTCTTTGACCTGTTGCCCTTAGCCTCATACCTTCTAAATCCATCCATGTTGTTGCAGATGGCAAAATCTTACTCTTTTTTATGGCTGAGTAATATTCCATAGTGTGTGTGTGTGTGTCTGTGTGTGTGTGTGTGTGTGTGTGTGTGTGTGTATAACCTCTTCTTTATCCATGTATCTGTTGGTGGATACTTGGGTTGCTTCCATAACTCAGCTATTATAAACAATGCTGCAATAAACAGAGGGGTACATATGTCTTTTTGAATTAGTGTTTTCCTTTTCTTTGGGTAAATACTCAGCAGTGGAATTATTAGACTGCATGGTAGTTCTATTTTTAATCTTGGGAGGACCCTCCACACTGTTTCCCAGAGCGGCTGCACCAGTCTGCATTCCCACCAACAGTGCACGAGGGTTCTTTTTTCTCCACATCCTCGCCAACACCTGTTGTTTCTTGTGTTGTGGATTTTAGCCATTCTGACAGGTGTGAGGTGATAGCTCATTGTGGTTTTGATTGGTATTTCCCTGCTGTTGAGTGATGTTGAACATCTTTTCATGTGTCTGTTGGCCCTCTGTGTGTGTCTTCTTTGGAAAAGACTGTGTTCGGGTCCTCTGCCTAATTTTTAATGGGATTGTTTGTTTTATTGGCAATGGGTTGCATAAATTCTGTATGTATTTTGGATACGAACTGCTTTTTGGGTGTATCATTTGCAGATATCTCCTCCAATTCTGCAGATTGCCTCTTGTTTTGTTGGTGGCTTCCTTTGCTGTACAAAAGCTTTTTATTTTGATGTGGTCCCAATAGTTTATTTTTGCTTTTCTTTGCGTTGCCTGAGGAGACCTATCCAGAAAAATATTCCTAAGGCTGATGTCCAAGAAGATTGCTGCTTGTGTTTTCTTTTAGCAATTTTATGGTTTCAGGTCTCGCATTTAGATCTTTGATCCATTTTGAGTTCCTTTTTGTATAAGGTGTAGGAAAGTGGTCCTGTGACTCCCCCCAAACAATGATTATGACCTCTTTTACTAAATTACATGAATTGCAGCTCTCTTATATACCTATAAACATGAAGCTAGGGTAAGTAGGCTCCTTTTACAACTGTAAAATGAAACGGATTTCACAAATTACATAAAACAAAGCACAAAAGTCACAAAAAGGTGTTATTTGTTACAGAAGTTGGTAGTCGCTAGTGTTTATCATGAACTTGAGTCCTAGCCACTCTCTGTGCTCATAAGCATTGTTACACTGGATCATCCTAACGGTCTTATGAGGTCGTTTCTGTTTCCCAAATAGGGAAACTGAGGCACAGGGCTCCGTCAGTTGCTGGGATCACACAGGTAGCGAGCAGCAGAGCCAGGCTTCCATCCGAGGCTGCCGGCCACATGGCCATGTGACCCTCACTCTGAATCATAACCCTCCACTCCCTTTCTGTGGTGGTGAAAGTCGACTGAGGCTGCCAGCATTCAATTTGCATGTGAGGAGTGGTATCTTTGTAGCTCACTTTCTTACTGTGCACATTAGTCTCTTGACTTTGAGATGATGACCGTCATTTATATCCATGCCATCTGGAATGCATTTTCTGCTTTTTACGCACATAACAAGATCCCATTAATTTGATGGATCTGTTTGATAATGAAGGCAAACACGATACTGAAAAGTAGTTAAGTGAAATATTCCCCATTGCCTGTTTAACACCATGCATGGCTAATTTAGCATTTATTTATTTTTGAGAGACAGAAAGACAGCACCAACAGGGGAGGGGGAGAGAGAGAGGGAGACACAGAATCCAAAGCAGGCTCCAGGCTCCGCGCTGTCAGCACAGAGCCTGAAGTGGGGCTCGAACCCACGAACTGTGAGATCATGACCTTAGCTGAAGTCGGACGCTCAACCAGCTGAGCCACCCAGATACCCCTGTGCATGGCTAATTTAAAAGGGCAGGACCTTCTTGTCACGTTCTCAGGCAACAGAGAACAAGTGTGGCCAGTTCTGAAGCAATGCAGGGCCTTGACATCCCTTCATGGCACAGGGTATATCACTCCATCTCTGTTGCGGAGCGGTCCCAACCCCACCCAACACTGGTATGGAACAGTGTGGCTGTGAGCAAGTGAAAATGACCCCATGTCGCCTGTCCCTGATTTAAATAAAAATATTGAAATGATTGCACATGTTAAAAAAAAATCTTTTACCTTTTAGGCTGCCAACTAATCCATTTGTACATCTTTAGGGATTGGTAAACTCTGGTTTAAAGAAAAATGTGTTCCGGGCACCTGGGTGGCTCAGTCGGTTAAGCGTCCTACTCTTGGTGTTGGCTCAGGTCACGATCTCATGGTTCGTGAGTTCCAGCCCTGCGTCGGGCTCTGCACTGACAGTGGGGAGCCTGCTTGGGATTCTCTCTCTCTGCCCCTGTCCCACTCGTGCTCCCTCCCTCTCTCTCAAAATAAACAACTTTAGAAAAAGATATATAAAAAGTGTGTTTCAGAGAGGGTTTTTTCACAGAATTCTATAATTAAAATTAGATAATTTTAATATAAATTAAATTAATAAAAATAAATAAAATTTAATATAAATTTAAACTTATAAAAATTTATGTTTATAAATGATATAGAATATTTTTATAAATAGTATATAAATATTTATAGGTATAGCTTTATATTTTTATAAATATCTAAATAAAAATTTATTTTATGTGAAATAAATTTAATCTAAACATAAATAAAAAATAAATTTAATATAAATTAAAAATTCTATAATTCTTTTTGAAACCGGTTTTAAAAAAATAAACAGGCCCACTCACATTTTAACTTCACGGAATTTCCACGCCACTGAGGCACATCTTTTTGCTATAAATGAACTTAGCCCTGTACTAAGTCTGTTTCACATTGCCCCGAGGGTCAGCTACCCTCTTCGGGCACAGGAGAGACTGTCGAGACAGGGGACCCGTTCTGAGCACCTGCTCCTTCCTTATCAGGTCCTGAGCCAGTCGTGTGACACCTGTTACCTTGTTCAGTCCTCAAGGAAACCCAAGCTCACAAAGCCCGTGACTCGTTCAGGCCTCGCGGCCAGAGAGCCTGGCGTGTTTGCAGGTCCCCCCCTGTGCCCACACCTCGTGAGTGTTTAGCGGCTTCCGTGGGCACATCCATGCGTGTGCAGCTACCACTTCCCAGCCTGCGGTGTGCACAAGTGGGCAGGTCTGAACCCAGCACCGTCAGAGTCATGAAGTTCGGTGGTTTCTGCTAGAACGCGGGGCAGAGCACTCTGGAGACGCTTAACTGGGTCTGTCTCATCCTAACAACATACTGACCGGAGTCCCAGCCGCGTGGGTGGGGAGGCTACGGGGAAAGCACAGGTCCCCATCCTGCCCGCTGCCACGCATCCGCTCCGTTTGGAGCCCGCGTTCTCGTCTCTGCCAGCTTGGCCCACCAAGACCTCCGGGCAAAATGGAAATGCAGTGTCGACCCCAAGAATCCACTTGAGGCTGCCGGGTGGGCACGGGCTACGGCTGCCCGAGTGCCTCTCTTCCTGGGCTGGCACCTGCCTGGACACCTCACCTTCTGGAGGGTTCCATCAGGAGGGCTGGCACTCTCGGCCAGGCTGCTGTCTCTCTAGCTTCTGACACCAAACCCGTGATGTCTTCGCCCCGTCAGAGCACACGCTGTTCTAGAACACATTCTCGTTTCCTTTCCTCTAGTCCTGCTCACGTAGAGCTTTCTGCCCGATCCTTTGTTGTTGCTTCTGCAACTGTGCGTCTCTCCTTTGGATCTCAAGGCAGTCAGCTGCCTTGAGTTGCCCTGGCTTGTGAACGTGCCTTCCAGAGCTGTTAGTATGAGTGTGTGCATGTGTGTGTGTGTGCACGCGCATGCTCCCTGAGAGCAGGCACTGTTTGTTCAGTGCAGTTCCTAGGAAATGAACAAAGCATTCCGTGGTCTAGTCCACGCTTAGGTCCTTGCCCTCTTTCACGGCACCCTTCCTGTAATTTGTATGATATCCCAAGTCCTTCTCTGCACATCCCCAGTCCTTCCCCGCCTCCGTGCCATCTGAATGACCGTCCTTGCTGAGAACAGCCTCGTGCCCACCCCGTCCTTGCCACCTCTGCCCGACTTTTCATATCACAGCTCACAAGTCACTTCCTGGGCTCAGCCTACGTGGAGTGGCACTGCCTGTGTTTGTTCTCTCTGTATTTACCTGTGCTATCGCCTGTTTAATATCGGTCTGCTCTTGGAGACCATGAGCTCATGGAGGGCCATGTAGAACTGTTACCAGGCTTGCTGGTTCTAGGACCGGAGCAGACTGACCTGTTTGCTTGGGAGATGATGGTCTTAGAGACACATGGCTCCTGCTTGCAGGACAGTTCCATAAGTGTGCAGAATAATGTTCCATGGCATCACTATCAAACTCCTCTGTTATTTCTGATCCCCTTTCTTTCTTTTTTAAGTTTATTTTATTTATGTTGAGAGAGAGAGTGCAAAAGCTGGGGAGAGGCAGAGAGAAGGAAAGAGAGAATCCCAGGCAGCTCCATGCCACCAGCCCAGAGCCCGATGCATGACTCGAACTCATGAACCGTGAGATCATGACCTGAGCCGAAACCAAGAGTCAGATGCTCCGCTGGCTGCACCACCCACATGCCCCAGGAATCAGCCAGAGTGTGACAGATGTGGAGTCAGATTCGGGAGGTCTGGGGCGAGGCCGGGACGGATGAGTCACGGCCTGGGACTCTCCCGCAGGCTCCACCCGCCTGCAGACTTCTCCCTCCAGTGGGGAAGAGGCGAGGCTTGTCCAGCCTCTGGCAGGGGGGACCAGGGTGACACTGGCAGCCAGGTGACCCTGAGAACCAAGGCAGCTGGGTTCTAACGTTCAGAATCTTTTACGAGGAGGCAAACTTCCTGCTTCGGAAGAATCCTGGGCAGAGAATGGCACCCCCCTTTGGCCCATGGCACAAACAGACCCATTTAGCCTGCGGGAGGCCAGTAACGGTGTGCTGGACTCGTCTCTGAAATTCCCTTTAGGCAGATACCGTTCAGCCTGCTTCCCACCTGGGACCCCAGCCTGGTCACGGGCACAAGTCGCACAGGCGTGCCGGGGTGAGCCGGCATCAGCATGACCACCGGCCTCAGTGTCCACCGGTCTGAGACACTGGGAAAGTGCTTGAGGCCTAGAAGAAACAGCCGGCAGAGGTGCCCTTTGGACTCTGCTCCGGGGAATCGGAGTGGGGAGCGGTGGGGGTTTTCCCCTTTCAGTCCGCAGGCCCTGCCCGGCCGGGGCTCCTCCAGGCTGGCTGCGCGCCTGTACGGTTAGGGTTTAACTCAGCTGCCTGGACTCCCGCCCTGGAATTTGCACTCGCTGGGCCCCGGCTGTGCCAGACGGGCAGCCCGCGGCGTCCTGCAGGGCCTGACTTTCAGGGAGCAGATCTCCTTGCTCCGGGATGGGCGTGTGCTAAAACCGAGGGGCGTTCCGATCGATGATCTTCGTTGGAAATGCCAGAGGTGTTTTTAGATGTATTATTTCGTTTTATGGTTTCTGCTGGGGCGCACCCAGATTTTCACCTGGAGGGAGGGGAGAGAGGGGGGCTGTTTGTTCAGTGACTCATTCCCTGAGGTTCGTGGGAGCCACCCCGCCTCCCCGTGGCTGTGGCGGCTTCCTTGTGCCAGCCGGGTCACCTGCCCTCCTAACTGCCCACGTGCTCCCTGGTGCTGAGTAGCCCAGACTGCACTGCACCTGCACGGACCTTCCAGAAAGGAGCAATGGCTTTTGAGGGCGAGTGAAGATGTTCGGGTCCGTGCGAACGGCAGCGGCCCTTCCCAGCTAGATGGTGCCGTGATCGTGGGTCAGGTGGAGACAGTGCACACTTTCAGGGGAGTTTGGGGGGGGGGGGGCTCTGTCCACCTGGGCGGCTTCTGCTGTCGGACTGGCATGCACTTATGTCCTCAAAAAGACCAGCCCAGCCCCAGGTATCGTGGGTGCTCCTTGGGTGGAGGAAGGTTCAAGGGGAGGCAACAGAGACCTTGTCACTGGCCACTAGTGCACAGTGAAGCCTAATCCAACAGCCTGCCCACCCTCTAGCCCTGCTCTTCAAGGGATTCCTTTCCTGGGGGGAGGGAGTCCAGCCTTACCCACCCTCTCTACTCTAAGCAACCCCCAGCCTCCCTCTTCCTTCGTCAGGTTCAGCATCTGCCTTCTCGTCCTGCCAGCGTGCTGGCCAAAGAAACCCCATCAAGTGTTGGGGAGCTACAGGTGGGAGCTGAAGGGTCCCCAGGAAGGAGCCCGATGAGGGGCGCACGAGAGCCCCAACAGAAAGACTGACTGACACGTCGGAACTGATAAAATTACCAGACCGAACAGCGAATCTCCTTAGGGTGAAATCACTGAGGTTGCATTGTGATAAAACACACACACCGTGAAATGGACTACACCAACCGCCTTTAAGGGTGTGGTGGGTGGCGTTTAAGCACCGTCACGTCATGGCACAGCCAGTCTCCCGAACTGCTCTTCTTGCAAAACTGAGACTCTGCTCACCGGAAACTCCCCGTCCAGCCCCCAGCCCCTGGCATCCTGCCTTCTGTTGTCTGTCTCTCTGAGCCTGACCCACCGTAGGAACCTCAAGTTTGGGCAACTCCTGCTGTATTTGTGTTCCTGTCACCGGCTTTATTCACTCAGTTATCCACGTTGTAGTGTGCTTCAGAATTCGTTTCCTTCTTAAGGCTAGATAATATTCCAGAATGTGTGTTTACCACTTTTTATTAATTCATCCGGTCATGGACGCTTCGATTGCTTCCACCTTTGGGGGACTGTGAATAATGCTGCTGGGAACCTGGGTGTGTCTTTTCAAGTCTCTGCTTTTTTGGGTACATGCAGGTATCCGTTGTTTTACTGTGCTTTACTCTGTCGGGCTTCACAGATACGACATCCTTTATAAATCTTAGGTTCGTGGCGACCCGGAAACAAGAGAGTCTGTTGGCGGCATTTTTCTAACAGCGTTTGCTGACTTCAGGTCTCTGTGTCACATTGTGGTAATTCTCGCAATATTTCAGATTTTCTCATTACAGTAGAACCTTGGGTT
This sequence comes from Neofelis nebulosa, assembly GCF_028018385.1. NCBI lineage: Eukaryota > Metazoa > Chordata > Mammalia > Carnivora > Felidae > Neofelis > Neofelis nebulosa. The sequence goes on from NC_080785.1 coordinate 103,867,374, forward strand.
GCTAGTCACTTGTCCTGTGAGTGTTCCACAAGATCAGTAAACGTTTCTGATAAATTTTAACTTCATAAACGAGCCATGTCTTACAGTACGAGTCGAACGTGATGCCAAACGTCACACGATCACAACTGATGGTTGTGATCAAGAACACAGTGGTTCTTGAAATTTGCTTTTACAAGTGCTTTGGATGACAAGCATGTTTCCAGAACGAATTATGCTTGCAAACCAAGGTTTTAGTGTATATTTGTTAGGTTGACCTGGGATCAGTAACATCAGGTCGATGTCCCTCTTGTCATTGTTCTGGGGTGTAACAAACCACACCCAGGTGAGAAAAGATGGTGAACTTAATGGATGAATGTCATGTGTGTTCGTCAGCTCCACAGACCACCATTCCGGCCTTTCTCCCTCTCCTCAGACCTCCCTATTCCCTAAGACACAACAATGTTGAAATGAGGCCAGTTGATAACCCTACAATGGCTTCTACATGCTGAAGCAACAGGAAGAGCCACATGCCTCTCAATTTTCATCAGAAGCTAAAATGATTAGGCTGAGTGAAGAAGGAGTGTCAAAGTCTGAGACAGGTGAAAAACTAGCCCTCTTGAACAAACAGCCAAGTTGTGAGTGCAAAAGAACAATGCTTGAAGGAAATGAAAAGTGCTACTCCAGTGAACCACATGAATGACAAGAAAGCAAAACAGCCTTATTGCTGATCTGGAAGAACTTTTGAAGGTCTGGATAGAAGATCAAACCAGCCTCAGCACTCCCTTAAGCCAAAGCCCAATCCAGAGCAAGGTCCTAACTCTCTTCAGTTCTCTGAAGGCTGAGAGGCAAGGAAGCTGCAGAAGACAAGTCTGAAGCTAACAGAGGTTGGTTCATGAGGTGTAAAGAAAGAAGTAGAGTCTGTAACATAGAAGTACAAGGGGAGGCACAGCAGCCTGTCATCCAGAAGGTCTGGTGAAGATCATTAATGAAGGAGACTCCACTAGACGGATTGTCAGTGTAGACAAAACAGCCTTCTATTGGAAGTAGATGCCATCCAGGACTTCACAGCTAGAGAGAAGTCAGCGCCTGCCTTCAAAGGACAGCCTGACCCTCTGGAAAGGGGCTATTACAGCTGGTAACTTGAAGTCAAAGCCAATGCTCCTTGATCGTTCTGAAAATCCTATGGCCCTTAAGAACTGTGCTAAATGTACTCTGCCTGTGCTCCTTAGATGGAACAAGAAAGCCCGGATGGTGGCACTTGTGTTTATAACATGATTTGCTGGATATTTTAACCCCGCTATTGAGACCTACTGCCAAAAAAAAAGATGCCTTTCAAAATATTACTGCTTATGGATAATACATCTGGTCACCCACAAGCTCTGATGAAGATGGAAATGAGATCAATCTTGTTTTCATGCCTGGTAACACAACATCCATTTTACCTACTGTGGATCAAGCAGCAAGTTCAGATTTTTAAGTCTTCTTACTTAAGAAATATATTTCATAAGGCTATAGCTGCCACAGATAGTGATTCCTCTGATGCATCTGGGCAAAGCCAACTGATAACCTTCTGGAGAAGATTCACTATTCTAGGTGCCATTAGGAACATGTGTGATTCATGGAAAGAGGCCAGAATATCAACATGAACAGGAGTGTGGAAGAAGTTGATTCCAACCCCCTGGATGACTTTGAGGGGTTCCAGACTTCAGGGGAGGAAGCCAGTGCAGATGTGGCAGAAACAGTAAGAGAACTGGAACCAGAAGAGGAGCCCGAAGATGGGACTGAATTCTTGCATCTCATGATACAACATGAGAACATAGAAGAGCAAAGAAAGCGGTTTCTTGAGATGGAATCCACTGCTGGTGAAGATGCTGTGAAGACTGTCAGAATGACAACACAGGATTTAGAACATTCCAGAAACATAGCTGATAGAACAGCGGCAGCATTTGAGACAATGGATATCAATTTGGAAAGAAGTTACCTGTGGGTAAAATGCTATCAAATAGCATCACATGCTACAGAGGAATCGTTCATGAAAACAAGAGTCAACTGATGTAGCAAAGTTCATTGCCTTATGTTAAAAAATGGTCACAGCCACCCCACCCTTTAGCAGCCACCACTCCACCCTCATCATTGAGCAGCCGTCAATGTCAAGGCAGGACCCTCCACCAGCAAAAAAGATGATGCTTGAAAGCTCAGATGGTGGTTAGCATTTTTTAGCAATAACGTATTTTTAAAGTAAGGCATGCACTTTTAGGCAGAATGCTGTTTGCACACATAGAGACCACAGTGTAGTGTAAACGTAACTTTTATATGCACTGGGAAGCCAGGCAGTTCACTTGACTGGCTTTATTGTGATGTTTGCTCTGTTGTGGTGCTCTGGAACCAAACCCACACCAAGGTATTCCCAGACCCAGAGAGGAATTATGGTGGTTCTGTTTTTAACTTTTTGAGGACTTCTATACTGTTTTCCAAAGTGGCTGTACCAGGTTGCATTCCCACTAACAGTGCACGAGGGTTCCTCTTTGTCCACATTTTTGCTGATGTTGACTATTTTCTTTCCTTTTTTTTTTTGGATAGTGGCCATCCTAGGATAGGATAGGATAGGATAGGATAGGATAGAATAGAATAGAATAGAATAGAATAGAATAGAATAGAATAGAATAGAATAGAATCTGGGACACCTGGTTGGCTCAGTCAGTTAAGTGTCCAACTCTTGATTTCAGCTTAGGTCATAATCTCATGGTTCGTGGGTTTGAGTCCCACATTGGGCTCTGCAGTCCTGCTTGGAATTCTCTCTTGCTCTCTCTCTCTGCCCCTGCCCTGCTTGCTCTCTCTCTCTCTCTCTCTCTCAAAATAAATGAATAAACTTAAAAAAATAATAATACAATACAATAGTGGTAGGTTGGGGTTCGTATTTTTCCATGATTTAGTATACTAGACCTGGATGTGTCCTACGGCCCAGCTGCCAGTGTCCCTCCCGGTGTCCCCAACAGAACTGAGGTCCAGAGAGAAGAGATCCAGGCGCAGTGGCTCAGATCCTGATGGACACACAGGATGACGTCTGAGACTGAGACCCACTGGCCAGCAGAGACTAGGAGGAGGCGAGGGTCAGGCCGAGTCGTGACCACAGTGCCTCTGCACCCCCCGCCCCCGCCACCCTCCCCACTGCAGGTGCTCAGGAACCCACTGGAGGGCTTCTTGGAGGCCGGGACTGCGGCTGTTTGTGGTTCTGAGCAAGGACTGCTGTAGCTTTCAGAGAGTGGGTGTCCTCAGTCTACGTGGGGACTCCTCTCCCCTGCCTGCACTTGCCTTCACTTGGAAATGTCACTGTCATCTCAGACCCAGGTCATAGAAAGCCATCTGGTCATCACCTCCCAGAGCTTGTTCTCCGATAACCTGCTTTGAGCCCTTGTACGAGAGTCAGAGGCCGGGAACCGCAGACACCATGGAGTCCCCCTCCTCTCGAGGGCCCCTCCCCTCCGTCTTCCTCCTGCGGTCGCTCTGTCCATGCACCCTCCCCACGAGGTACCTCACCCCTCATTCAGTATGTCCCCAGAACTGAGATGTTTCTGCTTGCTGGTCTGGCCGTCTCCATTGGGGCTCCCCCCTACGTGGCTCCCCGCAGCTGTTCCCATACTTGTTCTTGAAGATCATCAAGGATCTCCACCGGCTACGGATTAGTTAGCTCCTTGGCTCACTTCCCAACCAGACCCTATTTCCTGCAGCCGCTGAGCCTCTCTCTGGACAAAACAGATTCCCTCCCCTTTCTCAGTGACCTTGACAAAGATAATCCCCAACTATTTGCGGGACACTGGTATTTGGAACCACCTGAACACTCTTCCCCAACCAGCAAAACAAAAGCAGCAAATCTCTGTTCCCATAGATGATGAGGATCCAATGAGATAAAGCGGGTTTAGGAAAACCACAGCACTCTGGTGGCCCGTCGGGCAGTGTACTCAACCCACGATGCTGTTTTCATGTCTCCTCCTATGATGTGCGTTATAGGTTTATTTTTCTTCCCCTCCGCCTACCAGGGACATTTCCCCTCCCTTCCTCCCCTTCTCTCCCATCTCCAAATTCTGGCCTTTCTCTGGACCAGCCGCTCAAGCTTTCTCCGTAGGTGGATGCCCAGTATTACAGTCTTGACAGATTTCCTCAATATCTTCCCTGCCTCAAGATCTTCCAAGTGTGCTCTGTCCCTTGTAGGCTGAAACTCTATATAGTTTTCACCCTTGTCAACATCGTCATCATCAATATCATCAATAAGTGTTTGTAAATACCTAAAGATACGAGGACCCTGTTGAGACTCTAAACAGCCTCAGTAAAGCATCTGCAGTCTTCCAGAGACATGAAATGATGAGGCAGCAAGATTGCTACCTGGGCAGATGAATGGCAATGAAGGCGGCTGTATGTGTGCAGGGCCTAAGGCTGGCATCGAGCGGCTTTCTCGGCCTGAGGTCTGTGCGCTCACGGACACACACAGCTTCTGAAGTGGGCCGTGACTCCATCTACCCATCAGGCATCGTGTCTGGTGTGGAAATTTCTCGTGTGCCCTCCTCAAAATGCGCAGATATTATTCTGTGAAATCAAAACACGAAGTCACAACTTTATCGGCACATAGTGTCATAATCTGTCAGTTGCCTTCGTCAAGTGATACGGAAATTGCAACTAGAGCCACGTGCCATTTTGACATTAAGGAGCCTCTGTTCGAAAGAAACGTTGCCGTCTGGAGCGCCTGGGTGACTCTCAGTGGGTTAATAAGCGCCTGACTCTTGGTTTCCACTCGGGTCATGATCTCACAGTTCCTGGGTTCAAGCCCCATGTCAGGCTCCATGCTGATGGTGCAGAGCCTGTTTGGGGTTCTCTCTCTCCCCATCCCTCTTTCTCTCTCTCTCTCTCTGCCCCTGCTTGCTCTCTGTCTCTCTCAAAATAAATAAACTTACTTAAAAAAAATGTCATCCATTAACATAACGCCGGCTCTTAGGTAATTCAGATTTGATTGGCCCATGGTGGGGACTTGGGCCCTTGGAAAACTTCCCAAGTGCTTCTTCAGCATAGCCAGGAGGAGTCCCCTGGTCTCAGCCTGTGTCCTTAAGCCCAGAGCCCACAGAGGCGTCTCAGATGTGGTTTTTCGCTGTGTCTTCAAGAGATCAAAGCATACAGAACAGGGTGTATGGTGAGGCACAGACAGGGGGCACGCTTGTGGGTTTTCCAGGGGCAGGGAACATGAGACCTGTTGCCAGCCAAGTGGGGGAAGAGGAAGGGAGATTCGGGATCGAGGGTCCGGGGAGAGCCCTGCCTTCCCAGTGGCACCGGTAGCTACGGCCCTGCAGGGGACAGGTGTGTGATGGCCTGGAGTCTGGCATTGAGTCCCGGAGCCCAAATGGAAGCACACTGACAGTGTTTGCTGTGAAGCAGTTCAGAGCCTTTTTGGATCTATTATTATTTTCTCAGAAAGAGCCAGACATCCATTTTGTTAGTGTGAAATGTTCCAGGTTTTTCACTGTTGGCTGAGGTCCGTGTGTGTGCCCAGGCAGATGCATGCACACATGTAACACCGAGCTGGACAAAATGCATCCCGGGGTGTCCTTGCAGCCTGCAGGGTTGCAGCTCTTGCACGGGGGTGTGATTGGGGTGCGGAGAAAGGGGTGAGAAAATGCACGCCTCGCAGCGGGTGCTGGGTTGCCGGCAGGTGGAGGGAACCCCAGGAGGCAGCAAGATGGCCTGGTAGAGGCTAGGTGGTCAGGGACATGGCCTTTATACTGAGGTCAGTGATGAAAGCTGGGGCGGCTGCTTGGAGAGATTCTTTCTTGTTAATTCTTTTTTAATGGCTCTTTATTTTTGAGAGAGACAGACATAGAGCGTGAGCAGGGGAGGGGCAGAGGGAGAGGGAGACACAGAATTGGAAACACGATCCAGGCTCCGAGCCGCCAGCACAGAGCCCAACACAGGTCTTGAACCCACAAACCATGAGATCATGACCTGGGCCAAGATCAAGAAGTGGGTGCTTAACCCACAGAGCCCCCCAGGTGCCCCAGATGTAAGGTTTTTAACGAGAAAAAAGGAAATAAATTCGTGTCTACGTTTCACAATAGAGGGTAAGCCTTGAATGTCACTCCTAATCCTTGTGTTAACCAGTGACATGAATGGCAGTAGTTTGTGGCCTTTTCTGAATCCCATTTGCTATTTTCTCCCCAATTTTAAGCGGCCTCTTTTGTTTTACAAGCAATACACAAAATTAGGAAATGCATAGCAGTGAAAAGAGCCAAACCCTATGCTACCCGTCACCCATTCTTCGGTGCCTCTTTCTGGACTGCTTATGACCCATTGCTACAATGGGTAACTCTTAAAAATGGGATTTTCCATAACTGATAATAATTATTTTTTTAAAAAATCCTTATCAAGCACTGTGGCATATCAAATTATATACTTTTAAAGTATATTTAACTAGTACCAGCACAGGGGCTCCTGGGTGGCTCAGTCACTTAAGTGAAGTCTTTGACTTTGGCTCAGGTCATGATCTCATAGGTCGTGGGTCTGAGCCCGTGTCCAGCCCTGCACTGACAGAGCAGAGCCTGCTTAAAATTCTCCCTCTCCCCCTCTCTCTGCCCCTCCCTCAATCGTGCTTTCTCTGCGTCTCCCTCTTTCTCTGTTCCTCCCCTGCTCACATACTCTCTCTGTCTCTCTCTCTCAAAAATAAATAAAGATTAAAAAAAATAATAAAAAATAAAAAAGATTGTTCTGAAGGAGACTTCAGACCTGTTACCTTTCGGTGGATTGGCAGGACTTGGGGGATAAGGTGGGCAGGAATGGCCCCTGGGATCGGGATGTCTGCTTTCCATCCCTATTCTGACACCCCGATAACCAGGGGCCTTCAGGGGAGCTACAGATCTCTTGGACCCCAGTTTTCTCAGCTGCCAAATATCCTGAAGACTGAACGAGGTGACCCGCCCAAGGCTGTTATTAGCATGGGTCCTGATGCTGGGAAGACAATTACAAAATACCTATGGCTTCTGTAAAGTAAGGTCCTTATGTATAAATAAATGTCTACACAAGCAGGCTTTTCTGAGGGCTGAGAAAAACTTGTAAGAATGATTTGTCGGGTGGGGCATCCAGGGGGCTCATCAGGTTAAGCGTCCGACTCTTGAGCTCGGCTCAGGTCGTGATCTCACGGTTGGTGAGTTCGAGCACTGACAGCTCAGAGTTCGCTTGGGACTGTCTCCCTCCCTCTCTCTGCCCGTCTTCTCACTCGCACTCTCTATGTCAGAATAAATAAATACACGTTTAGGGAAAATAAAGCAAAAAAAAAAGAATGATTTGTCAGGAGGAAGCATCCTCACGGGTGATCGTATGGACTCCGAAGTCGGGAGCTCCCCCCTCACCCCCTCTTTCTGTGCCGCCCCTGCTTTAGGAGGAAGACGAAGGGTCGCGCCCCTCCTCCGCCTGGGAAGCCCGCCACCCCGAACGCGCACAGTGGACAGACACTTCGCCGAGACGTGTCGCCTGGCCCTCCACAGAGCCTGCTGCACATGGAGAGCCTGGAGAACAGCTCGGTGGCCGTCACCGTGGTTCTGCCCAGCGGGCTGGAGAAGAAGAGCGTGGTCAGCGGCAGGTAAGGGCCCTGGCGCCTCGGGGCAGAGGGGCGGGGGTCACTGCCATCCAGCCTCGGGTCCAAGGAGAACCGAAGAGTGGATCCTGAGAGACTGTGCTCGCTCCCTTGTCAGGCAGGATCTGGGGCCCCTGGGGTACAAATCTGGGCCTGGGTGACAGTGTGGAATGACCGCATGCCCCCCCCGTCCTCCTTCGAGAGCAAGGGCTGCGCAGCTCAGTCCTGGGAGAGGGTAAGCTCAGGGGAGGGGGCCCAGCAGCACCCAGAGTCCGCATTCCGGGCGCTGAGGTTATACAGGCTGAGAGGCCCTCCGAGTGACCACTGACAGTCTGGCCCCCAGAAGTATAAATACACGGATCAGATTTCCAAACACAACTTCCAGAGCAACTTTAGACTGATGGCTAAAACCCAACCCATGGATCTTAAGTTTAAAAAAAAAAATTAACGTTTATTCACCCTGGAGAGACAAAGAGAGACAGAACATGAGTGGGGGAGGGGCAGACACAGAACCAGAAGCAGGCTCCAGGCCCTGAGCTGTCAGCACAGAGCCCGACGTGGGTCTCAAACTCACAAACCGCGAGATCATGACCTAAGCTGAAGTCGGACGCTTAACCGACTGAGCCACCCAGGCGCCCCATGGATTTTAAATTTAAGACGAACAGTTTTCAGCCCCGAGATACCCACCTGAATCCTTTGTGAGATCTGACCTGCCCAGGAATGTGCCTGAGGTCAGGGTTACGTGCCCTTCTTCCCATGTCAGCCACAGAAGGCAAAAGGGAGACATTGGCAAAGCTTCCTGCAATCATAGGATTAAGATTTTCAATACTGATAGAATTTCTGATTTTTTTCCAAAATATATCATTACATTGATCAATTTTGTGCTACTATCTTTTTAAATGTTTATTTATTTCTGAGAGCGTGAGCGGGGTGGGGCAGAGAGAGAGGGAGACACAGAATCCGAAGCAGGCTCCAGGCTCCGAGCTGTCAGCACAGAGCCCGACATGGGGCTCGAACTCACTGACCGTGAGATCATCAGCTGAGCCAAAGTCGGAAGCTCAACCCACTGAGCCCCCCAGGCGCCCCAATTTTGAGCTACTATTGATGTCACTGATAACTCTATTTTAACAAAGTCATAGGAACACAGACGTTAAATCTCAGTGTTCATACAGTTTTTACAATAGAGTGATACAGTAATCAAGTATAGAGACTTTGAAGCATAAAGATAGATTTGTCTAATTCTGAGGCAGGAGTGAATAGAAGTCCTGTTTCTTGGAAAACAAGGAGAACAAGAAGTGATTGAACATATTTCAATCCTTCAGTGCTCAGATATACTTTTTAAAATGGATAGTGTGGAAATCACGTCACTGTGGGTGGCTTTTATTCTTGGCGAAGCATTGAAGACAGCAATGGAACACTTTTTTTTTTAAGTTTATTTATTTTGAGAGAGAGAGAGAGAGAGAGAGAGAGAGAGCGTGTGAGTGAGCAGGTGGGTAAGGGGCGGGGGTGGGGGGAGAGGGAGAGAGAGAGAGAGCGAGAGAGAGAGAGAGAGAGAGAGAGAGAGAGAGAGAGAGAGAGAATCCCAAGCAGGCTCCACACTGTCAGTGAAGAGCCCAACGTGGGGCTGGATCCCATGAGTCACGAGATCATGACCTGAACCTAAATCAAGAGTCAGATGCTTAATCAGCTGAGCCACCCAGGCGCACTTGTATTTTAAAATGTCAGTATTTAGGGGGCGCCTGGGTGGCTCAGCCAGTTGCATGTCTGACTTCGGCTCACATCGCGAACTCACGGTTCATGGGTTCAAGCCCCACGTCGGACTCTGCGCGGACAGCTCGGAGCCTGAAGCCTGCTTCGGATTCTGTGTCTCCTTCTCTCTCTGCCCCTCCCCTGCTCATGCTCTGCCTCTCTCTGTCTCTCAAAAATAAATAAACGTAAAATAAAAAAAAAATTTTTTAATGTCACTATTTAGATTCTCCCTGAAATTTTATGCTTTGCAGCTGTTTATACTGAAAATTCTAGGTGGCAACTCGATGTGCACAGGGCTACGTACACCTTAAAAATTGCTTCGTGAGGTGTGCAAGCAGGGACCGGAAGCAACTTCAGTGTATGGCTGAGAGCTGTTGAGTCGTGGGACACGGCATCTTCTCCCATGCTAGGTGATGTCAGCCTGTTTCCCAGGGTGATACCACCTGCCCACACGCCCAGCGTGGCGCTCGCCCCCCAGGGGGAACCCAGCAACCAGGCTTCATGCGACAGGGGCTTCCAGTGACAGGAGTTTCCGGTTTCTTTGTTTTACAGAGCGGTTCGTGTGCTCAGTACATTTCTCCCGCGGAACTTTCGCTTGAGGCACATGCCACATTATTCTAGGTTTACAAACGAATAGGTGCGTGACGCTCTATCAGCGAACGTATGACGGTTTACTTGCCGTCCTTGTATTCTCAACCCAGTTTTTAGTTACGCTGAAAAATACCATTTTACTGAGGTAGGATTAAGATATAAAAACTGTGAATATTGACTGTGACCTACCCGATGGGCCTGTAGCTAAGTGTACCCCCCGTGAAACCACTGCCACTGTCAATCTGCTTACGTATTTTTTGGGAAAGTGGCCTCTGAGTCCCGTCGCGATACTCTCATATGTGCGAATGCACACAGAGAGAATGCCTGCCTGACAAGTACAAGTATTATTTTGAAAGTCATTTTCTTTCTTTACATATATATTTTTTTAATTTTTTTTAATGTTTATTTATTTTTGAGAGGGAGAGAGAGGGAGAGAGGAGCAGAGAGAGAGAGACATGGAGACAGAACTAGAAGCAGACGCCAGGCTGGGAGCTGTCAGCACAGAGCCAGACACGGGGCTTGAACTCACGAACCGTGAGATCATGACCTGAGCTGCAGTCGGATGCTTAACCAACTGAGCCACCCAGGCATCCCCATTTTCTTTTTTTGGTTTATTTATTTTTTTATTTATTTTGAGAGAGAGAGAGAGAGAACACACACACAAGTGCAAGCAGGGGAGGGGCAGAGAGAGGGAGAGAGAGAGTCCCAAGCTCCCACGCAGGCTCCACGCCTTCAACGCAGAGCCCGACTCGGGGCTCCATCTCACAAACCGTGAGATCGAGACCTGAGCCGAAACCAGTCGTCAGATGCTTAACCGACTGAGCCACCCGGGCGCCCCCGAACACCATTTCCAAACTGAACACGTTCTTCCAATTTTATCCTTAAAAAAGTTGCTTTTCCTTACAAAGTAGAAACTACCACTGGGTAGTTTGTAGCCAGGAGAATACGGGCAGCTTTAACGAGGGATATGAAAACACTTTCCTCTTTCCCAACAGTGAAGTATAACCCTTTCTCCCAGGCTTCCTGCGGGATTAAGTGAGTCAGAGCTGCAGCCTGTGGGCTTTCGTAACTGGGTCCTTGGCATCGTGACCCTTGCTGATACAGCAGGTGCTTGCTTGGGGAACTGGTTTTATATGTCACACTCTTTAATAATACCCGAGTGGGTTGAAGTCCCAATTACTGACCCTTGCCTCAAATAGATCTACTAATTACTAATCGATGTGGTTTCTCTCTCCGGTTTTTCTAGAGAACGTGTCCCATAGTTCATGGGACAAGCAAGCAGTTTGTAATTTGTAATCAGCCCCTTAAGCATGCTTTCTCCTGTTAGGAAAGATTCTCCTAGAGAGAACATTAGTTTATTGCAGTCTGATGATGGTGTTCTGTGTATGACTGATGTTTGTTCTTTTTTTTTTTTTTTTTAAGCTTCCTTTGGATTTAGAAACTTAAATGAAAGACTCAGTCTGTTCTTATAGAAATTATGACATAAGAATTCTTGTTCTGGGCCGTTCTTTTTTGTTTTTTTAAGTTTATTTAATTTTGAGAGAGAGAAAACACACACACACACACACACACACACACACACACACACACACACACAACTTGGGAAGGAGCAGAAAGAGAGAGAGAGAATTCCAAGCATGCTCAGTGCAAAGCCTGACACAGGGCTTAGTCTCACGAACCATGAGAACATGATCTGAACCCAAATCAAGAGTCGGACACTCAACCGACTGAGCCGCCCGGGCACCCCTGTTCTTTCTGGGCCATTCCTAAGAGAAATGCTGCGGTCTGTGTTTAGGAATGGTGTTACCAGCACGGCATGTGGGTGGTAAACGAGGCCACCAATTCAGTTCCATCGCTTTAGCTGGGGCACACTTAACGAAAAGACCTTTGAAAAGACCTTAGCCGAAAGAGAGCCTCACAAGCTGTGTCAGCCTCTAGAATGTTGGGGCTGTGTCTTTCGACGTGGGAAATCAGGTCCATGTTGGCACATAAACCCAGGAGGCCCCAGGGCAGGAAAAGGCCGATGTTCCCTCTGCGGAAACACAGGAAATCTCCCTCGGAATTCATTCCTGCGATTCTTCCAGCAGAGGCCATTGGACCCCCTTTCCCACAGACGCACTTAAAATTGTTCAGGGGTTTTCGGGCCCCAGAGCTTCTGGAACAGCACAGGCTCTCATAGCACAGGCATTGGGTTTCTCGTTCCTTCTGGAGAGAGCATACCTGTTCCAAGGTAAAGGGGAGGGAGGCCGTGAGCCACCGTCAGCTCTGGGGTGCCTTCACCCCTCGCCCCCTGACGTGTTAGGGAAGCCTCTCCCGAGGAGCCCGGGGCTCTGGGGGCCAAAGGAAGCTTGTTCTTCTCTGCTGCTCAGCGAGCTGAGGAGGTGAGGTGAGAAAGGCCAGTTCTGGTGCTGGGGAGGCAGCCACAAGAAGGCAGCTCCCTAAATAGCTGGCTAACAAGTTGGTTTGGTTTAGTTGATTGACGTTTCTGTTTGGGCAATATCTTCTTTTAGAACACTTTTAATTTTTCTAGAACAGCTGTAGTTTCCTCGAATTGAGAGGAAAGCACAGAGATTTCCCTGCCCCCCCCACGCATGATCTCCCCTCTTGTCTACGTCCCCCCAAAGTGGGACGCTCCTTACAGTCAGGAAGCCTGCCGGACACATCCTCCTCCCCCAAAGTCTGTCGTCGATGACCTTGCGGGACCATCTTTCTTTTTTTCTTTTTTAATTTTTTGTAACGTTTATTTATTTACTTTTGAAAGAGAGAGGGAAAGAGGGAGACACAGAATCCGAAACAGGCTCCAGGCTCCGAGCTGCCAGCACAGAGCCTGATGCAGGGCTCGAACCCACAAACCATGAGATCACGACCTGAGCCAAAGTACGATGCTTCACCGACTGGGCCACCCAGGCATCCCCCTAACACCTAACTTTTCTGGAGCACTAGGAGGAGGACATCCCAGCAAGCAGAAGGAAATAAAACTCACTTGCAAAATGACCCGTTTGTGCAAGAGACAGGGAGATCCAAGGGCCCAGACGTGAGGCAGCTGTGTGGGGCCGAGTCTCCTGAGCGCCCCGGGTCCCCATCAAACAAGATTATGAATGCCTCTGGGGACACAAAGCTCTGTTCCAGTGCCAAGCAAGTCGTGAGGAAACAGGCACATCAGAGCATTCATTTTCCTCAAGTATAGGGAGCACTAGTCTTCTGTTAAAAGCAGCGTGCAGATTTCACGTGCACGTTTAACATAAACACTAACATAACTTGAAAGATAACTGGGCTGCAATGCCTGGGGGGGCCAATCAGTTAGGGTCAGACTTCGGCTCAGCTCGTGATCTCACAGTTTGTAAGTTCCAGCCCCGCACCAGGCTCTGCTGTCAGCACAGAGCTCGCTTCGCTTCCAGTCTTCTCTCTGCCCCTCCCCGGCTCATACTCTCTCTCAAAAATAAATAAGCGTTTCTAAAAATGTTAAAACATGCAAATTTCACACGCCTGTATAAAATAAACACTAACAGGCGCCTGGGTAGCTCAGTCGGTTAAGCGTCCAATTTTGGCTCAGGTCATGATCTCACGGTTCGTGAGTTCAAGCCCCACGTCGGGCTCTGTGCTGACAGCTCGGAGCCCAGAGCCTGCTTCGGATTCTGTGCCTCCCTCTCTCTCTGCCCCTCCTCTGCTCATGCTCTGTCTCTCTCTGTCTCAAACAGAAACAAAAATTTTTAAAGAGTGTATAAGGGCACCTGGGTAGCTCAGTCGGTTGAGCGTCCGACTTCAGCTCAGGTCATGATCTCACGGTTCATGAGTTTGAGCCCCGCGTCGGGCTCTGTGCTGACGGCTCAGAGCCTGGAACCTGCTTCAGATTCTGTGTCTCCCTCTTTCTCTCCCCCTCCCCTGCTCGCTCTCTGTCTCTCTCAAAATTAAACAAACCTTAAAAACATTTTTTTTTTTAATCAAAATAAGAGGGGCACCTGTGTGACTCATTCAGTTAGGCGTCTGAGTTTGGCTCAGGTTGTGATCTCACAGTTCATGAGTTCGAGCCCTGCATCGGGCTCTGTGCTGACAGCTCAGAGCCTGGAGCCTGCTTCAGATTCTGTGTCTCCCTCCCTCTCTCTCTTTGCCCCTCCCCTGCTCGCACTCTGTCTCTCTCTCTCTCAAAACTATAGAAATATTAAAAAGTAATAAAATAAACACTAATATAACTTTCAAGGTAATTGGGCAGAGGCACCTGGGTGGCTCAGTCAGTTGAGTGTCTGACTCTTGATTTGGGCTCAGGTCATGATCCCAGGGTCATGGAATCGGGCCCTGCATCAGACTCGACACTGAGTGTAGAAACCGCTTGGGATTTTCTCTCTCTCCCTCTCCTCCCTGACTCCACTCCTGCTCTCTCTCTCTCAAAAAAAAAAAAAAAAAAAAATTACACGTAATCGGCCGTGAATCAGTTCCCCCCAGGGGGCGCATTGGCTCACCTGCCACGTAAGAAGCAAAAGCCTGCTTGTGTTATGACCTGGACGCAGGAGGCTCCAGACTTGCAGGAAGATGTCCTCCAAGATAGAGGTCAAGGGTGATGAGGTCCAAGTTCCGAGAGAGCACAAGTTACGTGGGGAGAGCTTAACCAGCCTGCACCCATGTTGATATCACCTGTCCACACCTCCCCAGGTAACAGCCCGTGGCCAGAAAACTTATCAGGCTCTCCAGCCTCTGCACGTTTCTCTCTAGGTCAAGGTGTTCCGACCAGCATGGTTTTGCAAACAGTTTGAAAAGTCTTAGAGAGGGCACGTCCGTCCAGTTGGCGTAACCCCATCTGTCCCCAGGGTCACGTACTGAGACCCTTGCGGGCTGTGGTGGCTGCCTGGCCCCGCGAGGCATTTGGGTTCTGTGAGGGTGTGGCCAGCAAGATTTGGGGACTCTGGTGCCGTCATCCTGATGACTTGGCTTCAGACTTGTACGTGAGGTGAAGGTTCCCCTGGTCATTTTGCTGCCGTCTCGTTCCCTCCGGCCTCACTTAACGGGCCCGGGACCAGACCCTAGTCGGTGACCCTAGCCTTGAACGTAGAGCCCTGTCTCTGACCCACGAGCTTCTCTGGCTGTGGGCTTCTTCAGTCTCCTGTCCCTTCATTGTCCTTTTGTGTGTCCTGCCTGTGTGTTTCTTTGTACCCGACCTCGTCTGTCGGGACCGCCTCTTGGCTGGCCCCACGCACGCTTTGCCATGCCCTGCCCCTCTGATGCCACATGGAGCTGCCATCTGGACGGGCTCCCTTGTAGCTACATCTTGCCTTACTCAAGACTTGGGGCTCCTACTGGCCTCTTACGAAAGGCCAGTAAGAAACTAGGCTGCGTTTGACCAGTTTCGGGTTCGACGGTGCGTGCAGATGAAGTGTGTTTGTTTTAACATCATGGCCAGGAGTAGCTACCTGAACGTAATTTGTAACCCGGGCACTGAGGGACCCGTTCATCTAATGAACGTATTTGTACTAAATGCTCATTTCAGGAGTACTGCGAGTGCAGTAGTTTTCCAAGTGTGGTCGCAGACCAACGGCGGCCGCAGCCCTGGGAACTTGTCAGAAAGAGGGATTCCCGGGGCGCCTGAGGGGCTCCGTCGATTGAGCGTCTGACTCTTGGTTTCGGCCCAGGTCACGATCTCATGGTTCGTGAGTTCAAGCCCCACATTGGGCTCAGTGCTGACAGTGTGGATTCTCTCTCTCTCTTTCTCTGCCCCACCCCTGCTCTCTCTGTCTTTCAGAATATAAATAAACTAAAAAACTGAGTAAATAAATAAAAGAAAAGAAATACAAATTCCCAGACCAGTCCTGGTGAATCAGAAACTCTGAGTGGAGCCCAGCAATCTGACCTTCAATACACCCCAAATTTCAGATTATATGTTAAACTTCAAGAACCCCGACTGCAACACATGCCACTGGCTGTGTGAGAACGACCTGGAGAAGTGCGCAGTCCCCGAGAGGGAGCCCAGGGTCTCACTGGCTGGATGGCAGGAAGAAGGCAGGAATTAAGGTTAGTGTATGCAGCTCAGGAATGACCCTCAGCAGCCTGACCACAGGCAGGCTTTGCAGTGTAGATGAGAGTGCATCCCAGAGAGGGGCAAGCTTTGCGATATAGACGAGAGTGCGTCCCAGAGAGGGACAGGCTTTGCGGTGTAGACAGGAGTGCGTCCCAGAGAGGGACAGGCTTTGCGGTGTAGACAGGAGTGCATCCCAGAGAGGGGCAGGCTTTGCGGTGTAGACGAGAGTGCGTCCCAGAGGGGGCAGGCCTTACGGTGTAGACAGGAGTGCGTCCCAGAGAAGGGAAGGCTTTGCGGTGTAGACAGGAGTACGTCCCAGAGAGGGACAGGCCTTGCAGTGTAGACAGGAGTGTGTCCCAGAGAGGGGCAGGCCTTGCGGTGTAGACAGGAGTGCATCCCAGAGAGGGGCGACTCATTACCTCGACTTGTTGCCTGGCCCAGCTTGACGAGAGTAGGATGACATGGCCTCTCTGACTTCCCAGCCCCATGGTCCCCAAGAGCCCTCTCCTTTTCTCTGGTCCTGAGTGCTCTGCATCTGGCAAGACTGTGGGCACAGGCTGACCATCACCCTGCCAGGATTTGTAAAAGAACCATGTGAAAGAGGACTGGCTTTTCCTTATCAATTTTTTTTTTTTAAAGAGAGAGAGGGAGCATGTGCACAAGTTGGGGAGAGGGGCGGGGCGGGGGTGGGGAGAGAAAGACACAGAAACCGAAGCAGGCTCCAGGCTCCAGGCTCCGAGCTGTCAGCACAGAGCCCAATATGGGGCTCAAACCACAAACCATGAGACCATGACCTGAGCCGAAGTCGGGCACTTAACCGACTGAGCCACCCAGACGCCCTTGTAATTGTGTTTTTTAAAAGAAAGATGTAGGGAAAAATTGTATATCCTTTTTAAACTTAAAAACAGAGATTGCCACAAATACCAGGAAGTAAATATCATTCCTACGTTAGGAGCAGTTAAGAGGCATTTGGGGAACAGATTAAAGAGGCCGGAGGGAAAAGCAATATTGAGGAGCAGTTGGGAGAGGAAACCCTGGAGGTCTGCTGCGTGACCCCTGCACCCCTAGCATCTGCCACGCGACCCCTGCACCCCTAGTAATGTGGTTTGGGGTGATCAGTCCTCTAGTACTTGGAATCAGAGAGAGAGAGAGAGAGAGAGAGACCCTGCAAAGGGTGTTCGTGTTAGTCTTAGTTCAGACTGCCTTAAAATACTAGACACTGGAGTCTTCAACAACACACATGGCTTCTCGGAGCTCTGGCGTCTGGAAGTCAAGGTCACGGTACAGGCGGGTAGATTTCCTTCTGAGGCATCATCCTGGGTCATAGGCAGCTGCCATAGCTCTGTGCTCATGACCTCCTCTTTGTGGATACACAGAGCCAGCTCTCTGGTGCCCCTTCTTATAAGGACACTAATCCTACCGGATTAGTGCCACACTATGGCCTCCTGTAACCATAATCCCATCCTTAGAGGCCCCGTCTCCAAATATGTTGGGGGTTAGGGATTCAACATGAATTTGGGGAGGACACAGTTGTCCCCAGCAGTGTTAATGCAGGGTGTGCTTTGGGTGCTTAGCACTGATGGTCTAGACAGCTTTTGTAATACACCTGACTCTTCATTTGACATTGTAAGCCTGTCTGATTGCCTTAGTTTGCTTCATTGTAAGATTGGGGAAACTTCACGGTGTAGTGTCTCAAGGATGCCACTTGGAATCTTGGCATTTGCTGAGAGCAGGACGGAGCTCAGCCACATACAGATGGGATGTCTACTCTGAGCCGGGTACAGCATCTCACTGCACAGAATCCCAAAGCAGAAAAGACAGGAATGAGTCAACTCATGTATTTTGCAAACACATCACATTTACAAATGCCCGACACTGTGCTCAGTGCCTTACAAGTGTTCATTGACTTAAGTCTCTAACAGGTGGACGCTGTCATTGATGCCCTCACTGGTGAGGAAACTGAGGCACGGGGGGTGGGTCTGAGAACTGGTGAGTGTCGGTGCTGGGACAGCATCCCAGGGAAGCTCCCCTCAGGTGCCTCACTAAACTGCTCTGCTCCCATGGGAAGGATGCCCACACTTCACACGGCTGGTGTGTGCAAAGCTGCACATCAGGGTCAGGTGTTGCTGCATCCAAGGGCAGGTAGCGGGGGAGGTAAGGAGGGGTCAGGCTCAGGATGTGAGGAGAATGTGTATGAGTAAGCAGGCAACCTCTTCCTGTCTCCAGAAGTTTCTTAACAGATAACCTCTTGCAGTCTCCAGAAGGTTCTAAGCAGGCAACCTTTTCCAGTCTCCAGAAGGTTCCAAGCAGGCAACCTTCTCCATTCTCTGGAAGGTTCCTTCCTGTGGCCCAGTGGCATAGGGACTTGCTACAACCCCAGGAGGGCACACCCTGATACCCCATTGGAGAAGCTGTCAGCTCTCCACAGGTGAATCTGTAACAGAAGCCCACAGGGACCAGGAGGTGTCTCTGCCTATCACTGGGCACTGCCGTTGTGCTTTGGCTTTCCTCTCTTTCTGGGTGACTTTTTCCAGGAGCATCAGAGGAGCCTTGGAAGAACTGGCTTACTCTTGGGAGTTTGGCATTTTAAATGGCAGCTGATGGCAGATTAACCGGTGGGGCAGAAAGGCCACCCACCCCCACGTGCCTCATTTTACATGGACATGAACCTGAAAGGCGTATAGCAGGGCAGTAGTAAATCAGGTTGTGTTTGATTTTTATTTTGTATTTATTTTTTTAAACATTTATTTATTTTTGAGACAGAGAGAGACAGAGCATGAATGGGGGAGGGTCAGAGAGAGGGAGACACAGAATCTGAAGCAGGCTCCAGGCTCCGAGCTGTCAGCACAGAGCCCGACGCGGGGCTCGAACTCACGGACCGTGAGATCATGACCTGAGCCGAAGTCGGATGCTTAACCAACTGAGCCACCCAGGCGCCCCCAGGTCGTGTTTTAAATGAGCCTGGGGAAGGGTCACACCGAGCGGCAGACCCTGCAGGAGATGTTGTAAGATCAGGTCATGCTTTCGAACCCAAGTCCTCGTGTTTGTACCGGTGCACGTCCAGCTGCTTAAGTGAAGCCCAGGTTCAGTCCTCGTCAGCTGCATCCCTCTGGGGATCACCGATACAGATGTCCCGAAGGAGAAAAAGACAGCTATCAAAGCCTGAGTTCCTGTCACCCCAAAACCTCCTTACATCCCTGTGGGAGCCCCTCTGTCTTGGCTTGGGCTCTTGCCACTGGGAAAGGATAGTGTCCAGTGTGCTGGAACAGGTTGACTTTGTAATTGGCCTCTGTGTTCTTCATAAAATTTAAGCACATATGACAGCCAGGCATCTGGTGTTGAGTTTTATGATCATGCTCTTAACAGTGTTTTGTTTTGCTTTGCTTTGCTGCCTTCTCCTCCCCCCAGTTTTTTTTTGTTTTTTTGTTTTTTTGTTTTTTTTTTTTAGAGAGAGAGAGAGGCAGAGAGAGAGGGAGACAGGATCTGAAGCGAGCTCCGCGCCGACAGCAACGAGCCCGATGCAGGGCTCGAACTCAACAAACCCAAGTCAGACACTCAACCGACTGAGCCACCCGGGTGCCCCACCTCCCCCCAGTTTAATAGTAAATTTGAGGAGACAGGCCTCCAGCACATAGAATTTTCTTTGGAACTTCTTCCTCCCCCACCCGCCCCCAAAATTTTGTTGAGAAACTGCCTTCCGCCCTCAGTTCTTGACAATATCGCTGTAACTTGAACATGAGGAGCCCTCTGTGGGAAGGAACCCATCCTGCGTTAAGTGAGATAGCGAAGGCCAGCAGGGATCAGTCAGTTCTGGGAGGAAAGCCACTGGACACGCAAGGCAGAGACTTGGGCACCCCCTTCTTTATTCGGGTGGAAAATGGGTACGTGACTATATTAGCACATCTGGTTAAGTACTGGCTTGCGTGAGGGCAGGATGCTTACTTACTCTCAGTAATGGGGCAAATGCCACCCTGTCCCAGAGCTGGCTGCTCCCTTTTACAGCATCTAATTCAGTGTTTCAAATATGTCACCAAGTATTGCATTAAAAGAACAGAAGAGTGACATTACTAACTTTTGTGTTCTTTCTGGTTTATATTCTAAGATTAATTCAAATACTTGTGTGGCCGTTTATTTGTGTGTGCTTACCCTGGTGCCAGTAGACTGTGGGTGGAGACAGAGACCGGAAAGGAGCGAGCGTCAGATGGACCAGGGTCCCAGGCCCATCTGCCTTTTCCTGGAGACCCCACCCCTCAGCCTGGGTGACTGAGAAGGGGAGTGTGTAAGTGCCATCAAAGATACACAGGGCATGGGAACAAATAACATGAGGTCATTTTAGCATTGTTAGAAGTCTGCTTTCTGTACTGAGGCTTTTTTTTTTTTAATGTTTTATTGATTTTTGAGAGAGAGAGACAGACCACAAGTGGGGAGGGGCAGGGAGAGAGGGAGACACAGAATCCGAAGCAGGCTCCAGGCTCTGAGCTGTCAGCACAGAGCCCGACGCGGGACTCGAACCCAGCAGCCGTGAGATCGTGACCTGAGCCGAAGTCGGACGCTCTAGTGACTTGAGCCCCCCAGGCGCCCCTGCGTATGGAAGTTTTCAGTGGAACGTCCTCACATCTTGCAGCCTTTTTGTTGTATTGCATTAATCTCGCTGTCAGAATAAAGATGATTTTTGCCCCGGAGCTGAAGGAATCCAAGTTTACAGTGTTATTAGCTGGTGTGGCTGTGTGTGCTGGGCCACTTGGCGAGGGTGGGCGCTTCATCAGCCCTACAGCTGCCCCATCACAGTCCAGGGGGCCAGGAGTCTCCTGAACTCGGGTGACGCCAGTGTCCCCGAGTATCCCCCAATTCACACACATGCTGTTAATTACTTCCCAGATAGTAGGTGGGAGCAAATACTGTCATAGAGGAGATGGCTCTAAAAAGTTGTTTTGGGGACAGCTGGGTGGCTCAGTCGGTTAAGCATCCACTTCAGCTCAGGTCACGATCTCATGGTTTGTGAGTTTGAGCCCCGCATCAGGCTCCGCACTGACAGCTCAAAACCTGAAGCCTGCTTTGGATTCTGTGTCTCCCTCTCTGTCTCCCCCTCCCCCACTCACACTCTGTCTCCCTCTGTCTCTCTCAAAAATAAATAAACACTTAAAAAACTAAAAAAGAAATCAGAGGAAAGACGTATGCTTTTTGAAAGGTGTATATGCTCCATTGCTTGGGAAATTTCAGGAAAGAGAGGTCGGCTTTAAATATAAAAGCATTCTGCCCAGCAGATATAAAAGAGGCAAATGAAATTCTTTGGAGGAATCCACACTGTTATTCTTCTCCCATGGTAAATAATCCCCTGTGGTGGGGGACATTATGAAAATCTTGGACATTCAAACTAGGGCATTTTCTTAGTTGTTTTTTTTTTTTTTTTTAAGCCATGCTTTTTTTTTTTTTTAGCTATCATCTTCGACTTAAAATCTTCAGTTTTTAAGATACATTATAATTTTGAATAACTGAAAGTCTAGTTTTTAGTGATCTCACTTGTGCTAACTGACCTCCTAGGATTCAACTCAGCATATCCATGGATTTAACTACAAGTGTAGCTCTTTCCCCCGCTCTTACGGGTTTGATCTACTGGACGCTTTTTCAGCTCTGTTGTTTACTAGTGTTGCAAATGTTACAACTGTGTCGTCCAGTACAGTCATGCATCAGGAATTCACGAGCTGCCGTTGCCCTTGATAAGCATGACCAGACAGAGGACTGCACATTCACCTGCTGGTTTGTGTGTTTGGGCCTTCCCAAGCTTGACCGAAGGGAGAGTGCAAACGTCCCTAATTAATGTGATTTGTTTCCATTTTTGCAGCCATGCAATGATGGACCTGCTGGTTGAACTTTGCCTTCAGAACCACCTGAATCCATCCCACCATGCCCTGGAGATCCGGTCTTCGGAAACCCAACAGCCTTTGAGTTTTAAGCCAAACACTTTAGTTGGGACCCTGAATGTGCACACTGTGTTTCTCAAAGAGAAAGTTCCCGAAGAGAAGGTTAAGCCTGGCCCACCTAAAGCACCTGAGGTCAGTAGGACAAGCGGACCCTTTGTCACCTGAGGACATATGCAGACACCTGTGGCCCAGGTGTTGAGGAGGGGGCTGGTGGGGCCCCTCTTATCTAAGTAACACCTGCAGACAGCTGTTGTTGGAATGCCTACTAACAACGCCGGGCAAAGTGAGGCCTTAACTGGGCTTCTTTTCAAAGATAGAAGTAAACTGAGCTTAATAACATTCACGGTTGTAACTTTGCTCCTTCGGGTGTTATAGAAGAGGAATCAGTCTAGACCAGAGCCATCCACTGGAACTTTCTGCACAGATGGGAATGGTCTGTAACCCTGCATGTTCCAAGGAGGCCGCCCCTGGCGCGTGTAGCTAGTTATTAAGCAGGTGTGATGCAACTTGTGTGATTGAGAAACTGAGCTGTTAATTGTATTTAATTTTAATTCATTTACATTGGAATAACCACAAGGAGCCCATGGCTACCATGTTGAATTAGGTAGAACCGCTCTAGAAAATCCTAGGTCTTTCAGTCCAAGGAAGCTATGGCGATACAGGGAAGATTTGAACTTCTCCTAGACAGAGGAAAAACAGGAGTTTTCCCTTTGGAGAAACTGACGTCCGAAATTTGTACTCAGTGCACTTGGGGAATATCTCATACACAGGTTTATTTCAGGCTTTTGGTTATTGGTTAAAATGAACTCCAGCTGCTTATGGTACTTCTTAATAAAGCTTTGCTGTGAATCTTTTAGTGCCATTGGAAAGCTTTTAGGTGCTTGGAATATCTACTAAATTTTTCTGCTTTTAAACATGGCAGTTTGGCCAGCAGTTCATCTTCTGTACGTTTTTAGGTTTGGGTGGTTAATAAATTATAATCGGTGCCATCGATACTCTGGAAAGGGGCATGGGATCCAACGAACTATTCAGCACACACTTAGTGGGTCTACTCTTCAGGGCGTTCGGACAATGTCGAGTCAGTAAAGGCCAAGAAAAAGTTGCCTTTATGAACCTTTGGCATATTAAAATTTTTTTGACGGGTCCGTTTATCACTAGACATTTAGAATCAGGTGTAGTCAAACCGATTGGTTTTTTCCCTGATTATAATGGCTCTCATTATATGTTTATTACATGTATATGTCTGCTGTATGCCTCTTATATAGTCCCAGCTTAAATATGTGTATGTAGTATATATACACAAAAATATGTATATACACAGACATGTATACATACCGTATATACTTATAGATATATTAATATATTTATGTGGGTCTTTGGCTATTTGAACAAAAATTTGATATCTTGGGGTTTTTTTTAGGATTTTTCTTGAAATTGAATTATTCGTGATACTTTCAAATGATTTTCATGTAGACAATATGTGCAAGTGCCTTGTGTTCAGGTCTGTTGGGATCCTTGAAAGATGGTAGTTAGGCGTAGGTGTTAAATTATAAATCAGGATCCCTCCCGATGTCCATTCCCTTGTATTGTTAGCAGTTTGTTCCTTAGTGAGCGAGGCTACGGTCAGTGGTTTATTCCAGGTGCATATTGTTCACTACTGAGTCTGCCATTTCCCCCCATGACCCACTCAGTTTCTGGAGAAGGGCCCGGGCTGCCCCAGATCTTGCCGCACTCATTCTAGAACACCAATAGGGGTTGGAGCCGTGTGCAAACACGCTCTTATAGAATACTTTCGTCCGGTATGTTCTTCCAGAAATCCGTGCGCTTGGTAGTGAATTACCTGCGAACGCAAAAGGCCGTGGTGCGTGTGAGCCCCGAGGTGCCGCTCCAGAACATTCTCCCAGTCATCTGCGCAAAGTGTGAGGTCAGCCCAGAGCACGTGGTGCTCCTCAGGGACAACATCGCCGGGGAGGAGCTGGAGCTGTCCAAGTCCCTCAACGAGCTGGGGATCAAGGAACTCTACGCGTGGGACAATAAACGAGGTGAGGCCGCCCTGCGTCTTTGACGCCCGCTGGGGGAGAGCCCGGGCAGGAATCGCCGTGCCTGGATTTTCAGGCCACTCAAGCTTCGTCCAGAGTTGAAGTGGGCAGAAAGTAAATTTGGTCTGTTCCTGTTCCCCTCGATTGTAATGATGCGTCTCCCCCCATCCTGAGCCTGTCCTGCTCATTCCCTGTCTCCTGCGAGCTTCTGTGACGTGAATAAAAACAGGCCCTGGACCAGAACTACTCACAAAGCCCGCATGAACCAGTTTCTCTTGGATTTCTTTTTCAGTACCTGCCCCAAGTCTCAAACATTGCTCATTGTCAGAACCAGCTGACAATTCAGCTTTTTCTAAAACTGCCCGAATGAATTATAGTTCAGGAGATCAGTCCTCGAGAACCACCCACAAGGCCATGTGGGGCTTCCTCAGCGTTGATGCCAGAGACACCTAATGCTCGTGTGAATTTGGTACTTGACCTGACGGCCCAGAGCCTCTGGGGGAGCGGCCGCTCTCGAGACCATTCACTGTTGGCACAGAGGCTGATAGGTGCGTAAGCAGATTTCCCTGATTGACACAAAAGGCTGACCATATTGAAACAGCTGCCAGACCAAAATAAATCAATGAATGAGCAAGTAAAAAAATAAATACATAGCCCTTGACTTTAGAACTTACTGAAACGAACTTCATATAAGTGCTTTTTAATGAGGCTCATTTGATCTGTTGCCTTGTATTTATTCCACAGATACCAAGTGGGTAGGTTTTTAAAGTATAAACCTATCCTGTTTTTTCGTGTTTCTCTAGTGTCCTTCAGATTCTTCCGGGAAAATCTGTTTCTCTTATTACTGATGTCATTGCAAAATCAGTGATCATCATGGAATCTCTCTCCTCTGCCAAATCTCCCACAGGTTCTGGACCCCAGGTCTCATTTGCCATTCGAGGAAGGGTTTTAGCTCAGTCACATATAAAATGCATAGACTATTTATTCCTGCAAAAAAAAAAAAAAAAGAAAAAGAAAATAAAGTGCTCTGACATTTGAGAGCAATGCATCTTGTGCTTTATGCCGCATCTCTCAAAAACTCAGACAAGATTATTCCCAGCATCTGCTCCGAGGGTTGGATATAGTGGGTGTGTCTGTCAGGCTCTTATCAGCCCTGTTTAAATTTGGTTTCTGTGCCTCTTTGGAAATAGAGCTTTCATTTGGTAAGACAAGAAAAAAAAAAGGAGAAAAGGAAAGAAAAGAAAGAAAAACTGTCCCCACAAATATGTGAAAGCAAAAAGCTTGCACAAACACGCATTTCTCTTCTAGGTCAGTCATCAGCTCTATCTGTTGGGACCCCAGCAGCGTCCCCAGAAAATAAAGGAGTAACAGCCGGCACAGGCATGGTGGGTGACCGGCCCCTGCCCGGGACACGGTGTCTCTTTCATCTGGACCGTACAGTGCCATGTGCTCTGCCGGCTGTGCAGTATTTGATTACCATCCCCGCCAAACGCCTTTATCCCTACTGGCAGTCAAGTATTTGGGAAGAAGGGAGAACATTCCAGAAGATGTCTGCGGGGAGCCCTCTCTCTAGGCCCCTCTTGCATTACATCCCCTCCCCAGCCAGCAGCTGCTCCAGAGCGGGCAGGGCCAAGGCCGGAGGCGGGGCCAAGGCCGGAGGCGGGGCCAAGGCCGGAGGCGGGGCCTTGCTAGGCAGAGGCCCAACTCTTCTGGAATTCCCGGGATTGGCAGGCTGGAGAAGCAGAAGGCTTTGCTGCCACCTGCTTCCATAGGAGCTCTTAGCAGCCCGGCAGCTGCGGGCTGGAGGAGATCAGGGGCTGGGGACTTGGCCCCTCTCCTGCAGGGGCGCAAACAGCACCACCCCCCCCACCCCCACCCCCCCGCCCGGGGCCTGCAGGGGGCGGGGGCCAAGGCTGTACTCAGGGGCTGGTGCAGACCAGCGAGGCTTGCCCTCACTCTCTCCTTGCCTGCTTTTTCCAGTTCTTCTGACCAAAACTCAGTCGGAGCCTTCCCTGAGCTGTCAAGGTACAGTGAACCTGCAGGCCTGCTCCCACCCCAGCTGGACTTTGCATGGCTCTGGGCTAGGACGATGCATGCAAGTGCACTGGCGTAGAGGAGCTGAGGGAACGCAGGCTTGCCACGCCGGGCCTCCGGGGGCGTGTCTGTCGGCTGCTAGGCGGCTTCGGTTTGGCGTCTTGACGCCCTGGTTGCCTAAGAGAAGAATGTCCCTTGTGTGGGAGTTCGCTCGGTGGGTCCACCCGCTAAGCAGTGAAGGAAGCTGTTGCAGAAGATGGGTCCTTCCGGAATACACAGTTTCAGGGCAGAGCAGAAGTAGCACTTGCAGAAGATGCCCCGTTTACCTTTTCACCCGTGTCCACCGGTGCCCACGAGGTCCATCCTGTCTGCTGCAGAATTTGGGGCAGTGTAGATCGTGAAGTCTAATCTTTTCTGTCATAGAAGCGTATATACACGATCATTCTGGCTTTTAGATTTCTTTTTTTTTTTTTTTTTTTTTTAATTTTTTTTTCAACGTTTTTTATTTATTTTTGGGACAGAGAGAGACAGAGCATGAACAGGGGAGGGGCAGAGAGAGAGGGAGACACAGAATCGGAAACAGGCTCCAGGCTCCGAGCCATCAGCCCAGAGCCCGACGCGGGGCTCGAACTCACGGACCGCGAGATCGTGACCTGGCTGAAGTCGGACGCCCAACCGACTGCGCCACCCAGGCGCCCCTGACTTTTAGATTTCTTCTGACATTTATTGTAAACCTTACGTATGCTCACATACACCCATATTTACACGTACATGCACACGTATACATGGATACATATAGTCACACTGGAATTTTATTTAAATGTTTTTATTGATCTATTTTTGAGAGAGAGAACACAAGCAGAGCAGGGGCAGAGAGAGGGCGAGACACAGAATCGGAAGCAGGCTCCAAGCCCTGAGCTGCCAGCACAGAGTCCAACGCGGGGGCTGGAACCCATAAACCACGAGATCATGACCTGAGCCGAAGTCGGATGCTTAACTGACCGGGCCACCCAGGCACCCCTGTATGTTGGAATTTATGTGACCTCTTTGAACTGTCCACACACACACACACACACACAAACCCAAGTTCATTCAAATCCCGGTGAGTGTTTGTCTTTTACGTACAAAGGTGTAATGAAATAGATCTTGGTGTTGGTCTGGAAACACAGCCCGTGGAGGGGGGGGTGGGGGGTGGGCTCTGACACTGCGGTGGCCCAGGCCACCCTGCACACTCCTTGTCTGCTGAGGTTTACTCCGTCCTACCGTGCAGACAAGTCCGGCCGACAGAAGGATCCGCCCCTGAGAAGCACTGTGAATGGTCGTTGTTTGGGGCAGGAACCTCCTGTCTGTGAAGGCTTCCTCAGTTCACCCGGGTCTGATCTAGGGCAATAGGCAGACGGAGGTCAGCACGGCTCTGATCGGCGCTATGCACACGGGCTCGTGACGGGCCGCACATCTGCAGACGTGCTTGCTCGCTCGCTCGCGCCTGTGACCTGGCCGCTGAACGGCCCTGACCTTCCATTTTCCTTGTCCGGAAGAGTGAGTGGTTTGGATGAGCTGGTTATTTCAGGGCCCCTGCAGCCCCATTCCATCCCCCCCGCGCCGCTCCGTTCATCTCTGTTGTTATCCGAATCCCGTTAATGCTTCGGCGCAGTTGTGTGCACGCTTACAGATTGAGCACGTCCTCCTCGAAACTTTGATTCGTATTTAACTTCTCGTAAATCAGCGTAAACCGGACGAAAACAGGTTCCGGGCTCAAATTGTGTGTTTGGAACCAGAGAGTGTATGTGTTCTCCCAGCCGGGCTGTGTGTCCGTGGCCAGGTGCTGGCTGTGACATGTGGCGGCCACCTGCCGACACTTGGGCTGACGGGAACACGGAGGGACACCCAGTGCTCTGGCTCCCTCCTGCATTGTCTGCTGGGTCCCAGAGGCCTCACAGAAGGCGCCTCTCAGTACAGAGTCGCCCATCCCTCACCTCCGCACCTAAGATCATCCGCCTGGGGGCCCTGCTGGCTCCAGACAGCCACCGCCTGCAGCCACACAAGAGAGTGCCTCTCGGATCACCGCGGGCAGCTCTGGCGGCTGGGCCGCCCCTCGGCCTCCAGTCTTGCGGACTTGGTGACCAACCTCTACTGCTATTCAGGGAAAGAAAAAAGAGGCTTGATTGTGCGACAGTTTCCTGATCAGTCTGTCATTGCCGTGGTTGGTGTAATACCCGGTGTGCCAGTGACACGTTCCCTCGTTCGCCTGCCAGTTCTATGACACCACACATTTTACTACCTTGGCTTCACGTGGCCCTCAATGCTAGACACAACGATCGATTATAAATACACCTGTCGACGCCTACTGTTGTTCACTTGGGTGTAGTTTTACCCTGTATCGTAGCACAGCTCAGCCTTCGTAGCTCGGTGCCTGGCGCGGAGGGTTTCAGTGCGATCAGCCGTGAAATCTGTGCGCGCGCGCGCGTGCGTGCGGATGCATGGCTCACGATGGGAGTCGCTCGCTCACTGATCTGGATCGGAGGGCACCAGTGGCTTGGCTGGAGTCGCCTGCACGTAACCGAGGGCCTGGGCCTCGGCACTAAACCCCGGGCTTTGCCACTCCCAGAAGAATTTAAGGAATGAGGGTGCTTGGGTTTTACTTTGCTGGGGAGGCAGCATTAGCGTTCATGCGTTTGCTACTAACGTACCGGCTCTCGTGTGTGTGCTCTCATCGGAGGGTGAAATTCTAGGCCAGCAGATAAAGAAGCTCCCTGCTGCTTACCTTGTTTGGGTTGATGTTCTGACAGCAGACTGTGTGATCCCAGTCCAGATTTTCCTACCCGTGGATTGGCGGTCGGGCTGTCCAGCAGCTGGCAGTGGGCCAGGAAATTCATCTTTGTGTCCCTCAGGAACACCCCAATGCCCCCCCTTGGCATCTCTAGGTGCCTTGGAAGAGAAGAACTGGATGGGTTCATGACAGAGGCCTGGCATCGGGTGGCAAAGCGGTGTGCCCTCGGCGCTCCTGACCCCTCTTCTGCTGGTTCTCAACCACAGCCCGGCAGCAGAAGCACCAGGGGTTAGCGGGGAGTGAATGCGGGGTGCTGGGCCCCACCCCAGAGGCAGGGGTCTGGAACTGGCCCAAGTCCTCAGTGACGCCATGATGCCATCAGCTCCCTGACAAGTCTGGGCTTCGATGTCCCCGTCTGGGGGCTCCTGGAGAATGTCACCGGGAAGGAAGACCTTCGGGTTGAGGTCATAGAAAGCAGATCTGGAAACACGAATCCTGGCAGGTCACATAGGGTTATGTCAGCTACCACCCGGGTAAACCATCGCGGCCAGTCCATGCTCTGGAAATGAGTGGCCTTTTTTTTTTTTTTTTTAATTTTTTTTTTTTTTCAACGTTTTTTTTTTAAATTTATTTTTGGGACAGAGAGAGACAGAGCATGAACGGGGGAGGGGCAGAGAGAGAAGGAGACACAGAATCGGAAACAGGCTCCAGGCTCCGAGCCATCAGCCCAGAGCCCGACGCGGGGCTCGAACTCACGGACCGCGAGATCGTGACCTGGCTGAAGTCGGACGCCCAACCGACTGCGCCACCCAGGCGCCCCTGACTTTTAGATTTCTTCTGACATTTATTGTAAACCTTACGTATGCTCACATACACCCATATTTACACGTACATGCACACGTATACATGGATACATATAGTCACACTGGAATTTTATTTAAATGTTTTTATTGATCTATTTTTGAGAGAGAGAACACAAGCAGAGCAGGGGCAGAGAGAGGGCGAGACACAGAATCGGAAGCAGGCTCCAAGCCCTGAGCTGCCAGCACAGAGTCCAACGCGGGGGCTGGAACCCATAAACCACGAGATCATGACCTGAGCCGAAGTCGGATGCTTAACTGACCGGGCCACCCAGGCACCCCTGTATGTTGGAATTTATGTGACCTCTTTGAACTGTCCACACACACACACACACACACAAACCCAAGTTCATTCAAATCCCGGTGAGTGTTTGTCTTTTACGTACAAAGGTGTAATGAAATAGATCTTGGTGTTGGTCTGGAAACACAGCCCGTGGAGGGGGGGGTGGGGGGTGGGCTCTGACACTGCGGTGGCCCAGGCCACCCTGCACACTCCTTGTCTGCTGAGGTTTACTCCGTCCTACCGTGCAGACAAGTCCGGCCGACAGAAGGATCCGCCCCTGAGAAGCACTGTGAATGGTCGTTGTTTGGGGCAGGAACCTCCTGTCTGTGAAGGCTTCCTCAGTTCACCCGGGTCTGATCTAGGGCAATAGGCAGACGGAGGTCAGCACGGCTCTGATCGGCGCTATGCACACGGGCTCGTGACGGGCCGCACATCTGCAGACGTGCTTGCTCGCTCGCTCGCGCCTGTGACCTGGCCGCTGAACGGCCCTGACCTTCCATTTTCCTTGTCCGGAAGAGTGAGTGGTTTGGATGAGCTGGTTATTTCAGGGCCCCTGCAGCCCCATTCCATCCCCCCCGCGCCGCTCCGTTCATCTCTGTTGTTATCCGAATCCCGTTAATGCTTCGGCGCAGTTGTGTGCACGCTTACAGATTGAGCACGTCCTCCTCGAAACTTTGATTCGTATTTAACTTCTCGTAAATCAGCGTAAACCGGACGAAAACAGGTTCCGGGCTCAAATTGTGTGTTTGGAACCAGAGAGTGTATGTGTTCTCCCAGCCGGGCTGTGTGTCCGTGGCCAGGTGCTGGCTGTGACATGTGGCGGCCACCTGCCGACACTTGGGCTGACGGGAACACGGAGGGACACCCAGTGCTCTGGCTCCCTCCTGCATTGTCTGCTGGGTCCCAGAGGCCTCACAGAAGGCGCCTCTCAGTACAGAGTCGCCCATCCCTCACCTCCGCACCTAAGATCATCCGCCTGGGGGCCCTGCTGGCTCCAGACAGCCACCGCCTGCAGCCACACAAGAGAGTGCCTCTCGGATCACCGCGGGCAGCTCTGGCGGCTGGGCCGCCCCTCGGCCTCCAGTCTTGCGGACTTGGTGACCAACCTCTACTGCTATTCAGGGAAAGAAAAAAGAGGCTTGATTGTGCGACAGTTTCCTGATCAGTCTGTCATTGCCGTGGTTGGTGTAATACCCGGTGTGCCAGTGACACGTTCCCTCGTTCGCCTGCCAGTTCTATGACACCACACATTTTACTACCTTGGCTTCACGTGGCCCTCAATGCTAGACACAACGATCGATTATAAATACACCTGTCGACGCCTACTGTTGTTCACTTGGGTGTAGTTTTACCCTGTATCGTAGCACAGCTCAGCCTTCGTAGCTCGGTGCCTGGCGCGGAGGGTTTCAGTGCGATCAGCCGTGAAATCTGTGCGCGCGCGCGCGTGCGTGCGGATGCATGGCTCACGATGGGAGTCGCTCGCTCACTGATCTGGATCGGAGGGCACCAGTGGCTTGGCTGGAGTCGCCTGCACGTAACCGAGGGCCTGGGCCTCGGCACTAAACCCCGGGCTTTGCCACTCCCAGAAGAATTTAAGGAATGAGGGTGCTTGGGTTTTACTTTGCTGGGGAGGCAGCATTAGCGTTCATGCGTTTGCTACTAACGTACCGGCTCTCGTGTGTGTGCTCTCATCGGAGGGTGAAATTCTAGGCCAGCAGATAAAGAAGCTCCCTGCTGCTTACCTTGTTTGGGTTGATGTTCTGACAGCAGACTGTGTGATCCCAGTCCAGATTTTCCTACCCGTGGATTGGCGGTCGGGCTGTCCAGCAGCTGGCAGTGGGCCAGGAAATTCATCTTTGTGTCCCTCAGGAACACCCCAATGCCCCCCCTTGGCATCTCTAGGTGCCTTGGAAGAGAAGAACTGGATGGGTTCATGACAGAGGCCTGGCATCGGGTGGCAAAGCGGTGTGCCCTCGGCGCTCCTGACCCCTCTTCTGCTGGTTCTCAACCACAGCCCAGCAGCAGAAGCACCAGGGGTTAGCGGGGAGTGAATGCGGGGTGCTGGGCCCCACCCCAGAGGCAGGGGTCTGGAACTGGCCCAAGTCCTCAGTGACGCCATGATGCCATCAGCTCCCTGACAAGTCTGGGCTTCGATGTCCCCGTCTGGGGGCTCCTGGAGAATGTCACCGGGAAGGAAGACCTTCGGGTTGAGGTCATAGAAAGCAGATCTGGAAACACGAATCCTGGCAGGTCACATAGGGTTATGTCAGCTACCACCCGGGTAAACCATCGCGGCCAGTCCATGCTCTGGAAATGAGTGGCCTTTTTTTTTTTTTTTTTAATTTTTTTTTTTTTTCAACGTTTTTTTTTTAAATTTATTTTTGGGACAGAGAGAGACAGAGCATGAACGGGGGAGGGGCAGAAAGAGAAGGAGACACAGAATCGGAAACAGGCTCCAGGCTCCGAGCCATCAGCCCAGAGCCTGACGCGGGGCTCGAACTCACGGACCGCAAGATCGTGACCTGGCTGAAGTCGGACGCTTAACCGACTGCGCCACCCAGGCGCCCCATGAGTGGCCTTTTTTAAGCCAGAAAGCTATTGATTTATTTTATTTAGTGAGCGTTTGTACCTCACTCATAATTCCAAAAGTGGATGTTTAACACAGATGGCCCCGTCCTAGTCACCAGTCACGTGTGGCCCTTAGGCACATGGAGTGTGGCCAGTCTGAGCTGAGATGTGCGCTGTGACCCGCACACTCAGCACCAAAATGAATTTAAAAAAATTTTTTTATGTATGTTTATTTTTGAACAAGAGACAGAGTATGAGCAGGAGAGGGGAGAGAGAGAGAGACACACACACAGAATCTGAGGCAGGCTCCAGGCTCTGAGCTGTCAGCACAGAGCCCAACGTGGGGCTTGAACCCACGAACCGTGAGATCATAATCTGAGCCAAAGTTGGGCACTTAACCAACTTAGTCACCCACATGCCCCACCACCAAAATGAATTTAAAATGTCTCATTAATGGGGCGCCTGGGTGGCTCAGTGGGTTAACGGTCTGACTTTGGCTCAGGTCATGATCTCGTGGTTCCTGAGCTTGAGCCCCACATTGGGCTGTCAGCTCAGAGCCCTCTTCAGATCCTGTGGCCCCCTCTCTCTCTCTCAAAAAACAATTTCATTAATAATTTCTCTCTCAATTATCTAATGGCATGATAATATTTTAGAAATACTAGATTAAACAAATACATTATTAACATCACACCTGGTTGTTTTTGACGCAGCCTCTAGAGAATGTAAAACAGCGTGTGTGATTTACTTCATTTTTCTAGTGGACGGTTCCACCCTAGAACTGCTTGATTGATTTGTTTTTGTCATTCATGCACAGGGTTCAATCCCACCCAGAGGAAAATGCCACCCAACTCACTGAAAATTGTGAGAACCTTTAGTCATTTCATAAATGGGACTTGGAGGCTTTGAGGTGGCTTGAAATGCTTTTTTTTATTAAAAATTTGTTGCCATTTATTTATTTTTATGAGACTGAGCACAAGCAGGGGAGGGGCGGAGAGAGAGAGGGAGACACAGAATCTGAAGCAGGCTCCAGGCTCTGAGCTGTCAGCACAGAGCCCAACGCGGGGCTCGAACCCATGAACC
Source organism: Neofelis nebulosa (assembly GCF_028018385.1). Taxonomy (NCBI): domain Eukaryota; kingdom Metazoa; phylum Chordata; class Mammalia; order Carnivora; family Felidae; genus Neofelis; species Neofelis nebulosa. Next base: position 103,900,864 of record NC_080785.1, read on the forward strand.
GTGAGATCATGACCTGTGCCAAAGTCAGACAATTAACTGACTGAGCCTCCGAGATGCCCCCCAAAATGCTTTGAAAGAAATAGTTGCTGGTTTGTCCTATAAAAAACAAAATAAAGTTTAAGGGTGGAGGACTCATTTATTGAGATGTTTAAAGTGTGGTGTTTAATCTCATTCCATAGACTGATAATAACGATACTTTTCTTTTCTCCGCAGAAACCTTTAGAAAATCATCGCTTGGCAACGATGAGACAGATAAAGAGAAGAAAAAATTTCTGGGATTTTTCAAAGTTAATAAAAGAAGCAGTAGTAAGGTAATGGGCTGAATACACGTATGATTCTGCATTACGTAAAAATAGTTGCGTGGGATGTTTGTACTCACCCTGTCTTGGAATTTTTCTACATATTTGTAGGAATATTAATTTCTTCAGGTGAAAGGGAACTTATTCATATGCAGGAAAGTGACTGACATACATCCAGACTTGATTCCTAAAGCAGGGTAATAATGTTGTGTTCGCCAGTGGGACCCAAAGCCACGAGCCCTGCTCTGCCGGCTCGTGCACGGCACCCGGTGTCCAAAAGGTATATTTTGCTAATCCCTAGTATTTGCTCCTTCCTAGTGAGACTAAAAGGACAAAAGCGGTCCGGCCACTGGCGGGCTCTGATTCCATATTTGTATCCAGTTCCAGGCAGAGTGGGAGGGCAGCCTGGTGCTGGTGAGAAACCCCTGTGCCCACCGCCCGGACCTGTGCATCTCATTTCCCCGGTTCAGGAGGCCGAGGGAGGGGACGGTTCACACCACTTTGCTGATGAGGATGGGAAGCAGGAAATAACGGTGCTCAGGGTCCGGGCTTAGATCCGGTCTGCACAGCCCGCAGCACCCCCGGCCCGCGGTGGTTTCTGGTTCGGGGTGGGGGGGGGGCAGCGAGCTCCAGGGTGAAAGCCAAGGTCAAGTGTGGCTCAGGAGCTTGGCCTCCCGCAGGTGTCTGTTGCCTTTGGCAGTGACCCACACACACACCGGCTCATTTTCCTCTTTGTGTGTCCTGATGCTTTGATTTTGCTTTTGTGAATCTCTTTTTTGTTACTGGTTACATGCCCTTTCTCTGATGTTGCCAGGTGTCCTTTGAAAATCAGTGCTCGTCGTACTTCTCTCAAGATCCTTGGTGCTTTCCTTCTCTCTATCCCGTATTCCCTCCCAGCCCCTCCTCCCCCTTCCCCCTTCTCCTTTCTCTCCTCTCCCCCTTCCTCATCCCCTCTTCCTTTCTCTCTCCTCCCCCTTCCCCCTCTTTTCTCTCCCCTCCCCCACCCCCTCCTCCTTTCCCTCCCCTCCCCTCCTCACCCCCTCTTCCTTCCTCTCCCATCACCTCCCCCCTTTCTCTTCCCTCCCCTCCTCTCTTCTCCTTTTTTTTTTCTGGTCAGGTCAGGATTACTTGAAATTACAGATTCTGACTTTTGCGTTTGAATTTCCCTTCACTCTATAAATGTGGGGCTTCTGGGTTCCTGAAATCTGGGAGATCACATTTTCCAAGACTGCGTTCCTCACTGTCCTCCTTGATCCTGATGGAACCAAGTCATAGTAAAACCTACTATGTGTGAGATCCTCACACGGGGATCTCAAGAGTCCTCTGGAGTCTTACTCCTTTGGAGGGAAGGAACTGCCAGCAAAGCCAGTAAAAAACCAAGAAACGCTTTTGGTTTTAGCAAAATAAGGTCGCCTGTGGCGTGGGGGTGGGAGGCTGCCTGGCTTACGCCACCGCTGGGGACACTGGGAAAATGCCAAGGCTGCGGGACTCTTTCTGTCCTGGCGTCTTGGCGCTGTCCCCGTCAGGCTGCGCTTAGTTTCCCTTTTCCTGCACCTCCTCTCTCCCTTACTTTGTTTTATTTTGCCCTCGACTTCTCTTACCGGAGTATCTGTGGTTTGTGGCCCCAGCCTCTCCAGGCCTTGTTCCTCTTTGCTTCCTGGATTGAGAGGCTGTGCTAAATGCAGCTTAGCTTCGTCTTCTGGAAGCCTGCTGACGGGTAGTATCCAGCCCATTGCACAGTCGAGGAAGCACAGGCTGCATGCCCCTGAGCTGACCACGGTCCGAGTCCACACCGGCCTGTCCTTCCAGTGCCCTGGCTCTTCCTCCCTTACTCCCACTGTACTTGGTTCACACTTTTCTTCATGAATCCTAGGAGGGTTGGGTGAAATCATTACTTTCTTTAAGTTTTTTTTAATATTCTATTTATTTTTGAGAGAGAGAGATAGAGCATGAGCGGAAGAAGGGGCAGAGAGAGAGGGAGATGCAGAACCCGAAGCAGGGTCCAGGCTCCGAGCTGTCAGCACAGAGCCCGATGCGGGGCTCGAACTCACAAACTATGAGATCATGACCTGAGCCAAAGTCAGACGCTTAACCGACTGAGCCATCCAGGCGCCCCGGGCAAAATCATTAAGTGTTTCCTAAAATGTTACGATGCCAGATAGTCTGCACACATCTCAAGAGAACAGAACAATGAGAATGGAGAAATGCCAAGGCAATTTGAAGCTAACATAGGTCTTTGCAGTATCTCCTTAAAAGCAAAAAAATATATACGTGTGTGTGTGTGTGTGTGTGTGTGTGTGTGTGTGTAGTCTCAACAAGGATATACTTAAGGGATAGCATTTTGGCTGAAGCAGCTGAGGGTGCATATCTCTCCTTATTATAAAGCTTTGGTATCTTAGGGGCCCCTGGGTGGCTCAGTCGGTTGAACGTCTGACTTCAGCTCGGGTCAGGATCTCACGGTTCATGAGTTTGAGCCCCATGTTGGGCTTAAATGCTGTCAGCCCAGAGCCCGCCTGGGATCCTCTGTTCCCCTCTCTCCCTGCCCCCCCCCCCGACTCATGCTCCTCTCAAAAAATAAAAATAAGACTTTGGTATTTTCATTTTTGGTATTTTAAACTTGGGGGTTTCATTTTAAAACATGGTAATTTTCTACTACCTGGACACTATTTATTCTTGTAACCCAGCGGTTCTGAAAAAGTACCTAAGAATCACCCTAAGACCTCGCCTAACAATTGGATTCTTGGGTCTTCTCCCCAGAGATTCTCATGGGGGAGGGGGGGTGTCAGGAGCTGTATCTCCTGCTGCGCCCTGTGATTCTGTAGCCGGTGGCCAGTGAACCATCAATGTGAAACGTCGTTCTTCACGATGGAGCGAGATACCATGATTGCTTATCTTTTGTGGAGAGTGAGATGTTCGGTGAATTATTTCTGCTGCACTCACTGAGCAGATTTAGAAAGCCCCAGCCAACACTCGTTACTTAATTGGTTTTCAGAGCCCACTCATTCGGCCCAGATGCACTAACTACTGTTTTCTTCTTGTGCGTTTTCCAAGCGGACAATATGCTTTTGGGAAAATGCAAAAAGAAAATGCCTCCCCGTGAGTCATGGATTTCACAACCAGTTTTCAGATCAGTGAGCACTTCGGTTAGGGGCTTCTGGGTTCCTGAGCGGAGGGACGAGCCCCAGGATTCCCATCTAGAGTCTGCTGCCTTGAGGACCACGCTGGTATCTTTGGCTGCAGTAATCGCTGAGGATGACTTTCGACCTGGGCTTGCTTGACCTTTGACCTGGAGATGACCTGACGCATGTCTGTGTTCCAGGCGGAGCAGATCGGGCGGTGCGGGCTGGACGGCGATGGGGACCTGTCACGGTCAGCTTTGGGAATGGGATCGAATGTGAGTACTAACCCTGCAGGGGCTTCTTGCTAACCGGGCGTGCTTCTCGCTGCTTCAAGGAACCTTCTAAAAATGGAATCCTAGATTCGTTTGGTTGTTAGGTTTTTGTGCTTTCAGTCTGGATAAATGCACAAAGCTGCACATGGGCTACTCGTTTACCTGCCCATGCTACGCCTGGAGCAGGTACCAGTCAGCACGGTCAGGAGGATCCTTGCTTAGAAGGACTGAACTTACGCCCTCCGGACTCACTCCTGTACACTCAGGAGGAGCTGATGGTTTGGGGGCCACCTGGCCCTCTTTCCCACCCTGAATCCACCAGTTCCCAAACTCCTCAACTACGCTTTGAAGGGAAATTTATTCAAGTTTTATGTATTTATTTTTTTAGTTTTATTTTGAGAGAGAGAGACAGGGGAGAGAGAGGCGGGGAGAGAGAGAATCACAGGCGGGATCCCCACTATTCTCACGGAGCCCGATGTGGGGCTTGAACTCACGAACCATGCGGTCATGACCTGAGCCAAGATCAAGAGTCCGACACTTAACTCACTGACCCACCCAGGTGCCCCGAAAGGATTTGTTAAAACTACCTGTGCCCTCATGTTTCAAAGTTGGCGTGTAAAACTTTTCTTCATAATTAAAACATTTTTTTTCACGTTTACTTATTTTTGAGAGAGAGAAAGAGACAGAGAGACAGAGTGCAAGCAGGGAGGTACAGAGAGAGAGGGAGACACAGGATCTGAAGCGGGCTCCAGGCTCCGAGCTGTCAGCATAGAGCTTGACGTGGGGCTCAAACCCACAGATGACGAGATCATGACCTGAGCCCAAGTCAGAAGCTTAACTAACTGAGCTACCCAGGTGCCCCAAACCTTTTTTTCAGGATTTTAAATACTTGAAGGAAAAGAATTCATAGTATGTTATAAATACTGACATTTAAAGTATATCTAATAAAGATATGCTTTACCATCACATTTTAAAATTATGTGGGCAAACCCTTCTACAACGATAAGAAATTTTGCATTATTTTCCTTTTCCGTTCTGCCAGTCCCCATGTAATATTCTGTTCTAGTCAATATATATTTTATGCTTAAAGGTCTTTTATAAAGGCTTAAATGAAATGGAAGATAAAAACGTCTATCGAAATTGGATTCTTTTAAATTTCACGTGATCATAAAGCTTTAAGTAGAAAAACATTCTGACAGATTAAGTTCACATTACAGCTGCAAATAAATAAAAACAGTATAAATATGTTATGACTTTTGATATATAATTTTTGAGCGTGAAAATTCACTTTTTTAGAAGTTTTTTTTTTATTTTGAGTGGGGGAGAAGGGCAGACAGAGAGAGAGAGAGAGAGAGGAGTCCCAAACAGGCTCCATACTGGCTCAGCACGGAGCCCGACACAGGACTCTATCCCACAGACTGTGAGATCACAATCTGAGCTAAATGAAGAGTCAGACGCTCAACCAACTGAGCCACCCCGGTGGCCCTGAGAAGTTAATTTTTTTGAAAAGATGTCACCTTTTAATAAGACAAAAAGTATTTTTTCCCATTTATTTAATATATCCATTAATGAACATAATTTATGGATAAATCTAGATAAGCTTCCACATTGAATTTTGGGGCTCTTTTATCTTAAGCCTTGAAAAACATTTTACATAAATAAGTCCTACAAAGAAGGAAAAGTTCAGCTGTCTGCAGCTCCTGCGGGTTATTCACAGAGTGATCTATTGTGAAAATGGTTTTGAATGGACTTTTTTTTCCTTAATTTTTTAATGTTTGTTTATTTTTGAGAAAGAAACAGAGCGCAAGCAAGGGAGGGGCAGAGAGCGAGGGAGACACAGAATCCGAAGCAGGCTCCCGGCTCTGAGCTGTGAGTACAGAGCCCAATGCGAGGCTCGAACTCACGGACTGTGAGATCATGACCTGAGCCCAAGTCAGAAGCTTAACTAACTGAGCTACCCAGGTGCCCCAAACCTTTTTTTCAGGATTTTAAATACTTGAAGGAAAAGAATTCATAGTATGTTATAAATACTGACATTTAAAGTATATCTAATAAAGATATGCTTTACCATCACATTTTAAAATTATGTGGGCAAACCCTTCTACAACGATAAGAAATTTTGCATTATTTTCCTTTTCCGTTCTGCCAGTCCCCATGTAATATTCTGTTCTAGTCAATATATATTTTATGCTTAAAGGTCTTTTATAAAGGCTTAAATGAAATGGAAGATAAAAACGTCTATCGAAATTGGATTCTTTTAAATTTCACGTGATCATAAAGCTTTAAGTAGAAAAACATTCTGACAGATTAAGTTCACATTACAGCTGCAAATAAATAAAAACAGTATAAATATGTTATGACTTTTGATATATAATTTTTGAGCGTGAAAATTCACTTTTTTAGAAGTTTTTTTTTTTATTTTGAGTGGGGGAGAAGGGCAGACAGAGAGAGAGAGAGAGAGAGGAGTCCCAAACAGGCTCCATACTGGCTCAGCACGGAGCCCGACACAGGACTCTATCCCACAGACTGTGAGATCACAATCTGAGCTAAATGAAGAGTCAGACGCTCAACCAACTGAGCCACCCCGGTGGCCCTGAGAAGTTAATTTTTTTGAAAAGATGTCACCTTTTAATAAGACAAAAAGTATTTTTTCCCATTTACTTAATATATCCATTAATGAACATAATTTATGGATAAATCTAGATAAGCTTCCACATTGAATTTTGGGGCTCTTTTATCTTAAGCCTTGAAAAACATTTTACATAAATAAGTCCTACAAAGAAGGAAAAGTTCAGCTGTCTGCAGCTCCTGCGGGTTATTCACAGAGTGATCTATTGTGAAAATGGTTTTGAATGGACTTTTTTTTCCTTAATTTTTTAATGTTTGTTTATTTTTGAGAAAGAAACAGAGCGCAAGCAGGGGAGGGGCAGAGAGCGAGGGAGACACAGAATCCGAAGCAGGCTCCCGGCTCTGAGCTGTGAGTACAGAGCCCAATGCGAGGCTCGAACTCACGGACTGTGAGATCATGACCTGAGCTGAAGTCGGACGCCTAACCGACTGAGCCACCTGGGGGTCCCTAATGTTTATTTATTCTTGAGAGAGAGAGAGAGAGACACAGAACATGAGTGGGGGAGGGGCAGAGAGCGAGGGAGACACAGAATCCAAAGCAGGCTCCAGGCTCTGAGCTTTCGGCCCAGAGCTGACATGGGGCTCAAACCCACGAACCGTGAGATCATGACCTGAGCCAAAGTTGGACACTTCACTGACTGAGCCACCCAGGAGCCCCTCGAATGGTGTTTTATCTCTACCTGATTAAGTTCTTTTCAAATTTGTCAACAGACAAGATTTGGAGGCCATTTGACTGGTAAAGGACTTGTTACTCAATCACCCTGGAGTTACTGACTTCTGGGAGGTATAAGGAAAACCTTAGCCAGACTTATCAAATAATAATTATACTCATTCCTTGTAGGCATTTTTTTAAAATACCGTTTGAAGACTTCCTTCCTGAAGGAACAAATGTGATAGAAACAGGTGTAGACATCAAATAATATATGTGAAGAATTAAAAATTTTTTCTTTATGTTTATTTATTTCTGAGACAGAGAGAGACAGAGCATGAACGGGGGAGGGCCAGAGAGAGAGAGGGAGACACAGAATCTGAAGCGGGCTCCAGGCTCTGAGCTGTCAGCACAGAGCCTGACGCGGGGCTGGAACTCACAAAGCACAAGATCATGACCTGAGCCGAATTCGGACGTTTAACCGACTGAGCCACCCAGGCGCCCCTCATCCCAAATTTTAAATCTGTTTTTGTCAAGATCTGGGGCTTATAGCCACTTTGGTTTATGGAGAAAATTTGCCCTGTACACGAATTGGCAAAACAAGCCCTTATTTTCCAAACAAGAAGCCAAATTAAATTTAATTTGGGTTAAAAAAAACTCACATCATACTTTAAAATTTAAGTGAATGTGTTAATACGTGTCCCCATGACAAAATGATATGACTTCTGAATCTAACAGTAGATGTGTGGAAATGTTTCAGTTCCTCACATGTCACTTTAAAAACATAGGAGTTTAATGCCCTGAATTTAATACTACTTTTCCCTTTTAGTGGTCATGGGTTTTTTTCTTAATTTTAATTTTTTTAATTATTTTTTTATATTTAAACTCAAGTTAACACAGTTTAGTCTTGGCTTCAGGAGTAGAATTTAGTGATTCATCACTTACACAGAACACCCAGTGCTCATCCCAAAAAGTGCCCTTTTTTTAAATTTTTTTTTTACATTTATTTATTTTTGAGAGACAGAGGCAGAGCCCAAGTGGGGGAGGGACAGAGAGAAAAGGAGACACAGAATCCCATGCAGGCTCCAGGCTCTGAGCTGTCAGCACAGAGCCCAACACGGGGCTCGAACCCACAAAGCTCAAGATCATGACTTGAGGTGAAGTCAGATGTTCAACCGAATGAGCCACCCAGGCGGCCCCAAAAAGTGTCCTTCTTAATGCCCGTCACCATTTAACCTACCCCCCACCCACTTCCCCTCCAGCTACCCTCAGTTTGTTCTCTGTATTTAAGAGTGTCTTATAAGTGCCTCCCTCTCTATTTGTATTTTGTTTTTCCTTCCCTCCGCCTGTGTTCATCTGTCGTGTTTCCTAAATTCCACATGTGAGTGAAATCATATGATATCTGTCTTTCTCCGACTGACTTATTTCACTTAGCATGATACCCTCTAGTTCCATCTACGTTGTTGCAAATGGCAAGATTTCATTCTTTCTCATCGCCCTTTTTTATTTTTTATTTTTTAAAAATTTTTTTTTTTCAACATTTTTTATTTATTTTTGGGACAGAGAGAGACAGAGCATGAACGGGGGAGGGGCAGAGAGAGAGGGAGACACAGAATCGGAAACAGGCTCCAGGCTCCGAGCCATCAGCCCAGAGCCTGACGCGGGGCTCGAACTCACGGACCGCGAGATCGTGACCTGGCTGAAGCCGGACGCTTAACCGACTGCGCCACCCAGGCGCCCCATCTCATCGCCCTTTTTTAAAGTGTATTTCTATTTAAGAGCGAGAAAGAGTGCTAACATGCATGGAAGCGGAGGAGGGACAGAGAGAGAGAATCCCAAGCAGGCTCCACGCTGTCAGCACAGAGTCGGGCGCAAAGCTCCATGCCACGACCCTGAGATCCTGACCTGAGCTGAAATCAAGAGGCGATGCTCAACCAGTTGAGCCACCCAGACGTCCCTTAATGGCTATATTTTAATCCTCTGTGCACATCAGCTCTCAGCTGTCAAGACAACCAAATCTCATTGGTTTCCAGTTTGAGGAAGGATTTACACGTGGCCGGAGCTGAGGCCGTACTTGAGCTAGATGCGGCCGCAGGCACCTGTCCACAGAAGTGCCTGTAACCATTCTTATCTTTGTCTAAATAACCCTGAATAAAATTACCTAATGATTTTTAAGACAATCTCGTCTTTAGTTGTGTAACCTCCGCAGGTTTTTACCTGCCCTGACCACATCAGCAATGCCATTTGCTTTGCGAAAAAACAGACTTAAATCCACTGAGAATGGTTTAAAATGTCCGTTGACTCATTAGTCTGTAATTTTGGTCTCAATTTTGGCCACAGATTATTGGATAATGTCTTCTAGGAGCGCTTGGGTGGCTCACTCGGTTGAGCATCTGACTTTTGATTTTGGCTCAGGTCATGATCCCATGGTCGTGAGATTGAGCCCTGTGGCGGGCTCTGTGCTGAGTGTGGGGCCTGCTTAAGATTCTCTCTCTCCATCTCTCTCTCTCTCTCTCTCTTTCTCTGTCTCCCTCTGCCCCTCCCTCATTCGCGCACGTGCACACGTGTTCTGTCTCTTTAAAAAAAAAAAAAAGTCTTCCAATATTTCATACATTCTATAAGCTACATTTGTGTTTGAGTAAGGAGTCTACTTAATTACACTGGAGGGCTTGGCCGCTCACACCTTTTTACTTACTGCAGTTAAGTATTACAGCTTTTTCTACAGCAAAGAATGGCCGCATAAATTTTGTTGTGGGCGTTGCTAATCTGTGTGAGTTTTTTTCTCAGTGCAACGTAAGAAAATACATTTATGATATAGATAAATAGAACCTAGGCAAAAACTTCATAGGAACTGTTCAAAGCGTTTATAAGAAAAATTACAAAATTCCACAGAGGCACACAAAAGTAGAATTGTACACGTGGAAGGCATACCGTGTTCTTAAATATGAAGATTCAACATTATTCTGTTGATTGGGTTTTGTCATACAGCTAAATAAATTGGTTATAAAGTTTACTTGGAAAAATAAACAAGCAATGACTAGCCAGGATAACTCTGAAAGGCAAGGAGGGTGGAAAAGCCTAACTAGTTTTAAAATGCTTCTTAAGGGGCGCCTGTGTGGCTCAGTCAATTAAGCGTCTGACTTCTGCTCAGATCATGATCTCGCAGTCCAATCCGTGGGTTTGAGCCCCGAGTTGGGCTCTGTGCTGACAGCTCAGAGCCTGGAGCCTGCTTCAGATTCTGTGTCTCCCTTTCTCTCTGCCCCTTCCCTGCTCTCACTCTGTCTCTCTCTCTCTCTCTCTCTCTCTCTCTCTCTCTCTCTCTCAAAAATAAATAAACATTAAAAAAAACTTTTTTAAAATAAATAAATAAAATGCTCCTTAAGCCTCTGTAATTCAGACCGTGTCATATTGGCCACAGTAGCTCAGTGGAACCCAGTAGAAAATCTGGAGCGAGTTGAAGACAGAAATTGATATACAATTTGGCCACATGTCAAATCAGTGGAGGAAAATAATCTTATTAATTCAGGAATTTGAGATCACTGAATAGCCCTACAGAGAAAGATAAAATCGTGTACATTTTCACCATAAATATGAGGGTAAAAAACAAATGAATCAGAAATGTAAATGTAAAAATTGAAACCATACAGTTACTAGCAGAAAATAGGAGTGAATTCATCTGTAAATTGAGAGTAGGGGATACTTTCCTAAACACTGGTGAATTGGACTGCAAGGGAAACTAAATTCTTGAATAACAAAAGAGAGGGAGAGAAGGAGGGAAAGGGAATGTTATAAGCAAAGTAAATGTCCAGATGATGAATGTGGGACCAGGGCTCTTAGAAAAGCAATGGCAACCATAAATAAGTGAAATCATAGGGCATTTGTCTTTCTCTGTCTGACTTTATCTTATTTAGTGTGATTCCCTGTAGGTCCATCAACGTCAGTGCAATTGGCAAGATTTCATTTTTTTCTATGGCCGAATAATATTCTGTCGTACATCTTTTCTATGCATTCAGTTATATATGGGATCAAAAAAAATAAAAAGCAAACAGAAATGGACTCATAAAAACAGAACAAACTGGTGGTTGTCAGAGGGGTGAGTGTGGGGGGAATGGGCGAAGTAAGCGAAGGGGATTAAGAGCTACAAGCTTCCAGTCACTGGGAAGAAAAATACAGCTCAGAGAATGTAGTTGATAATATTGTAATAATGTTGTACAATGTGACACTACACTTACCGTGGTGGGCATTGAATGATGTAGAGACATGTTGATTCCCTATGTTGTACACATGACACGAATACAACATTGTGTATCTACTTCAAATTAAAAAAAAAAAAAAAAAAAGAACGAAAGAAAGAAAAAGGGGGCTCCTGGGTGGCTTAGTCAGTTAAGCGTCCGACTCTTGGTTCTGGCTCAGGTCATGATCTCACGGTTTGTGCGTCGGACACCCATATCGGGCTTGGGATTCTCTCCCTCCCTCTCTCTCTGCCCCTCCCTGGCTTGCTACCTCTCTCTCTCTCTCCCTCCCTCCCCTCAAAAATAAATAAATAAACAAACATTAAAAAAAGGTGACCTTCTGACCAAGAGAGATATTCATAGAAAGTTCGCAGAAAAAGAGGTGTAAGCGATGCCTAAATAAATGGAAAGTGCTCAGATTCACTCCTAATGAGAAATAGAAGTTAAACCTACAGCAAACTTCCCTTTCACCTCTTCCGGGGTCTGTTTGAACAGTACAAAGCTGGAAAAGGAGAAAGAGCCTTATATGCCGATGGAGTGTTTTCTGGGATTTTTTTTTTTTAATGAAAGGCGACTTTTACTGGACTTTTAAGTGTCCAACCTCGGCTCAGGTCATGATCTCATGGTTTGCGGGTTCAAGCCCCGAGTCGGGCTCTGCAATGACAGCTAGGAGCCTGCTTGGGATTCCTTCCCTCCCTGTCTCCATCTCTCTCTCTCTCTCTCTCTCTCTCTCTCTCTCTCTCTCTTTCTCTCTCTCCCCCTCTCGCCCCCCTCCTCCCCACACACGCTCTCTCTCTCTCTCTCAAAACAGATAAATAAACTTAAAAAAAAAAAAAAAGGACTGCCTTGCTAGTGGATCAGGAAGGACTTCCAAGCGCTGCCGGGAGACTGTGTTGAGTCAGTGCTGCCACTAGGGGTCAGTGTTTTCACAAGCAGAGTGAATCCTGCTGACACTCTGTCGTCCTGGCCTGGAAAGAGCCCAAATTCCCTGTTTGGAATGTCCACAAATTGCGAGTAGAAAGCTATGTCCTGAGGGCTGAGCCACAGGTGTGTGAGGTAGAACTGAGTTTTGTTCTAAAGCAATTTCGAAGAGAGCTATGGTGATGGCTTTGTACCTTTCTCTCTTTTTATTTATTTTTTTAAGTTTATTTATTTTGAGAGAGAGAGAGCACGAGCAGGGGAGGGGCAGGGAGAAAGGGAGAGAGAGAGAATCCCAAGCTGACAGCGCAGGGTGCGACACGGGGCTCAAACTCACGAACCATGAGATCATGAGCTGAGCCGAAGTGGGACGCTCAACCGACCGAGCCGCCCAGGTGCCCCATGTTGTGTATTTTCTTGCTCCTGTCTTTCTACGGACACCCAGGGCCAGCCTCGTGATACACAGCTGTGATTGCCTCCACGGAGCTCTGTGCCGTTCACAATGTGCTCTATCTCAGCGTGGTCTCTTTGTAATTTGTTATGACTCGGGCGGTGAGCAGCTTCTCTCTCGAATCATCTCAGTTGACTGGGATGCAGCAGAACTCTGCCCCTTCTTTGAGAAGCAGACTCTGAAGTCAGCAACCATCGCTGCCTGGTTTTGTTGACACAGCGGAGTCGTGGAGTAGCAAAAGCTGAATGACGTTAAGCTCTTTCTTAAGAGCTCTCTGCTTAATGTATCTTAAGCCAGGTACCGTTCATGTGCAGCCAGTGAAAATTGATTTCCACATAGTTTGACGCTATACGTCTGATGCTAAAGGCACACATTTAGGGGGCGCCTGGGTGGCTCAGTCAGTTACGCGTCCGACTTCGGCAGGTCATGATCTTGCAGCTCGTGAGTTCGAGCTCCGCGTCAGGCTCTTTGCTGACAGCTCAGAGCCTGGAGCCCGCTTCCGGTTCTGTGTCTTCCTGTCTCTCTGCCCCTCCCCCACTCATTCTCTCTCTCTCTCTCTCTCTCTCTCTCTCTCTCTCTCTCCCCCCCCCATCAGAAATAAATGAACATTAAAAAAAAATAAAACTAAAGGCAGACGCTTAGCTGAAGCAAAGCCAGGTCGCATAAGGAAAAAAAAGTTATTCGTGCCAAAGCTCATCCCAGTTGCCCAACACTCTAAATTTTTGTGCAGAGATTTTAAATGCTGGTTTCTCTCATTGGAAAGGGAAAGTAGCGGGAATTGCAGACCTAGAGGCGATGGTCCACAGTTCCGGCGACCGTGGTGGGGATTGTGAGTTTCTACTTCTGCCCTTGAGCTACGTGTTGGCCAGGGGTTGGGATGACCCAGGAGGGGTGCCAGCGGCCCCCTTTGCAAATGCCTGCTGGACACTAATGCCACCCAGGGCCCATCCTGTTCGACGATCAGGACGCTGTAAAGAGGAAGGGGGACAGAACTAGGGCAGAAGCGGGTGAGAGAGAAACTTTATTTTGATGTTTTTGATGAGTCACAGTGATATCGATTGTTTTCTTTTTTTAAATTTTTTTCAGTGTTTATTTATTTTTGAAAGAGACAGAGCGTGAGTAGGGGAGGGGCAGAGAGAGACAGAGACAGAATCCAAAGCAGACTCCAGGCTCCCAGCTGTCAGCAAAGAACCCGATGTGGGGCTCGAACCCATGAACCGTGAGATCATGACCTGAGCCGAAGTCGGATGCTCAACCAACTCAGCCACCCAGGCGCCCCATCCATTGTTTTCTTAAACAAAATTGTCCCAAGTTGTTACTGCCTCCTTTAGAATGTCCTCCCTTGCACCGGAACTGTGGATGATGGCCGCTCTTGAGTACCTGTCACCCAGGGCTCCCACATTTCTTTCTTATGTCGGCCCTCGTTGCCCCTAGCAGGGAGCAGCAGTACCCCGGTCCCCGGAGGGATGAATACTTTCCTGTGCGCTCTCTGTGCCAGAGTCACGTGTCTCTCTGCAGCCAGCAGACTGGCACCTTTTACCAGGAGGACCCCGCGAACCACCCAGGCTGCTGTCTGAAAAGCAAGTGAGGGGGACACTATGGGGAGGGGGAGATTAATTCTACTCTTCGGAAGTGGAGACCGGAAGTTAAGGCACCCGGGTTAGAGACATGGACTGCGCGAATATCTACTTCCTGTCACATAATCCGGGAATAATACTCTGGATATTGCCCGCTCAGCAGGTACCCTGAGGGAAGTTGAGTCTGGGGCCTTGTTCTATAGCACGATGAACGCTGTGGGACCATCCCAGAGCAGAACGGAGGGGCAAGTTAGGAGCAAAGGGTCGATGAGATCTGGAGGCTGACCGTGGTCATTCTCAAAAAGGGACAGTTGAACGTGAGGCATAACGTGCTGATCACACCTGTGCTACATGTCGAGAGCCAGAAACCAGTCACCTTCTCAAGCTTTCTACTTAGGGCTGTTGTTTAAAATAGTAGAGGATCCCACCCCCCCCCCCCCAGTCAAAAGTCTAGGGCCAGACTGCTCCACTCGTCAGTTCTACCAAACATTCGAAGTAGAATTAATTGTCCTTCTCCAGCTTCCAAAAAATGGAAGAGGAGGGAACGCTTCCAACTCATTTTGCGAGGCCGGCATTACCCTGATAATCAGTTCAGTATCCATGATGGACATAGATGCTGAAATCCTCAACAAAGTATTAAGAAACTGAATTTGATAATTCATTGAGGGGATCATCTAGCACGATTTATTGAATCGACGTGACACAACACATTAACAAAATCAAGGATAAAAAACCTATAGGATCATCTCAATAGATGCCAAAAAAGCATATGACAAAAGCCAACATCCATTTATGATAAAAAAACACTCAACAAAGTGGGGATAGAGGGAAGTCACCTCAACATATTAAAAACCATGCATGACAAACTCCTTGTTAACATCATACCTAATGGTCAAAAGCTGGAAGCTTGTCCTCTAAGATCAAGAACAAGACCAGGATGTCCCCCACTCCACTTTTATTCAACACAGTTCTGGAAGTCCTAGCTACAGCAATTTGTCAAAAAAAAAAAAAAAAAAACACACACACACACACAAAACAAACAAGGTGTCCAAGTTAGAAAGGAAGAAGTATCACCATTTGCAGATGACATGGTATTATGTAGAGAAAAATTTAAAGACACCATCAAAAAACTGTTAAAACTAATAAATACATTCACTAAGTTTGCAGCATACAAAATCAGTATACAGACATCTGTGACGTTATATGCTAATAAAAAACCACTAGGAAGAGAAATTAAGAAAACAACCCCATTTACAGTTGCATCAAAAAGAATAAAATAGGAATAAATTTAACCAAGAGGGTGAAAGACCTACATGTTGAAAATTATAAGACATTAATAAAAGAAATTGAAGAAGACCCAAATAAATAGATATCCCATGCTCATGGATTGCAAGAGTCAATATTAAAATGTCCCAAAGCAATCTACAGATTCCTTATAATCCCTATCAAGATTCCAATCACATTTTTTTTTAATTTTTTTTAACGTTTATTTATTTTTGAGACAGAGAGAGACAGAGCATGAATGGGGGAGGGCCAGAGAGAGAGGGAGACACAGAATCGGAAGCAGGCTCCAGGCTCTGAGCCATCAACCCAGAGCCCGACGCGTGGCTCGAACTCACGGACCGCGAGATCGTGACCTGAGCTGAAGTCGGACGCTCAACCGACTGAGCCACCCAGGCGCCCCTCCAATCACATTTTTCAAAGAAATAGAACAAATAATCATAAAATATGTAGAGAACTACAAAAAACCCCGAACAGCCAAAGGAATTTTGAGAAAGAAGCTGGAGGCATCGCGGTATTTGATTTCAAACCGTATTACAAAGCTATAGTAATGAATACAGTATAACATTAGCATAAAAGCAGATGCATAGACCAATGACACAGAATAAAGAGCCCAGAAAGAAACCCATGCACGTATGGTCAATTAATTTACAGAGGAGCCAAGTATATACAATGGGAAAAAGATAGTGTCTTCGGTAAACAGTGTTGGGAAAACTGGACCACTCTCTTACACGTACACACAGATTAACTCACAGTGGATTAGAGACTTGAACTTAAGACCTGAAACCATAAAACTCCTAGAAGAAAACATAAGCAGGAGGCTCCTTGACATCAGTCTTGGTGATGATTTTTTTTTTTTTAATCTGATGCCCAAAGCAAAGGCAACCACAAAATCTCCAGCAATTTTCATGTAATGACACATATTAAATGCGTTCATTTCTCAGGGTGCCTGGGTGGCTCAGTCATTTAAGCTCCCACTCTTGGTTCAACTCAGGTCATGATCTCACGGTTCTTAGGTTTGAGCTGCAAGTCAGGCTCTGCTCTGACAGGGTGGAGCCTGCTTGGGATTCTCTCTCTCCCCCTCTCTCTGCCCCTCCCCTGTTCATGCGCACGTGCTCTCTCTCTCTCTCTCTCTGTCACTAGATAAACAATGTGTTAATTTTTCATTATGATTTTGGTAGTGGAATTATTAAATATTCCAGTAATAAAATATGAATGAATATTAACAAAGTTCATTTTCAATTAAATTTTAAAATCTCCATAAGCAAATTGAACTATGAATATCCATTAACCAAAGAAAAAGCAACTCAGTGATGAAATGTCCCTGCACAAGTAAATTTGGGGAGATTACATTTACATTTGTGTATACATATGAATGATTCCCTCTTAGTTTTACTCTAGTTACTTGAAAATTGCCCTTTGCGACGATGTGGGTGGAGTTGGAGAGTATAATGCTAAGCGAAATAAGTCAAAGACAAGTACCGTACGATCTCACTCGTGTGGAATTTAAGAAACAAAACAGACGAGCAAAGGGAAAGAAAGAAGGGGGGGTGGGGAGGGAGGGAGGGAGGCAAACCAGAAACAGACTCCTAACTAGAGAGAACAAACTGATGGTTACCAGACAGGACAGAGGTGAGTGAAATAGCAGATGGGGGTTAAGAGTACAGTTATCATGATGAAAAATAATAAAATAATAAAAAAGATAAAATCACTAACAAAGCTACAAAAAAAAATAATAAAATTAGAAAAATTTTTTAAAAAGGGGGCCACCTGGCTGGCTCATTCGGTAAAGCGTGCGACTCTTGATCTTGAACGTGGGTCGTGAGTTCAAGCCCCACGTTGGGCACGGAGCCTACTTCAAAAAAAAGAAAAAGAAAAGTCTGCTACGTATCTTGCGACTGAATGTAACGACCAGCCATAATAACGGGTAGCCACAAAGCAAAGTTAGCGGTGATACATTACTTAAAAGCAACAACGGCACATTTGAAAGCCTAGTCGACTAATTTTAACGTAAATGGCGAGCCAGTAAAAGGCATCCTTTGTGCCGTGGGAGTCAGCACGTGAGCAGTGGGAACCTGACAGTCCCCCGTGGCCACCAGGAGCCACCAAAGACGACAAAACCCGAATCCCGGGAAACTCGAGCCATATGTGAGTTTAATGCTCTGAGCACAAACTAATGATGACTTCCAGTGGGCTAGAGCAGGTGGGCCTCTGCCAGAGGGACACGTGGGGGTCTTGTGACCACAGCCGTAGAAGGAGGTCTGTGGTGTGGGTGGTGAAGATCCTTGAGGCCCAGCCGGGGAGGCTGGATTGGACTTCGAGAATGAGCTGGAACAGCTGAGAATTCCCATTTTAGGCATGAGACACAGAAAGGCCTAGAAGCCCCCAGCCCGGTGTCCACCCCCCCTCCCCCCCACCGCCAAGATCACGGGCACACTGTACTGCAAGTGTGAGAGGTTTCTCCAAGTGGACTCATGGTCTGGGCCTCTGCCTGCTCCTCCATAGTAAGGAGCATGGGTGGGGGTGGTCTGGGGGGAGGGGGGCGGCAGAGCCCACGGTGACAGAGTCCCCTGAAGGAAGGACTACCTGGGAACCGGACACAGTGGCAGTTAGCGGTTAGTTGTCATTCTTCTCTCCTGCTTTTGGCCTGGCACGTGAGCTAACAACAGGAGTGGGCTAGGATGGTTTCCGGAACAGTGCAGAGGGAGGGGAGGGGAAAAATGTGGACCGTAGCCCCAACAGCACCGAAGGGGTGCTGAACGTGTTGATAGCATGAGGGGTCCCCCCCGGTGCTATTCACCAAGCTGCAGATCCAAGGACGTCCCTAGTAACACATTGGGGGGCACCTGGGTGGCTCAGTGGGTTGAGCATCCGACTTCAGCTCAGGTCATGATCTCACAGTTCGTGGGTTTGAGCCCCGCATCGGGCTCCACGCTGACAGCTCAGAGCCTGGAGCCCGCTTCAGATTCTGTGTCTCCCTCTCTCTCTGCTCCTCCCCTACTCACACTCTGTCTCTCTCTCTCTCAAAAATAAAGATTAAAAAAAAAAAATTTTTTTAAAGTCAGGACTTTGAAATAAGGCTGTGTTCTGTCCCGAGATCACGAGCCCCAGGTGGCTCTCAAACACAGATCACTGAGGTGCCTGGACAGCTGGGGTAAGGACGGGCCACCGGCCAGCAGATGGTGAGGTCCCCTGGGTGCATCCTCCTGGGGCGTCCCCAGGCCAGGCGTGAGCCAAGCCCTCGGTCTCTTTCTGACCTGGGGGAAATGATCGAAGTCCTGTGCTCACGGGGTCAGCTGGGAAGTCGCCCCTCTAGCTGTTGCTGGTGTTGCTGCTTTGCCCTGGCTTCCTCTTGGCCGAGAAGTCACAGGGCTGGCTGCACGTTGCAGGTCCACTGTCCCCGACGCTGAGGGACTGCTGCTTCTCTCTTTGCATTTTCTTGGCAAGCAGACCGTGTCACGAAAGGGACACCCTGACTCTCAGGGCTTCCTTCTCTTTTTAAAAAGCCTGGAGCCTTTCTTTCCTCACCTCGTTCTTGGCCACAGCAGTCAGTACCCCCTGGGGACTCTGGGAAGGGTGGGCAGGGCTGCAGAGGTGACGCACTTCCTCCGCCGGGCACCTGCTTTCTGATCGTGAATACTCCACTCGGAGCAGAGATGAGCTGGTGCATCCCAGGGCGCAGGGACTCGACCTACCCACGGGTCCCCCCAAGAGGAGGACCTTTCAGGTTGTGGGTGACACGGGGCCGCATGGGATGGCAGCTGGCACGCAACATTTATAGACACCTTGGTTGTCTTTAGCGCAGAACCATAGAACTCGAATGTAAGTAATGCATTTACCTAAGTGCACAGCAGCCTGGGAGTGATCAGACTCTCTAGGAGTTCGCGCTAAGAGGACCGGAGATTCTGATTGGTCACAGGACCAACACGCGGACAGGTGGACGGGTGTGCGTTGTTTCTGTGTGCTCAGTGCGAGCATGGTCATTACCAGACACACGGCGTTCTGCCGAGAGATGATCAGATCAGTACTGGGAGGAGCTGCAGGTTCCAGGTCTTAGGGGAGGAGGGCGGGGGGAGCCTCTGGCCCTGGAGGCAGTGACTCCTCTCCTAAAAAATCCTACAGAGCATCTGGCTCGTATCCGGGTGAGAAGTCGACACCCCACCCTTAAGTCTCTGTCATTTTTTTTCCACTTTATTTTTTTTAATTTTTTTAATTTTTGCTTATTTTTGAGAGGAAGAAACAGAATGTGAGCAGGAGAGGGGCAGAGAGAGAGGGAGACACAGAATCCCAAGCAGGCTCCAGTCTCTGAGCCGTCAGCACAGATCCCGATGCGGGACTCGAACCCACAAACCAAGAGATCATGACCTGAGCCAAAGTCGGACGCTCAACCGACTGAGCCACCCAGGCGCCCCTTAAGTCTCCGTAATTTTGCCCTGGAGGAAATAGGGCACTTTCCAGAAAGCCAGCGCCCCTTGGTTAGGAGACCCCTAACCCTTTGGGTTTTGGAGCTTCCTGTCCCTGTCTTCAGGGACCTTCCGACCCTGAATAGCCACAGGTGGCCTTCATGTGCAGAACGACGTCAACCAGAATCATCTTCTGAAAGTGGCCACATGGTTTGTCACCCTTGTCTCATTGTCCAGGCCGAAAGAAGCCTGGACGGAGTTTCTGCTTCCTCCCGGAGGATTGAGAATTACCTGCCCCCTGCAGCATCTCCTGGAAATGGTAACATTTCTGTCCAGCACAATCAAACTATAAGAAGAATAGCAACCACGTGAATGTATTTTTAATGACCCGTGTTAGCTCTGTGTATTGGGGTCCTTCCCGGAACACGGAGGCGAGGTTTCTGGGGTTGACGGTTGATGCGAATCCTGGCGTGGGCTCAGCCCATGCTGTGTGCCTTTCCTGGATAGTCGGCGCATGGGGTTACTCTGCCGAGGCACCACCAGGGTGCCCAGGCCACTTAGGTGACGATTGGGCCACGGCGTGGCCGTTCTCTGCATCGCAACACGGTTTGGCTCCCCCTCTTTGCCTCCGGTGCCCAGAGGTCTGTGGAAGACACAGCACTTTGTCCTGTGTGTGTGTGCCCGTTCGAGCAAATGGACCCGCCAGTGTAAACGTTGCTCATAAAATGAGAGAGAGCACCATAACCAGAGCAGGACGGTGAGCTCGTGACTCTCGAAGGTGGTGTGATGTGGGGAGAAACCTGAAGCTTGGATGCACCTGACCATGACCCTCGGGTGGGCAAGGTTCCAGGGAGTCCCAGGGAGAAATTATCCACCACCGTGGTCCTCAGAACTCGGGTCCTTGTGGCCCTTCTGGCAATCGTTAGGCGGCAGATGCTGGTGTTTCACACTGACTCACGGACGGCCGAGGAGAAACTGGGCAAATGGCAGAACAGGGCACCCTGGGCAGGGTGCCCTTTTGTGGAGGACGAGCTAGCTTCAGGCTCGGATGTAGGGAGAGGGATGCCCATTCAGTGAACCCAGCAGGCCAGCCTTCTGTCCAGGCCGGGAGACCCTGTGCAGAGCCTCACAGCCAATCCCGACGGAGGGCAGGTGACATTCGTCTCAGGGACTGGGCACGATAATCCAGAAATCGGGGCTGAGCTCTCTGTGATAAGAGGGGTTGCTGAGAGATGCTTCACGCAGAAGCGAGTTACTGTATGTGTGTATGTATGTGTGTGTTTTCACACACACACACAAGCACACACTACACGACTAGGGAGACGTTGTTCAGCAGAGGCTGGCCGGGGTGGTGATTCTGCAGGACCGGGGAGCTCTCCTGAGGCATCCACACACACACCCCTTTGCTGAGATTCGGGAAAGCTCACTTCCTCCTTGGCCTCTTGGTGAAAATACCTGAGGGGCCCCCTGGTAGGGAAGGTTGGCCAGCTTCCCGGGGAGGAAGCAGGGAGAGTTTGCTGTTTATGCTGCCTGGAAAGGAAACAAGTCAAAAGGGAACCTCACATGCTAGGAAGAGCCTCTGGGTCACCGCCATCTGAAGGATACTAGGGAAGTGGGGCTCCAGTGGGAAGTCAGGAGGATACCCCGACTGGCAAGAGGGAGGGACTGGAGAGCATCATACTTCTGCGCAAGGCTAGCGGAGGTGACCTTAGAATCCAGCCGGGAGAGACTGGTGCTCCCAGAGGGAAGAAAAGAGAAGACAGACCCTCCCTCCTCTCTGGCGCCTGGCCCTGGGCGCCACCTGTCCCACGCCACCCAGTGACCGGGCTAGTGAGGGTGGAGAAGCTGTTCTTGGCTCAAGGCTAGGAGGCCTCGGGGACATGGCCAAGGGCAGGCTGGCGGAGAGCCCGCCATGGGAATGTCTTTGGGAGAGCCCAGTCTGCCCACAGAAGCCTGCCCTTGACCTATAACCTGGAGCCGGGTCCCGCCAGCTCCCCCATATCCCACGCACAAAAATGAGAGCATCTCATCCTCCCAGGCCTGCTCCCCAGTTTCCTGATGGCTTGCAGCCATCCTCCTTAACGGTCCTGGTGGTTCCATTTTCCTCCCGGCTTGTTCCTGTCACAGCAGAGACTGAGTAGAACACCGCTGACCTTCTGTGACGCCCCTGTGTCACGTGCCTCCAGATGGGAAAATCTGCCTCTGCTCTCTGGGTCTGTCCTCTGACTCCCTGGCTTCCCCGGGCCCCCAGGCTGGCCACCCCCAGGCTCTGGGATGTGCAGCTCCCATCAGCCACCTTCCTCCTGACCCTCTTTTTATCTGAACAAAAGTTAACGTCTTCACGAAAGACGTCAGGAGAGCTGCACCCCAGAAGCACAGGGTGACAAAGGAGAATCTCGAGTAACCTGCCCAGGGCTTTGCAGGCCACCTTAGGATGTGTGTGCCCAGAGGTCTCCTCCCTGTTGCCTTGAAGACATGCATTGGACCAGCTGAGCATCCTTTGGGGCATCAGGGCCTCTGAGAGACGGGTCAGGGGTGGGGCCACTGGTAATTTGTTAGTGGTAAAGTACCAGAGTTTATGAGTGATTTACTGAAAGCACACAAAAGGCGTAGAAGGTGTGCCCTGGAAAAACATCGCCATTCGCCTTGTGATGTGCTGTCCGAGGGCACCTCCAAGGGTTGGGTTGCGGGTCTTGGACAGACGCTGCTTGCGAAGGTTAGTCACGCACGCAAATACCAGCCACCGTGGAGGTCGGGGGCCTCCCCAAAATGCCAGTGGCTGATGCTGTGAGTCTGTCCCTGCGGAGAGAAGGAACAGCAAAGCACCAGTAAGCCGGGCAGTGTGGTGTGATGGCTGGGGGCGGAGATTCTGGAACAGTGATTCTTAACCTCGGTTCTTGACCCGTCGTTCTTAAATCTTGACCATCACAAGGAGATGCCTCGTGGGCAGCAAGCACATGAAAGGATGCTTGACATGACGATGAACTGGGGGACTGCAAATCCAAACCACAGTGAGATACCAGTTCACACCCACTACGGTGGCTATAACTTAAAAAAAGAAGAAGAAGAAGAAGGAGAAGAAGGAGGGGGAGGGGAGAAGAAGAAAATAGCAAGCGTTGGCAAGGATGTGGGAAAATTGGAGACCTCATTCTTACTGGCGGGAAAGCAAAGTGGTGCACCTGCTGTGGGAGACAGGTCAGCGGCTCCTCTGTAAGTTTAACGTAGAATCTTACGGGGGTACCCAGGGTTCCACGCCTGGGCGCCCACAAGACCTGACAACAGCTTTTCAAGCAAGAACCTGGACCCACACGTTCAGAGCGGCTCTATTCACAAAAGGCAAACACAGCCCAGATGTCCATCCACAGATGAATGGGTACCCAAAATGTGCACTGTCCGGACAAAGGAATATTATTTAGCTGTAGCAAGAATGCAACCGATGCATGCTGTAGTGTGGACGAGCCTTGAAATCCATCATGCTAAGTGAAAGAAGCCAGAAACCACCTAATGTCTGATTTCAATTGTATGAAGTAACCAGCACAGATAAGTCCACGAGTCAGAAAGCATAGCTGTGGTTGGTTCACGGGGGCTGCGGGGAGAAGCAGACGAGAAGTGGCCACGTAATGGATACAGTGTTTCCTTTTGGGGTGCTGAAGGTTTCCAGAACGATATGCGCCATGGTGATGGCTGGACAGCATTGTAAATACACTTAATGCAGCCGAACGGTACACTTTGAAATGGTTAAAATGGTAAATTCGAGGTTGTGTATTTTGGCACAGTCTTTTAAACAAAGGAAAACAATGGATGCCTGGTCCCCTCCCAGGGTCTCTGCTGAAGCTGGTCAGTTTCCCCCAAAATTGAACTTGTGTTTGCATGGCCTTTCAAAGCTCCCGGGGCATGGGGGTTCCGGTGTGGGGCCAGGTTTGAGAACCAGCTGTGCTGGTGGGAGGTCTCGCTCGGTGGCCCCCGTTTTTGACCTGTGAGATGGGAGTCCTATGGTTACCTACCTCTGACAGTTGTTACAAGGATCTAACGGGTGAGTGAAGATGTGGCCGCTGAACGTCTCCACGTGTTTGCTCTTAGCAGGGCCACCTGGCATCTAGATTGCCTCCTTCACCAGGTCAGTCCTTGTTCCGGAACTCTGCCCGCAACAGGTGTTCAGCTCCAATTCCCTTCCAGGAAGCAAGACCATACTTCTCTGTCCAGGACCGCCCTCCGAATGCGGTTGTCCCGTGTTCTTTGCAGTGTGGAGTTTTCCCTAGACCACCCGGATCGTAGTCCTGTTCTGGATATCGAATTCTGGGGCCACTCTCATCTGCAACGTGGTACACAAAGACCACGGTGATGAGGAATGCGCAGGTGAGGGCAAATCGTTTCGAACAGTGCTTTGGCCAGCGCAACCCCGGAGGGCCACGGTGGGACCACAGTGAGTGCTCCCGGCCTCTTCAGACAGTCCTCCCACTTTGCTTGAAGATTGATTCACCCAAAGAGAAATCTCATTAGCTTGATTTCCTCCACCGAGCGTGACTCAGTCACTTGGCATTAACAGAGGAGCCTCCCGGATTTGATGACGTCCCAGAAACCGTCAGATCTCGTGCAGAGAGATTTGTTGTCACCTTACTTTTGCTTCTGTGTCACTAGAGATAGACAGCCAGGGTTCTCATTTCCTTTCCTCATGCAGCCTGTGGTATCAATCAAGTGCTCATGAGCCCCTCGGTACGAGAGGCCTCCTTCGGTTTGCGGGACTGCGGTTATCGAAAGTGCGCCCCACCTGAGATCTCACTGCTGATGAGCTATCGTAAGCTCATCCTCCAATCCAGCATTCAGAACATGCCACCGTGCAGGTGACAAGAGATTTGAATGCACGTCTGAAAGGGAAAACCTTGGCTTTCTTCTTGATTAGGGTTTGATGATGTACTTGAACAAGAACATTTTCCCCCCACATTGAACTTGGCGTTTGCCAGAGTTGAAATCTCACATGGGACTGTAGCACGCATCTCACATGTACACGTCATGTGGACTTAGGTCTTTCCCGCACATTTGTCGGCTGGGGTCCTCCCTGTGAGCCCCACCTGCAGCCAGGCCCCTGGCCCCATGCCCTAACCACACTATACGGTGCGACTTGCTTTTTGGCTTTGCTCGTCCAAATCCCAGCAAGCCTTTGCACCTGGGTTGTGTCTGCTCTCTCGCACAGGGCCCCCTGGGTTTGGAGATCATCTCCCAAGACCCCGTGGGCCACCAGGGTCACGGTCTTCCTGAGTGCGGCCAAGACATGGTCTACATCTTGGATCTGCACAGGAACTTGCTTCCTTTTCATTCACAGGCTTCTCAGAAAGTTCTGGCTTCCTACAGCTGTCATCGTTAAACTTGCCTATGATGACTAGTCAACATATTCCCTGCATTCACACGTCCGCTAACAGGTCTCGATCTCAGGACTGTCCTACAGCAAAAGCCGTAGAGGATCACAGCTCAGCCTGTGTCTGCACAGTGTTGTTAACAGAAAATCAAATACCACCAGTTGGATCCTCTTGGTTTGCTTATTCTTTTAAGTTATATTTTTTTAATGTTCATTTATGTATTTTGAGAGAGAGAAGATAGTGTGAATAGGGGAGGGACAGAGAGAGAGGGAGAACATCTCAAGCAGACTCCACGCTGTCAGCACAGAGCCTGATGCGGGGCTCAATCTCACAAACCTCAAGATCACGACCTGAGCCGAATCAAGAGCTAGGTGCTTAACTGACTGAGCCACCCAGGCGCTCCTGGTTTGCTCATTTGAAGAAGAGATCCTGCTAGTAGAGAAATGACCCCAAATTGTTCTCGTGTTTATAACCGTCGAAGAGCTTACATGATTTAGCATTTTGCCAGCTGAAATAATGGATCCCGACCAAGAAGCTTCTGCAGCTTTCCCAGTAAAGAAACGCCATCCCTCCGGCATCCGCGTGGAGGAACTCAGCCAAGAGAATGGTCATTTCCCAGCATTTCATGTACCAGAAACTGGATTCATACGTCCCTGCCCTTCACGGGGATCAGTTCCCACGAAGCTGGCATGCTTTATATACCTCTTGGTGTGCATTTACTCTGGATTGACTCTAGAGCTCCAGGGTCCCAGGAACCAGCACACCCTCTGGCTGAGGGATGTAGCTAATGGCCTGTCAGGAAGGCTGTGCCATAAGGATAAGAGAAAGCAGACAGAGAATACCTTCTCGGGAAGGGAACTCTGCCCCAACCCTTGCCCAGGACCGTGCTGGCAGCCACCAAAGCGAATGAGAATATTCTCTCCTTTCTCAGCAGAAAACAGCAGGAGCTCCACCACCCAGGTACCCCGAGGCTGTCTGTCTGCCCCATCAGGCTTGTAACGGACGGATGGACTGTCCTGCCCTGGACTCTGCCAAAACCAGTATTGGGAGGAAAGAAGGTGGGAGAACAGGTCTGACTGCATCTTTTGGCCCGCTTGGTTCTTTGAGCAAGCAGGCAGAAGAAAAAAGTTCTATTGACGCCTTTCAAGAGGGGGCAGCATAGCGTAAGGACAGGAGAGGCAGCCGGGCTCCTGGATCCAAGTTCATCCCATCCGCCGGCAGCTGAGCCAGCCTGAGTACCTCCGCTGTCTCCTTGGGCTTCAGCTCTCCTCCACATTAAAACTCGAAGATCGTGCCGTCCTAAAAGCGTCCGATCCAAGCTAGGAGATAGGCTTGCCCGCGGCTGTTTTAACCACAGCCACCGCCACCAAAATCCTCTCCTTCATCTCTAAACAACTGTATCCGAATCCCTAAACAGTCACGTCAAAGGATGTGCTCTGACTTTGGGGAGACGGTGCGGACCCGACGGGTCTCACAAGGTGTGGTTTGAACAACGTCAGTTTCGGATTGGCCCGTTCGTCTCTCTCGACGCAGAAACACGTTCTCGCCAGCGTTTAGTGCGTCCCTTCCTGTCCACATGGATGGCGTGCCCTGGTGTGTTTGTAAAGGTGCCTCGTGCACGTGTACACGAGGACGTGGAACAGAGGAAAACTCGCCACGGCAGTCTGGGCTTCCCGAAAGAGCGGTGCTTCTCGGTTTCTTGCAAAGTACTGATCTCTGCCCAATTGTCAGTGAGTGTGTGAGCCCCGCGGTTCTTCTAGAGAAATCCAGCCCTCCCGGAGCCTTCATCAGGATTCCCTGGAGCGCTCGGGCTGCGACAGCCAGCAATGCCCTCTGCCGTGTGGTGCTGGCCCGACCCAGAGCCTGTGCCCATCCTGCTGGGTTAGGGGCACAGCTGGTTCTGGAGGCCAAGTCAGAGCCATCCCCCAGCCACCTAGAAACTCAGGGCTTCTCTGGGACTGGAGCGGGTGAGGCCGTGGTGGGGGGGGAGGGGGAATGCATCTCCGCCAGGATTCTTGATTTCAGCTCAGGTCACAATCTCATGGGCCTGAGACTGGGCCCAGCGTCAGGCTCTGTGCTGAGTGTGGAGCCTGATTGGGACTCTCTCGCTCGCCCTCTGCCCCGTTCCCCTGCTCACGTGCTCTAAATAAGTAAGTAAATAAATATCTGTGGCAAAATCAACTGTCACAGTGTTGGTCTCATTTTGAGCAGAGACACGGATCCTGAAATTGGCAGCTTCTATCTCTCTTTGTATCTGTCTCCTCCCAGATGTGTGTGTGAGATAGGATCAAATTATCACTGTGCTCTGAATGTAGTAAATGACCTAAGTGAATATCAGAGGTGTTGGGGATACACAGAGTTCAGCGTTGTCTCTGACCTGACTTTTCCAGTGGACAGCAGCCTGTCAGGTGGAGCATACAGCCCACAGCGTGAGGCCCCATGAGGTCTTGGTGTGAAGGCTGGGTTCACTTCGTCCCTTTTTCTCTCCATTATCCATGGCTTTTTCCTTCATGATTTATCGGGCTGAACTCCTAGGAGAAAAAGTCCTGAAAAGCAAGACAAAATATGGATTAGAGAAGGGCCAGACTCATTCCCCTACCAAAAAAAGGGGGGGGGGGGGGCTTGATTTTTAAAAAAAGATGTTATTGACCCATTTGGACCAGAACAGGAAACCAGATCCCTCTTGCAAGAAAGCTGTGGTCTGTCCCTCATGGAACTTTGCCACTTTGTAGCAGAAGAGCCCCTAAATTGTAATAAGACATGGGCCAGGCTGTATGAACTCTGACCTGTACAGATTATCCTGGTTTTCCATTTTACTTAATATTGATGAGTCAGCATTGTATTTTTTTTTTTAATTTTTTTAATGTTTTTTTTTTGAGAGATTGACAGAGTATGAGCAGGGGAGGGGCAGAGAGAGAAGGAAGCAAGGAATCTGAAACAGGCTCCAGGCTCTGAGCTGTCCACACGGACAGCGGGGCTCGATCTCACGAACCGCGACATCATGACCTGAGCTGAAGTCAGACACTCAACTGACTGAGCCTCCCAGGTGCCCCAGTGAGTTAGCATTTTAAACGATGTCCGACCTTGTTTTCCTCCCAAATTATTCTGTGGATTGTTTTCGATATTCTGTGTCCAAATCCAGAAGTGAGGAAACAAAGAAGCTAAGAGTTCAAACACAAATACCTGTGGACTTGTCACATATCGCTATTATTATGTTGAGGTACATTCCCTCCATAGTCACTTTGTTGAGAGTTTTTATCAGAAATGGGCGTTGGCTTTGTCAGATGCCTTTTCTGCGACTATGAGGATGATCCTATGACCTTTATCCTTCGTTTTGTTGTGGTGTATCACATGGACTGATTTGTGGGTGTTGAACCATTCTTGCATCCCTGGAATAAGTCTCACTTGATCGTGGTGTATGATCCTGTTACCGTATTGTTAATTTCAGTCGGCTCCTGTTTTGTTGAGGACTTTTGTATCTGTGTTCATCATACTCAATGGTGAAAAACTGAAAGGCTTTCCTCTAAGATCAGAAAAAGACAAGGATGCCCTCCTCTGCACGTTTATTCAACAAGGGACTGGAAATCACAGCAGTTGGCAAGAAAGAGAAAGAAAAAGCATCCAAATTGGGAAGGAAGAAGTAAAACTGTCACTATTTGCAGATGACATGATATTATATAGAGAAAACCCTGAAGACACCATTAAAAAAAAAAAAACTGTTGAAACTAGTAAATAAATTCAGTAAGGTTGCAACATACAAAATCAATATACAGAAATCTGTGGCATTTCTATACACTAATAAACTGTTGGGAAGAGAAATTAAGAACATAATCCCATTTACAATTGCACCAAAAGGAACAAAAAAGCTACAAATAAATTTAACCAAGGAGATGAGAGATCTACATGTTGAAAATTATAAGACCTTAATAAAAGAAATTGAGGAAGACAAATATCTCATGCTCATGGATTGCAAGAATCAATATTGTTAAAGTGTCCATACTAGCCAAAGCAATGTCTGTCAAGATTCCAATCACATTTCTCAAAGAAATAGAAAAAATAATCATAAAATATATAGAGAACCACAAAAAAAAAAAACAAAAACAAAAACACCCGAACAGCCAAAGGAATCTTGAGAAAGAAAAGCAAAGCTGGAGATATCTTGGTATTTGATTTCAAACCGTATTACAAAGCTATGGTAATGAATACAGTATAATATTAGCATAAAAACAGATGCATAGACCAATGACACAGAATAAAGAGCCCAGAAAGACACCCATGCACGTATGGTCAATTAATTTACAGAGGAGCCAAGAATATACAATGGGAAAAGGATAATGTCTTAGGTAAACGGTGTTGGGAAAACTGGGCCACTCTCTTACACGTACACACAGATTAACTCACAATGGATTAGAGACTTGAACTTAAGACCTGAAACCATAAAACTTCTAGAAGAAAACATAACCAGGAAGGAAGCTCTTTGACGTCGGTCTTGGTGATGAATTTTTGAACCTGACAAAAGCAAAAATAAGTAAGTGGAAAGACATCATACTGGAGAAGCTTCTGCTCAGTGAACGAAGCTATCGACAAAGTGAAAGGACAGTCTGTTGAATGGCAGAAAATACTTGTAAATCATCTACCTGGTAAGGGGCTAATACCCAAAATATATAAAGAACTCATACAGCTCAATAATAAAAAACCAAACAATCCAATTATATAGTGGACAGAAGATCTGAATAGCCATTTTTGTTTTCAAAGAAGACAAAGAGGGGTGCCTGCACGGCTCAGTTAAGTATCTGCCTTTGGCTCAGGTCATGATCTCACAGTTCTTGAGTTTGAGTCCCACATGAGGCTCTCTGCTATCAGCACTGAGTCCGCCTCAGATCCTCTGTCTCCCTCTCTCTCTGCCCCTCACTTGTTCTCTCTCTCTGTCTCAAAAATAAGTGAAACATTAAAAAAAAAAAAAAAAGACATCCAGATGGCCAACAGGTACATGAAAAGATGCTCGGCATCACTCATCATCAGGGAAATGCAAATCAAAACCACAATAAGATATCACCTCACACCAGTCAGAGTGGCTATTACTAAAAAGACCAGAAATAACAAGTTTCGGTATGAGGAACAGGGAACCCTCGTGCACCGTTGGTGGGAGCGGAAACTGGTACAGCCACTGTGGAAAACGGTATGGAGGTTCCTCACAAGGTTAAAAAACAGAACTGCCGGGCGATCTAGCAATTCTCCTTCTGGACATTTATCCGACGAAAATGAAAACACTAGAGCAAAAAGATATATGCACCCCTGTGTTCATTGCGATGATGTCACTTACAATAGTGAAGATACAGAAACAGCCTAATAACCCATAGATCTGCAGATGAACATGTAAAGAAACTGTTTCTAATATATTTATATTTATACCTGTATGAGCGCAGCGGAATGTTGTTCCGCCTTAAAAAAAAAAGAATGAAATCTTGCCACCCACGACCAAATGGATGGACCTCGAGGGCGTCGTGCAAAGTGAAATAAGTCAGAGAGAGAAAGGCAAGTACTGCATGGTCTCTCTTATATGCAGAACCAAAAACAAAACAAAAAAATAACAAAAGAAACACACACCAAAACAAAACAAAACAAAACAAAACAAAAAAACGCCTGATTGCCAGGGGAGGCAACCAGGGAGGAGGGTGGAGAAGTGGGTAAAGGGAGTCAAAAGATAAAAAAGGGAAAAAAAAAATCTGAAAAACCACAGATATCCTCTGGGCAGCCAAAATATTCGAAACATTTTGGCTGCCCATGGGTTGAAGGTTGAGCAATGCTACTGAATAGCAGAGTTCTTGGGCGGTGCCGATAGACCCAGGTCTCATGGACCCTGAGATTGGCCTGCCTGTGAGTGTGAACAGTGGGGTGTTGGGAGAGATCTGTGTGGCCCATACAGGGCAGACTGGAGCTAAATAAACCTGTGGTGTCAAAATCCAGAGGTGTTCCAGAGACAGATAATGGATCATGAGAAGCATGTTGTTGTCCAGGATAACAGAGACCCCAACTTGCAGGGGCCTGGGATGGGGTGTGCCCTGGGCTTCTGGCTTTTTTTTTTTTAATTTTTTTTTTACATGTATTTATTTTTGAGAGACAGAGACAGAGTGTGAGTGGGGGAGGGGCAGAGAGAGAAGGAGACACAGAATCCGAAGCAGGCTCCAGGCTGCGAGCTGTCAGCACAGAGCCTGACACGGGGTTCGAACCCACAAACCGTGAGGTCGTGACCTGAGCCGAAGTCGGGCACTTAACTGATGGAGCCACCCAGGAGCCCCATGGGCTTCTGGGTTTCTGCTAAGGCCATCTTACTTGGCTCTCACGAGGTCACACTTACCAAAAATGGTCACTGGAGGAGAAGGAAACCAACTGTAATGTGACAGGAATATGCTAGATCTTAACAGCAATTTGAAGTCCATGGAATGTAAAATAAAATTTTACGTTTATTTATTTATTTTGAGAGAGAGAGAACAAGGGGCAAGGGCCAGAGAGAGAGGGAGAGAGAATCCCAAGCACCATCAGTGAGATCATGACCTGAGCTGAAACCAAGAGTTGGGCACTTAACCGACTGAGCCATCTAGGTGCCCCAGAATTTCCCTCTTTTAAAGATGAGAAGACGAGAGCATTCCTGCCTGTGTGTGTGTGTGTTGGGCTGTGTGTCGGGAGAACTGTGTTGGGTTCCTCCCCGAGATGTCAGAGTGCTAAAGGGGCAATAGGATTATGGGATTAAAACCTGAAATCCACATGCAACGGGTGACCTGGAAAGTACTTTTCGGGGCGTATTCTGCACAGAGCTTCCAAAAAAAATGCATCTAAAGGTCAGAGGTGAATTCACAGCCGTGTTGAGTGATCAGTCAGGCACACATAGTTGTGGCGAAGGCTGAGGACAGGAGGAATTAGAAGTCCTGAGTCTAGACAGGGTGGAGTGAACAGAAGCGGTTATAGCAGCAGCATTGTGAAACGCCTGGTCCCGAATGTCACCCTTGTGGGATGCCAGACGGGGCCATGCGTGCTTCAGAGGTCACCACGGGTAGATAGCTGGTAGGCAGTTTTTCACAAGCTTTAACAAACCTCCAGGACACGTGCTTGCACTTCCCTTGCCCTGGGGGTATCAGAGAGAGCCAGCCATGGACAAGAGGGGCGCCTGGGTGGCTCGGTTGGTCGAGCGGCTGACTTTGGCTCAGGTCATGATCTTGCAGTTCATGGGAGCCCCACATCAGGCTCACTGCTGTCCGCGTGGAGCCCGCTTCGGATCCTCTGCCTCCCTTTCTCTTGGCCCTCCCTCGCTTGTGCTTGCTGTCTCAAAAATAAATACTTTCTAAAAATTAAAAAAAAAAAGTTTATGGACAAGAAAATCTGAGTCTCAAAAATTTTCTCAGGGAAGGGAATGACAGTAAACTTGGCAGAACAGAATAGGATTTGAGTCTGAGTGCGGATAATACTGGGCTTTTGCCCAGTGGGTTTCCTTTACATATTTATTTTACTTACTCTGTTTTAAGTAAGCTCTCCGCCCAACGTGGGGCTTGAACTCACGACCCTGAGATCAAGAGTCGTATGTTCTACTGACTAGCCAGCCAGGCGCCCTGCTAAATACTTACTTTAAATACACAGATCCTGTCATTCAGATAAAAGCTCCCCCACAAGCTCCTTTTATTTATTCTTTATGTTTTTAGAGAGGGAGAGTGTATGCAAACAGGGGAGAGGGCAGAGAGGAATAGAGAGAGAGAGTCTCCAGGCTCAGCACCCAGCCCGACACGGGGCTCCATCCCAGGACCCTAGGATCACGACCTGAGCTGAAATCAAGAGTCGGACCCTCAACCAATGGAGCCACCCAGTCGTCCCCCACCAGCTCCTTTTATAAAACCTGAGAACAGAGTTGTCCAGAGGCTCTCAGCCATCCATTCATTCGTGCCCACAAACTGGCTCCGGGGCCTTCCGCGCACCAAGGAGCTGTCAGGACCTGGGGAAATGGGCAACAATCGCTGCCCCATGGGTCCCACATTGTAACAGGAGCGACAATAAGTAAATAAGTAAATAAGTAGAACAAAACTACTGGTACCCAGTTTTATAGGAGGTAAACTGAGGCAGAGACGACTCCAGAGGCATGTCCAAGCTCACGCGGCAGAGGCAGGACTCGAACCCGGATGGCGTGTGGGCTGACCTCCCCGCTGCGCAGCCCCTGGTGTGCAGTACACCCCGGGCACCGGTTCTGGAGGGGAGTGTTGGCCGGGGGAGCAGGGAGAGGTGCCAGGGGAGAGCCTGGCTTCTATCTTGTTATGCACTTGAAATCAGAGTGTTGGTTCTCTAAGCCTCTGCCTGCACTAACGCTTACGTGATCAGGTTAAGCAGACCCTAGGAGGGGTAAAGATTTAAAACACCTATGTGTCGGGGTACATGGGTGACTCAGTCCATGAAGCATCCGACTCCAGCTCAGGTCATGATCTCATGATCTGTGGGTTCGAGCCCCACTTCGGGCTCTGTGCTGACAGCTCAGGGCCTGGAGCCTGCTTCTGATTCTGTGTCTCCCTCTTTCTGTTCCCTGCCACCCAAAAGATAAATAAGCATTAAAAAAAAACAAGTCTGTGCCCTTTAGCCTGCCAGCCCCCCCATATACACCCAGCAGGTGGGGCTGCTTTGTGAAAGTTCCTAAGTAGCATTGTGGCTTGCGTTTATTTTCTGTGTAGATCTCTGCCACGGAGCACTGTGTTCCCTGGTCACAGCCTCCGTGGCACGCCATTTATCTCACACGGCCTTTTGGTGGTAACCTGTGAAGGGTTCGAAGAAACCTAAGCCCCTTCTTGGCAGCCGGTGACATACTTCTCACGATGGCAGAGACCCTGTTAGAAAGTGGGGGAGGGGGACAGTAAAGTGACCCCCAAATGGAGAAGGTGCTTTGAGACCGGGAAACAAAGCAGGTGACTCCATACAGCTTACGCAGAGGTTTGTGTTTTGTCTTTAATATTTAACTTTTTAAAAAAAAGTTTATTCATCTCTTTTGAGAGAGAGAGCATGCGTGCACGGGAGGGGCAGAGAGAGGCGGGGGGAGAGAGAGAATCCCAAACAGGTTCTGCACTGTCAGCACAGAGTCCCAGGTGGGGCTCGAACTCACGACCCGTGAGATCATGAGCTGAGCCGAAATCAAGAGTCGGACACTTAACTGACTGAGTCCCCCAGGCCCTCCTCTACAGTTTTATTCAGGGGACCTTCCTGGTGGGAGATCAGGTGGAGGCCAATCCACAGCTGCTGCATAGTTACTCTCTGCAAAATCCAGACCTTATGCCATAGCTTTTGTAGAGTGAGGGACGCACAGAGTAGGGGTGCCATTGTGAGATCAGGGGGCTTGCACGCACCTAATCGGCAGCTACCCTTTAAGGAGACCTTACGGCCCCAGCTGAGCATCAGGAAGGGGAAAGATTGTGGCATCCCTGACGGATTCATGGGGGGCCAAAGCGAGCCTTCCCCTGTCCCAGCCTCCCCTTCCAAGGGCCCTGGAACTGGCTGCGAGAGAGGTCATGTGAGCAGACGTGACCCACCGGAGGGCCGGAGAGGGGGCTCAGTGCGGTCAGAGCTACAGACAGATTCCTCCGGGAGAAATGTACTTCTGGCCTGTGCCTTCCTCTGTTCAGCACCTACAAGCTCGTTCCGATGACAGGTTCCGTTTCAAAGGAGGCTGATTCACACTGCGGTCTGGTCAGGAGTGTTAAACGAGTCTAGCTGGTAAGGGTTCTTAGGGGGTTTCAGAGGTCTGTCGTTTCCTTTGTGATTAAGAAAACAAACCTTTGTGGGGCGCCTGGGTGGCTCAGTCGCTTGAGCGTCCGACTTCGGTTCGGGTCATGATCTCACAGTTTGTGGGTTCGAGCCCTGCGTCGGGCTCTGTGCTGACAGCTCAGGGCCTGGAGCCTGCTTCGGATTCTGTGTCTCCCTCTCTCTGCCCCTCCCCTGCTCGTGCTGTCTATCTCTCTTTCTCTCTCTCAAAACTAAATAAACATCCAAAAGAAAAAAAGAAAAGAAACCTTTGCAGCAGGAATGTGTCAATGGAGTGTCTCCCACCGCAGGGAAAATACGGGCTTTCGACTGAAAGTGAGGGTTTTGCTCACGCCATTCAAGCCCAGCAGTGGATGTGTCCTACAGGCTCGGATGGGCGGTGTGGCACTTGGTTTTCAGGCCGGAGCACTCCTACACTGAGAAGTGACCTTGCACCGATGAGAGTTTCTCTTTGTCCCCTTCCCCGCAGGGCTGCCTGACCACGCCCAACTCCCCGGCGGTGAATCCGCGTTCCATGACGTTGGGTCCATCCCTGTCGCTTGGCAACATCTCAGGGGTGTCTGTGAAGTCGGACATGAAGAAGCGTCGGGCCCCTCCGCCCCCGACGCTGCCCGGCCTGGGGCCACCAGTGCAGGACAAGGCCTCGGAAAAGGTAGGTGGAGGGCGGCTCCGGGGAGTAGTGGATCCGCTAAAAGGACCAGCGACTTCTCTGGAAGCTCCCTCTGTGCCCTACCTTCTGCAAATTTGTGGCTTTAGCGGGGAGAGTGTTTTGGTCGAATCTTTAAGCTTTATTTAGAAGTAAAAGTGAGGGGCGCCTGGGTGACTCAGTTGGTTGGGTGTCTGATTCTTGATTTCGGCTCAGGTCATGATCTCACAGTGTGTGAGATCGAGCCCCACGCCGGGCTCTGAGCTGAGTGGGGAACCTGCTTGAGAGTCTCTCTCTCCCTCTCTCTCTGTCCCTCCCCTGCTCATGCTTACTCTCTCTCCCTCTCTCAAATAAACATTTAAAAAAAGTAGAAGTAAAGATGAGATGCCATGCTCCTTCACGTGTGGAAGGTAGGACACCTCCTGTGCTCTCAGACGTTCAAGGCCTGTGCTTGTTATTAGCATTTATTGTGTCTGCAGCATTAAAAGTTTGGGCGTCGTCACGATCGCTAAATGAGAAAATAGCGTGGTTCGGAGCACTGAAAGAAATCTGGAGTTTGTATGGGACAGGGATGATAGGTCGTAAAATATAGATGCCCCAAATAATTCAGATGCACAGGAAAGGAGGGAGGGCCTTTCACACTAAGTCAGTTTCCAAGTGATGGGACGTTTGCGGAGACCGCATATGTAGGAAGCCACGGGTGCTAAGTTTATCATCAGAGCAACGTCACGCCTTCGCAAGGGGTTGTCACTATGTGTGGACCAGAAAGAGTCTTTGTCCTCAGCAGCTGGGGTCTGCACTGGCCTTCTGTCCTCCCGCGAGTCTGCTGCGGCGTGAAGCGCGATTGGAAATCCCAGGCCTTCCGTTCTCAGGGGCTGGGACGACCCTTGACCAAGCAGCTCCTATTCTCGAGGCTTGGGATGATGCACGGTGAAACTGATGTACAGGTTTCATCTTCTAAATGCATCCGTCCTCATTCAGCTGGGGGGAAGCAGGGACAGCACACGGTGTGGCCGGGATGGGACCAGACTTTGGAATCTTCTAGAAGCTGTGTTCTCCAAGGCTGACCGGCCGCGCCCACAGCTGGGCCTGCTCCACATGTATTCCAAGATGCCGGGCCACAGTAAGGATGCATTAGTGCTCACCAAACGGGGAAGGTTCCCAGTGGCTGTCACCCCAGCTCCCTGGGGGACGGGGACACCACGCTGCAAACAGGAACTTTATAGAACACACGTTAATTCTCTCACAGGGGCTTCATTTCCTGACTCTTTCTTTCTGCCTTAGCGTCCCCGGCCTGTCCGTGCTTCGTGGAGGCAGAAAACTTCACACTGCTGCTACTCTGGGTTTGAACCCCTTTTTTTTTTTTTTTTTGCGTATTCATAAGATGGCTTTTCCTTAAAATAAACTAGAAACTAAGTCTGTACCTCCCAGATGGGAGGCTCGGCCTGGGGTCATGGTTAGAAGTTGTCTAAGTGGCTCTCTGGAGCAGTAGTCTTCTCAGACTCCTTCTTGCCTCGTTGTCTGTCCATCAGTCTTCATAAATCTTAATAAATCGTCCTCCATCCTCACAGGTGTGAACTTTACCCCCAGGTCTCAGAGACCACCCCGCTTCCATCAACAGACCTTTCCATCCGTGCCTTATCAATCTGTTGGAAAACCCTGACACAACACGTTTTAGAAGAAAATATTTTGTTTTTTGTGTTTCTTAAGCATTTTCTTTTTTTCTTTTTAATGTTTATTTTGAGAGAGCAAGAGAGACAGAGAGTGAGCGGGTGAGGAGCAGAGAGGGAGGGAGACACAGGATCCGAAGCAGGCTCCAGGCTCCGAGCTGTCAGCACAGAGACCGACGCGGGGCTTGAACCCACGAACCACGAGATCGTGACCTGAGCCGAGGTCGGACACTTAACTGACGGAGTCATCCAGGCGCCCCTAGCATTTTCTAATGCTCCTAAGTTCTTCTGAGTTCTCTGGGATGTTTTAGCTATCTTTTGTTACCAAGAGCGTTAGGTACAAATGCACCCCATTTGGTCGTACACTTGCGGGACTAAATGTGCAAATTGAACCCAAAGTTTCTTCCTGTGCTTGTGTAGTGAAATGTAAACCTTTTCTGGGGTTTAGGATCTGAACTTTTTCATAACCCACAGACCATACTTCTAGCATTTAGTACTTTTCAGCCCCCTCCCTCTGGGGACATCAGTTTGCTTCTGATTGGGAGGGATGTTAGCACCAAAAACCACAAGTTCCAGCATCATTATTACTTGAGGGCTGTTTGCAATGAGAATTGTGTTTCCTGGTGTTCTCGAAGGTTGATGCTGAACCCGATCAGCATCTTAAAAGTTCCTTCCGTCCGGAGAAGAGGTGTTCTCAGATTTTAACATGCTTCTCCAGAGTGGATAAAGTCTGCCCGAGTGGAAAAATGTATCGTAAATAGAGAATCGGGAATTCTGAGTGAAAAATAAATAGTTCTCTATACCCTGAAAAATGAACAGAGTTCCCTCTGAGGCAGTAAAAGCTTCTTACTAAAATCTGTTTCATTTGGCACAGAATGAGCACAGAAATTGGCTCACAGAAATGCTCTCGTTTTTTAAGCATATGAGTGGCATATGGATTAGATTTAAGTATTTGCTGGGACCATATTTTTCCTTTTTAAATGAAAGGTATTTTGTTATTTACTAATTTCTGGGAAAGGAACCCAAAAGTGTATTGTCATCGTTGTCGAGTAAGAACGTCAGTTCCTTTTTCACCAACTTCCTTCCAGATAAAGATAAGATGTTTGTTTGGAAAACCTTAGTTGTGTGCAGCTGTTCCTAACACCGATGTCCTGAATGGAAAGGAAAGGCTTATTTTCAAGGACATGACTAGTTTGGGGAAAGGAGAATGCCTACATTTTCTTATTTTAGAAGAAAATATTTTATCTTTTTCTCTTATCATCTGGTCCGAAAAATTCAGGGTTCCCTTATTCAGGTCGTAGAAGGGGAATCATGTCAGACAAGTGTCGGTTCAGGGGACGCATTTTCCCCCAAATGCTGTCTTTGTATCAGCGTTTGTTACCTGTTTTTAGACTCACGACGCGATCGCCAGTATTTGTTATTTCTAAAATACTTTCCGGAGAGACCTTCCCGGAGTGGGTAGGTAGAGCCAGTGAAAGAAATTAATGGTGTCCTTGAGCAAGCCTGTTAGCAGAGAAATTGGCAAGACGGGTCGAGAGACGTGTTATCTTTCCAGAGGAGACCGAATCTCTGTGCCAGACTTTCATCCCTCTTCCCGGTACCTCGAATGTAGTTCTAATTAAGTGGAACATTCAGACAGGAATGATATATATGTGAGGGCACCATACGCTGAGTCAGTAGTTTTCGAACTTAAGCGAGCATCAGAATCACCCCCAAAGGGCTTGTTAGAACACATTTTGCTTGGCTCCACCCTGAGGGTTTCTGATTCAGTAGGTCTGGGGCAGGGCCTGGGAATTTGTGTCCCAGCAAGTTCCCAGGCAAACCCCACTTTGAGAACCACCGCGCCGCAGAAACTCTGCTGCCCCGATCCGCCCGCTCGGTGTAAATATCTTGAACGGGTCTGGAGAGTTCTTCCCGCAGAAGAGTTTCCCTGGAGATGAATGGATCTGTGCTCTGCAATAACGTCTGGGCACAGTTTGCCATAGTGTTAGCTGAGGCCTAACGTTGGATGTTAAATAAATAGTTCTTGCTTCTTCTTGCCGGGACCCAGGGTGTGTTTGTGTGAGGGACAGAGGGATTGCCTGTCCCAGGTGGGATTTTTCTTCCCGTTTTACCTTTGAGATTCCCCAGGGTCATCACTCCACTCTGCTGTGTGCTGAGACGACCTCACGCCTTGTCCTTGGCCCCGATCAAGGGCAGAGTTCTTGCTTGCTGCGCCTACCTGGGGGTCAGAGCCCCCTTTGTATGCCAGGTCTTAGTATCTATCCCCAAGGAGGGTGGTCTCTTGTCTCTTGCACACATGTGCCCCCCTCTGGGCTGTGGATCAGCACAGATCTCAGATGACGCGTGGGGCCGCGGACACAAGTGCCTGCGTGGGCACCCCCTCCACTCACTCTCTGGTCCTCAGTTTCCTCCTCTGCAAAATGGGAACAGCCAAGGCAGCCTTCCCGGGTACATGATGTACAGGCCAGACCACGGGCCGTGCAGCTGCCTCCTGGGGTTAACATCCCAGCTCTGTCCGCCCTGGTCCTGTGGCCTTGGTGAGTCCCGCAGCAACTACCTCACCATCCCCCTAGGTGTGCAGACAGCACAAGAGCCCTTGTGAGAGCCAGGCATCGGGAATGGAAGAGCCGGAGGCAGGGAGGACCGGCCAGTGGGAACAGTGGCTCTGTGCCCTGGCCAGGCTCCTGCGTTAACCAAGTGACAGATTAAACTTAAAACTCAAACTCGTGGGGGCAGGGGCAGGGGGGGGCACCTGGGTGGTTCAGTTGGTTAAGTGTCCGACTCCTGGTTTGGGCTCAGGTCATGATCTCACGGGTTTGTGGGTTCGAGCCCCACATCGGGGTCCGTGCTGACAGTGTGGAGCCTGCTCGGGGTTCTCATTCTCTCTCTCCCTCTGTCTGTCTGTCTCTCTGCCCCTCCCCTGCTCGTGCTCTGTCTCTCTCAAAATAAATAAATCAACTTAAAAAAAAATCAAACTCGGTGTTGCCGTAAACACCAAAGGCGACGTAAAACAAGACCACACCCTCGTGCTGGCTTTGCCCCCACGTCAGGCACAAACTGTGAATACACCTCGTTCACAGGTCCACATTTTCAGAGTTTACTGGGGGGCCGTTGATCATCCTTTTAAGTCTTTGGAGCCCCTCTTTGAGAGGAACAAGAATAGAATACTGTCCCGTGATCTGTGTTTACGTGACTCAGTTTACCCATTCAAGATGGAAAGAATCCCGTAAATCACGCCTGCCGGTATCTGCCTCTTAGAACGCTCTGCAGGTCACGGACAGGCGTATTTCGCTTTTGTCTGTCAGCTGATTAAAAACAACTTGTGGGAGTTTTCTAGAAAATGCTGTGTGGTCTCATTTGAGTTCTCCTTTTCCACAAATGCAGAAGAAACGGCTCTTCCCTAATTTTTTCGGTCGGCACATGGTTCTTCTATGCCCGCTTTTATGCCGAAGACAACTCTGAATCCTTTTTTATCGTAAGGACAAGGAATTCAAAAAGTATTTTAGTTATCCGGGCTCTCTTTTGTCCTGTAGCACTTGAATCATGGCATTCATCGTGGAAAGCGTTCAACACCAGACAATTCCAGTATGACAGCCACACGTCTACACCATCTCAAGTTTGTTGCATTGGGACTAAAACCACTGGTGGGGACGGCCGTTAAAATGAGAGATCGGGAGGGGCGCCTGGGTGGCTCAGTCGGCTGAGCGGCTGACCTCGGCTCAGGTCACGATCTCGCAGTTCATGAGTTCGGGCCCCGCGTCGGGCTCTGTGCTGACAGCTCAGAGCCTGGAGCCTGCTTCAGATTCTGTGTTTCCCTCTCATTTAAAAAAAAAAAAAAAAAAAAAAAAAAAAAATTTAATGAGAAATGAGGAGGCTGGTGTTACAATCAGTTATTAGTATAACCCAAAAAAGATTTTTCCATGAAAAATGGCTTACGAGTTCAATAAATACGTCCACACCCTGCACTTAAGAGTATGAATTGACCCTCATTCCTTGGATATCTCAGTGCAGCGTTTTGTACTGTGTGAATAATTCGGGCAATCTGCACACGTTAGAAATCAGGGGAAAGTGTTACTACTTGAGATTCCGTATGAGAATCAGGTACCTAGAATATTACAGGACGTTGTAACCCTTTGCTGACCGCACCCCCAACGACATACTTTATCCAGAACTGAAGTGTGCATCTGACCATCGCCAAACTCACAGTCCGTTTCTGTGGTGGTGCGTTGGATCATTCCGGAATGTTCCTGACCTCACTCTGCTTCCCGGTCCGTAGCAGAGAGAAGGCCCCAGCGATGTGGCCTCAGGAACCCTTGTTGGGGAGGGCATCCCTGCCGAGCAGGGTCACGGACCAGGGTGGGCTCCAAGCGTATTTTCCTCTCTGCTGTTAGGACTGACGGCTGCTGCTTATTAAATTGAACGTCCGCAAGGGTGTTGAGGTAAATGGAAACCCTGTTCCCGCAGGGCCATTTCCACTGTCCCCCTGGAGTGGGGACTCCTCCGAGTTCCCTGTCACCTGCCTCTTGCTGGTTGTTAACTTGTTTCTGGCAAAGGGGATGATGCCTGGAGACTTTTAAAAAATTATTCTTCGTGGGGCACCTGGGTGGCTCAGTCGGTTGAGTGTTGGACTCTTGATCTCAGCTCCTGTCTTGATGTTACAGTTCGTGAGATCAAGCCCCATGTTGGGCTCTGTCCTGACAGCGTGGAGACTGCTTAGGATTCTCTCCCTCCCTCTCTCTCTGCCCCTTCCCTGCACATACACCTGTGTGCCCATGGTCTCTCTCTCTCTCTCTCTCAAACTAGATATACATTTTAAAAAATTATTCTTCATACTAATCAAAGACCTTTGATGACCTCCAGCACGTGGGTGGTGCTCACATGAGCGATGGCTCAGCCTTGGCCTCCTGGAGCGCTGTGCTGGCCAGAAAGGATTCAGAGCAGAGAAGAGTGGTCCCTTCGATACGCCCTGTGTGCCAGGGACCCAGGAGGGGAGGGGCCCCCCTGGACTGATCCCCCGTATAAGATGAGGGGGAAGGTCTATAGACCCACGTCTGTCCCTCACGTGCCACACCCCCTGTCCAAGAGCCGTGATCCCGAAGGCAGCCACCTCTCCCATACCCATCTTAGCACCCTGGTCCAGGGGCTCCCACCCA
The DNA here is from genome assembly GCF_028018385.1 of Neofelis nebulosa. Classification (NCBI taxonomy): domain Eukaryota; kingdom Metazoa; phylum Chordata; class Mammalia; order Carnivora; family Felidae; genus Neofelis; species Neofelis nebulosa. The sequence goes on from NC_080785.1 coordinate 103,943,305, forward strand.
CCTGGGACAACCCACATTGCAGTAGTGGCCTCTTCTTGGGTCCCTGCGTCCACTCCTGCCCTCCTGCCCCTCTACACCACTGCTAGAGTAACACTGGTCCAAACACAAGTGGGGGCCCGTCTCCCCTTTGCATCATCACCCTGGGGCATGACCCGAGTTCTTACCTCCGCCCGCAGCCTCCAGCTCTGGGCTCAGCGCCTCCCCTGTGCCCTCACCGCCCCTCCCAGAGGAGTCCACGACTTGTCCTCGCCGCGGGGCCCCGTCACATTCTCCCCCCACCCGTACCCTGCTTGGAGGCCGCTTCGCCGGCCAGGCCTCCCTCACCCCTCCTCCCGCCGGTCATAGTCTGCCCCGTTTCCCATTCTCATCTGTGTTTCTTCCAGCGTCTAACCCGTAAGCCCCGAGGCAGGGGACTTAGTGTCTCTGCTCTCTGCCGTGTCTCCAGCGTCTGATGCCGTGCCGCTGTATCAGCAAGCGTTTATGTTCATTCACTTTGTATTTCCGTGATTCACTTACCAGGCGTGGAAAGATGGGTCCCCTCGAAGTGAAAGACACTGGTTGCAATATGTATGCGAAGAACTAACGAATGCCCTGCTCGCAGAGCCTGCTTTTGAAAGGGTGACAACTTGGCCATAAGCCTGCAGAGTTTGCTCGTCACTATGGGAAAAGACGGTTGGTGAGCCCCCCACCAGGGCAGCCTTCTGCCGGATCCCAGAGCTAGGAGTGACCGTACGGTGGGGGTGCAGGAACCGTGTGCGGAGACAGTCACGCCGCCACATAAATTGTGGGCTCACCCCTCACGGCCATCCTGGCCAGCTTGCTCGTCACGATGGCCCTTCGTCAGTTGAGTTGAGGAAACCGAGCCGGTCCAGGCCTCGCTGCAGGTCAGAGACCGCGTAGGCAAGGGCTCTCACCGGCCGCACGTCCTGCACCGTGTGTGGCCCTTCTTGGGAAGACCGGGCCCCGTCCCCCCACCTGCAGAGGCAGGGCGGATGAGATGAACGCACTTTGAGGGGGCCACGTTCCCTCTGTGACTTGGTAAGAGGCAAACAGACCTTGGAGAGGAAGGCGTGTGCACATTGAGCTGGGGAGTCCTGTGGCCTGGGGACCCGTCCCAGGGTTTGGATATACGTCCCGTTACAAACCGCGAGTAGCTACCAGGCTTTCTCTCTGGTGTGGCTGGAGGCTTTCCACCTCCCACTGTTGACTGCCCTCCACACTGGAATGTTCTAGAATACCACAGGAGGGCCCCACTTCTTTCCCATGCTGCACTGCCTGTCCCTCCTTTGTGTAGGCCTGCAGGCTAGTAACTCAGAGCATCCCCCCTCCCCACCCCACCCCGGGCCATTCAGGGCATCCCCGTGGCCCCTTAGCCCTCCAGGTTACCCTGAAGGAAGCCCCTCCCTCCCTCCCTACCTCCCTCCTCCCACCAGCTGAGCCCTCTCTTTGCGCAGACGGGAAGGGACTTTGCCCTGGAAGGCTCCCCCCATGGCAGGCCTTTCTTTCTGGCTTCTTCGGTGTGTGTGCCCCTGAGCCTGTTTTTTTTTTTTTTTCTTTTTTTTTTTTTAATATTTTTTAAAGATTTTGTAAAATTTATTTGTCTTGAGGGAGGGAGAGAGAGAGCATGAACAGAGGAGGGGCAGAGAGAGAGGGAGAGAGAGACAGAATCCCAAGTAGGCTCTACGCTGTCAGCGCTGAGCCCAACCTGAGGCTTGAACTCACAAACTGTGAGATCATGACCTGAGGGTGAAACCCAGACCACACCCAGACGCCCCTGTCTCTGAGCCTGTTGTGAACGTTTCTTTATGAAATTCAGGCGCCTTACTACTCAAACCAGAGACGCACCAAGCACCCCTCCCCCACAAAATGCCCCCCAACCCTCTCCCCCCCACACCCCGTACCAAAGCAGGTGTAACAGGTGACTTCCTGTGGAAAGAAGAAGCACTTTCCCAACCACATCATCTTCTCCCCCCTAGAGGGCAAAATTTCCGTGATTTATTCCCTGCTGTTACAGTTTCTTTGGGGATAAAAACGGAGCCGTTCTCTGAGGCACATCATCCTGTGCATTTGGGTTCTGGACAACAGTCTGACTGGCTTGGGGGTTGGGCATTCGCCTCTCCGTGGGCATGATGAGCCATGCCCCGGCATCGTGACTTGGAGTGCATTTTACGGCATTCGTGATTTTAAAGTCCACCCGCATTGTAGGGACCGCTCGGCCTTAGCTCTCCTCAGGGAGCCCCTTAGCAGAGGTCAGTAACTGCCACTACATGGGAGACTGCTGGTGACAAGTTCAGGATCCACCCCCCCATCCCCACGGCCTTGAGGACCCAGCGTATACTTGGCCATCCATTTGGCTGAATCCCCGCGGGGAATGGTGTCTCGATCTCCGGTGCGTCCCAGCCCCACGCACAAGGCCTGGCACCTAGTGGCCCGTGAGTGAGCATTTTATAAACAAAAGAGCGAGGGCTCAGTGGGAGAAGAGCCAAGGAGAGCATGGCCTCATCTTCGGTGGTGATAAATGAGTCGTTGTCTCTCTGGGAGGTCTCTGGGGACACACACACGGGGAGATGGACCTGTGTGTTGACTTACACGGTACGCCGTCCAGCTGGAGGCTTGGGTGCACGGGGCAGCTAGACAGGAGGCCTTCCGGGATCTGCAGTGATCTTCAGTGAGATGACATTCAGGGGTAGAAGGGTTTCGGCATCTCCAATGGCCCCTAGATCCATCACTCCTGTGCTCCCTGCGCTGTTGACCCTGGACACGTGTAACCCCAGACCCGGGTCCCATTGAGTCCCCTCGGTGGGCCCCAATCCAAGGCTGACCCTGGGGCCCCTAGATTTCTGGGGCAAGAATGGAGGTGGAGGTGGGGACCTCGCTAAATGGTTGCACCCGAGGAAAAGGCACAGCTATTTTGGAGGTGCTGGCAGAGTTTACGGCAGCCTTAGCCTAAATTCACAGAAGTGTGATGAGGGGGCAAGGTAGCAATGGCCCCATACTGCTCAACTGGAGTGACTATGTCTCAACATCATATTTTAAGAGAAAAAAAATCTTTTTCTAAACGCCAAAAGAACATTGTAGAAACTGAAGAGTCTGGGGCTTACTGGCCCTTATTAACACAATAGCAGAAATTGGAATATTTAAGCAAAGAAACGTAAAGCCTCACGGGATGTGACAAGTCCCTGTCCTGGGCTGGGGCTATGTCCGCAGGACAGGACGGGGGACCAGCACGTGGGAATTCCAGAATCGTTCGTGTTCGTGGAACGCGGGAAAGAACCTTCTGTCTGGCAGAGTTGGGGTGCCCAAGTGATAATTATGGGGAAACCCCACGTGGCAGTTAGATGCCATGTCGGCTTACGCTGGCCTGTAGCAAGTCAGGACTCCATCTGGTCCCGCTCTTGTGGGGACTCCTGTCTCCTTTCCATAGATGACGAGCACGTGGAGAGTGAGTCACGGCAGTGAGGAAAACCAAAAGCTAGAACGCTTTCTGAGGGAAAGCCTTTGTAGAATCCATAGTAGTTCGAACTTTCCAGGCACAGTGCCCGCCTACCAGCTAAGTCAAAGGGTAACCAGTTGGCCAGGCTGCCTTGATGAAATACCACAGACTCGAAGGGCTTGAACAACAGAAATTGATTTCTTACAGTTCCAAGGCTGTTAGTCCAAGGTCAAGGTTCTGCTGAGGCCTGTCTCGGCTTATAGACAGACGGCCGTCTCCGGGCCACTTCCTCACTCTATGCATGTCCTTGCTGCCTCTTCCTCTTCTGGAAGGAATGTGGGAATCGCCTTAATGGCCTCATCTTAACATAATCACCTCTTTAAGAACCTTCTCTTCATATACAGTCCTGTATAGTCTAAGGTACTGGGGTTAGGGTTTCAGTATACGTATTTGTGGTTGGTGGCGGGGAGGGAACCAAACTTAGCCCATAACAAAGGGAAGCTGAGTTTCTGTTTATGTGCCCTCAGTTTTCTTGGCCATAAGGAATTCAAGGGCAGGTAAGATTCGGTGCTTTAAAATTTTTTTTTAACGTTTTAGTTATTTTTGAGACAGGGAGAGACAGAGCATGAACAGGGGAGGGTCAGAGAGAGAGGGAGACACAGAATCTGAAACAGGCTCCAGGCTTTGAGCTGTCAGCACAGAGCCCGACGCGGGGCTCAAACTCACGGACCGTGAGATCATGACCTGAGCCGAAGTTGGTCACTTAACCGACTGAGCCACCCAGGCGCCCCGGATTTGGTGCTTTAAAGACTCTCAGTATTTCATTGGAGCAGACATCTTATGTCCCCAGATACCAGAGAACAGCCCTTGTCTGGGTAGATGATGGCACGTGGGTCCAATCCGTGGGAAATACCCACTTGCAACGCTGCTTTTTTAAAATTGTTTATTTTTGAGAGAGAGAGACACAGAGTGTGAACAGGGGAGGAGCAGAGGGAGACGGACAAAGAATCTGAAGCAGGCTCCGAGCTGACAGCACAGAGCCCGACGCGGGGCTCGAACTCACAAACCGCGAGATCGTGACCTGAGCAGAAGTCAGCCACTTGACCGACAGAGCCACCCAGGCACCCCCGCACCCCTGCTTTTCATGATTCCCCCCCTAATTCCCATGCCGGGGACCGGAGACTAGACAGGGTGAAGACATCACTTCCAGACTCTTTCCCAGCAGGTGACATGCAGATCAGGGATGAAGCCCTACCCAAGAAAGACTATCCACCCTGGCTGGTAGTGTTTCTACTATTAAAGCAGCTGGGGATGGGGGCCATTGCGCCTGGCCCATCGTGTGCACCAGTATTCTCACCAGCAAAAGGATTTCCAGGACAGCTGGGCAGAGAAGGCACATCGTCCGTCCTCAGCCACCTGGTCCCAAGGTCAGCATTAAGACAGTTATAATGACCCAGCAATGGCCCAGTTCTTGCTGTGTTTCAGCTACGGTGCTAAGACCTCAGGTGCGTCATCTTCTTTCACTTAATCTTCGCGATATCGTCATGAAGTAGGGACTCTTGTGATGTTCACTGTACCAGTGAGGACGCCAAGGTTTACCAAGGTGATGTGAGATCACAGGGACGCACCGGAGGCAGAAACATCTCTCCGGCAGGAGGTTCTCCTGCGTGGGCGCTGAACGGGATCAGAGGGAAACTTGGCGGCCATCAGGTGGCTTGAGCGCGAGACGTGCTGGCTTGGCCCTGAGCCCTCTGCGGGAGATGCAGTGGGTCAGGTCTCAGCAGGTGCTGGTGTATCATGCCACTGCTGCCACCGTCATCTCTTGTGACATGGAGATTCTCAAACAGATAGAACGTTTGAAACGAAAAATCACGCTCATTTACTCACTCACCATTGACAGAGAAGTCATGTGTTTGCTAGCGGAGAATGAAAACTCCAACATTAAACACAACTCTAGGGGCGCCTGGGTGGCTCAGTCTGTTGGGTGTCTGACTCTTGATCCAGGCTCAGGTCACGATCTTGCAGTTTGTGAGTTCGAGCCCTGCGTCGGAGGCTGCTTGGGACTGTCTCTGCCCCTCCCCTTCTTGTACTCTTCTCTCGCTCGCTTGCTCAAAACAAATAAATACACCTGAAAAAAAAAAAAAAAAAACAGTGCTAAAGATCTCCTTGGAGGACATACTCATGCTCCATCGTGCACAGCCAATCCCCAGATTTTTCAAACAGAGCGAATTCAGGATTCCGAGCCATGGAGCTCTTTCTGCTTCTCATGGGGGTGATCCTACAGTGAGAACATCTGGCAGAACCGGGACGGAATCAGTTCCCCTCCACCTGTGCCCTTTATCAAGGAAATTAAGCAAAAGTGGCAGATGATTCATGAGGAATGCTAACCTGTCGTTCTCCAGGGGGAATGACCAAACCAGGGGTTTCCCAGTGCCGAACATACATAAGCTTGACTAGTCCGAAACCCATTTCAACCCACACTGGGGGCGCCTGGGTGGCTCAGTCGGTTGAGCGTCCAACTTCAGCTCAGGTCATGTTCTTGCAGTTCGGGGGTTCGAGCCCCACGTCGGGCTCTGTGCTGACAGCTCGGAGCCGGGAGCCTGCTTCGGATTCCGGGTCTCCCTCCCTCTCTCTCTGCCCCCCTCCCACACTCTGTCTTCCTCTCTCTCAAAAATAAATAAAAATTTTTAAACTCATATCAAAAGAAACGTATTCCTGTGCATCTCCTGCAGGCAGGTGCCGAGGCTTGAACCTGTTATCCTACCAGAGCAGCCCGATGGTGGATAATCTGCTCACTTTTTGAGACACCACCTCTAATGTTTGGCTCGACCCAGTTTGCAAAGATCTGTTTCTCTGCTCATACCGTGTGTTATGGGGCTTCAAAAGCCTTGACAGGAATGAAGGATAAAAGAAGCAGGACCGTGTAAGGTTCTTTCAGACCCAGTCCAACTTGATCTGTTTTCGAGTCAATGCTTGAAACAATAACTGCGCATTTACCCTTCAAACGTTCCAGAGACAGAGCATACCTGCCCGTTAGTAAATTGACGAAACTGGCCCAGAACGAAATAGTGGATTTGTACGAATCCCCTTTGACCCACACAGCCACCTAGAGGTTTTGTTCAGATCCTAAAATACGGAGAAGCAAATAACAAAAGGTATGATGGTGCAGCACAGTTTTTTGTTGTTGTTTAAACGTTGGGGGACGTGTGAATGCGAGGGGGCTGCCTCTGGTGTTTGGGATGTTTCCTTCTCCCCTGAGGAGGCAGAGGTGAGGCTCTGTATTGTGCTCAGAGGAAGTATCATTCCTTCGTCAAAACAAACACCCGTGTGAACCTGTCGCGCCCCATCCCCGTCACAGAGCCTGCGAAAACAGAGCCGCACAGGAACTTCCTTGGGTGGAGAGGGCAGGGCCGTGGATCAGGAGAGTTTGCAGAGAAAGGAAATGGGAGCTATTTTAGTTGGTTCACATCTCCCCTTGGTTACGGGTCCTTTCCCGCCCCTGACACTTGCAGCCACAGAGGCGAGCTTATTCGAAGAAGATTGAAGTCTTCTGTATTTTTAGCCGTCATTCAGGCGTGACATTTATGGAGGCCTCAGCGACAGAATCAAAATGAAAAGGGAGCTTGGCTGCTTTCCTACCCGTTGACGTTTTGGTGACACAAAGGAAATTAAAAGCTGGGCTTTATATTATAGAGTCACACAGTTTAAATAGCCGCTGTTTAAGGATGTTGTTCTTAGCCTCCAGCATCGTCATTTTGGCCACTTGGGTTCCTCCTGTCGACCACGTTAACAAGTCTGCGTGTTCCCTGCGACGACACGTAGAATCTGGTCAAATCATGATTTCATTGTTTTCCTTACTGTTGCATTTTGCTTCTTTGTATCAGAATACTTTTAGGGCTCTTTCTGATCACCTTGGTAACCAAAAGTCAGAAACAGTGGGTTTTAGAATTCTAATCCATATTTTATTTCTTTGTTTTACTATTTATTTGTTTGAGAGGGTGTGGGGGGCAGAGAGAAAGGAGATGGAGAGTTTACCATATTTCCTCTTTACTTCCTCCCATATGCTAAGCTCCCCAAAACAGGACTCCAGCAACAAATCTGAAAGCACGTGGCCTATCTTTGCTGAGGGAATAAGCAACGAGGCAGATATCTCGTATTTCAGCGAGATATAGTCCTCAGGAGGCTGTAAGGTCTTTCTTTTTTATTACTTTATTTTGTTTTTAAAATTTTTTAGGCTTATTTATTTATTTTGAGAGACAGCAAGCGTGAAGGGGGGGTGGGGGTGCAAAGAGAGAGCGAGAAAGAGAATCCCAAGCAGTCTCCACGTTGTCAGCAAAGAGCCCAAGGCAGGCTCGAACTCATGAACCGTAAGATCGTGGCCTGAGCTGAAACCAAGAGTCGGACACTTAACCAACTGATCCACCCAGGTGCCCCTGTAATGTTTTTCTCATCCATTTGCTGTCTCTACAACCTTGGACGACTCACTCAAAAGGACTTGCCGTTCAACTCTCCGGGGTTCTGTTTCCTCGCAAGTAAAATAAGAATAATACCCAGGGCGCCTGGGTGGCTCAGTCAGTTAAGCATCCAACTTCGGCTCAGGTCGTGATCTTGAAGTTCATGGGTTCGAGCCCCGCATCAGGCTCTGTGCTGACAGCTCAGAGCCTGGAGCCTGCTTCGGATTCTGTGTCTCCCTCTGTCTCTGCTCCTCCCCCACTCATGCTCTATCTCTGTCTCTCAAAAATAAATAAACGTTAAAAAATGTTTATTTAAATAAGAATAATGCCCATGGCTGTCTACATAACCAAGGTTGTTTGGGAGGGCCAAAGTGTGACCACATCTTGGTGGCAGTGCTTACAGAATTAGCAAGAATCTTCAAGGATTAAAAGCCCTGTGTAGATAAGTATTGTTTTTAAGTGAATAATCTTACCATGGGAATACTGTCACCATTGCCCCATTTATGTGGGCGGCCGCATGGGTTTACTGCAAAGACATTAGTTCAACAGACAGTTGGCTTATGTTTGAGATACAAGATCTTATTTTTTTCCCCTTATAAACTTTACTTACTTTCCAGTTTCCATATTAACACTGAGAGGCTTAAGGCCCAGTTTCTAAATTTAAAGGTGAAAGGACCTTGCAGATCAGGAACACAGCTTAGCTCTCTTCTTCATTTACTTTATAAACAAGGGCCCAAGGTTAATGGACTTGCCCACACGAGCCAGCTGGTAAGTTATGGTTTCTCAAAAAGAACTTGGTTCTCAGGTTGAAGCTTTACAACTGTTACTCATGAAACTGATACTTCTGTTAGCACTGAGCTAGTAGTTCCTGATATGAACTATTAGAAACTGTGTTATCGTACACATCATTAGGGTTACAACAGATTCTGGAATACAGAACCTAGCTAACTACTGTGTAACTTCAGAGAGGTAATAAAATCACCAGATAAGCTTGATTTATAACCAAACTGAGACCATCTCTCTTTGCCAGATAATGCCCCTCTGATTTTGATCGGTGTGTTTTAATGTTTTGATTTTCCTGAATTAACGTGTGTCATTTGTGGGACTTTTTGATGTAGTGTAATCTCTATGGCCTTTAAATATAAATGGGGAGATAAAGATACCTGGGTGACTTGGTTGGTTAAGTGTCCAACTCTGGATTTCGGCTCAGGTCATGATGTCACCTTTTGTGGGATTGAGCCCTGCATTCAGGCTCCATGCTGACAGTGCAGAGGCTGCTTGGGATTCTCTCTCTCTCCCTCTCTCTCTGCTCCTCCCGTGCTCGCTCACTTTCTCTCTCTCTCAAAATAGACAAACTTCAAATATATATGTATGTATAACGTGTATCTATATACATATATAGAAATAAAAAGCTTTCCGGCAACTCTGAGACTTTGAAAACTAATATCATGTTGGGGAGTCGTGAGTTGCAGAATTTGCTGAGGTGTCTCACGTGATTCCTGGCAGATTAGAAAGCAACGATTTGCAGATGTCCTGCTTCTGTCATTGCTCCTTGTCTGTGGCAGGATCCAGACTGTTCGACCAGTGGAGAGCATATCTCTGCTTGTCGGGAGGTATGCGGTATACCTGGAGGATGTATGCTTTGCCTGGATTTGAGTCAGAGGTGGCACCCACCTAACTGTTATAACCCTGGAGAAGTTATTTCACCTCCAAAGGCCCTACATTACAAGACTGTAAGATATACTTTTGGCCCTGGTGGCCGGCATACCCTGATGTGGCCCCCAGTGACTCACACCCTTGTATGCCCCCCTCTCTTTGGGTGTATTAGGGCCCGTAACCTGCTTCTGCCCCATGGAATAGGGGATGCCACTGACTCGATTAGGCTCCATTATATGATAAAGGTGATGGGATGTCACTCCCTTGATTACATCTCATTTCGTAAGAGTCCATCTTAGCAGGCCAGAGAGAAAGATTTCTGTGCTGACCTCAAACAAGCCAGCACTCATGACATGATCTTTCTTGGGAAAAGACCATGTGGCAGGGAAATGCAGGTGGCCTCTCACACCTGAAGATGACCCATAGTCAGAAGCCAGGGCTCTCAGTCAGACAGTTGCCAAGGGCAGACACCCTTCCAACACTCTCCGTGAGCTTGCACACAGGCATTCCGGATGGGCATACAGCCTGGATAAGACCCTCATGAGGGTCTATAACCTCGTGAGACCCTGAATAGATGACCCAGCTTAGCCATGCTTGGACTGCTGACCATTAAAAACTGTGGCATAGCAAATACGTGTTTGTACTTAAACTACTAAGTTTCTGTTAATGGGTTATGGGGCAGGAGAACATTAGTATACATTCAGGAGATGATATATAAACTCAAGAAAATAATCCATGGTCACCAGCCTTAATGGTCTGGAAAACGAGGACCAGAATTCAGGATGGCCACCAGCATCTGGAAAGTGAGAAAAGAATACCAGGAAGGAGATAGCCAGAGAGCCATAAATTCTCTGGGTAAATTCCATCCAAATCCCTGGCTGAGCCTTGAATCACACATGCAAGAGGCAGGCACCAAGCAGCTTAGCTAAGAGTAAAAGAACTAAACTAAGATTTGAATTACCAGCCAAGGGACAGAATTTTCATTGTGAATCCATTGAGTTTATTAGTTCCGAAAACAAAGGAATTGATACTTTTCATGAGAATGTAATAGAAGCCAGCATCTCATAAGCATGACATTCGCAATGTCCAGGACACAAGGCAAAATACTCAACAGATGAAAAACCAGGAAAATGTGATCTGTTCCCAAGAAAAAAGACGGTCATCAGAAACCAACCTGGAGATGACCCAGGTGCTAGGTTTAGCAGACAAAAAAATCTACTGCAGCTTATAAATATGCTTCATGCAAAATGAGTGCTTATAATGAATGAAAATAATGGGAAAATCTCAGAAGATAATAAGAACTATAAAAAAGAACCAAATAGAAATTCTAAAATGGAAAAACACCATATCTTCAATAAAAATGATACTGGATGGGCTTAGCAACAGAATGAAGGTAACAAAGTAAAAAGGCAGTGAAGTTGAAGATAAATCAATAGAAATGTTCCAATTTTAAGAAGAGAGAGAAAAAAAATTGAAATGAAAATAGAGCCTCAAAGACCTGTGGAGCATTAGTAAAATATCTGGTGTTTGTCAATAGAGTCCCAGAAGAACAGAGAAAAAAAAAATTTTTTTGAAGAAACAACAAGGACCAAGGTTTCCCAAATTTTGTAAGAGATGTACATTGACAGATTCAAAAAGTTTAGGCATATGGGTGGCTCAGTCGGTTAAGCATCCAACTTCGGCTCAGGTCATGATCTCATAGTAAATGAGTTCGAGCCCCGCCTCAGGCTCTGTGCTGATGGCTCAGAGCCTGGAGCCTGCTTCAGATTCTGTGTCTCCCTCTCTCTCTCTCTCTCTCTCTCTCTCTCTGCTCTCTCCAGTTCATGCTCTGTCTCTCTCTCTCTCTCAAAAATAAATAAACATTAAAAAATTTTTTTAAATAAATAAAAATATAAAGTTCAGTGAATCCAAACCAAAATTTAAAAACACAGTAACAACAACCAAGATACATTGTAGTGAGATGGCTTAAAAACAGACTTCAGGAGAAAAATCTAAACTAGACAAAAATAACATTTTGAAAACTGCTGAATTTATCATCAGAAACAATGGACGCTAAGTAATCGTGGAACAGAATCTTCAAAGTGATGACAGACAGTAACTACTGTCAGTTCATAATTTGTTGTCTGGCAAAAATAGCCTTCAAGAGTGAAGTCTAAAGAAAGACATTTTCAGATTGAAATAAAGAATCTTTTGCTGTCAGACCTGCACAAACGTAACAGTAATGGAAAATTTCAGACTGGAGGGCAATAATACCCAATAGAAACTTGGAATTTTTGAAAGGAATAAGGAATACAAAAAAATGGTAAATATCTGAGTAAATGTAAAGGACTGGTTATTGTCTTCAGACCTTTAACATGTAAACGTTAATATATATGCCAACTATAACATAAAATATAGAAGGGCAGGATAAATAGATCTTTACAATTGCAAGGTATCCACATTTGATCTAAAGTATTAATACTTAATCTAAATGGACTGTAAAAGTTCAGGACGAATACTATAATCCTCATACCGGCCATTAAAAACAAATAATAGAGGTTAGCTAAAAAGCCAGTGGATGAATTTTTCCCCCTCTGAGCTATTATTTTCCAATGTGATTTGTCTGTTTCTCTAATTCTGTCAGCTTTGCTTCATGTATTTTGAAGCTATTATTAGGCACATACACATATATGATTACTAAAACTTTCTGGGCACCTGGGTGGCTCAGTCAGTTCAGCGTCCAACTCTTGATTTCAGCTCAGGTCATGATCTCACAGTTCATGGTTTCAAGCCCCACGTCAGGCTCCATGCTGACAACGTGGAACCTGCTTCAGATTCTCTGTCTCTCCCTCTCTCTCTCCCCTTCCCCTGCTCATGTTCTCTCTGTCTGTCTCTCTGTCTCTCAAAATAAATAAATAAATAAGCATTTAAAAATTTTTTTAAAAACTTCCCGATGCATCGACTCCTTTATGATTATGAAATGTCCATCTGTAACTTTGGCAATACTCGTTCTTAACCTCTATTTTATATATTATTCGTATAGCCAGTCCAGCCTCCTGTGCCTACTGTTTACACAGTGTCTTTTTCTGTCCATTCAGTTTTAACCAACTTATGTCTTTTAAAATATTTTTTTTGTAGACGACATTAATCTATTCTGACAATCTAGAGATTGTCCTTTTAACTGTAACACTAAGCATTTCATGTAATTGTTGATATGATCAAATTTAGGTATGCCAGCTTATTATTTGTTTTCTGGGTTGTCCCTCCTATTTTTTTTTTCTTACTTTACTTTGGATTTTAAATAAATATAATAAATAAGGAGATTTAACTAGTAATCAAAAACCTCCCAACAAAGAAAAGCCCAGGACCAGATGATTCAATGAGTGAATTTTACCAAACATTCAAAGAAGAATTAATGCCAATCCTTCGTAACCCCTTTTAAAAAATAGAAGAGGGAATACTTCCAAATTTGTTTTATAAGGCTAGCATTACCCTCAGAGCAAAGCCAGACAAAGACACTGCAGGAAAATGACAGGGCGATATCTTTGATAAACATAGGTGCAAAAGTCCTTAATAAAATACTAGCAAAGTAAGTTCAACAGCACATAAACCACAACCAAGTGAAATTTGTCCCTGGGGTATAAGAATGGTTCAACACATGCAAATCAGTGAATGTCATACACCACATGAACAAAACGAAAGCATAAAACACACATGATCATCTCGGTAGATGTAGAAAAAACATTTGACAGTGTTTAATATTCATTCATGATTAAAACTCTCAGCAAAATACATATGGAAGGAACTTACCTCAACCCCCTGCAGGCCATAGGTGAAAAGCCCACATCTAACATCCAAGTCAATAAGGAAAATTTGAAGACTTTCCTTATTAGATCCGATGTGAGGCAGGGGCGCCCAGTTTAATCACTTCTATTCAACACAGAAATCTTAGGCAGAACAATTAGACAAGAAAAAGAAATAAAATCCAAATTAGAAAGGAAGAAGTAAAATTATCTTTTTGTATATGACATGATCATATATGTACAAAACTCCAAAAACTCAACAACAACAAAAAAACAGGTAGGGGTGCCTGGGTGGCTCAGTCGGTTAAGCATCCGACTTTGGCTCTAGTCATGATCCCATGTTCATGAGTTCAAGCCCCACGTTGGGCTCTGTGATGACAGCTCAGAGCCTAGAGCCTGCTTCAGATTCTGTGTCTCCCTCTCTCTGTGCCCCTCACCTGCTTGTGCTCTCTCTCTCTCTCTGTCTCTCTCAAAAATAAATAAACATAAAAAATTTTTAAAAACTGATACAACAAATAAATTTAGTAGTGCTGCAGAATATAAAATTAACATACAAAATCAGTCACATTTCTGTATGCAATGAACCATCCAAATAACATGAAGAAAATTAAAGAAGACACAGATGAATGGGAAGGTACCCCATGTTCGTGGATTGGAAGAAATTAATATTGTTAAAATGTCCATACAGTCGTCTACAGACACTAAGTATTGCAATCCCTACCAAAATCCCAATGTCATTCTTTTCAGAAATAGAAAAAGCAATCCTAAAATTCATATGGAACTACAAAAGGCTCTGAATAGCCAAAGAAATCTTGAAGAGGAGGGTGGAAAGGAGAGGGAGAAGGAGAAACTGGGGGCATCACACTTCTTGATTTGAAAATATATTACAGAGCAGTGGTAATCAAAATAGTATGGTACTGACCTAAGAACAGACATAAAAACCAATAGAACAGAATACAGACCCCCTCCCCAAACAAATCCACACATCTACAGTCAAGTGATCTTAAACAAGGGTGCTAAGAACACACAATGAGGAAGAGATATTCTCTTTAGTAAATGGTGATGGAAAAACAGGATATTCACATGCAGAAGAGAGAAATTGGACCTTCATCTCAGCCCGTGTACAAATATCAGCTCAAAACATATGAAAGACTTTAGTGTAAGACCTGAAACCATGAAACTACTGGAAGAAAACAGGCAAAATGCTAAACAACATTGGTCTGGGCAAAAATTTTTGAGTATGACATCAAAAGCACAGACAACAAAAGCAAAAAGTAAGTGGGATTGTCTCAAACTAAAAAGCTTTTACATAGCAAAGGAAGCAATCAACAAAGTGAATTGGCAACGTACAGAATTTGCAAATCACATATTTGATGGATTAATGTCTAAAATATATAAAATACCCATATGACTCAATAGAAAAATAGTAATAATAATAATAATAATAATCTAAACAAAAATGGGCAAAGGACTTGAACTTTTTTTCTTTTTAAATTTTTTTAGCATTTATTAATTTTTGAGAGACAGGGAGAGACAGAGTGTGAGTGGAGGAAGGGCAGGGAGAGTGGGGGGATACAGAATCCAAAGCAGGTTCCAGGCTCTGAGCTGTCAGCACAGAGCTCGATGCAGGGCTCGAACTCATGGACCTCAAGAACATGACCGGAGCCGAAGTCGGACACTTAACTGACCAAGACACCCAGGCGCCCTGAACAGACATTTTTTTCCAAAGAAGATCTACAAACGGCAGGGTCGTGAGTTCAAGCCCCATGTTGGGTATGGATCCTACTTAAAATAAAAATAAAAATAAAAATAAAAATAAAAATAAAGGAATATCATCAAAAAGATGAGATAACAAGAGCTGGCAAAGATGTGAAGAAAAAGAAACCCTCATGCCCTGTGGTGGGAATGCCAACTGGAGCAGCTACTGTGGACACCAGTATGTAGGGTCCTCAAGAAATTTAAAAATAGAAATATAGTATGATCCAGTGTTTACACTTTGGGGTGTACATCTGAAAAAAATAAAATCAGGTTCTTGAAGAGGTATCTCCACCCCCATGTTCATTACCACATCATTTACAACAGCCAAGACATGGAAATAACTGAAGTCTATTGATGGATGAATAGATAAAAATGTGTCCCCATTAAAAAAATAATAATAAGGTGGGGCGCCTGGGTGGCTCAGTCGGTTAAGCGTCTGACTTTGGCTCAGGTCATGATCTCACGGTTCATGGGTTCGAGCCCCACATCGGGCTCTGCGCTGACAGCTCAGAGCCTGAAGCCTGCTTCAGATTCTGTGTTTCCCTCTCTCTCTGCTCCTGCCCTGCTCACACTCTGTCTCTGTCTCTCAAAAAGTGAATAAACATTAAAAAAATTTTTTTAAATAAAATAAAATAAGGGAGTCCTGCCATTTGCAACAACATGGATGAACCTGTAAAGTATTATGCTAAGTAGAATGTCACACAGAGAAAGACTGCATTATTTCACTTCTATGTGAATCTCAAAAAACAAAAACAGAAAATAGTTGCATAGTTGCATAGAAATAGTAGGTGGGGGTGGTGGGGGCAAGGGGTTGTGGGTGAAGGCGGCCAAAACGTATAAACATCCAGTTATAAGACGAATAGGTTCTGGGTGTTAAAGGATGACAGGGTGACTATAGTTAAAAATACTATATACTATATTACGTATTTGAAAATTGCTAAGAAGGTAGAATTTAAATACTCTTATTTAAAAAAATGATTTGTGTGAAGTCAAGGATGTGTTAGCTAACTATATTGTGCTGATCATTTCACAGTATGTACCTGTATTGAATCATCACATTGTACACCTTAAACTTACACAACATTATATATCAATTGTATCTCAGTCAAAGTGGACAAAAATAAATGATCTAAGCCAAAGAAGCAGGAACACAGGAAATAAGACACTACAGTTGACCTTGAACAAGGCAGGGGTTGGGGCACTGACCCCCTGTGCAGTTGAAAATCCATGTATAACTTTTGACTCCCCCCAAACTTAACTGTTAATAGTGAGGGCCATGAGGCATTACTGTTTAATATGCAATTTACTAGAGAGACAAACTGCTTGTGCAGAGATGATTAGCATCACAATGACATTTTTAAATGTTTGTTTATGTTTAAGAGAGAGAGAGAGAAAGGCAGACAGAGAATCCCAAGCAGGCTCCACACTGTCAGTTCAGTTCATCTATGAGGTTTTCCAGATTGTTTCACATCTCCAAAAAATTTTCCAAGACTTCATTGAAAAAAATCTGCATAGAAGTGGACCCACATACTTCAAACCCATGTTGTTCAAGGGCCAGCTGTATTTTGCACTGGATAAAAATGAAGATAGAACATTAAAATTCATGGGATGCATCTAGAGCAATGTTTATGGGGAATCTTACCACTTTAAAGGTTTATATTAGACAAGAAGGAGTGTTAAAAATCGAAGATTCAAAGTTCTATCTTATGCAGCTAGGAAAAGTAGAACAAAATAAATCCAAAGGGGGGGGGGGGGGAAGAGCAGACATCAATGAAACCAAATGCAGAAAAATAAACAGAAATTGAATGAAACTAAAGCTGTTTCTTTGAAGTGGTCAAAACATGCTCCACTCCTATCTAGATTGTTGTAAAAAACAAAGGGCGCATAAATCCCCAGTGTGAAGAAAGATGGCTTGTTCACATTAAAAAGATAAAAGAGGAGGGACACCTGGGTGGCTCAGTCAGTTAAGCATCCGACTTCGGCTCAGGTCATGATCTCATAGTTTGTGAGTTGGAGCCCCGTGTCAGGCTGTGTGCTGACAGCTCGGAGCCTGGAGCCTGCTTCGGATTCTGTGTCTGTGTCTCCCTCTCTCTCTGCCCGTCCCCCACTCATGCTCGCTCTTTCTGTCTCTCTCTCTCAAAATATAAAGATTAAAAACAAATTTTTTTAAGATAAAAAGGAAGTGGTGTGACCTTTATACCAGCTATTTTGAAAACTTACATGAAATGGACGAACCCATTGAAAAATACAACTTACCCACCTTGACACAAGCTGAAACAAACAATCCGAATAGCACAGGGATGGTAATCGTGGTCCCTGCAAATCTGCAGCGTTTGGATGTGTGTTCTCCGGCTCCACCAACCATTTCGAGAGCCTGCCCCGTGCTTCAGCAAGATCCCTAAACGCTCTCGCAGCACTAGCGATGGGATGTAGAAAATAAACAAGAGAACAACTACAGGTTTTTTTGAGGACAGTGAGGAAAATAAACTAGCGATGTGACAGGGTGGCTGATTCAGATTCTCAAGTTGGGGACACTCTTCTCTGTGCCAAGAACCGAAGACTGGGAAGGAGCCGGCCACGTGACAATCTGGGACACTTAAGTGTCAGGCAGCAGGGCGCATACAGCAGAGACTGTGAGTCAGGACATGCTCATGTGCCAGGACAGAGACCGGGTGAGGTGTTGTTTGCAGAAAGACGTCAGGGTCAGACTGCTCATTAGCCCAAGTTTGTGTCACGTGCCCGACGAAAGATGACAAGCAAAGCGATCTGTTTGCTTACGGCACTCTTTGCTCCCACCTCTGTCACAGAAGTGAGCTTTGCAGACTTGTTTCTTTTTTTTTTTTTAATTTGTTTGTTTTTTAATTTCCATCCACGTTAGTTAGCATATGGTGCAACAATGATTTCAGGAGTAGATTCCTTAATGCCTCTTACCCATTTAGCCCATCCCCCCTCCCACCACGCCTCCAGTAACCCTCTGTTCTCTATATTTCAGAGTCTCTTAGGGGCCCCTGGGTGGCTCAGTCAGTTAAGCGTCTCACTTCAGCTCAGGTCATGATATCACGGTTTGTGGGTTCGAGCCCCGTGTCGGGCTCTGTGCTGACAGCCCGGAGCCTGGAGCCTGCTTCGGATTCTGTGTCTCCCTCTCTCTCTGCCCCTCCCCCACTCATGCTCTGTCTTTCTAAAAAATAAACATTAAAAAAATTTTTTAAAGTAAATAAACATTTTTAAAAAAAGCTCTTCTGTTTTGTCCCCTTCCCTGTTTTTGTATTATTTTTGCTTCCCTTCCCTTATGTTCAGCTATTTTGTCTCTTAAAGTCCTCATATGAGTGAAGCCATATGACAGTTGTCTTTTTCTGACTAATTTTGCTTAGCATAAATACCCTCTGGTTCATCCACATAGTCGCAGACTTGTTTCTGTAGCACAGGGGGAGCGGCGTTGGAATCTCAGTCTGTCTGGTGACCGTTCACGGTAGAACATGTCACTGATGCGGACTTGGTTCTGGGAAGTGTTCTTCGGCGACATGGAAGCAAATCGTGCCGGGGTGCTTGCACGCTTCAGCTGCGCTTATTTCCTTCAAGCAGGAAAAAAAAAATCATTACAACGAAAAGCCTTGGAGCGCATGTTCGCAGGGTCCCTGCAGAACTTCCGAACGAATGGTTGCCACACGGGCACCACACGCGTCCCCTTGCTACCCTTCCATAAACACCTGGTGTGACGCTGTCCACAGTCCCCAGCCCGACGGAAACAGCGTTAGCCTGGGGACCGGTTCGCTACGATCTCTTGGATCGTGGCGTTTTCTCCGAAGCGTGCGATTTTTGTTTTGGAAAACAAGGTTTGTGTTCATTGCCCAACTCAAAATGCTTTGTATTAGTTGCGCATGTGGGACAGTGGTCGGCCCTTAGCAGCACGTCCTGTCGGAAAGCTGCACGTGCGGATCAGACCCTGAGGGCCGCGCGGTGGTGAAGGCAGACGTGTGTGGGAAGACGGAGGTCTCCTGTATGGAGACCCAGGGTCTAGGTTTCGGGTCTCTCGGCCACAGCTTAATATAGCTCTTCAGCAGTGCGGGGAGGATCAGCAGAATAACCTAGAAGACGCACGCATTTGCCAATGCTGCATTTCACATCCTGTGTGGCCTCCCAATAAAGAGGCCAACCAGGGACGTGTGTATGGATTTAGGTCATACGGAAATGCTTCGACTCCATCACGGCCTCTTGGTTATCTTCAGGCAGTGCACGTAAAACAGGCAATCTTGGGTTGTCTGAAGGGAGCCACCCTTCCTTCCGTCATGTTCAAGTTTCGTTTTTCTAGTAAACTGACACGCTCAGTGCTGAAGACGGCAAATAACACACTTGCGACCTGGAAGAGAAACCACCTCAACGAATATTGAAAAGGGCCGATTCCTTCATAAAGGACTCCTTCAACCGTAGAAAATCGGTTTTGTGGGGTTTTTTCAGAACCTATTGTTTTGGGAGATGTAATCACAACAAAAGAAGAACACTATTTCTTTGTGTTCTCTGTGCGTTTCCGTTTGGCTTTCTGCATTTGCCAAGGAGCTCCGGGATGTGAAGGAGTCACTTTAATCCGTGGAGCTGAGTGACGGCAAAATCTTCCGGTCGCTGAACCACCGTAACAAAGACCGTTTTGGAGGAGGAGAGAGAAAATTCTCGGAGGAGGATGTAAGAAAAGGAAGGGCCTGTGGTTTCTTACTGGAAACCTTATAAACAATAGCGACGGTTATTCATAATAGCTTTCACTGCCCGTTGCATAATTCTAATAGCTGATAGAATCAGGAGGCCTGATTCAGTCTTCATGATGTACGTGCTGCGTCTTTTGTTTCCATCATATGTTCTGAGTATCGGTTTGCACTAGACCCAAGAGTCTTGCTGAAATCCCTGTCCTAAAATGAGCAACACCCGTGATGAAGCATAGACACTCCACAAATAAGCGGTCACCTGCAGTGAGATCTGTTCCCTGGGTCTCGCTGAGGAAGGAGGAGGAGCACATGCGTCTCTGTGCCAAAGGATCTTTATCATCTCCGGGAGAAAGTTAAGAGGTCGGAGTCTCCCCCATGTCAAGGAGGAGTAATATTATTACTACATTTACCGTCAT
Organism: Neofelis nebulosa; assembly: GCF_028018385.1. Classification (NCBI taxonomy): domain Eukaryota; kingdom Metazoa; phylum Chordata; class Mammalia; order Carnivora; family Felidae; genus Neofelis; species Neofelis nebulosa. Next base: position 103,963,498 of record NC_080785.1, read on the forward strand.
TTGTAGGAGTTTTAAGTTTTGATTATGGGCCACAGTCTGTGAACAGCACAATGCTCAGGGGGTGGTGTCTAAGAGAGTCCGAAGCTGCTGGCACCAAGAAGATGCACACGTTTTGGGGTTTTTTTGTTTTTCTTTTTAATTTTTTTAAAATGTTTTATTTATTTTTCAGACAGAGAGAGAGCATGAGCGGGGGAGGGGCAGAGAGAGAGGGAGACACAGAATCCGAAGCAGGCTCCAGGCTCTGAGCTGTCAGCACAGAGCCCGACGCGGGGCTTGAACCCACAAGCCGTGAGATCATGACCTGAGCCAAAGTGGGACGCTTAACCGACTGAGCCACCCAGGCGTCCCTTTGCACACGTTTTATGTGCCAACACAGAGCTGGGTCAGGGCCACTAAAGCCAATGGGGAACTTGTCCAGGACCTTCCCGCAATACACACAGTGCGCATGGTGTTTATCTGAGCCTTTGGCTCTCGTGCAGGGGCTCCTTGGTGTGGGCTGCAAGGCAGTGCCGAAAGTAACCCCTACACAAGGGAGCATCACAGCCCTTGGTGCTTGGGGAGGTGACACGTGGAAACCCCGTGAAAGATCTGGTGAGCACAGTGGCTGTGTTAATTTACACCCCCCAGGGAACCCCCTCAGGACTAATGGGGAGTTCCATGACAGGAGGGGCTGCTTGCTTGTCTTGATGGCCTTGGGAGGTAATTTCAGATTTATAGGTAACTTCATGTGTTAATAATAAGCTATATTTATATTTTAGTGGCCTGTATGTTAGATATGTTCTGTAGTTCATGCTTCCAACTTTTCTTCAGGGGCCAAAAAAACAAAAAAAAAAGTAATCCACAGAAATTTCAAGAAAGCAGTCCAGATTCCATCAATGACAAACTGGAATAGAAATGCTTTATTTAGGGGCACCCGGCTGGCTCAGTCAATAGAGTATGTAGCTCTTGATCTCAAGGTTGTAGGTTCGAGCCCCACGTGGAATGTAGAGATCACTTAAAAAATTACTTTAAAAAGGAAATGCTTATTTTTTTAATTTTTAACATGTTTTATTTATTTTTGAGAGAGAGACAAAGTACGAGTGGGGTAGAGGCAGAGAGGGAGACACAGAATCCGAAGCAGGCTCCAGGCTCTGAGCTGTCAGCACAGAGCCCGATGCGGAGCTTGAATTCTTGGACCATGAGATCATGACCTGAGCCGAAATCAAGAGTGGGATGCTTAACCAACTGAGTCACCCAGGAAGTGCTCATTTAAATATACACACACACTTAAATTTTTAGGGGAACTTTAGGTTCATGGCAAAATTGCACACAAGCTACTGTGAGTTCCCTAGTATGCTTCCAGGACACATGCACAGCCTCCCCCATTATCCGCAGCACCCCCCCCCCCAGGAGTGATATATTTGTCGTAACCAATAAACCCACACAGAAACATCATTATCACCCAAAGTCTATAGTTTCAATTATGTTTCACTCTCCGTGTTACACGTTCTAAGAGTTTGGACAACTGTATGATGACAGATGTCCATTATTACAATATCATAGGGAATATTTTCACTGCCCTATAAATCCTCTGTCCTCTGCCAGTTCATGTCTCCTCCCCATCACCTCCCCTGGAAACCACCGATCCCTTTACTGTCTACCTACTTTTTCCAGCACGTCATAGTTGGAATCGTACTGCAGGTAGCCTTTTGGGACTGACCGTTTGCATTTAGTAATGTGCATTTAAGCTCCTTTTTCATGGCTTCATGGCTCCTTTCTTTTTAGCACCGAATAATATTCCACTGTCTAGATGCACCAGTTTATCCGTTCGCTGACTGAAGGACATCTTGCTTGCCTCTAAGTTCTGGCAGTTAGGAATAAAGCTGCTATAAACGTCCGTGTGCAGGTTTTTCAGCTCCCTGGGGGCAATATCAAAGAGTTGTGATTTGCTGGATCACATGGTAAGCGTGTGTTTAGTTTCGTAAGAAACCCCCACACTGTCTTCCAAGAGTGGCTGCGCCATCTTGAGTTCCCAGCAGCAATGGAGGAGAGTTCCTGTTGCTTCAAATCCTTGCCACCAGCGTTTGGTGTGGTCAGTGTTCCCGATCTTGGCCATTCTAATAGGTGTGAAGTGGTAACTCATTGTTATTTCAATGTGCATTTCCCTGAGGACATACCATAGAGAACATCTTTTCACAGGCTTACTTGACTCTGTATATTATCTTTGGTGAGGTGTCTACTAAAGTCTTTGGCCCATTTTATTCTTAAAGTTTACTTATTTATTTTGAGAGAGAGTGAGGCATGAGCAGGGGAGAGGCAGAGAGAAAGAGGGAGAGAGAGAGAGAGAGAGAGAGAGAGAGAGAGAGAGAGAGAGAGAATCCCAAGCAGGCTCTGCACTGTCAGCGAAGAGCCCGACACAGAGCTCAATCCCACAAACCTCAAGATCATGACCTGAGCTGAAATCAGGAGTCAGATGCTTAACCCACTGTGCCACCCACGTGCTCCATGACCCATGTTTTTAATTGGTTTGTTTTCTAATTGCTGAGTTTTATGGGTTCTCTGTGCATTGTGGATAAACAGCTTTATCAGATGTGTCTTTTGCAAATATTTCCCCCCAATCTATGGCTTGTCTTCTCATCTATAGTGAAATGTTTATAGTTATAGCGAAGTCCACTTCATCAATGATTTCTTGCATGGATCGTGCCTTTGGTGTCGTATCTCAGAAGTCATCACCAAACCCGAGGGTGTCTAGATTTTCTCCCCTATAACCTAGGAGACCTCTAGTTTTGCATTTTATATTTTTGGTCTATGGTCTATGGGGGTTAATTTTTGTGAAGGGCGTAATGTCTGTGTCTAGATTCGTATCTTTACATGTGGATGTGCCATTGTTCTAGCACTGTTTTTTGAAAAGACTTTAATTTCTCCATTGTATTACTCTGCTCCTTTTTCAAAAATTAGGTGACTCTAGGGGCGCCTGGGTGCCTCCATCAGTTAAGCATCTGACTTCAGCTCAGGTCACGCTCTCACAGCCCATGAGTTCGAGCCCTGCATCAGGCTCTGAGCTGTCAGCACAGAGCCTGCTTCAGATTCTCCCTCTCTCTCCGCCCCTCCCCTGCTCATGCTCCTCTCTCTCTCAAAAATAAATAAACATTAAAAAATTAAGAAAAAGGGAGCGCCTGAATGGCTCAGTCGGTTAAGCATCCAACTTCGGCTCAGGCCATGATCTCACAGTTCATGGGTTCGAGCCCTACATCAAGCTCCGGGTTGACAGCTCGGAGCTTGGAGCCTGATTCAGATTCTGTGTCTCCCTCTCTCTCTCTCTCTGTCCCTCCCCCACTCATGCTCTGTCTCTTTCTCTCTCTCTCTCAAGAATAAATAAAAACATTAAAAAAAATAATTTTAAAAGAAAGACCAAGTGACTATTTGTGGAATCTATTTCAGAAGTATCTTCTGATATTTCTATGGCATTTTGTTTTCTCTTTCGCTTTTATGCTTTTGTGATCATTACTGACATGGTGTCCAAACCGATGCAGTTGTGTGTGTGAGAGAGTATTCGGGGACAATGGGAACGGACACCCACCTGAAAAATCTCTGTAGAACACAGGCTAATCCAGCTAGGCCTGTTCAGAATGGTCCCAGTGCAAGAGAACAGGACATTGCCCTGTCCTTACACCTTCCGGAGACCATTTTGCCCTCTCTCCCCATGGATAAGTGTGAAGAGGGTAATAGAAATAAATCGCGTTATGTACACAGGGTCTTTCCAGAGTCTCCCCTTCAGAAATACGCTCTAATGTGCTGTTTGTGAAAACTTACATGCTCTTCCTGTCCTGGCTGGTGCTACACTAGGTAATGAGCTAAATAGACACAGAAGCTTTTCCCCTGGTTTTGAGGAGGCCCTAGTCTAAGAAGAAGACTTGGACATATTACCGTGAAGCCAATGTGTGTACAAATGTCCTGGAGCACTCAAGAGGCAGATATCTATTTCTTCGTGAGATGGGACATTGTACGTGGGTCTTGAAGGGTGGATAGGAGTTTGCTAGATACAGGACAGGATGGCGTAGATAAAAGGCGTACTTGTGGGGCCTCACCGGAGGCCGAGGCACAGGAGGCCTATAGGTGAGATGAGGCAGGAAGGGAAACCAGGGCTCCGCGAAGGAGCTGAGCGGCTGCCACAGACATCGCTGTGTTTGATCCTACTTATTATTTTATTTGGTTGACACCAAAGAAAAGGCAGGCTCCTTTTCAGGGCCAGAGATACCGTGCCGGGACTTCACTATACTGGCCTTAAGCCATTCTTAAGCCAAGAGGTTCTCACCTCTTTGCTCTCCACCTGGAATATTCTCCCCATTCTTTTACAGGGATGGCTCCTTTTGGCTGTTCGAGGCAAATGCCCACCGCCTCAGAGAGCCCATTCTTGATCCTGTTATTTATATGACACAGGTAGCTGTCTGTCCCAACCCCACAAAAACATCCCCCCTCCCCACTATGTTTCTACCTTAAATAAAATGGATCACGACCTAAAAATGGTCGTTATTTATTTCTGCCTTCCATCACCAGGTAATAACCTCAGCGTGCAGGAGGAAGGAATCTGTCTTTTTGAGGCTCTATCCACTTCGTGAAGAATGGTACCTGGTGCTGTAGGTATTTAGTAAGAGTGTGAGTAAATATGGGGCTCGTGGGTGGCTCAGTCAGTTGAGCATCCGACTCTTGGTCTCGGCTCAGGTCACGATCTCGCGGTTTGCAAATTCGAGCCCCGTGTGGGGCTCTGTGCTGACAGCGTGGAGCTTGCTTGGGATTTTCTCTCTCTCTCTCTACCTGTCCTCGGCTCATGCTCTCTCTGTCCCTCTCTCTCAAAATAAACATTTTTTAAACATAAAAAAAGAGCGTGAGTAAATAAATGAATGGCCAGACCTCATGGCGCTGTGCAGACTGGCTCCGAGAAGGCAGAGCGGGAGGAAAGACAGATGAGAGGATCTTACGTTGGGCAGGACAGGGTGAAGGCCTGAGTGAGGGCAATGGTGGTGAAGTGGGGAGGGAGACATGGTTTTGAGGGACTTGCAGAGAAAGAACCGGAACACTTTGGGAACAGGGTGATAAAGGAAAAGAGCGAGAGGCCAGGGTCAGCAACACCTAGGACATACCCAATGTGAAAGAAAATCCGAAAAGGCACAGGTTGGACAGGTCCATGGGCATGCACTGTGATCTGGGACTGGCATTTGAGGAATCTTCCGGAAACACCCTTGGGAGAGCTGCTCGGGGACTGTCCCTGGAGCTGCCAGGACGGTGCAGTCACATGGACGATTTGAGAATTATCGCATGAAGGTAATAGTCAGGAATACGGGGAGTGGGTAGGAAAGACAGAGGAGGAGAGAGGAACCTAGGAGGAGCAGAGCATCACGGGAGGAAGGAGAGCTGTCAGGAGAAGGAGGATCTGCAGGGAATTGCAGATCGGGTCGGAGGCTCCTCACCTTCACTCCGAAGACACAGTCGAGGTTCTGGCTAAGGGAGGGATGGACCCCAGTGAGGACAAAGAGACAGGATTGTTTGTTGGCTGCTGGCAGAGAGTCCATTCTCCTGGATTGGCGGGGGGGGGGGGGGGGGGGGGGGGGTTACTCGCCCAAGAGCAGGATGCTGTTATGTCCTGGCTCATTTCTGTTGGTGAAGGAGGTCCCCTGCTGGTCCCATGTCCTGTATTCTCTGGGCTTCTCCCTACATCATATGCCCCATATGTCTTCTGTCACCTCGGTGAGTGATGGGTGGGAGGGACCCCTATCCTGCTCCTGTGCCCGGGCCTTTGTGCTCTGTGAGAGCACAGCGTTCGGAGAGCTGGGGCGTGTGCCCGTGGTGTGCCCCAGCCAGTTAGTGGCAGTTATCCCTACATACGTGGGTGTGAAACTTTACAAGGAGTGTTTCTGGGGACCCCTGGGTAGCTCAGTCAATTAAGCATCTGACTCTTGACTTCGGCTCAGGTCGTGATCTCTCAGTTCATGAGATCAAGCCCCGCGTCGGGCTCTGCACTGACAGCACGAATCTTGCTTGAGATTCTCTCTCTCCCTCTCTCTCTGCCCCTCCCCTGCTCACTCTCTCTCTCTCTTAAAATGAATAGATAAAATTGAAAAAGAAAAGAGTTTCTGCCATTCCTTTGAAGCTCGAAAAGATTGCAAACCTACAGATGACCATCTGTGCACATGCTTCAAGCTAGTACAACTGCAGCAGAAAAATTAAGCCTCCGTAAATATTTGTGGAAGTGGGACAAGGGCCTTCGGGACACACTGGGGAACGTGAAGGGAAATCCGACTTGAGAATTTTGTACGAGAACCTCTACTGAAAAATGAAAGGCCCAGAAAGCTCGTGTTTTTGGGCATTTTGTTCTAAGTGTTCTAACCTAAGGATAAAGCAGAATTCTAAAACATGTGACGGAGCCTGGAATTTCAGGGGCCAAAAAACTATGGCGACCTCATGTTTACCTAACAGGAGTCGGTAACGTAAAACTTTCCCGCACCTTGGGTCTGGGTCTATGATGTCCGCTTTGGAAGTTTCTAGAAGAACCTTTTTTTTGTTTGGAATTTAGTAGGAGTGCAGTGGCTGCACATCAGTTCCATCCTGCCCCGTCCCTTTACCCGGATGGCACCCACCGGGACACAGTTTCCATGAAGTGTGTCATTTGCTCACACGGGAGCAACATCATTGTATGTATAGTGACCAAAAACAAAATGGTGGCCTGTACCGCTGGACAGAAAGACTTTTGAAATGAAGATGATGCAGGGAAGTCTGAGATCGCGAGTCCCTGCATCTCATATTCCGTTTCACTGGTCACCAGGGTGGACGCATTCTTCATGGTGGGATTTGGGGAACCCTGCAGGGTACAGCGTGCTCCCACATGTTTCCTGTGAAGATCGGGCTATGATCGGGACCATTGCCTTGAACCCTCCCCAAATTCCCAGAAGGGAAGTCGAGCATTAGTGTTAATGTAACGCCTTAGAGCTCTTTCCACGAGGCCTCTGTCACCTGGAGAGGGATGGTGGGAACAGGTGTCCTGTACCCCCTTGGAGGGCAGATTGATGCTGCTTTGCAAGAGAAACATTTTCGAGAACGTCAAGGCTAAATAGATAAGTCAACTGTCAGCCACTGGCAAACAAAACAGACACTAGCCCATGTAACCAGCCCAGTCCAGGCTCTGGGGATTTCCTGGGCCCTCACGCGCTCTTTGCCCCAAAGCCCCAGATTTGGGATTTCTCTCCTTCCTTTACTTGTCCCTCGCCTTCCTTACCCAAAGGCACCACTCTGGGGCCAGCGTCGTCACCACCTGTCTGCGTTCCTGCATGATCTCTGCACATGCCCAGAAGCACAGAGCGGGGCCAGCCCTGTGGCCCACACCCTGGGCTCCTGGTCACCTCATCCTATAGGTTCGAGCTGCCGCAGGTGCAAGTTCCAGTCCGCAGGGACCCACGTGCATGTCTGCCTACAGCAGGGTTTCGGGGCTGGGCTTCCTCCCCTCCTCAGAGCTCACTCCCTCCTGCTTCCTGCATTCTGTCGGCTGCCAGAGGACTGGGGACGATGCCTGGGGCGTCCGGGGTGGGGCTGGTCCTCCAGCCGCCGGCCCCAGCGTGGCCTCCCTCGTCCCTGAGAACTTCTCCAGCCTCTGTGCTATCCTTACCTCCCTTCCCTGCGTTTCTTCCTCCCCTGGATTCCTCCAGCAGCATGTACATTCACTCATTTGTTCGTTCTCCACTCATTCATTCATCCACTCGTTCGCTCATTCATTCATTAACTTATTCGTTCACTCATCCCCTCATTCACTCACTCCATTCGCTCATTCAGCCAATGTTTATGAAGCACCCACTCTGTGCCACACACCGTCCCGGGTGTGGAGGAGCCACAAGTGGAAACAAACCCGCTCTTCTTAAGGAGGTTATATTCTAGAGCAGGAGACAAGTGCACAGAAACGTCAGAGTAAGCGCTGTGAGAGAAAGCAGATGAGTGAGAAGGGGTGGCAGATGGCAGACAGTTGTCAGGGGCAGTCACTGGGCTCCATGGACATCGGGGACAGAACGCAGCTTTGGGGGAGGGCAGGTTGGGGACGGATAGGGATGGCCTGGAGGCAGAGCATGGTACAATAGGGGACTCTGAGACGATGGGGTCAGGGGATGCTGGCATGGTCAGGACTCCGGATTTTATTGTTTTAATGGAAATGTATTTGACATACAACATTGGGTAAAGTTAAGGTGTACGATGCGTTGATCTGATGCGTTTATACACCGTTAACGATTGTCATCGTAACCACGGTTAGCACGTCTATCCCGTCACGTTGATTATCGTTGCTCTTTTGTGCTGAGAATAAGAAACATCTGGTCCCTTCACTGGTGTGATGGTTATAATATATATAACATTGCTGCCTATGTACTCTATAACACGTGTACTGAGCATCAGATCTCCAGGATTTATTTACAGCTAGTTCCAGATTTGTCCCACATCATCTCTTCTGTCCCCCTGCCCCCCGCCCCAGCCCCTCGTAACTATCATTTTGTTGTCTATTTGGACAAGTCTGGCTTTTTTAGATTCCACAGATAAGGCATAGCCTATAACATCTGTCCCTCTCTGCCTTGTCTCACGTACCGTAGCGTCCTCAAGATTAGTTAGTATACAGTGGCCCCTTAAACAATGCAGGTTTGAACGGCTCTGGATTTTTTTTTTTTTTTGATACAGGACTATGAATGTATTTTCTCTCCCTTACGATGTTCTTAATAACATTTTCTTTTTCCTAGCTTACTTTACTGTAAGAACACAGCGTATCGTACGTATAACATACCAAATATGTGTTCATGGACTGTTTTATGTTATCGGTGAGCCTCACTGTCAACAGTAGGTTATTGGTAGTTAAGTTGTGCAGACTGAAAAGTTACACACGGATTTCCAAAAGCGCAGGGGTCAGAGGCCTTGTCCCACATTATTCAAAGGCCCACCGTACTTTATTTAACCTGTTGGGTCACATTTTGCGAATGGCATCCCCATAGCCACAGGTACATGAAGAGATGCTCGAAACACTCATCATCAGGGAAAGACAAATTAAAACCACAATGAGATGCCACCTCACCACCTGTCAGAGTGGCTAAAATCAACAACTCGGGAAACCACAGGTGTTGGCGGGGATGCGGAGAAGGGAGAACCCTCTTGCACTGTTGGTGGGGTTGCAGACTGGTGCAGCCGCCCTGGGAGACAGCACGGGGGTTCCTTAGGAAATTAGAAACAGAACGACCGTATGATCCAGGGATCCCACTTCTGAGTCTATACCTGGACCCAGTGAAAACAGAACCTTCCTGCAGGGACGTCTGCACCCCCGTGTGTGTTGGGACATCAGGCACAGTAGCCAAGGCTCTTTACCTGGAGTTGGAAAGTGCCCACGGCCTCTGAGCAGAGCAATGGCCGACCCTGTCGCCACGTGGTTCCGGTGCCCCCAGCGGGGCCCGTCCAGAGGCTACTGCCGTTGTCAAGGCGACAGATGATCGGTGGTGGCCGTGGCATTGGAGAGGATCTGCACCACGTGGGGCCGGGTGGGGTACTCAAGGCTCAAAGCTTCTCCCTGAACAACCAAGCAAGTGGAGTCGCCCGTGGAGGGGCGACCAGTGGAAGGGCAGGTCTGGGGAGAAAGCACAGGACTTGGTTCTTGATGGAGGGAGATGCCCAGATGCCCGCGACCATGTGCCCTTGTCAGCGAGCAGTGAGGAGTCTGGCTCTGGAGCCCAGGGAACAGTCCAGGGTGACTGTAAATCTGGGAGTCGCTGCACAAAGGCGGCATTAAAGCCTGCGAGGCTGGAAGAAATCACCTTGAAGTCATGCAGTGATGCCGGGGAGTGGACTGTGGACCAGCCCTGAAGGCCCTGAGCAAACGCACCCTCGGTCCACGCCGTCCCCATGCTGCCCCATTCGTCCCTGGTCACTTCCCCAGCTGTGACCACCGTATGCTGCCCACCCGCCCACCCAGCGGGATCCTCCACACCGCTCTGGTGAGGGCGCTGTGCTCCTTGGGACAGCTCCCACGCTCCCCTTCATGCATCCTCCCGACGGATGCTCCCCATTCTTGTTTTCTTTCCTTTTTTAAAAAATTTGTTTATTTTGAGACAGACAGAGAGAGAGAGAGACAGAGAGAGAGAATCCCAAGCAGGCTCCACACTGTAGCCTGATGGGCGGCTCGAACTCATGAACAGTAAGATCATGACCTGAGCCAAAATCAAGAGTCGGAGGCTTAACCGACTAAGCCACCCAGGAGATGCCCCCCATTCTCAAGGCGCCTGAGCTCTGCGACCTCTAATCGTCATCTTGATCACTTCCTCCTCCAACTCCGCCTTCCAGAGCCTTCCATCTTATACCAGCCCCATGAAAGGTAGACTGTCTCAGGGTTATACGTGATCCCTTTTTTTTTTCTTTTCTTTATTTAATGGTTATTTCTTTATTTTGAGATAGAGACAGAGAGCTAATGGGAGAAGGGCAGAGAGAGAGAGAAAGAGAGAGAGAGAGAGAGAGAGAGAGAGAGAGAGAGAGAGAGACAGTCCCAAGCAGTCTCCAAGCTGTCAGCACAGAGCCCAATATGGGGCTTGAACTCACGAATCATGAGATCATGACCTGAGTTGAAACCAAGAGTCAGATGCTTAACCGACTGAGCCCCCAGGTGCCCTGTGATCCCTTTTATGTACTTGACATTCTCCTTGGGTAGTTCCTTCCAGGCATGGCGTCAGTGCCATTGCCATGAACGTTTTGTCAGTTGAGCACTGGTGTATTCTCCCTCATGTCCACCAGAAGGCCCTGTGGAAGTGTCCAAAACTGACAGCCTTGTCTTCCACGTAAACCCGCTTCTCCACGGGTATTCCCCATGGCAAGGAGCAACCCTCTATCTGCCCAGGGGCCTCAGCCAGAAATGGGATCATCACCCCCAACGCTTCCAATAAACTAGTCCCAAGGTCCCATCTATCTTGCTCGTCTTCTAATTCTCAGTGGTGAACGTAGTGTCTGACACATAGTGATACAGAGTCAACAGATGAGGGAACCTGTCAAACACACACACACACACACACACACACACACACACACACACACACACAAAGTATTGCTTTAATCACATGGATGCTTTGGTAGCAACACTCACTCATTCAGCAAATATTTAGTGAGCATCCCAGACATTCTAAGGACAGTTTCCGGCACTAAGGGCTCAAACAAAGTGAATCAAACAAAGTTGATATGCTTTTCTAGGCTGTTCTGGTTCATAATCTTTGTGGTGGTCGTGTTAAAAGTACCAGTGTACTTGAAGGAAAATTACATGTAATAATCAGTATATTAAAGAGGAAGAGGTTAAAGGATAGGTTTAAATTTTAATCCAGAGCAACCTTGTCATACTGAGGAGTCAGCATCCTGGTGTCCCTAGAGAAGGAGAACACAGTAAAGAAATAACTGCCTTGAGTGGTGAAAGATGTATCCCTTTAGGTATGAACCCCCTTTTCCAGAAATTATGCAGTTCAGAAGGGGAGGTATGTCAACAGTGCATCACCAACCACTGTGTATTCTTGGACTTGACATTGACTGTCTGCAGGACACATGGGGTTTATGTTGAGCAGAGAAGAGATCAGGCAAACTCAGCGACAGGCAGGCCAGACGTCTTCCCGCAGCCCGTCTGAAACATGAGCGGGTCTCCCCGACCCGCGTGGTTTGAATCTGGATTCCAGAGAGTGCGATTTCCAACGGGCCAGATTCTCTGTGGAAGAGAGTCGCAACGCCAGTCCTGGGTGGGGTATGACTGGGCTGTGTCATACGGGGATGCAGACACCTGCAGATTGATGACACAGACGCCATTTGCTTTGCACATGAATTTAATCATTTGGACAACATGTAGAGCACGGAGCAAAGTGAAGCCGAGGTCGATTTAAAGTAAAAATTTTTTAAAAAGTAAACTGGGAAGGTACTTAAGGCAATAGAATTCTTGAGTCCCAGGATTTCTTAGTATGACACAGGGTTAGAATCTACCTTCAACCCCCCAAAAGGGGGAAAGTCCTGACGGATTGAATCCGATAAATGTTTACACTATGAAAGAGTGAAGTACAGGGAATTAGAACCCCATGACGAGCTGGGGAAAATGTCCACAGCATGTATGTCATTCAGGGACTATCACTAAGAAAAGACCAGCACCACAGAGTGACTGGCGCTTTCTCTCTCTCACAGAAATAAACAACAGTCATTAAAAACCAGGACTCCTAGGGGCGCCTGGGTGGCTCAGTTGGTTAAACAACTGACTCTTGATTTCAGCTCAGGTCGTGATCTCACAGTTCGTGAGTTCGAGCCCCACGTCGGGCTCTGTGCTGACAGCGTGGAGCCCGCTTGGGGTTCTCTCTCTGCCTCTCCCCTGGTCACACACTCTCTTTCTCTCAGGATGAATAAATAAAATTAAAAAAAAAAACACAACAGTATCCACACTTGCTGAGTGGGAAGAAGGAGCAGTTGGTGAGGGTTGAAGCAGATACTGCTTTGGCGAAGGTCTCTGAGGCAGAGCCCGTCGTGTTTCTCTTTTCGATTGTATTTTATTGTGTCAGAGCTCTTCCCGTGAGATCTGCGCTCTTAAATGTTTAAGTGCACATGACGTTCTATTGCTGCGGGCGCTGTGTGCACAGCACATCGCTACGGCTTCTTGTCCGGCTTGATTGAGACTTCAGGCCCGTTGAGTCGTCCAGCCCAGTGCCCCTCCGTCTGGCTTCTGGCGACCACCATCCTGCTCTTGGGTTCGAAGAATTTCTCTGCTTCAGATGGCTCCCGTGAGGGGAATCGTGCAGGACTGTCTCTATAATTCACTTGTTGCACTTTGCATATTTCTGTTTAAGGCAGAGCCCTATCCCCTCGTACGAATACTCCATGCTCGCTTTACCTGTTCGTCTGTCCGTGGACGTTTGTTCCCACCTCTTGGCTACTGTGAATAGCTCAGTTGTGAACGCGGAAGGGCGGATATATCGTCCCAGATTCTGATTTCAGTTCCTTTCGCAAAGCATACGGCGTGTGAGCCAGTGAGTTTATGGAACGGTATCAACCATGTCATAAGGGAATAGACAAAGTTTGAAAAAAGATACGGGCGAGGACGCTCAGCGCAGTATGATTTGAGATAGCAACAGATCGAAAACAACCAAAATGCCAAACCTGGAGGGCCACGGTCCATGCAGGGTGGACCCTTCCCATCTTTGGGACGGCAGAGAGACCTCCGCCCAGCCGTGGACAGCACCATCAGTGACAAAAGAAGCTGTCATTACGAGAGTGTGCTCTCATTTTTGTAGAGATTCAGGTGCCTAGATACAGCAAAAGAGCCAGAGGAGACATATGTCAGCTACGATACAAATTCTTTCCTGTGGGCAGCGTTCAGGATTTTCACTTAGCCCTTGATACGCCCCTCTATTATTCAAACTGTTTTCAGTGAGCATATATGACTTTCATCTGGATCAACGTCTAAACAATAGAGTATTTTCATTTTGCATAAAAGAGAAATGAGATATGGGGCCAGGGCTATGTTGGACTTGCGGGCTCTCGTTGTTAAGGAATATTTATAACTCGTTCCACAGCGTGATGCATTTATGTAGAATATCTACTCCTGCCTTTCTAGTATTCAACACATATTCATTGATGCCTGAAGTGCAGAAGCACTAGGCTAGGGATTGTGGAAATTCAGAGACTTATAAGACATGCCCTTTCCTTTTCAGAGCTTAGGCATCACGGGGGAGCCAGCATGCGGACAGCCAGCTGGACTAGGCAGAGGATGGAAAAAGGACAGTGCTCCAGGCAGGGCACTGCTCATGCATCAGAGCCGAGTGCTTCTGGAGCATAGAAGACAGGCCATTAATACCTCCCCAGGGGATTTCAGGGGCTTCCTGAAGAGGGAGGAAGATGTCAGCAGGGGCAGAAGACTGACAGAAGCATTGGAAAAGGAAGGGCATTCTGGGAAAGGCAGGAAAGAGGGACTAAGGATAGCACTGCCAAGCACAGTGAGGCATCAGTTCAGTGTGGCTGGAAGAAATACACCTGGTGTTTCTTCCCTCACTGGTGTGTGCATAGCATGGAGCTTTGCATCAAGTACCCATGTGTCTGGATGGATGGATGGATGGATGGATGGATGGATGGATGGATAGATGATGGATGGATCGGTAGATGGATAGATAGGTGGATGGAGGAATAGATGGGTGGGTGGATGGATGGGTGGATGGATAGATGATGGATGGATCGGTAGATGGATAGATAGGTGGATGGAGGAATAGATGGGTGGGTGGATGGATGGGTGGATGGATAGATGATGGATTGGTGGGTAGATGGATAGATAGGTGGATGGATGGATAGATGGATGGTGGGTGGATGGATGGATGGAGTGCATGGGTGGGTGGGTGGGTGGATGGGTGGGTGGGTGGTTGGATGGAAGGAAGGAAGAAGGAAAGAATGAATGAACACATAAATGGCTACAAGGTATTGAACGCTACTAATTTTATTTTGTAACATAGACCCTCAAATCCTCTCTTTTTGCCAGACACTTCAAACCTGGAGAAATATGTCCTCTTCCCTGAAAAATAATGTGAACATTGTGTTCATATAGATAAAAACTGGAAAGGAATGTGGGAGGCACATTTCATCACTGTTTCTTGCGTTCCTACCAAGTGCCATGCCCTGAGCAAGGTGCCAGAGCAGGGTGGCAGCAAGAGGCTCTGTGTGTCATGGTGAGAGTCGCACCCATTGTCTTTAAATCAGAACTTCCCCTCCCCTTAACGCTTTCTGACCTCCAGTTCTTGCTTACACCGGCACGATGAGATCATGAGACCAAAGAAGCCGAGGTGGATGGATGCTTTCGAAAAAGACCAGGAGCTGCAGGATTCAGGCTCCACTATGGGGAAAGCTTCCTTGCTGCCATGCACCAACCCACCCAGAGTGGCCGCCATGCACCCTGGTTCTAAGCGGGTGAGAAGGACACACACAAGCTCCAGAGAGCAAGCAGCGCCGTATTTCACATGTTCCTTGAAGAATGTGCAGAAGATGTGCATCAGGTCTAAGAAAAGTTCTCTGAAGCAACACTGTGCCACAAATTGGTTTGCAGTCCACCTGCCGTGTGGATGTTTTGCCACGTGGGACAGTGGGAACCCCATGGGGTTTCCTTGTACATGGACTCCTATGGATGGACGTTTCCAATCGAAATCGCATGAGTTACTTCTCCCGGGGAATGCTTGGAGCCAGAGCAAGGTCAGGTGCCAATTCTGTCCACTTATTAGCTGTGTGGCCATGGAAAACTTACTCCTCCATAAACTTCAGTGTCTTCTTTACCAGACAGACAAAGGAAAACGACCTCTGTTTTGAGGCAGTCATGTGAGATACAGTCAGCACCCTAGTAAATGTTTACCAAATCTTTGCTGCTAATATAAATAATATTTCCTTGAATTCTGTAGGTACATCTACTAGAACGCTGTTGTTTAAACCCCTTAAAACTCCTGAAAGCTCCTGAGGAAAAAATGTTTGCCCATCAGAGCTTGTCTTGATTAGTGGTCTCAGAGCTTGCCAAATGCTTTTCAAATGCATTAGCTTAATTAATTGATCAGGCGTGGCTCTGTGTCTGGGAACTAGGTGTTTGTCGAGTGGCCTGCCCTTATCTCTGGGAAGAGGGATCGTGGTGTTGAAGCTAGACCATGTCAGCAAAGCTCCAGGAATTCGATGCTTCCCCAAAGCTTGAAACAAACAGTGAGCCAGAACTTTCTTGCAACAGGTGAATTGCTTTTCCAGACTGGGTAAGCCAGAAATGCTTCCCTGCCCCTCCCTTCCAATTATCTCCACCTTGATGTCTACACTCAGCAAAATTCTGGAACGTGTCATTATTATACAGACATCAGTGGGAGCTTAGCAGGCCCCAGCTCATCAACATGAATTCCCAGAAGGAACCGTGTACCCAAGTAAGCCCCAAACTACAGCTTTGGGTGGTGTTTCCAGCCTAGGAGATCATGTAAACGTTAGAGAATTATGTCTTCTTCATTAGACTGTGAACAACGTGGGGTCAGGAGAGTTACATGTCTTCAAATCGCCTGCAGTTCCTGTCACAGGATAAGAGACCAACACCTGCTTGCTGGCTAACTAAAGGTGTAAGTAAAGGAATGAAGAATTTTAACAAAGGAATTTTTTTAAAAGCCTCTTTTCTTTTAAAAATTAAGGATAGGGGCGCCTGGGTGGCGCAGTCGGTTAAGCGTCCGACTTCAGCCAGGTCACGATCTCGCAGTCCGTGAGTTCGAGCCCCGCGTCAGGCTCTGGGCTGATGGCTCAGAGCCTGGAGCCTGTTTCCGATTCTGTGTCTCCCCCTCTCTCTGCCCCTCCCCCGTTCATGCTCTGTCTCTCTCTGTCCCAAAAATAAAAATTAAAAAAAACGAAAAAATAAATAAATAAATAAAAAATAAAAATTAAGGACACTGAGAAGAGTGAACTCACAAATAACGCATGTAGGCAAATCCACAGCATTTGAACCATCGCGATTCATTAATGAACTGTTGTCAACACCAAAGGAAGAAATCCAGGTACCAGAACCAAGGCTCCAAGCCTTTCAACACTGTCGTCAATGACTGGGTAGGAAAGTGGAGAGTTAGAGAGTTCAGGGCTCCCACAGAGGCCCCAGACCATGGCTGGAAAGGACTCCAGCCCGGGCCATGTTGTTGTACAGGTCAGGGCTCCAGGGGCGAGAGAGGGTTCTTAGAGCTCGCAGAGGGAGAAGACCACAGAGAGAAGACAGAGCCACCGTGGCGAACTGGGGATTGCAAGCTAGGAGACAGTAGGGTAACAGCTCAGGATTTTGAGTCTGTTATTTCCAGCCTAGATCCCTCTCCATAGGCATCTATAACTGGCTGTTCAGTGTAACAGAATAGGAACAGCCTTAGATTTTTTTTTTTTTTTTACCTCACTCACATCTTGCCTCCGGAAGCTGACTGAGGCCATGCCCCACTACAGCGAGGAAGTCCATTTTTAAAAAGTCATGGGATCCAGGAAACCAGGGATAAAAAAAGCCGAGTACCCACTACAGCGAGGAAGTCCATTTTTAAAAAGTCATGGGATCCAGGAAACCAGGGATAAAAAAAGCCGAGTAAAGGAAAAGCCATTTCCAGGAAACCCAGAAACAAGGTTAGAAAACAAATCACTTATCAAGCTCAGAAAACAAATCACTTATCTAGAATGATCTAGAAAGAAAATGTCGTCAACATACACATGAAATGTCTCAGCTGGAGAAGCCTCGTCTTGAAGAAGATTTCTGTTTTATGGGATTCAGTCTATTAAAACTAGATACATAGAGCTAGAGAATGTTGATTTAATCCCATGCTGTAATTTCTGGAAAGATCGAGGGAGAGCCATTAAACATACGTGTAGGTCTGGGCATGTGTCTCAAAGAGCTGACTCCTCATCTTCTGAAGCAGAAAGCCAGTATCTAGCACAAAAAAGTCAAGAAATGGCAGAATAAGCTTATGATTTAAAAAAAAAAGAGTAGGGGCACCTGGGTGGCCCAGTCAGTTGAGCATCCGACTTCTGCTCAGGTCATGATCTCACAGTTTGTGAGCTCGAGCCCCACGTCAGACTCTGTGCTGATGGTGTGGAGCCTGCTTGGGATTCTCTCTCTCTCTCTCTCTCTCTCTCTCTCTCTGCCCCTCCCTCACTCGTGCTCTGTCTCTCTCTCACTCTTTCAAAAAAAAAGCATTTTTAAAAATTAAAATAAAAAATAAAAAACACAGTAAATGTCAAAAGAAAGAAGAGTTTGAAGGAGTTCTGCTGGGCTGGGGTCAATGGACTAGGGGCAGCTGGTTAGACTCTGAGCTTCGTGGCATGACCCGATTTTTCCTCATCTCCATGTTCTACAGAAAATACCTTAGAGAATTATAAAGGTACAGGAGGTGGTTATGGTATATTGTAGTAGAAGGGTGGATAATCTCTGACTTTTAAAAGAAAAATTGAAGACCAGAAAAATGTCTGCTAACTGTTGGTAGTTTATCTGAGTGTTTAATGAAGTGATTTTTTTTCCCCTTCCTTTGCTTATGTAATTTTTAACTATAAATTTACCTTGCGAGGGGCGCCTGGGTGGCTCAGTCGATTGGGCATCCGACTCTTGATTTTGGCTCAAGTCATGATCTCACGGTTCGTGGGTTCGAGCCCCACGTCCGACTCTGTGCTGACAGCGCGGAGCCTGCTTGGGATTCTCTCTCCCTCTCTGCCCCTGCCCTGCTCTCACTCTCTCTTTCTCAAAATAAATAACAACTTAAAAACTTTAAAAAATAAAAAAATCTTACGTTGCGATACGTTGCGTATTACTGAGAACAATTTGAAAGGAGACTTTTTATACACACACGTGCCCACACCCACACACCCAGGAAACACCAGTCCCGACCCAGAATAGGAATGAATTTCCCTCCGTGGTCGTGAGTTCTGGAACACGCACTGGGGACCCGCGTTCATAAGCCAGGAAGCACCAAGCATAGAGCAGGTACCACAGCGGGGTGGGGTTGGTAGGCAGCCCTCCCAGGGCAAGTCCTTGAACCCTAGGGACCCTTTGGAAGCAGCTCAGCAGAAGCCCCCTGCGGGCGGGGACAGGTAGAGACAGGGTCTTCCTGGTCATCCGTTTGCATACACTCCACACTTGCACACGCAGGGTTGTCTCAATCAATTTTCATTGCTGAGAATGAACGCACGAAAACTCTGTAATGACGAAGAGAGCAGATTCCGTAGTCTTTTCCAAACAAAGAAATGCAGTCAACGGACAAGGTCTCACACACTAGAAGAGCGTCCCTTCGACCATCAGACCCGCCTGGGACTGACCGCCTCCCCAAGCTGTGAATTTGGCGATGTTAGAAGCGTTTGGTGGGATCCGGGTTTCTGCGCGGACGGGAGCTGGATGTCCCATAGGCTGGCTCCAGGAGCCGCACACTGACAAACTTCATTGTCACAGCTGGTCCAGGGGTGGCCAGTCCGTGGACGGTTACTAGTCCTGGCGGCTCAGGAACATGCAGGGGCAGCAGAGCAGGTGGAAGTCAGGGCAGAGGGAGCCCTGGTCCGTCCCCTTCTGCTCTCCCCCTGCAAGGGCACAAGTCAGGGTGGCCCCGGTAAAGTTTCCAGAAGGAATAGTTCTCTTTTGCATTTAATTAAGGGCTGAGGGTTCCCCTTTCTCATGTTTATGCTGAGGGGGGGTTCCCAAGTCCCCTGACTGGCCTGAAATCCCTCGGTAACATGGGGCAGAGCCCCAGCTCCCCATGCTTCGGGGGGCAGGGCGGGTCTTGGGGATGTCTGAGCATCCTTGGGCCACCTGAGGACCACTCCTGGGCAGCATGGCGAACCCCCACACTGGGGCATCCTCCACCTGCCCAGGGGCCCCAGGAAGGAGTCTGGCAATCTGCCAACCCTCCTTCGAGCCCCGCGTCACACGGGCCAGCTTCTCCAAGTGACGTGGCCCCGTGCACACTGCCCCCTGACAGAAACGCCCTGACGCTCACCGTTGCCTTCCTTTGGGCTTCCCAGGTATCTCTGGGGTCACAGATTGACTTGCAGAAGAAGAAGAGGCGGGCGCCCGCACCCCCTCCGCCGCAGCCCCCACCGCCAAGCCCCCTGGTGCCCCCTCGCACTCAGGACCAGGAGGAGAACAGGAAGAGCGCCACGGGTGAGTGTGTCCGCATGCGTCCGAGTCTTGTCTTGCGTGGAGTGTTAGCGCTGCCCTTAACCCCTGCAGTCGCCTCGCCCACGAGGGCGTTAACTGGGGAAACATTTATGCTAAGGAAAGAAAGTCTGGAAATAAACACTTGCGAGTCCATCCCGAAGGTCTGTTTTCCGGGCATCGTGGAGGCAGGTGGAAGGCAGGGGGCGGAGAGGGTGGGGGATGGCTGAGGCAGCTCGGGAGAGAGCGAGTGGGATGTGCACGTGTGTGCATGTGTGTGTGCGTGTGTGATGCGTGTCTCCCTGATGGAAGGATGTAAAGTTCTTGGGATGACATCCGTGGAAGCTGTTTCGAAAGGCCTCTGGTCCCCAGGAGATTCATAGATCAGTTGACAACAGTGTAGTAATTTCTTGACCACCCTGTTTGAAATTGATCTCCCCTTTTATATCTGTAGCAGAGACCGTGATACTTTTTGAGGAAAAGAGAACCCAAAGGAAACAGGATGGAACCATAATATCTGTGAGCAGAGAGACCCATTAGATCATTAAATGCCACCAACTCATGTTACAAGTGGCACAGAGAGAAGGGACCGGGGTCTCTAGCTCTATTAGCCGTGGATAGTTCATTTAATTTAAAATTTTTGTACTGTCTGTTTTTGAGAGGGAGGGAAAGACAGAGCGTGAGCAGGGAGGGGCAGAGAGAGAGGGAGACACAGAATCCGAAGCCGGCTCCAGGCTCCAAGCTGTCAGGGCTTGAACCCATGAACCTCAAGATCATTGACCTGAGCCGAAGTCGGACGCTCAACCCACTGAGCCACCCAGGCGCCCCTGGTTAATGTAATTTTAAAACCATTCAGTGTTTGTTATTTCATTTATGGAGGAAAAGGAAGAGTAGGGGTTTCCTGAGATCATGGGAGGATCAGCTCACGACAGAGGCCATCTGACGGCCATGCCCAACGCCGTTCACTCCGCTCAGCACCCTCGTGTTTTGGCCTTGACCTAATGGCTGTGGCCCCCAAAAAGAAGCCCCCCAAGGATAAGTGCTTGCATCATCAGTGTCCCAGACTCCCATACAAGCAACTTGGCTGTTTGTAGCATTTTTTTTTCCCCTGGTCAATACCTCTCTTCTGATGTCAGCCTTTCACAGCCAGAGATGTGGTTATCCTAAGGACCAGTAACCTATATTTCATGTCCGTTTTTTCTTTTTACCAAAGGAAAATACCATCCTGTTCGCAGAGTACATGATCAGTAACTCCTCGAAATAAATCTGGGGTGTCTCCCTCTTTTATGACGAGACCACCATTCTCCCTCCCGAGCTCTCACCCACTCTTGCTGTAAAGGGATGACAGCTCAGATGTACAGTCCCTTGTCACATCCCTAGGAAGCGTCCACTCTAAGTGGTGGTGTGGCTGTGGTTGAGCCCTGCCAGCCTCCAGGCCAGACACCCCATTTCAACCCAAGGGAGGGCCCCCCCAATTCGGCTTTGAAGGCCTGATGCTTGGAGGACCTGGCCCAGGTGTGGGCAGGCAGCCAGCGCCCACGGGTGTCACAGGAGAGGGAGGCGGGTGTTTGCCCAATGAAAACCGTAGGGACAGTTCCCCTGCGAGGAGCATGTTACAAAGAGGAGTTATGGACGGCAGTGATGCACTACTCGTCTCTCTCTGTCTCTGTCTGTCGTCCGTGAACTTTGGTTTGTGAAGGTGGAGAAGGAAGCCAGAAGCCCCCTTCCTACTGAAAGGGACCTCGGCTGCTTTGGGAGCTCAGGAGGGTGGTAGAGGTCATGGTGGCAGTTTTCAGTGAGACTTGTGTCCCCGTCAGCAATCCCCATGAACTCACAGCACGCTAGCCGCCCACAGGCTGCTCTTTGAACCAAAGTCTAGGCTTTACGTTAACAGATAAAAATCTTTAAAGTAGCCCCTGTCCAGTCACACACACACACACACACACACACACACACACACACAGACACACACACATGAGCATCTTTCTATTCTGATATCTAGATATAAAAGGGGGAAAAAATTAGAACTTGCACTAAAATAGTATTATTTTACTTGAATTGAGTCTGACCCAAATTTCTTGGCAAACAAAAATAAGCTTTCCAGTAGAAAAGTTTCCGGCACAAAGCCTCTTCCTCCTACGTGTGTCGCCCTAGGGGGATGCCCTCTCATTTAACGTTACTTACCTGGACCAAACAGATAACTCTCACCCAGACCGATCGTGCTTCTTTGCACTTGGAAGGGAAAAGTGATGTCTAGCTATGGGGACATCCATATTTTTCCACATTGGAAGAACTGTAATCAAGAGATTGGATATATCTCTTGATGAAGAAATTATATTTCTTAATCTTTTTATTAATAATCTGATGATGGTCATGAAACACAGAATGTGTTCATTACAAGATGATCCTAAACATTAAAGCTTGGGGGTGCCTGAGTGGCTCCGTCGATTAAGTGTCTGACTCTTGGTTTCGGCTCAGGTCAGGATCTCACGGTTTGTGAGTTCAAACCCCACATCAGGCTCTGTGCTGACCGTGTGAGTCAGCTTGGGATTCTCTCTCTCTCTCTGTCTTTCTCTGCCCCTTCTTCACTCACTCTGTCTCTCCCTCGAAATAAACAAACATTTAAAAGAAAGATCTTCAGACATTAAAGCTTGAAGAAAACGTTCTAAAACAAATCCTAGGAAGCATGGCTTACGACACAAGTGATTTATATGGCTTTGTTAAGTCGTTGACTTTCAAAAATCTTAGTAGCAGAAGAAAATCATTTTCCTATAAAATGGCAGGTGGATGCCCAGTGTGTCAAGAGCAGAGAGGGATGCCCTGAGGGTTCCAGGGTCAGATGGAGCACGACACCACCCCGAACACTTTGCCCAAGTCACAACCCTCTTCATTTTTTTTAAGTTTATTTACTTATTTTTTGAGAGAGAGAGAAAGCATGAGCGGGGAGGGGGGTGCAGAGAGAGAGAGAGAATCCCAAGCAGGCTCCACACTGTCAGAGCCCGACACGGGGCTCGAAGCCACGAACCACGAGATCATGACCAGAGTCAAAGTCGGATGCTTGACCGACTGAGCCACCCAGGCGCCCTGGGACCCTCTTCAAATAAAGTTTGAAGACTCTTACCCTAAACGATGGAAGAGATTGAGGATATAAACAGGTTTAAAGACGTGAGCTGAATTAGTGGTTCTTCGATCTGCAGGAATTAATCAGTAAAAGTAACAAAAGTAAGCTAAAAGATAATTCCGCAAACCTAATACAAACAAACCTGAATAAAAGGAGTTCCTTTTAACTTAACTCAGCTGCCGAGGGGGCTTTTAAGAATAATTTCAAGCCCAGCATCGGAGAGTTGTGCTTGCCAGAAACGGCAAACAAGAAGGTATCACCAGATTGGCCCAAGGCGAGGACACCGTGTGTAAAATTCTGAAGCGTGAGTGAGATTGGATTTGATGCCTTGCGAGTTTGAATTTGGTCCCGGGCGTGGCTGGATTTTGTTGGCAGGTGCGGTTCCATTTGGTGAAGTTGACTTTAGACACCTGGTGTAGCTGGACTTGATGACAGGTGTGGTTGGATTTGATGCTCGAGGTGAGGTTGACGTTCGTACCGAGTGTGGATGGATTGGATGCCAGGTGTGGCTGGGTTTGGTGCTGGGTGTGTCTGGATTGGTGCCATGAGGCTGTGTTTGGTGCCTGGGGGAATGATGCCACGTGTCCCCCGCTGGAGGGCAGAGTCTTTCGGCTTAACCTTCTGAAGTAACCCCCGTTGATTCCATGTAGGTGTCGGACGACGGCAGGTGCCACAAAAGCCTCCCAGAGGCACTGCTCGGGGGCCCCCCCAGTTAGTGCTCCCCCCACCCCCGCCCTACCCTCCTCCTGACACAGACGTGGCAGAGCCTCTCGGCTTTCCTGGGGAAAGTGCTGGTTCCGAGGCCCCCGACCCGAGACCCACACGTACGTGCCTCTCGTTTCCTTTCCCTACTCTTGTGCTCTGCTCACCCGTGTCAGGGCTGTGTTTCCAGACTTTCCATTCTTGCCTCGGGGTGTTTGTGGCTTTGTTCTCTGGCTTTTCTTTCCAAATGCTCGATGTGGTGTGTCCGACGTCACAGTGAATGCACTCTGAACGCTATGCAGGGCCCCGGAAAGAATGGCGTAACTCATTAACCACTCACCCTGGGGTCCGACCTCTGCCAGAATCGTACCGGGTGGGTGGAGACAGTCTGCTAGGAGCCACCGTTCCCCGCATGACAGCCAACCTCGCAG
Source organism: Neofelis nebulosa (assembly GCF_028018385.1). Classification (NCBI taxonomy): domain Eukaryota; kingdom Metazoa; phylum Chordata; class Mammalia; order Carnivora; family Felidae; genus Neofelis; species Neofelis nebulosa. Next base: position 103,987,394 of record NC_080785.1, read on the forward strand.
TGTCTGGGGAGAGCAGGAGCCCACGCAGCCCAGCTCTGTGATTTTGCTGTGAAGCTCGCTCCGGCCAGCCGTGAGCGCCGAGGAGAGCCACGTTCGAAACCAGGTCCTTTGAATCGTATGGTCAGTGGCCAGGCAGTACTAGTGTGGAAAGGGAAACTGAGGCAGCAGAAGGGGAAGCAGCTTGAGCTCCGCCTAGCAATAGCCAGAATGAAAGTCTCCTTGTTTTCTACCTCTTGCCACACCCTGGCTGAGATCGGGCTTTCTTCCCTGTCTCCAGAGATTTCTTTAGGGCTTCAGCAAGTACTGCGTATGGCACTCGCACCTCCAGACGCGGGAGTCCTTTTATAGATTCAACCGTCTATGTTCCGATGGCGTCATCGGCACACCAAGCCCGTGCTCGCCCCTTTCAGGATGCCCCAGCTTGGTAGCGAGACTTCGTTATAAAGGGGCGCGTTCCCTTTTCGTAATAGCCCCGTGTCACCCTGCCTTCCGCCCAGGGAGCGGCCGGTGCCCGTGGGTGGGTGCAGCCTTCCGGTTAGGAAGTGCATACCCTCCTGCCGTGGGACCACTTGATCTTTCTCTGTCTTCTTTGAAAATGACGATTAACTCGCTGCCAGCTTCTGGGTAAAGAAGAGGATGGCGGGATTACTTACCTACTCCTGGAGGAAAAATCATCCGGATTCACTTCCTCTTTCTTTACACATACTGCCTTTCCATCCTTCAGACACATTTGATCCTCTTGACGTTGGACATGCTTCTGGAAGCAAGCACTTTCTACAGGGCACGAAAAACCAAAGGATGAGACATTCTCGGTCAGAAAGAGAACAACTGAGGCACAGATGACTCTGGAGCTGTGCCGTCTCTGAAGAGATCTTGAGCCCCACGTGCCAAGGCCGTGGGCTTTGGCGGTCTACACCGTGGCTGCCATCGTGCGCACAGATTCTCATCCGTGGGGGACCCGGTGAGGGAGGAGTAGCTGAGGAAAAACGACAAAGCCGAACACAGCCCGTGGGCAACCAGGGAGCGGTCACGAGACCGACCCGGGATGGGAGAGTCAGGCTTCCTGTGCTTCCCAAAGTCGGAACTGATGCTAACCAGCGGGCTCTCACTTCCTCCTGTGCTCGAAGGGCGCTCTGCTGGGGAGACCGCCGGGCAGGATCTGGGGGGCGGGGGGGTGGGCTGCTTACAAAGGCCGGCATCAGGCTTGGGGACGAAAGATTTCTCCCACTGTGGAATCCTTCCCCGCCCCTGCCCTTAGCAGACTTTCCAAAGGAGTCGGCAGGCAACAGACAGGAGATGAGGTTCACCGTCTTGCTTCACGGCTCCGTTTCTGCTGGGGTTCTGGATTATTCTCTCCATGCGTTCATTTCCCCAGACCCTGGTCATGGGAGCCTCCTTTGCCCTCCGGTCACCATTCCTAACTCCCTGCCTTTCTCTTCGCCTCCCATGCAGCCACAGAAATGCCAGTAAAAGAGTGAGGAAGGGCAGGAGGCATGGGGGGGGGTGGGGGTGGTATGAGGTGTTAGTGCCTGCAGGTAGCCAGGCTCCTCCTCTTCCTGTTCCCATCCTGGCTGCTCCTGCACCAGAACTTGGGGCATCCAACTCAGAGCTGTTCTTTTACCTAATTAGCAGAACTTTCTTGCCCATTTTCTATAGCAGTAAAACCTGGGATCTCCTGGGGCACCTGGGAGGCTCAGTCGGTTAAGCGTCCGACTTCAGCTCAGGTCATGATCTCACGGTTTGTGGGTTCGAGCCCCGCGTCGGGGTCTGTGCTGACAGCTCGGAGCCTGGAGCCTGCTTCGGATTCTGGGTCTCCCTCTCTCTCTCTGCCCCCCCCCCTTGCACACACACATGTGTGCACACGCTCTCTCTCTCTCTCTTTCTCTCAAAAATAAATAAACATTAAAGCAGTTGTAGAAAGTACTGTATTAAGAAGAAAAAAAAAAAAAACAAAAACTGAGATCTCCTGCCCAAGCAGGCAGAACGCAACCTGGCCTTCTTTGGTTCAGGAGTTCAGAGCAGTTAAGGAAAACAAATCGTTGATTGTCTTCGGTCTTATTTTTTCACAAGATGTTGAAATTGGGGCACTATCTTGTCTCAAGGGAGCTACAGGCTGTTAGCACGTGAATATTGGATGCGCGTTTGCCTTGCAGGCATCTACATGTTATCTACTCTTACAGTTAGATTTCAGGCTATTCGTGTGTGTGTGTGTGTGTGTGTGTGTTTAAGTTTATTTATTTATTTTGAGAGAGGGACAGAGCGCACAGGGGAGGGGCAGAGAAAGAGAGAGAGAGAGAATCCTAAGCAGGCTGTGTGCCGTCAGCACACACCCTGACGCTGGGGCTTGAACTCACAAACTGAGATCGTGCCCTGAGCTGAGATCAAGAGTCAGTTGCTTAACCAACTGAGCCACCCAGATTTCTGACTCTCCGTAGCTGTGGAGGGAAGCTCCGTATAGACCCTTTCACACCAGCCACAAGCTCTTGTCCACTTCCTCCTGCATTCGGGGTCAGATGCACGTTCCTTGTGAAAGAAACGATACGCTCCTGGTGGAGACGGACCCTGACTACCGACGACGGCTGGGCGGTCCACGAGGCATCTCACGTGACACCTCACTCAGACCCCACCGCAGCACGGGGGGTAGGTTCTGTCCCTGGGAGAGACTGAGTCAGAAGGACTTCCATCCCTGGCCTGGGGTCTTACCGCAATATGGGTACAGCAGGAATCCTCATTAGAGTATGTTTGGCCCTCAGTCTTGGTTCCGTCCACCCCCATGCTGTTTTCGCCACCAGACCAAGAACCCCGCCACGGGGAAATCCTTTGGCTTTGCATGATGATTGTTGTTTCTGCAACACAGAGTATAGTCCACTCGGGTTGTTAGAAAGACAAAAAATGCATTTTGTTGAAAACCGTGAGCTCGTCCAGCCTTCATGGATAAAAAGAAAGAGCCGGTAGATGATGGTCTGTACACGGGAAAAGAGCAAGAAGATGTGAAATGGGTCTTCCAGGGCACTGCCCTTCATTCTGATGTCTCCAGAACCTTCTGTTCCGGCCGTTCCCTAGCCCTGACCCTGACCTCTGTAGGGTCTTGGCACGGTCTCCGTCCTCATGCTTGGCTGGTGCCACATTCCCGTCCACCGCCAGCCTCCCCAGCCGACCTGACAACGAGCTGGATGCCTCGTTTCCCGTCTTCTTGCTTAAGTGCCACCAGCACGTGACACACGGCCACGAAAACCGCATTCGCCTGCAGCCACACCACCGGGAGAAGACCTTGTGGTCTGGGTCAATGCCGCTTTTGACTGTGACCCCTGCACTCTTTTGGAGCCAATGTATGGTTTGTGGGCAGAAGAGCAGTGAACATCCGTTCACGTGTGTTTCTGGCTCCCAGAGGCCACCTGTGTCCGGCCCGCTCCCCGGCTCCCCCTGGGTACACCCCGCATGGGGGTCAGGTTGATGTGAACTCGGCGTGCTCAACATACCCCACCACCGCCTCAGGAAGCCACCCCTCCAGTCCAGATTTCTCCCCCATCTGGGTGTTTCCTCCCCACGTTGTATTACACACACTTGAATGTGCTGCTCTGCTAACCACTTGGAGGCTGCACCGGTCTCATTTCCTATTGTATCCGCTCTTCAACGTGATGCCTGACACACAGCATAGATTCAGTCACAGAACATACCAGAATATGTCTCGCTGTCGATCCTAAGTATCACACTACGATGACACTCGATGTTCGATTAGCTTTATCGAACTAAGATGTTTTCCGGGCTCAAGGGCACCCAGTCCCTGCTTCGCGCTGTCTGTGGGGTACTCTCTGTAGAGTCAGTGCTCATCCACACTCGTGGTCGTACTTGAGAAAGATGTGAGGATCTCAGTAGCGGTCAGCAACCCAGACTTCGCCACTTTCTTGTTTCCTGCTCTGGCCTACCTGTTAGGATGCCTTCAGCGGTGTGGTGGATACCGCTAAAGTGGGTCCCAACGGTCCCCGCCTCCCGCGTGCACCCCGTTGTACAATCCTCTCCCCTTGGACACCGGCTGACTTCAGTGACTGACATCAAAGAAGAGAATTTGGCAGAAGTAGTGGGATGTCACTTGTCACTTCTGAGGTTAGGTTAAAAAACAACAACTGTGGTTTCCATCTTGGATACCCTCTCTGCCTCGCTCACTCCGAGGGGAGCCAGCCGCCATGTTGAGAGCCGCTCTGTGAGGAGACCCACGTGGCAAACAACTGAGGGAGCTTCCAGCCAACAGCCAGTGAGTGAGTGAGGTCCTCAGCCCACCGAGCTTGGGAACTGAGTCCAGACAACACCCTGTGGAGTGAGTCTGGAAGCTCCCTCAGGAGCCCCCATGGTTGAGACCACAGCCCAGTGGCACCTTGGCTGCAGCCTTGTGAGAGACCTTCTGTCAGAGGCAACCAGCCAGCTGTGCCCACAGAAAATTGGAGATAATTAATGCTTCTTGTGTTAAGACTCTGCTTCTTGAGGTAGTGTGTTCTGTGACAACAGACGCCCAAAGGAAGAGAAACCGCTCTCCAGCCTTCCTCCGCAGTGTGGGGAAACTTTCATCTCCTTCAGCTGGAACCCCAGACTTCAGTGAAGCCTAAAGTTGTCATCAGGGACTGAGGGCTGACCAGTATCCTCTCTAAATCATCTTTGGGGTCGACCTCCTCCTGCCCGGGCTGGTACTGAGGGGGCTCTGGCCGTTCCACACACCATACCCAGACACAAGAATTTTCAGAGGAGGAGAGACCGTGTCTTCTAATGGTTTCAGGGGGAACCTTTCCCAGAAGCCCCCCAAATGTGGATCTTTCTCTTACGTCTCATTGACCACAGCTGGGGAGTAGCTGACCAGTCTCTGGTGAGGACAGAATCACCCGAGATGATGGAAGCCCAACCCGACAGCCGGGAAAAAGGTCAACTTTCTCTGGCATGTGGAAGTCACTTGTCAACACTCTGTTAACTGGACATAGAGGGGAGGCACGCTGCACAAACGGCCCCCGGTATCCACATCTCAGGCCATGACCCTTGGTGTGGTTGCCATCTGAAGAGCGGAGGGCACGTTGTGAGTGGGAGCAGAGAGAGGCCCGTGAGCCAATGGCGGAGATGAAGTGGACGGCGAAAGACGGCACGGCCGAGCATCTGAAAGTCAGAAATGACCGAGGAACTGCCCTCCTCAGGGGACGCTTTGAAGGCCGGACTGGCCACTTCACGCCTGGCCTCCGCCTACATTTCTCAATTCCTGCTTCTGCAGACCAGAGAACTAGTGGAAATTGGAACTCCTAACATTTGCACATGCCCACTTGGTACCCAGAGACTAAAGAGCTTGGTTTCCTCGTAATCTTTTTAGCTGCTAAGAGGATATCAGAAGTGTGTCTGGCCAATCCACTTTGGGATCCCATGTCTCATTGAAAATTGCCCGCAGGGGCGCCTGGGTGGCTCAGTCAGTTAAGCGTCCTACTCCTGAGTTCAGCTCAGGTCACGATCTCATGGGTTCGTGGGATCGAGCCCCACTTCGGGCTCTGTGCCGACGGCGTGGAACCTGCTTGGGATTCTCTCTCTCCCTACCTCTGTGCACCTCCCCCACTTGGGTTCACTCCCCCTCTCTCTCTCTTCCCCAAAATAAATAAATAAACTTCTAAAAAATAATAAATAAAATGACTTCCTGCTATAAGCAACATAGTTTTATCTCTTGTAGAGTGAGCTTCTGGTAGGATAAAATGCAGCCTTTTCAGAGTCAGCTGGGGGCCACTGGGAGGTGTGTGTGCCCAGCTCTCAAGGTCTTTGTCCCTGCCATCCCCTGGGGCAGAGCTGAGTCTCCTCTCCCCTAGTTCCTGCTCGCAGCTCTGTCCCGGCAGCTGAGGCCAGGACGGCCTGTGGAGTGTGAGTCGGTATTTACTTATTGCCCATGTAGGAGAAAAACGACTGAGCTGTGTCACCTCTCAAAGCCTTACGGCGCAGAGGTCCTCGTGAATAAGTCTCTGGTCCTGTGCTGAGCTTCTTAGCATGGTTATAGTGACAGTGGAATATAGTGACAGTGACATGGAATATAGTGACAGTGGAATATAACACGGTTATAGTGACACATCCCCTGGGATGTGTCCCGTGGTCTGTGGCCTATTAATGAATGAGCTTTCATATTAACCTTTGGACACCTAAGCATGTACATAGCGGCTTCAAGGGCACGCCTAAGCCAATGTGATTGTGCATATGGATTTTTTCCCTCTAACTTTCTAATCAGCTTGCTTTCTGCTGACAGTTGATTTCGGTTGCCCCTTCATTGTGAGTCACGATGATGGAGGCTGTGTCACTGGCTCGCTGGATTGTGTGTTGACGAGATTTTCAGAGCTGGTAATGATTGGGCTGCTAACACACCATCCATTACATATTCCAGTGAGAAGCCCCTGGAGATTTAACGATCAATGTGTAGAGAGTTCAAATTACTGATCCGCAATTTGCTTTATATTTTTTAAATTAAACCATTCAACGACTGTCATCTTCCTATACGTCTTCCTATAGTAGGTTTGAGTAAGTCAGTCTTTCCTTGGCCATTCATTGCTGGGGTGATTGGGAAAGGATTTTAAAAGCGTACAGGAAAAATGGGTCCCTGTCCTCTGATCTAAATGACCTGTCAAGTCAAGACAGCACTGGCGACACCATGGTGGCCTCTAGGTGATTGGTTTTCAATCTGTGAGTAAGTATCCCATTCTAAAGAATTGTAAGGAGATTCTAGAATAGAGAAATAAAATGAGAGAAATCAGCTAGCCATTTTCGATTACAAAATAGTCATTTGAGTGCGCTTAATAGAAAATTAATAATGTATAATATGATCTATAAATATATAAAAATATATTTTAAATGTATAATGTAGTATACATATAAAATATGACTTTTTAAAAATATGTGTATAATACAATGCACATAATGTAATACAATAAAATGTATAAGATGCATATGTAACATATAAAATAATAATAATTCATATTTTAGGCAGTGTGACTCAGCAGAAGAACTGAGAATCCAGGACTACGCCGGGCACGGCTCCGCGATTCACTGGCTGTAATCGAATCCCCACACGCTGGGTCAGATGCTCGCTAAAGACTCTGGCTCAGCGATCAGCCGTGAGCTTGCCCGAGCCCAGAGCATAAAGCAGGAAAAGATAGACGAGAATTTTGCTGACGTCCCTTAAATTGGGACCAATCCTCTTTTTAACGTCACCTAAGCCCCTGCTCTAAAATTTGAACCCAGACACTCCGCCTGTTTCAAAACAAAGCCGTTAATCTTCACGCCTGTGACACAAGTACAATTCTGGGAGTCTCGTTTGGGGTGGAAGCAAGCGCCCTTGAAGCCTGGCAGGTGTGCGGACTTCAGGGCGAGCCCAGGGAAGTGCTCTGGCCCTCGTCTGGTGTGTGTTTGCCGCTTTCCTTCCCGGGGCAGGGCAGCCGGCCCACCCGGCGGCCCCCGCAGCCCTGGGAAAGTGCGAGTGTCCGGGAAAACAGGAAGCGGATAGTGAGCAAATGGAAGGAAACCAGTGACTGTGGGAGCAGAGTCTGTCCCTGCTCAGAAGCGCACTGGGGAAAAAAAAAATGGAACTGAATGTCTAGCCTGTTAACATGCCTCCTTGCAAACCATTAA